>NC_133424.1:6604285-7272857 GCF_049350105.2 Macaca mulatta
CAACCTTCACTTCCTGAGTTCAAGCCATTCTTTTGCCTTGGCCTCCCAAGTAGCTGGGGTTACAGACACATGCCACCATGCCTGGCTAATTTTCTTTTTTTTTTTTTTTTTGAGACGGAGTCTCGCTCTGTCGCCGGGGCTGGAGCGCAGTGGCCGGATCTCAGCTCACTGCAAGCTCCGCCTCCCGGGTTTACGCCATTCTCCTGCCTCAGCCTCCTGTGTAGCTGGGACTACAGGCGCCCGCCACCTCGCCCGGCTAGTTTTTTTGTATTTTTTAGTAGAGAAGGGGTTTCACCGTGTTAGCCAGGATGGTCTCGATCTCCTGACCTCGTGATCCGCCCGTCTCGGCCTCCCAAAGTGCTGGGATTACAGGCTTGAGCCACCGCGCCCGGCCTTTTTTTTTTTTTTTTTTTTTTTTGAGACAGAGTCTCGCTTAGTCGCCCAGGCTGGAGTGCAATGGCACGATCTCGGCTCACTGCAAGCTCCGCCTCCCGGGTTCACGCCATTCTTCTGCCTCAGCCTCCCGAGTAGCTGGGACTACAGGCGCCCGCCGCCTCGCCCGGCTAATTTTTTGCATTTTTAGTAGAGGCGGGGTTTCACCGTGTTAGCCAGGATGGTCTCGATCTCCTGACCTCGTGATCCGCCCGCCTCGGCCTCCCAAAGTGCTGGGATTACAGGTGTGAGCCACCGCGCCCGGCCGCCTGGCTAATTTTTGTATTAGTAATAGAGACAGGGTTTCGCCATGTTGGCCAGGCTGGTCTCGAACTCCTTACCTTAGGTGATCCACCTACCTCGGCCTCCCAAAGTTCTGAGATTACAGGCATGAGCCACCGAGGCCAGTCCCATACACTTTTAAACTATCAGATATTGTGAGAATTCACTGACTATCACAAGAACACCAAGGGGGAAACTATCTCCATGATCCAATCACCTCCCATCAGGTCCCTCCCCTGACATGTGAGGATTACAATTTAAGATGAGATTTGGGTGGGGACATAGAACCAAACCATATCAGATGGATAAATGGGTAGATAGATGAGTGGATAGATGGATAGAGAGATGGATGGATGGTTGGCTGGAGGGGTGGATGGATGGATGGATGGATGGATGAATGGATGGATGGATGGATGGATGGATAGATGGATGAGTGAATGGATGAATGGATGGGTGGGTGGATGGAATGGATAGATAGATAAATGGGTAGATAGATGAGTGGTTGGATAGAGAGATGGATGGGTGGATGGATGGATGGATAGATGGGTGGGTGGAATGAATGGATGGAAGGATGGATGAGATGGATGGATGGGTGGATGGATGGATGCATAAATGGATAGATGGATGAGTGAATGGATGGATGGATGGATGGATGGGTGGGTGGATGGAATGGATGGATAAATGGGTAGATGGATGAGTGGATGGATAGAGAGATGGATGGGTGGGTGGATGGATAGAGAGATGGATGGGTGGATGGATGGATGAGTGGGTGGATGGAATGGATGGATAAATGGGTAGATGGATGAGTGGATGGGTAGAGAGATGGAAGGGTGGATAGGTTGATGGATGGACGAATGGGTGGGTGGAATGAATGGATGGATGAGATGGATGGATGGATGGATGAATGGATGTATGGGTGGAATGAATGGATGGATGAGATGGATTGATGTATGGATGGATGGATGGACGAATGGGTGGGTGGAATGAATGGATGGAAAGATGGATGAGATGGATTGATGGATGCATGGGTGATTGAATGGATGAAAGGATGAATGAAATGCAGCCGTGTTGTTTACAAGGGTGCTGTTCTTTAATAACACAGGTTCCATTGCCTTGCAGCTTAAAGAGAGCCACCATGTCTACCTTAACTGTGGACATAGCAAACAAGGAAATTTCATGTGTGGATATCAAGCCACTGGTAGGTGCCAAATCTTTGCTGTCCCATATTTGGTGTCATACGTGTTAAAGACGCATGGAAGCTGGCCCTGAGGTTGCAGTGAGCAGAGATAGTGCCACTGCACTCCAACCTGGGTGCAACAGAGTGAGACTCTGCCTCAAAAAATAAAAAAAAATTAAAAATAATAATAAACATTCATGGCATAAAAAAATGTATGGCTGCATGCTTCCACACAGATGAACCTCGAGGAGATCCCACACGGTGAGAGAAGCCAGGCACGAAAGGACAAATCCTGTGTGATTCCACTGTTAGGAGGTCCCTAGAGTCATCAGATTCATAGAGACAGAAAGTAGGATTGGGGGTGTCAGGGGCTGGGGAAGGGGGTGATTGAGGCAGTTGAATACAGGCAGTCACCCTGTTGGCCAGGCTGGTCTCGAACTTTTGATCTCAGGTGATCTGCCCGCCTCAGTCTCCCAAAGTGCTGGGATTACAGGCGTGAGCCACTGCGCCTGGTGAATTTGTTTATTTTTAGTAGAGATGGAGTTTCACCCACGTTGGCCAGGCTGGTCTTGAACTCCCTTTTTTTTTTTTTTTTTTTTTTTTGACATGGAGTCTTGCTCTGTCGCCCAGACTAGAGTACAGTGGCACAATCTCGGCTCACTATAACCTCCATCTCCCAGATTCAAGCAATTCTCCTAACTTCACCCTGCCGAGTAGCGGGGAGGTTTTTGTTATATTTTTAGTAGAAATGGGGTTTCACCATAGTAGCCAGGCTGGTCTTGAACTCTTGACCTCAGGTGATGTGCCCGTCTTGGCCTCCGAGCCACCACGCCCAGCTAATTTTTGTATTTTTAGAAGAAACTGGGTTTCACCATGTTAGCCAGGCTGGTCTCGAACTCCTAATCTTAAGTGATCTGCCCGCCTTGGCCTCTCAAATTGCTGGGATGACAGGCATGAGCCACTGTGCCCAACCTGGTCTTGAACTCTTGGTCTTGTGATCCTCCTGCCTCAGCCTCCCAAAGTGCTGGGATTACAGGTCTGAACTCCTACACCTGACCAGTTGTTTTTTTTTTTTTTTTTTTAATGAATCTTGCATTCTGTTCTAAGGTAAATCCATGTTTGTCTTGCTTTTTGGTTTGCTTTATTTATTTATTTATTTCTGAGACAGAGTTTCACTCTTGTTGCCCAGGCTGGAGTGCAGTGGCATGATCTCGGCTCACTGTAACCTCCACCTCCTGGGTTCAAGCAATTCTGCTTCAGCCTCCCAAGTAGCTGGGATTACAGGAAAGCCCCACCACGCCTGGCTAATTTTTTGTATTTTTAATAGAGCTGGGATTTCACCACATTGGCCAGGCTGGTCTTGAACTCCTGACCTCAGGCAATTTGCCCACCTTGGCCTCCCAAAGTGCTGGGATTACAGGTGTGAGCCACAGCGCCTGGCTGTTTTTTATTTTTAGATACAGGGTCTCACTCTGTCTCCCAGGCTGAAGCACAGTAGCACAATCAAGGCTTACTGCAGCCTCAACCTTCTGGGCTCAAGCGATGTTCCTGCCGCAGCCTCCCAAGTAGCTGGGATTACAGGCGTGCACCACCATGCCCGGCTAAGTTTTATTTTTCATAGAGACAAGGTGTCACTATGTTGCCCAGACTGGTCTCTAACTCCTGGCCTCAAGCAATCCTACTGCCTCAGCCTCTCAAAGTGCTGGGATTACAGGCGTGAGCCACTGCGCCTGGCCCGTGTTTGTCTTAATACAAAACAGCTTTCAAATACCAGAAGTCCTTTGGTCCTGTGGCTTTTAGACTCCATTGTATAACTCTGAGGGTGCCATGCAGCACTGCAGTTTGAGAAGCATGTCCCTAAGGCTGTAAAGTAACCCCCAATCGCTCTTTCTATCTTCTTTCTCCTTTTTGTTTATTCATTCCAGGCCATTGATTCATTCATTCATTCATTCATTCATTCATTCATTCATACATGCATGCATGCATTTTTTTTTTCCCCATGCTCTCTGTGTACCAAGGATTGTGCTGGGCTCATAAATTAGTTCTGGGCCTGGCACAGTGGCTCACATCTGTATTCCTAGCACTCTGGGAGGCCCAGGCAGGTGGATCACCTGAGGTCAAGAGTTGGAGACCAGCCTGGCCAACATGATGAAACCCCGTCTCTACTAAAAATACAACAATTAGCCGGGCATGGTGGCAGGCACCTGTAATCCCAGCTACTTGGGAAGCTGAGGCAGGAGAATCCCTTGAATGCAGGGGGAGGATGTTGCAGTGAGCTGAGATTGGGCCACTGCACTCCAGCCTGGGTGACAGAGCAAAAACTCCGTCTCAAAAAAAAAAAACAATTAATTAAAAGAAAAAGTTGGCCAGGCTCAGTGGCTCATACCTGTAAAACCAGCACACTGGGAGGCCGAGACGGGGAGATCATGAGGTCAGGAGATCGAGACCATTCTGGCTAACACGGTGAAACCCCGTCTCTACTAAAAAAAAATTTAAAAAATAGCCGGGTGTGGTGGTGGGCACCTGTAGTCCCAGATGCTTGGGAGGCTGAGGCAAGAGAATGGCACGAACCCAGGAGGCGGAGCTTGCAGTGAGCTGAGATCGCACCACTGTACTCCAGCCTGGGCGACAGAGTGAGACTCTGTCTCAAAAAAAATAAAAATAAAAGAAGAAAAAGAAAAAGTTAATTCTGTTCTCTGTGAAGCCACTAACAGCTCGTCAGGTGACACCGGGAGTTTAGTTAGCCCTACCCCAGGCTCTCAGAGCTTAAGCTCTGCGGGGCCAGCTGCAGTTACAGTGCATCCCAGGCATCCAAGGACACGCTATTGGAATCCAGGCCACATGGTTTCCAAACCGTTTCCATGGGAGTGTGTCCCTGTATAGGATTCACTGCGTCTGGGTGACCCTCACTGACCTGGGTCCACATTTCTGTCTCCTCTGCAGTCGACACTGATTTCAGTTGGCTGTGATCTGGATAAAAAGATCGTCATCCAGAAGTAAGTATGCTGAGGCCAGGTGCCGTGTCTCACGGCTGTGATCCCAGCACTTTGGGAGGCCAAGGTGGGCAGATCACTTGAGGTCAGGAGTTCAAGACCAGCCTGGCCAACATGGCGAAACCCCGTCTCTACTGAAAAAAAAAAAAATTATGCGTGGTGGCAGGCCTGCAATCTCACCTACTTGGGAGGCTGAGGCTGGAGGATCACTTGAACCTGGGAGGTGGAGGCTGCAGTGAGCTGAGATTGAGCCACTGCGCTCTGCACTCCAGCCTGGGTAACACAGTAAGACTCTTGTCTCGAAAAACAAACAAACAAACAAACAAACAAACAAAAGAAGTAAGTATGTTGCTATTGGAGTGGAGTGGGGAGAGGGGAGGAGGGGAGTTGTTGGGGCACCATTACCACATGGTAACAATTGCTGAGGTGGATGACTTTCGATTATTCTGTTTAGTTTTGTATGTATTTACTATTTCCATAATAAAAAGTTAAATGATTCACCCTAATAGGTTAACTTTGTTTCCAGCACATTGGACTCCCCTCTTTCACCTGTTGGTGATATCCACTTTTTTTGTTTTTTTTTTTTTGAGACCAAGTCTCGCCCTGTCGCCCAGGCTGGAGTACAGTGGCACGATCTCAGCTCACTGCAACCTCTGCCTCCCAGGTTCAAGCGATTCTCCTGCTCAGCCTCCCTAGTAGCTGGGATTACAGGCAGCCGTTATCATACCTGGCTAATTTTTGTATTTTTAGTAGAAACGGGGTTTCACCATGTTGGCCAGGCTGGTCTCAAAGTCCTGACCTCAAGGGATTTGCCCGCCTCAGCCTCCCAAAGTGCTGGGATTACAGGCATGAGCCACCGCGCCTGGCCTAACACAATTTTTAAAATAAATTTTTTAAAAAGCCAGACCACTATCCTGGCTAACATGGTGAAACCCCATCTCTACTAAAAATACAAAAAACTAGCCGGGCGTGGTGGCGGGCGCCTGTAGTCTCAGCTACTTGGGAGGCTGAGGCGGGAGAATGGCGTGAACCCGGGAGGCGGAGCTTGCAGCGAGCCTGGGAGACACAGCGAGACTCCGTCTCAAAAAAAAAAAAAAAAAAGCCAGACCAGCTACACCTCTAATGGCAAAGTGCAGAGCCATTTCCTGCCATGCCCCTCCCAGAGTTGGGGGTCTCTCGTTTTTTGTTTGTTTGTTTTCCATATCTGCTCATTTGGCAACTGCTCATGCATTGGACAGAAAGGTGTGCCCTCCCTTTTTAATTTATTTTATTATTTTGTTTTTATTTTTATCAATTTATTTTTGAGACAGAGTCTTGCTCTGTCACCCAGGCTGGAAGTTCAGTGGCGCGATCTCAGCTCACTGCAACCTCCACCGCCCAGGTTCAAGTGATTCTCCTGCCTCAGCCTTCCAAGAAGCTGCGATGAGAGGCACATGATGCCATGCCTGGCTAACTTTTTGTATTTTTTTAATAGAGACAGGGTTTCTCCATATTGGCCAGGCTGGTCTCAAAACTCCTAACCTCAGGTGATCCGCCTGCCTCAGCATCCCAAAGTGCTGGGCCTGAGCCACCACGCCCAGCCTCTCCCTTTCTGTCCCATCCATAATGATCTGGTTCCTTGTGAGGTCACACACTTGCTCAATGTCGTCTTTTGCTTGCAGCACAGTTTCTGCCTGTTCCAAGGGCGTCCTGGATGCCTTGGCCCTGCAAGACAATTATAGCTTCATCATCGAAAAGTAAGCCAGTGTCCCCCGCCGCCGCAACACCTGAAAACCCAAGGCAACAATCAGGCCTGCAAAAGCCAAGAGCAAATTAGGAATTTTATTTATTCATTCATTCATTCATTCATTCATTCATTCATTCATTTATTTTAAGAGATAGGGTCTGGCCCTGTGGCCCAGGCTGGAGTGCCAGCGGGGTGATGATAGCTCACTGCAGCCTCGACCTCCTGGGCTCAACCCATCCTCTTGCCTCAGCTGGCTGGTCCCACATGCTGTCCTGCTCAGTGAGTGTGTGCTGCCACGCCGATACGCGAGTCTGGGCCTTAGTCAATTTGTGCTGCTTTGAAAGACTACCCCAGGCTGGGTGATTTATAAAGAAAAGAGTTATGGCCAGGTGCGGTGGCTCACACCTGTAATTCCAGCACTCTGGGAGGCCGAGACGGGCAGATCCCTTGAGCTCAGGAGTTCGAGACCAGCCTGGCCAACATGGCAAAACCTCATCTCTACTAAAAATACAAAAATTAGCCAGGCATGGTGGTGGGCGCCTGTAATGCCAGCTACTCGGGAGGCTGAGGCAGGAGAGTTGCTTGAAACCGGGAGGCAGAGGTTGCAGTGAGCAGAGATCGCACCACTGCACTCCAGCCTGGGCGACAGAGGGAGACTCTGTCTCATAAAAAAAAAAAAAAAAAAAAAAAAAAGGAGGGGGGCAGTGGGGAGGAGGCTAGGTGCAGTGGCTCACACCTGTAATCCCAGCATTTTGGGAGGCTGAGGCAGGAGAATTGCTTGAGGCCAGGAGTTTGAGACCAGCCTGGGCAACCTAGAGAAAAAAAAAAAAAAAAAAAAGAGTGGGGGGATGGTGGGAGAAGGTGCCAGGTTCTTAAACAACCAGTTATCATGGAAGCTGAGATGGAAAATCCACTCAGTACCATGAAGATGGCTCTAAGCCATTCATAGCCCTGCCCTTGTGGTCTAAACACCTCTGACTAGGCGCCCCCTCCAACATTGGGGATCCAGTTTGAGCAGGAGCTTTTGGAAGTGACAAATATTCGATCATATCAAGGCCCCTCATTGCACCCAGCATGGGGGAGCTCCTTACCACGCGAGTGCACACTTCTGTGTGATTTGTAACACCTGACCCCTCAAATGCAAGTCAAAAGTCAGTTACCCATTTAGAGCTGAGGCCTAAACTGGTGCTTCTGGGCTGCTAAGGGGCAGTGACTTTGGAACCTGCAGAGGACACAGAGGGGCGTGTCATCTTAGTCTATGTGGGCTGCATTGCAAAATACTTTAAACTGGGTGATTTGTTAGTTGGTGCAAAGGTAATTACAGTTTTGGCCGGGCGCGGTGGCTCATGCCTGTAATCCTAGCACTTTGGGAGGCTGAGAGGGGCAGATCACTTGAGGTCAGGAGTTTGAGAGCAGTCTGGCCAACGTGGTGAAACCCCATCTCTACTAAAAATACAAAAATTAGGCAGGTGTAGTGGCACATGCCTGTAGTCGCAGCTACTCGGGAGGCTGAGGTGGGAGAATTGCTTCAACTCGGGAGGCGGAGGTTTCAGTGAGCCGAGATCACGCCACTGTCCTCCAGCCTGGGCAACAGAGTGAGACTCCGTCTCACAAAAAAAAAAAAAAAGTAATTACGTTTTTTGCTGTTGAAAGTAATGGCAAACACTGGCTAGGTGCAGTGGCTCACACCTGTAATCCCTGCACTTTGGGAGACTGAGGCAGGTGGATCACCTGAAGTCAGGAGTTCAAGACCAGCCTGGCCAACATGATGAAACTCCGTCTCTACTAAAAATACAAAAAATTAGCCGGGCATGGAGGCAGGCACCTGTAATCCCAGCTTCTCAGGAGGCTGAGACAGGAGAATCGCTTAAACCCGGGAGGCAGAGGTTGCAGTGAGCTGAGATCATGCCACTGTGCTCCAGCCTGAGCAACAAGAATGAAACTCCATCTCAAAAAAAAAAAAGAAAAAAAAAAAAAAAAGAAAAAAACCTCGATTACTTTTGCACTGATCTAATTTAAGAAGCAGAAATTTTGCTGGGCTTGGTGGCTTACACTTGTAATCCCAGCACTTTGGGAGGCTGAGGTGAGAGAATCACTTGAGGCCAGGGGTTTGAGACCGGCCTGGGCAACACAGCAAGACCTCATCTATACAAAAATTTAAAATATTAACCATGTGCGGTGGCGTGTGCCTGTAATCCCAGCCATTCGGGAGGCTGAGGTGGGAGGACTGCTTGGGCCCAGAAGGTGGAGGCTGCAGTGAGTCATGATTGCGTTACTGTGCTCCAGCCAAAAAATTAACTAGAATGGGAAGTTTCAGCATCTTCTGGTCCATGGCTCTCATTCGCCCACCTCAGATGCCCCCTCCACCCACTCTCATGGACGATCCCCATTTGCATACAAGAAACTGCGGCTGTGAAGGGTTCGCAGACTGGGCAAGAACTCACAGATTCCCCATCTCTGCTTCTTGGTGTCTTGAAGGGAATTCTACGACCCCGGCTTCCAGGGGCGGCAGTCCTCCAAGGACCTGCACGTGTTTTACTCCTACCAGCAGCTGGGCTGTCCTCTCCTCGTCTACTATGATACCCCATGGAAGCCCGTGGTAGAGCTGTAAGACCCCAGGGGGGTGCTGCAGGGTGGTGACGGTGGCAGGGCCTCATGCTCCCTGGCCCTGGGGTATCAGCCTGGCCCTCAGGTACCAGCCTGGCCCTCCAGGCTCCCCTCTATCCCTCAAAATGATTGATGGTGGTCACTGTTTCCCACCGTTCTCCTGCCCCAACCCCACTGGCCCCCAGGGCCCTCTCCTTGGAACACCTTTTCTTTTTTTGAGACAGGGTCTTGCTCTGTTGCCTAGGCTGGAGTGCAGTGGCATGATCTCAGCTCACTGCAGCCTCTGTCCCCTGGGCTCAAGCGATCCTCCCACCTCAGCCTCCCGGGTAGCTGGGACCACAGGTGCCCACCACCACACCCAGCTAATTAGCAGAGATGGAGTTTCACCATCACCATGTTGATCAGGCTGGTCTTGAACTCCTGACCTCAGATGATCTGCCCGCCTTGGCCTCCCAAAGTGTTGGGATTACAGGCGTGAGCCACTGCGCCCGGCCGATGGTCTTTTCTTTATGCCTATGCACTCCTGCTGTCTTCCTGTTCTTTTTTTTTTTTTTCTGCTCTGTCACCCAGGCTAGAGTGCAATGGCATGATCTCGGCTTACTGCAACCTCCGCCTCCTGGGTTTAAGTGATTATCCTGCCTCAGCCTCCCAAGTAGCTGGGATGACAGGCGCATGCCACCACGACTGGCTAATTTTTGTGTTTTTAGTAGAGACAGGGTTTCACCATGTTGGTCAGGCTGGTCTCGAATCCCTGACCTTGTGATCCACCTGCCTTGGCTTCCCAAAGTGCTGGGATTACAGGCGTGAGCCACTGCGCCCGGCCATCTTCCTGTTCTTATAAGGACACCAGTCGTATCAGATCAGGGTCCACCCTACACCCTATGACCTCATATAGCTTTTCTTTTTCTCCTTTTCTTTTCTTCCTTCCTTCCCTCTTTTCTCCCTCCCTTCCTTCCTTCCTTCCTTCCCTCTTTTTTCCCTCCCTCCTTTCCTTCCTTCCCTCTTTCCTCTCTTCTTTCCTTCCTTTTCTCTCTCTCTCCTCTCTTTCTTTCTCTCTCTCTCTCTTTCCTTTTTTCTTTTTTTTTTGTGTTGAGGTCCTGCTCTGTTGCCCAGGCTGGAGTGCAGTGGCATGAACGCAGTTCACTGCAGCCTCAACCTCCCAGGCTCAAGCGGTCCTCCTGCCTCAGCCTCCCAAGTAGCAGGGACTGCAGGCACACACCGCCATGCCCGGTTAATTTTTTAATGTTTTTTAGAGAGGGGGGGTCTCCCTGTGTTGCCCAGGCTGGTCTAAAACTCCTGGGCTCTGGAGATCCTCCTGCCTTGGCCTCCCAAAGCACTGAGATTACAGGTAAGAGCCACCACACCCAACCTGTTCCTCTTCTTCTGAGGACCCAGTGCTATCAGATCATCCTCTACCTTATCACCTCACATAACCTTCATTACCGTTCCAAAGGCCCCCATCTCCAAATATAATCACATGGGTGGGGGTTGTGGCTCCCATATAGGAATTTGGGAGGAGCACAGCTCAGTCCATAACACTCCCATTGCCCCATCCGTGGGTCCTGCTGTCTTCATCTTTTTTTTTTTTTTTTTTTTTTTTTGAGACGGAGTCTTGCTCTGTGGCCCACGCTAGAGTGCAATGGCACAATCTCGGCTCACTGCAAGCTCCGCCTCTCGGGTTCACGCCATTCTCCTGCCTCAGCCTCCCGAGTAGCTGGGACTACAGGTGCCCGACACCACGCCCAGTTAAGTTTTTGTATTTTTAGTAGAGACGAGGTTTCACCGTGTTAGCCAGGATGGTCGCAATCTCCTGACCTCGTGATCCACCCTCCTCGGCCTCCCAAAGTGCTGGGATTACAGGTGTGAGCCACCGCGCCCGGCCTTTTTTTTTTTTTTTTGAGGGGGAGTCTCACTCTGTCGCCCAGGCTGTAGTGTAGTGGCGTGATTTTGACTCACTGCAGCCTCCGTCTCCCAGGTTCAAGTGATTCTCATGCCTCAGCCCCTGGGTAGCTGGGATAACAGGTGCCTGCCACCACACCCAGCTAATTTTTGTATTTTTGGTAGAGATGGGGTTTCACTGTGTTGGTCAGGCTGGTCTCAAACTCCTGACCTTGGGTGATCTACCCACCTTGGCCTCCCAGAGTGCTGGGATTACAGGCATGAGCCACCGCGCCCGGCCCTGTCTTCCTTCATCTTATTCTCCCTGCCCACTCCTGCTGGGTATAATGTCTGCATTTACCTGGTCATGTGGGTGGCTCTGCCCCTACCTGGGGGTGATAACTACAGCCAACTTGACGCTGCTGTAACCTCACACCAGTACTGCCCAGTAGAACATTTTGCCATGGAAATGCTCCACAATTTTTTCCTTCCAATCCGGCAGCCATGAACTATATGTGGCTACCGAGTACTCGACATGTGGTCAGCGTGCCCAAGAACTAGATTGAAGATTGTGTGAATGTATGTATTTTTTGAGACAGAGTCTTGCTCTGCCGCCCAGGCTGGAGTGCAGTGGCGCGATCTCGGCTCACTGCAACCTCCACCTCCTTGGCTCAAGCGATTCTCCTGCGTCAGCCTCCCGAGTATCTGGGATTATAGGCGCGCACCACTGTGCCAGGCTAATTTTTGTATTTTCAGTAGAGACGGGGTTTTGCCATGTTGCCCAGGCTGGTCTTGAACTCTTGAGCTCAGGGGATCCGCCTGCCTTGGCCTCCCAAAGTGCTGGGATTACAGGCGTGAGCCGCCGCGTCTGGCCCCCAAGCAGACTTTTCTTTCCTCCCTGTTATCAATACTCAGTGCTGGCTGCTACCCATCTCCCCATCCACCCAGCTCTGTCTCCTGGCCTCCCTGCAGCCTACACATGACATCCTCACCTGGGCGCGGCAGGCATCCTTCGCTTTGCTCTCTGTCACCTCCCACCCCCCAAGCGGTTTTGCAGCCGTCCAGGTGGCTGTGGCCCAGGTCTTTCTGGGTTGTCCTTGCTCCCCGCACAGCCCTGCCCCGTGCCTGTGTCCTAGGTGGAAAAAAGACCGTTTCCAGGAGGTCGTCGATGCCGAGTATGTGTTACTGGAGGTGAACGGGCAGTTTTCGTACTCCTATTCCCTGACGGCCAAGTCGGCAATGTGCACCTCCCAGCCGCAGAACTGGACCACCATGATAAAGGAATCTGGGGGGCCTTTCTTCTGGAACAGAGAGGTAACAGGACCCTAGGATTGTTTCCAGAAGAATCAGCAGGCCACCAAGGGGTGGGAGAGTGTGTGAGGACACCGTGCAGCCATGGAACTGACTATGGAATGAAAGACTCGGCCGGGCGCGGTGACTTACGCCTGTAGTTCCAGCACTCTGGGAGGCCGAGGCGGGTGGATCACGAGGTCAGGAGTTTGAGACCAGCGTGGCCATCATGGCCAAACCCCGTCTCTACTAAAAATGCAAAAGTCAGCCAGGCATAGTGGCGCACACCTGTACTCTCAGCTACTCAGGAGACTGAGGCAGGAGAATCGCTTGAGCCCGGGAGGCAGAGAGTGCAGTGAGCAGAGATCATGACTGCAAAAGACTCGAAGGTCCCTTAGGGGATCTAGCGGGAACTCCAGTTCCTTTTAGGGGTGTACAAGGCCTTTGAGGATTTAAGGAACTGCCCAAAAGACGGGAAATGCAGGCACCAAGGTGTTCGGGGACTTTGCTGATGATGAGAAATGCCTGGGACCATCCCAATGGTTGCTACTGCGGGATGGATGGAATTCCCAGGCTGTCCTACTCAGTGTACATCTGTTTTATTTTTCTTTCTTTTTTTTTTTTTTTTCGAGATGGAGTCTCGCTCTGTCGCCCAGGCTGGAGTGCAGTGGCCGGATCCCAGCTCACTGCAAGCTCTGCCTCCTGGGTTTACACTATTCTCCTGCCTCAGCCTCCCGAGTAGCTGGGACTACAGGCGCCCGCCACCTCACCTGTCTAGTTTTTTGTATTTTTTTTTTTTTTTGAGACGGAGTCTCGCTGTGTCGCCCAGGCTGGAGTACAGTGGCCGGATCTCAGCTCACCGCAAGCCCCACCTCCCAGGTTTACGCCATTCTCCTGCCTCAACCTCCCGAGTAGCTGGGACTACAGGCGCCCGCCACCTCGCCCGGCTAGTTTTTTGTATTTTTTAGTAGAGACGGGGTTTCACCGTGTTAGCCAGGATGGTCTCGATCTCCTGACCTCGTGATCCGCCCGTCTCGGCCTCCCAAAGTGCTGGGATTACAGGCTTGAGCCACCACGCCCGGCCTAGTTTTTTGTATTTTTTAGTAGAGATGGGGTTTCACCGTGTTAGCCAGGATGGTCTTGATCTCCTGACCTCATGATCCGCCTGCCTCAGCCTCCCAAAGTGCTGGGATTACAGGCTTGAGCCACCGCGCCCAGCCTTATTTTTATTTCTTTTTTTTTTTTTTTTTTTTGAGATGGAGTCTGACTCTGTTGCCCAGGCTGGAGTGCAGTGGCTGGATCTCAGCTCACTGCAAGCTCTGCCTCCTGGGTTTATGCCATTCTCCTGCCTCAGCCTCCCGAGTAGCTGGGACTACAGGCGCCCGCCACCTTGCCCAGCTAGTTTTTTTGTATTTTTTAGTAGAGACGGGGTTTCACCGTGTTCGCCAGGATGATCTCGATCTCCTGACCTCGTGATCCGCCCGTCTCGGCCTCCCAAAGTGCTGGGATTACAGGCTTGAGCCACCGTGCCCGGCCTTATTTTTATTTCTTTTAGGCAGGGTCTCGCTCTGTCACCCAGGCTGGAGTGCAGTGGCACAATCTCAGCTCACTGAAGACTCAAGGCTCAAGTGATCCTCCCACCTCAGTCTCCCAATTAGCTGGGACTACAGGTGTGCGCCACCATGCCTGGCTAATTTTTGTATCTTTTTTTTTTTGTAGAGACAGGGTTTCAGTATGTTACACAGGCTGGCTTTGAACTCCTGGGCTCAAGCGATCCTCCCACCTCAGCTCCCCAGTGCGCTGGATTATAGGCCTGAGCCACCACACTCGGCCTCAGTGTGTCTTTTTTTTTTTTTGAGACGGAGTCTCGCGCTGTTGTCCAGGCTGTAGTGCAGTGGCGCAATCTTGGCTCACTGCAAGCTCCACCTCCCGGGTTCATGCCATTCTCCTGCCTTAGCCTCCTGAGTAGCTGGGACTACAGGCGCCCGCCACCACGCTTGCCTAATTTTTTTGTATTTTTAGTAGAGATGGGGTTTCACCATGTTAGCCAGGATGGCCTCAATCTCCTGTCCTGACTTCGTGATCTGCCCACCTTGGCCTCCCAAAGTGCTGGGATTACAGGTGTGAGCCACCGCGCCCGGCCCCTCTCAGTGTGTATTTCTATAATGCGAGTTGGTTCATGCATGACTGACAAATGGGAGTGTGATGTCCTGTCCCCACAAGGAAGAGACTGCATCAGTCCACCTGTGTCTTCCTGCGACACGTGTTTTGTATCAGGAATGCAGCACATGCAGCAAAGCCACCAGCAGATGGTGTCATAGCTCTTTTTTTGCATTTGCCTTTTTTTTTTTTTTTTTTTTTTGAGAAGGAGCCTCACTGTGTCCCCCAGACTGTAGTGCAGTGGCGCAATCTCAGCTCGCTGCAACCTCCACCTCCCGGGTCCAAGCAATTCTCCTGCCTCAGCCTCCTGTGTAGCTGGACTTGCAAGCACCTGCCACCACGCCTGGCTAGTTTTTGTATTTTTAGTAGAGATGGGGTTTTGCCACGTTGGCCAGGCTGGTCTCGAACTCCTGACCTCGTGATCTGCCCTCCTCTGCCTCCCAAAGTGCTGGGATTATAAGCATGAGCCACCGCGCCCGGCTGGCTCTGTTGGTATTTCTTTTTTTTTTTTTTTTTTTGAGACGGAGTCTCGCTCTGTCGCCCAGGCTGGAGTGCAGTGGCCGGATCTCAGCTCACTGCAAGCTCCGCCTCCCGGGTTTACGCCATTCTCCTGCCTCAGCCTCCCGAGTAGCTGGGACTACAGGCGCCCGCCACCTCGCCCGGCTATTTTTTTGTATTTTTTAGTAGAGATGGGGTTTCACCATGTTAGCCAGGATGGTCTCGATCTCCTGACCTTGCGATCCGCCCGTCTCGGCCTCCCAAAGTGCTGGGATTACAGGCTTGAGCCACCGTGCCCGGCCTCTGTTGGTATTTCTATATGCATTCTTCGTATGGGCTGTCTCATTGCAAATTGCATGAGTGCATTTAAGAGATGGCCCCATCACTATTTTTTTTTTTTTTTCCATCAGCTGTGGTGAGTGGGTGCTTTTATAGAACACGAAGTTTTTCTGGCCAGGTGCAGTAGCTCACACCTATAATCCCAGCACTTTGGGAGGCCGAGGTGGGCAGATCACTTGAGCACAGGAGTTCAAGACCAGCTTAACATGGCAAAACCCTGTCTCTACTAAAAATACAAAAATTACCTGGGCATAGTGGTGCACACCTGTAATCCCAGCTACTGCGGAGCTTGAGGTGGGAGAATCGCTTGAACCCGGGAGGTGAAGGTTGCAGTGAGCCAAAACTGCACCATTGCACTCCAACCTGGGTAACAGAGCGAGGCTGTTTCTCAACAAATAAGTAAATAAACAAACAAACAAATAAAGAGTGGCCAGGCACTGTGGCTCACGCCCGTAATCCCAGCATTTTGGAAGGCTGAGGCGGGTGGATCACTTGAGGTCAGGAGTTAGAGCTCAGCCTGGCCAACATGGTGAAAACCCGTCTCTATGAAAAATACAAAAATTAGCTGGGTGTGGTGGCTCACACCTGTAATCCCAGCACTTTGGGCGGATCACGAGGTCAGGAGATCGAGACCATCCTGGCTAACACAGTGAAATCCTGTCTCTACTGAAAATACAAAAAAATTAGCCGGGCGTGGTGGTGGGCGCTTGTAGTCCCAGCTACTTGGGAGGCTGAGGCAGGAGAGTGGTGTGAACCCGAGAGGCGGAGCTTGCAGTGAGCCGAGATCACACCACTGCACTCCAGCCTGGGCAACAGAGCGAGACTCCTTCTCAAAAAAAAAAAAAAAAAAATTAGCAGGCCGTGGTGCCACCCGCCTGTAGTCCCAGCTACTTGGAAGGCTGAGGCAGGAGAATTGCTTGAACCTGGGAGGTAGAGGTTGCAGTGAGCCCAGATCATGCCACTGCACTCCACTGTCTGGGGGACAGCGGAAGACAATGTCCCAAAATAAAAAAGTCATTGGCAGCACCTGACTCTCACCCAGGCTGAGTTATTAAGCCTGCAGCCTCCACAGCCCAGGACGGCCCGAAAGGAGGCATGGGGCAGACTGCCACGGTTACTACTTGAGATGCTCACTACAAAAGTTACTACTGTTACTACTTGAGACCGTCATTACAAGACTGAATGAAGGGGGAATGAATAAGGGAGAACGAACATAGAAATGAAAATTTAAGACAAAAGAAGCTGTTTTAAGGAAGAGGCATGGGGAAGAAGAGAGCTCCCTGCTTCTAGTGAGCAAAGGCAGTCAGCCCCCCAAGCTTCCATAGCCCTTCCTATTTATTGGGTAGAAAGAGCAAAGAGGAGCCGGGTACGGTGGCTCACACCTGTAATCCCAGCACTTGGGGAGGCCGAGGCGGGCGGATCACAAGGTCAGGAGATCGAGATCATCCTGGCTAACACGGTGAAACCCCGTCTCCACTAAAAATACAAAAAAAAATTAGCCGGGCGTGGTGGCGGGCGCCTGTAGTCCCAGCTACTCGGGAGGCTGAGGCAGGAGAATGGCGTGAACCCGGGAGGGGGAGCTTGCAGTGAGCCGAGATCGCGCCACTGTACTCCAGCCTGGGCGACAGAGGGAGACTCCATCTCAAAACAAAACAAAACAAACAAAACAAAGAGCAGGGAGGAGGAGGTAACGATTGGTCAGCTGCTTAGCTGATCACAGGTTCATATTATTACTACCAGGCTTCAGATGTACCTAATCACAAGAAACACTTGTGCCTGGATCGTGACTGCCCTCAGCATCCCTTCCAGGCGGCAGACGCAGTTTGTCAGTTTGCCAACATTCTGCTTTTATGAGAACAGTGTGCTATTTACTCATATAGCTTCCAGTGGTATACTGAGATGATCATGACCCTCAATCTTTTGGCCTCCAACAGAGGCAGGTGAGATGGAGGCTGAGCAGCCTCCGTCCAGTCTCTGCTGCAGGGAGCATGAACCTGCCCCCACCATGGGCACTTGGCCCCAGAGTCCCACCCATGCATGCCTAATGAGGACTGGGGTGGGCGCAGGGCCTCGGCAGGGAGGAGGGAGGCTCAGGGCCCCCTCCCCAGCCCGCAGGGCCAGTGGGCACGCCTCTGTCCCCCACAGAACTACGTGAGCTGCCACGACCCCAACAACGATGCCCCTTTGAGGTGGCCAGATGTCCAGTATCAGATCTTGGGTGGCCGGACAGCAAACCAGATCATTTTCAGCCACAACAACGGCTTCTATGTCTTCTACATTTCCATTGTGGATCCGTACTACAGGTGAGCGGGCCCATCTACCCCGACGATGGGGGACGCCTGATGCCCCTGGGGGCAGGTCACCCATGTTTCGGGGGACAAACCTGAATTCCCCCAATGGCCCAGGCCGTCCCCAGGACAAGTGATATTTTAAGTTCTGGGTGACATTTGTTCCTGTGTGAAATAAATACTCATTTCAGAGTCCTGCACTGGGTGCTGGGGGAACAGCAGTGACTGGAGGCCGCACCGCTGCCCTGGCACACCCAAGTCACCCTCTCCTACTCCCTGTGGCTAGGGTGTGCTGATGGCTGTGGGTCAAACTGGCTCGCCAGGAGTAGACTCTCAAGTATTCAGGAATCTCCAGCCTGACCAACATGGTGAAACCCCGTCTCTACTAAAAATACAAAAATTAGCCAGGCATGGTGGCAGGTGCCTTTAATCTCAGCTACTCGGGAGGCTGAGGCAGGAGAATCGTTTGAACCTGGGAGGCAGAGGTTGCAGTGAGCCGAGACTGCGCCACTCACTGCCCTCCAGCCTGGGTAATAGAGCGAGACTCCATCTCAAAAAAAAAAATTCAGGAATCTTCCACGGGTCAGTTTCACGTCAGTGGCTTGGAATCAGCCACAGTGGAAATATTTACACCTCGGGAATTGGCAGACACTAACCAGGTGGGCTTTCCCCTCTGAGAGCCAGCTGTTAAATATTTAGCACTGACAGGTGCTCAGGAGATTATAAAGCCACATCTAAGCCATGCCATGTGGATCAGCGTGTCCCTTTGGGAGGGGGACACCAGGTGGCATCTTCCTCATATCCTCACCCCTGCTAGAAGTCATTGTCACCCATCACCTGCCCTCTCCAGAAGGATGAAAGTTCACCCCGTGGAAAAAAAAAAACACGTGGAGGTCCTGCCTTCCCTAGAGGCCCCAGCCTAGGAGGATCAGCTCTGGGGTGGCAGCAGGTGGAAGGCACTGGGTAGGGTGAAGATGTCCACAGGAGAGAGGAGAGAGGTGTGGGACTCTCCCCTGCCACATCTGCTCCCTGCACCACGCGGCCTGCACTGTCCCCCTCCCCGTTGTGGGTTCTGTGATACCCCTGAACCTTTCCTGCCCTGACCTAGCCTCCACTGTTATCCACCACTTCCCCGCTGTTGATGGACCATTTAGTTTGCCCCTTCCACCCTTTCTAGCCAGAGTCTGGGCTTTTGGGGAGAATGGGGACCCTGGTGCTGCCAGAGGGCACAGAGAGGATGGCAGACTCAGAACCCATAAAAGTTGGCCAGGCGCAATGGCTCATGCCAGTAATCCTAGCATTTTGGGAGGCCAGGACAGGTGGATCGCTTAAAGTCAGGAGTTCGAGCAAGCCTGGCCAACATGGAGAAACTCCGTCTCTACTAAAAATTAGCCACGTGTGATTGTGGGCGCCTGTAATCCCAGCTACTCGGGAGGCTGAGGCAGGAGAATCGCTTGAACCCGGGAGGCAGAGGTTGTAGTGGGCTGAGATTGCACCACTGCCCTCCAGCCTGGGTAATAGAGCCAGATTCCACCGTCTCAAAAAACAAAACAAAACCAAACCCCATAAAAGTCAAAGTGGGCTGAGTGCAGTGGCTCACACCTGTAATCCCAGCATTTTGGGAGGCGGAGGCAGGCGGATCACTAGAGGTCAGGAGTTTAAGACCAGCCAACAACATGGTGAAACCCCATGTCTACTAAAAACACAAAAATTAGCCAAGCATGGTGGCAGGTGCCTGCAATTCCAGCTACTTGGGAGGCTGAGGCAGGAGAATTGCTTGAATTCAGGAGGCAGAGGTTGCAGTGAGCCGAGATCATGCCACTCTGCACTCCAGCCTGGGCGACAGAGAGAGACTCAGACTCAAAAAAAAAAAAAACCTCATAGTGGATGGAAACAGAAGTGGGTATACCTGGTCACTGCTGTGGGCCTGGCTTTCCCTCCTGTGGGTCTGAACACCTTTGCCAGAGACAAGGCAAAGTCCCCCAAAGGCAATGCCCAATGGCCTCTCCCTGTATCTCCTACCCCCCTGCAGCTACTGTCAACTGGAGACCGTCTTTAGCATCTACGTGTATGGAGCGTTCCCTGTGCAGCTGGTCTCTGCCGGGGTTGTCATGGTACTGCTCATCTCCAGCATCCTGGGGTCCGTGTGGCTGGCCTACATGATCCCCAGGCTGCTACGCACAGCACGTGGCCGCAGGATGACGAGCTTTGTGACACAGCTGTATGGGAGATGCAAGACGGTCTGCCAGTTCAGGGCCTCGGCCACAGCCAGGACAGGCTCAAAGCCCATGGGACGCCACCGCAGTTCTTAACGGAGGCAGATCTGACCACTGAGGCCGGTCCACAGGGTCCCGACCCCTTGTCTTCAAATAAAGTATAGTGTAACATAGCAGGAAGTGGTATTTATTCACCATTTTTTCGTTTTTTGTTCTTTCTTTGTTTTTCAAATGTAGTCTTGCTCTGTTACCCAGGCTGGAGTGCGGTGGCATGATCTCGGCTCACTGCAACCTCCGCCTCCTGGGTTCACGCCATTCTCCTGCCTCAGCCTCCCAAGTAGCTGGGACTACAAGTCCACGCCAGCACGCCTGGATAATTTTTTTTAACTTTTTTTTTTGTAGAGATGGGGTTTTGACATATTGCCCAGGCTGGTCTCGAACTCCTGGGCTCAAGCGATCCTCCTGTCTCAGCCTCCCAAAGTGCTGGGACTCTCGGTGAGCCACTGCACCGAGAGTCAGTCTCATGACTTCTGATTACTCTTTGGTGTGTGTATATATATATATGTATATATATTCATTCTGTGATCATTTTAAATTGCCCAACATAGCTACAAGCGGCTGGGGCAGGGGGATCACTTGAGGCCAGGAGTTCAAGATCAGCCTGGACACCGTAACAAGACCCCCATCTCTACAAAAAACATTTTTGAAGACATTAGCTGAGTGTGGTGGTGCACTCCTGTAGTCCCAGCTACTCGGGAGGCTGAGGTGGGAGGATCGATTGAGCCCAGGACGTCGAGGCTGCAGTAAGCCATGATCACAGCGCTATACTCCAGCCTGGGTGATGGAGTGAGACCCTGTCTCAGACCAAAAAAAAAAAAAAAAAAAAGCTGCTACTTGGGTCCTTGCAGACATCCACTGTGTGACTCTCACTCCACATTAATCTTTAAGAAAAGTGATCCCAGGTCCTTGCCCCACTTCCTCATCAGCCAAGACCTCCCCTACACTTGGGACACCTGGTTTTAGTTTCAGAGATACCCCAGTGAGGCTTCGGGGAGGAGCTGGAAGGCAGCTGAGAAAAGTGGGCTTGGGGCCAGGTGCAGTGGTTCACGCCTGTCATCCCAGCACTTTGGGAGGCTGAGGCAGGCAGATCCCTTGAGGTTAGAAGATCGAGACCAGCCTGACCAACATGGTGAAATCCCATCTCTACTAAAAATACAGCTAAAAACAGCTACTCGGGAGGCTGAGGCAGGAGTCACTTGAACTCGGGAGGCGGAGGTTACAGTGAGCCAAGATCGTGCCATTGCACTCCAGCGTGGACAAGAGTGAAACTCTGTCTCAAAAAAACAAAGTGGGTTTGGAGTCTCTCCCAGCCTGTGTCCCAAGGGGGAAACAGGGACGAATGGGGATCACTGCAGATGCCAGGAGGGCACATGGCACAGTCCCTGGGACAGTGAGACCCTGCCTTGAAAGCCGCAGCTGCACAGCCCCAAGACACTATCGTGAGTTGTTTTTGTTTTTTGAGATGGAGTCTTGCTCTGTCACCCAGGGTGGAGCAGTGGCACCATCTCGGCTCACTGCAACCTTTGCCTCCCCGGCTCAAGCAATTGTCGTGCCACAGTCTCCTGAGTAGCTGGGATTACAGGTGCCCACCACCATACCCAGGTAATTTTTGTATTTTCTTTTCTTTTCTTTCTTTTTTTTTTTTTTTTTGAGACGGAATCTCACTCTGTCACCCAGGCTGGAGTGCAGTGGTGTGATCTCGGCTCACTGCAACCTCCGCCTCCCAGGTTCACGCTGTTCTCCTGCCTCAGCCTCCCGAATAGCTGGGACTACAGGCACCCGCCACCACACCCGGCTAATTTTTTTGTGTTTTTAGTAGAGACGGGGTTTCACCGTGTTCACCAGGATGGTCTTGATCTCCTGACCTTGTGATCCTCCTGCCTCGGTCTCCCAAAGTACTGGGATTACAGATGTGAACCACTGCGCCCGGCCAATTTTTGTATTTTCAGTAGAGATGGGGTTTCATCATTTTGGCCAAGCTGCTCTCGAACTCCTGACCTCAAGTGATCTGCCCGCCTCGGCTTCCCAAAGTGCTGAGATTGCAGGCGTTTGCCACTGCACCTGGCCTCCTCCTGAGTTTTTTGAATAAGGGTTTCTGGGAGAGTAGCTCCAGAGAGCAGGAGGCCCAGTGCCCTGCACAGAGTGGGGACCATGGTCTCTGCTCTGCCTCCAAACACCCACCAGCCTCCTGGACTCTAGGTGAGCCTCCCAGGGGCTCCCCCAGCAGACTCCGGAGGCCCAGGAGATCCAGCCCATAGCCTGGGGAAGGGGTAGGCTGAAGGTTCCCATCCCAGAGGGGTGTACTCATCCCAGGAGGTGCTGGACGGCACTCGGCCTCCTGTTTCCTTACGTGTCCCTAGGGCAACGGGGTCAGCCTCTCCCAGGACCACCACGAACGTTTCAGGCGAGGAGGGTACAGGTGGCCACTGCCTGGACCCGCAAGAGGGCTCTCGAGACCCTGATGTGGGTGAGTGGTGACAGGAACCAGCTCCCGGAGGTGGTTCTTCCGAGGCTGGGCCCATCCCGTTTTGTAACCAGTAGCGGGGCTGTCCCTGCCACCCGGGACCCAAAAGTGTGGCCCGCTGGGGCCCCTGACCCTCTCCTGGGCTCCAGGTGCTGTCTTCTGTCTCCATCTCGGGTGCACATGCCAGGTCCCCTGGGTGCTGTGTGCTCCCCACTCCTTCACGCGTGGGCAGTCTCCCCATCCCTGCCCCAGCCCCCACCCTCACACCATCAGGTCAAGCCCCTGCACCCACCTGTCTGTCTGAACAAGAGTGTGGCCCTTCCCACCCTCCCTGCAGTGACTGTGGCTTCCTGGGGACAGGAGGCGGCTGGGTGGAGATCTGGAAGCTGCTCCTCAAGCCCTGCCCTGATAGCTGTGTGTCTCCGGGGAAGTTCCTGCCTCTCTCTGGGCAGCCTTGCTTTTCCCCACCAAAGGTGTGAAAATCCTTAGAACACGTCGAGTCTGGAGGTCAGCTACCCCATGCCCCAGGAGGCCCGTGCCTCTGCCAGTGGAGTCTGATCTTCCAGGGCTGGGACTCAAGGGGTTTAGGGTGTCCTGTCATTCCGGGGTTCCCCTGCTAGGCTCTGGAGGCCTCACTGTGAGGCCGGGGGCACTGCCTTGCCAGTCTGCGGGATGACAGGGTGAGGGGCCAGGTGTGCACCTCCAGCCCCCTCCCCATCCCCAAGGCCACCACGTGGACATGGAGCTGAAAGGTCAAATGTGCTTTAATGGGGGGTGGCTCCCAGGTCCTGCCTGGGCCCCGGGGAAGTGGCGCTGGCTGGGCCTGCCGGCTGCTTGGCCTTCCCTCCCAGCTTTCCCTTCTTGGCCGTTGAGGCCTTTCTCTTGCCGGGCAGACTGGGGGCTGGGGTGTTGGCGGCAGGGGGCCCCGGGTGGGGCGGCTGCTCCTCGTCGAGCGCCTTGAAGTTGAAGAAGTAGTCGACGTTGGACACGGTGTCCAGGATCTCAGGCACGCTGTAGTCGAAGGACAGCAGCTCCTCGGGCAGGCGCAGTGACCGGATGTCATCGGCTGGGTTCCCACCACTGCTGTCAGGCAGGGCCGGCCCGGGGACCTCGCACAGGGCACCCTCAGGCTCAGTGGCGCCTGGCAGGCAGTCGAAGAGCTTCATGGCGTCCTCGAGCAGCACCTTGTCAGGCAGTGCCAAAGCTCTGGCCGTCTCGGGGGCCTTGGCCTCGCCTGCTCCCAGGAGGGCCCCGTCCTTGGCCTCAGCCACCTTGAGCTCGCTGAGGCCTGGTGGGTACGTGGGCAGCCCAGGTCGGGCCCCGCCGCCCTGTAGCTCCTTGGCGGGGAAGGCCAGGGGTTCGGGCCCAGGGAAGTGGCCGAGGTGGCCCTGGAGGTGGCTGTAGGCGTCCGGGGGCAGTGTGGGCTCTGCAGGCAGCGTGATGAGTACAGGGGGTGGCTTGTTCTCCTTGGGAGGTGGAGGGGGTGGCGGGGCCGGGCCTTCCTCGAGTGGCGGTAGGGGCAGCTCCATGAAGGCGGCGGCGGGTCCCGCGTCCCCCACAAAGCCCAGAGCTTCTGGCCCGGGGCCCTCAGGCGGGAAGTAGGGCAAGAGGAACTGGGGCCCCCCTGGTGCTGGTTGGTAGTGGGGGTATGGGGGCAGCCCCGGGGCCTTGAGGTAGGGCTGCGGCTCCAGGAGGTAGCTGCCTGGGGCAGAGGGGCCCCCCACTGGCCCCCCGCTGCTTGCCGCCAGCTTGTACAGGGCCGACTGGCCCAGGTCAGGGGTGGTCCACTCAATCCGATAGATGCGGGGATCGAAGAAGCACCCGCATGGGGCCATCTGGAAACCTGTGGGCAGCAGGCAGGTGGCCTGAGAGCAGCCGCTGCCTGATGGGCCCAGCTCAAGCCTGGGGGCCTGTCTGGGGGATGCCACGAGAACCTTGCCATTGGGGGGCCCCTTTGGGGGACGACATAGGTATTGCTTTGGGGCCCTGGCTGGGTGATGGATAACACAGAGCTCGTCTTTGGGGCTCATCTGGGGGACCTGTGTGAAGCAGGGGAGCAGAGGCCATGCCTTCAGGTCCCCACCTAGGGACAGGGCAGGGGCAAGATGGGCCTGCCCTCAAACCCACTCCCAGCCTCATCAAGGGTTCAGGGGAGGCCGGTACCTGCTGGAGGGGCCGGAAACACCTCTTTCTCTGGGTCTGGGGGATGGTAGAGGTTCAAGGAGCCTGTGGACAAAGGTGCCCGGGTGGGTGGGGCCCTTAGGCGGGTGGGACCCTGAGCCCTCCGTAACAGGTGCCCCTGCCCACCCGATCGTACCCACGGCGGGAGGTGGCTCGGTGCAGGTGGGAGCGGGCTGGCTGCCCAGTGCCTCGGCCCCCTCCAGACTCTGGGGGCTAAAACCTTCCTGGGGAGCTGCAGGGGCATAGAAGGGTTTGGGGTGCTGCATGGGGCAATGGGGGGCCCAGCCCAGACAGGCCGGGAGGGCGGCAGTAGGAGCACAGGTGGCCCAACCAGAGAAGAGGCTGAGAACCCGGTGAGGTTCTGTTTGCCTGGTTACTCGGGGCAGCGGGTTCCAGCCTGCAGCCCGCCCACTGGTTGGGGTTCTGGGTGTTAGGGGCGGGCAGGGGCAGACGGTGGCAGAGACGGTCATCACCAGGGGAGGGAGGACTCTGGGCCAGGCCTTTGCCTCTTCCAGCAACACCCCCTAACAGCTTCGAGGCTGCCTCCTCCAGACAGGCTGCCCTGATCTCCACGGGCATGCAGGCTGAGGCTCCCCGGGTCCTGCATTTGCTACCTTCTTGGGGGTCAAGGCCTCTCTGGGCACGAGCAGCACCCAGCTTGGGGCAGGGCCCATGGAGGCGGCCAAGAGGTTTGGGGAAGATGGGGGCCAAGGAGGGGCTGCTTCAGGGTCACAGAAAGGCCTGGATTTTAAAAGAATAAAATTTATTGTACTCTCCTCGCCCCACGGTGCCCCTGGGAAAGCCTGAGGCTACTTATACGCGTTGGCCTTGTGCTTCGGCAAGAAGACGAAGTTGGGGGGCACTGGTCCAAGGAGCATCTCACTGTGGGAGGGCAGGTGGAAAGCAAGGTCAGGCCCAGGGCCTGCAAAGCACCCTCCATGACCCAGGGCCCCGACTCCAGCCCTGCACCTCCAGCCCACCCAGGCACCTGATGCGGATCCAGTCGGCGGCCTTCTGGCTGGCCATCAGCGTCTCCAGGTAGTCGCGGCCCAGGTAGTAGGGCGGCCGCTCGTTGATCCTCTGTGGGAGCCGTTCCAGCAGCCCCACGGGCACGTACCTGCAGGCAGGCGGGCAGGCAGCAGAACAGGCTTGAGTCAGCCCTAGCCAGCCGCGGCCCATGCGCCGCCCACCCCAGCCAGCCCCGGTGCCCACCGGCACAGGAAGGACAGCCACTCGAGCAGGAAGCGTCGGGTCTTCTCCACACCCTGCGTGTCCGAGCCCCAGTGCTCCAGGCCGTAGTTGGTAAAGTCCCGCAGGATGTCCAGGCGCTCGGACGACGAGATGTCCCAGTGCCTCTGCTCCTTGATCTCCGTGAACAGCCACGGCTTGAGCAGGGCGCCACTGTGGGACGGGCGACGATCAGTGGGCCCAGCCACCAGCCTGCCTGGGATCGTGTGGCCCCTGCTTCCATGGCCTGGCCTGAGCTGGAGCCCAGACCACGAAACCTACTAAGCCTAGGAAGCCTCCCGGCTGTGTGCACACAACCTTCAAAGCCCAGGACTTTCTTTTCTTCTTTTCTTTTTTTTTAGGCAGAGTCTGGCTCTGTTGCCCAGGCTGGAGTGCAGTGATAAGATCTCGGCTCACTGTACAACCTCCATCTCCCAGATTTAAGCAATTCTGCCTCAGTCTCCCTAGTAGTTGGGATTACAGGCGTGTACTACCACACCTGGCTAATTTTTGTATTTTTAGTAGAGATGGGGTTTCACCACGTTGGCCAGGCTGGTCTTGAACTTCTGACCTCAAATGATCGGCCTGCCTTGGCCTCCCAAAGTGCTGGGATTACAGGGGTGAGCCAGTCCACCTGGCCAAAGCCCAGGACTTTCAACCCACCATAATCAGATCCCATGGCAGCAGCAATTTTCAGTCCTCTCTGCCGCAACACAGCTGCAGCTCCTAACAGCGCTCTCTGCCCCTCCCAACTTGGGACCAACAGCCTGCCACAGAGCAGGGGTGGGTGACGGCGTGTCGGGTTCGGGGCACTGCTGCTGTGCATTAAGCTGGAGCTGCATCTCGGTAACATCTCTGGGCACTCACCGGGCAATCATGATCCCGGCAACACCAGTCTGCATGGCGCGGTTGGCATCCTCAAATGACAAGATGTCCCCATTTCCTGAGAAGACAGAGGTTGGAGTCTCAGGGAGACACGGGCAGGTGGGACCCTGGGGGTCTCCCTACCAGCCCTTCAGTTTTGGCTGACCCAGTGGCCCCCATCAGGGTGGTAGGAGGGGGTCCCAGGTGGGAAGGTGAACAGCCCAGAGTGACCGAGGGTGGCAGGGGAGAGGGAGGTGGCTTCCCGGAGCACCCACCGAACAGGGGCATGGGGCTGGCGGCCTTCACGCACTCCTCGATGTACTGCCAGTCGGCTAGCTTGGTGTAGCGCTGCTCCCGAGAGCGGCCGTGGAGCTGGGGGAGAAGCCGCCACGCGGGGTAGGAGGCAGAGAGTGAGACGCAGAGAGAAAGACACCGAGAGAGCCAGGCTGAGAGGGACAGAGAGACAGAGGCGGAGACAGAGGGAGGTGCGGAGGTGAAGAGGGAGGGATGGGAGGAGAGGAGCCGTTAGGAAGGGACGCGGGGTCGACCCCGAGACCCTGATGCCCGAGGCGTCCCAAGACCCACCGTGACGAGTGCCACGCCCCAGTCCCGCAGCTCGGGCAGCAGGCGGTGCGCCAGGTTCACACGCTCCTGGACGCCTGTGCGGATCTTCACAGTCAGTGGCACGTCCAACACCTATAGGATGGTGGGAGACGGTGGGATGTGGTGGGAGGTTGTGGGAGACACTGGGAGGTGGTGGGAGGTGGTAGGAGATGGTGGGAGGTGGTGGGAGATAGTGGGAGACGGTAGAATGTGGTGGGAGGTGGTGGGAGATAGTGGGAGATGGTGGGAGGCGGTGGGAGGTGATGGGAGACGGTGGGAGGTGGTGGGAGACAGTGGAATGTGGTAGGAGGTGGTGGGAGATGGTGGGAGGTGGCGGGAGATGGTGGGAGGTGGTGGGAGGTGGTGGGAGATGGTGGGAGATGGTGGGAGATGGTGGGAGATGGTGGGAGGTGGTGGGAGGTGGTGGGAGATGGTGGGAGGTGGTGGGAGGCAGGGCCTGGGGGAGTTGTTAGGGAGCCAATGTGGGGATGTGGCTGGCCATACCTGGTTCATGCCACGAACGATCTGCTGGAACTTGGTGGAGCGATTCATGAGGGCACAGCCCCCGCCCTGGAAGAGACAGGCAGGTGGAGGGAGGGCAGGACCCGGGCCACCCCAAGACCCCTCACCCCTGCTGCCTGGAGGCCCCCACCAGGAGATGTCAACCCGCAGGAAAGGCAGGGGCTCCAGGGCCACACTTGGGCCTGAACCCTTGACCCTCTACCCACGACATCGTCGGCTGGCCCAGTGCCTCCCTGCCCAGATGGGGAAACCAAGGCACACGTCCGGGACCACTACCTTCTTGTACACGAGGTCGATGGGGCAGCCGACGTTGATGTCCACAAAGTCCACCTCCACGGTGCGGCTCAGCAGCTCGGCGCACTTGGTCATGGTGTCGGGGAAGGCGCCCTCCAACTGTAGGTAGGCAGCGGCAGAACGGGGGGTGAGGGGAGAGTCTCAACTGTCCCCACTTGGCTGTTCCCTCCCCACTGGGGGGCCCTGAGCCAGCAGCCTCCTCTCTCGGGCCCTCCCTGGAAGGAGCCAAGGTCTGTCTGTAAGGCACTGGTCCCCGGCCACGGTCACCGGTCCCCAGAGGTGGATCAGGGAACCACCCCCATTCCCCCATTCCACAGCTGAGGCCAGGGGGTTGAGGAGGCAACCAGGGCAGACCTGGAACCTGGCTCTGAGACAGCGCAGCCGAGGGCCCCTCCGCTCTCCCTCCCTCAGGGCGGGCAGTGACCTGGACGCCAAAGACGTCTTCGCACTGGTGGCGTTTGAGCAGCGCCCACTCGGACATCTGGCCCTGCAGCAGGTTGGTGCACACGGCCATCTCTCCGCATGTCACGTCCGCCCCGAAGCGCTTGCAGATCCGTCGGAAGGGCAGGTTCCCACACTGAGGGGGGAGCAGGAGACACATATGCTCATGCACACACGCACACACCCACACACACCACACACACACCACACACACACACACATACACAGACACACGCACACATGCATACACAGACACACGCACACATGCATACACACACAGACCCCCCCACACACACTATGCACACAGACACACATACACACACACAAACACACACGCATACACACACACTATGCACACAGACACACAGACACACGCATACACACACACAATGCACACACACACACATACACATGCATACATACAAACACACACATACACACACTGCACACACACACACGCATACACACAAACACACAAACAATGCAGACACACACATACACACGCATACATACACACACACACTATGCACACACACACACACATACACACGCATACAAACACACGCATACACACACACTATGCAGACACACAGACACACACACGCATACACACACTATGCACACAGACACATACATGCATACACATGCATATATACAAACACACACGCATACACACTATGCACACAGACACACACACACGCATACACATGCATACAAACACGCATACACACTATGCACACAGACACACACACACACACTATGCACACACACACACGCATACATACACACACACATACACACTATGCACAGACACACATACGCATACATACAAACACACACACACTATGCACACAGACACACACACAGACACACATACACACGCATACATACAAACACACGCATACACACACACTATGCACACAGACACACACATACGCATACATACAAACACACACATACACATGTATACATATACACATGCATACACACACACACACTACGCGCACAGACACACAGACACACACACAGCTGGATCCTGAATATGCGCCCCAGCCCCACAATCCAGCAGGTGCGGAGACACTAAGCCCTGCTGGAATGGCCACATTGCCACCCTGCCACCCCAGCAGCCACCTGACCCAGGTCCTACCGTGGTGAGGGGGGCCAGGTAAAGTTTGCCACGGATGTCCAGCTAGAGGGAAAAAAAAATACAAGTGAAGCTTGGGCCTCCACCCCAGCTGCTGAGGCCCTGGACCTCCCTTCTCCCCACAGTCTAGGACACACTTGGCCCTGGCCCCAATGGCCTGGCTCCTTTTCTGGGCCTCTGCATGTGCCAATCAATCCCTTGATCAGGAATGTTCTTTTCCTCATCGTCTCCTCCACTGGAAAGCTTCTACTTAACCATCCAAACCCAGCTGCAATGCCCCCTCCTCCAGGAAGCCTTCCATATTGTCCCCTGCTGCCCAACCGTGACCCTGTGGGACTGAGAGTGTGCCCAGCTTTTTTTTTTTTCCCCCAGATGCAGTCTTGCTCTGTCGCCCAGGCTGGAGTGCAGTGGCACAATCTTGGCTCAATGCAACATCCGCCTCCCGGGTTCAAGCGATTCTCCTGCTTCAGCCTCCTGAGTAGCTTGAATTACAGGCTCCCGCCACTATGCCCGGCTAATTTTTGTATTTTTAGTAGAGACACGGTTTCACCATGATGGCTAGGCTGGTCTTGAACTCCCGATCTCAAATAATCTGCCTGCCTCAGCCTCCCAAAGTGTTAGGATTACAAGCATGAGCCACCGCGCCCGGCCCTGTCCAGCTCTTTCTGTCACCACCAGAGTGGGACCTCCTGAAGGCTGGGCCCAGGACAGAGCACAGAGAGGGAGACTCAGCTGGGAGCTCCTTCAAGGCACAGCCTCTGACTCCCAGGGAGCTAGAACAGGAACGTGGTCACAGCTGGTGCCTAATAGATGCACACCTGATGGACAGGTCTGCTACTGACATTGCTCTCAACACGTACCCGCTTCTTCTCACAGGGCCGCAGCCTGACCACGTCTTCATCCGTCAGGGGCCCGCAGGTCCGCACGGGGCTGCTAGGAGGGGTGCTAGTGCCCAGCCCTGTGGGGACCTGCTGGGCGCCACAGTTGCCCTGCCTGGGAGCACCCTCGGCTGCCGTGCCCTCGGGTACAGCAGCAGCAGGTGTGGGGCCCGGCGGCTGGCCCTGGCTGAACCGGCGCAGGGCCTGCTCAGCTCGCTCGAAGCGGACCTCGCGCTTCCGTAGCTGCTGCTGCAGGGCTTTGTCCAGGCCGTTGCGCACGGGTGGGGGCTGGGCCCCGCGGGCCGCCAACTCCTCCTGCACCAGGTTCTGTCCCTCGGGCCCCAAATGGGCCCCAGCGAAGCGGCAGGTCACGCCGTAGGGGCACCGGCCGAAGGTCTGGAAGAGCACACAGCGGGGGCCCAGGTCTGCCGGCTTAGTCTCCAGGTAGCGCCGCACGTCGTGCAGGAAGCGGCAGCGATCGCCGAAGAAACACTTAGCAGCCGACTCCTGCGGGGAAACAGGGAAGGAGTGAGGGAGGACAGGGAGACCCCGGGGCAGCCCAGCAGTCAGGGATTCAAACTCTAGGTCACCCCTCCTGGCTCTGTGTCCCTGAGCAAGTCAGGCACCTCACTGTGCCTCTGCCTCTCCATTGGTACAATAAGAACAATGACAAGCCCCACAATATATCCGGAGGAGGATGAAGACGGAATGGCATCAGAGCAAGCTCACTGCTCACTGCTGAAGGCCCAGGAGCTTTCTAACAATTCCCCACCGCCAGGAAACACCCGGCAGGAATGCTCACGTGGCCGCACTCGCCTGGATCAGGGAGGGGCACAGCCTGTTCTTGTCGTAGTGTGTGGGCTTCACATGAGGCCGGCCCTTGTTTTGTCCCCGGGCCCTCTTCTGAGTCTGCGGCTGCTCCCTGGGCTCTGCTGCCTCCTCCGTCTGCCCGTCCTCCGTCTGTCCATCCTCCAGTCGGATCCGCTTAGCCTCAGGCTCAGCCAGGTCATTGCCAGCTGAGTCTCCTACCTCGGTTTCCCGGCAAGGCTTCTCCTGCCCTTTGGCTTCCAGGAATTGGTGAAACTGCTCCTTGGTGGTGAGGTATCTGCCGACAGACAGGGAAAGGAAAACCCTCTAAACGTAGTGTCAATAAACACTAGCGAAAGGAGGCTAGAAACACTTGCCCGTGCTTAAATCCTTCTGCTGATGGGGAGCTCACTACTTAAGAACTAGCCAGCTCCCAGCCTGGGAGCCCCTCAGGGCCTCAAAAAAGATCTATTTCGTCCCTGGGTCCTCACTGTCCAAAATGTTGCGCGAAAACTATTATCAGGTTCAGTCAAGAACGTCCCTGCGCATGTTAGGCTAAGAAAAACTACAATTCCCAGCATGCCTTGAAGCGGAGTCTAAGCCGCCACATTTCCCTGCACGCCTTTCGGCCCTTCAAACACCGCAAGCCCCAGCACGCCCCACGGCACTCACTCCAAACCCAGGACCCGCCAGTAACCGCCGCTGGCGGGGCACATGCGCCGTATGTCCATATGCAGGGACTACAATCCCCAGTATGCACCGCGGGCCTGGCCTCAAATCCCACCTGCCCTAGCATGCACGTGGTGTCCTTCGCGCATGTGACGGTCACCAACGTGCACAATCTCAGATACCTCGGCTGACCACACTGCAGGCGGAAGAACAGTCCGGAATGAAGAACCGATGGCTTCTCGCCCTTAGCCGCTGCCTAATTTCCCGGCATGCACAGCTTGGGCCACGCTATGGGTGCCGGAAAGGGCCCTTGAACTTCCCTCCTGCCCCGGCGACTCACTGAGGCTTAATGGGCGCCACTCCCCGTTCCAACGCTCCGGCTCCTGAGTCGCCGCCACCACCGTTTTCTAGAGGGGCCTCCGCCGTTCCCTCCGCCATCGGCGCCCCTCACGCCCGTTCTGGAGTGTGGCGGGAAGGCCTTCCGGGTCACGCGTGTCTTCCCTGCTTTGCTGGGGAAGTGCGCATGCTCATGTCGTTCCAATGGCGCCATTGCGCGCCCGTGACGCAACGCGGGGGCGGGGTGCCTGTACATGGGTTGAGCCTCAGATCCTAAATAAACTAGAGCCTGGCAGCTTGCAAACTGAACTGCAATCAGCTTCTGGACTCATGGAGCCTACTTGTTAGGGTGTTTTGGGGGTTTTGTCTTTATTCTGTTTGAAACGGTCTCGTTCTGTCGCCCAGGCTGGAGTGCAGTGGTACGATCACGACTCACTGCAGCCTCTTCCTGGGCTCAAGCGATCCTCCCACTTCAGCCTCCCGAGTAGCTGCGTCTACAGACATGCACCAATAGGCCTGGCTAATTTTTAAATTTTCTGTAGAGACGACGTTTCACCAGGTTGCCCAGGCTGATCTCGAACTCTTGGGCTCAAGCGATTCTCCCACTTTGGCCTCCCAAGCATTGGGATTACAGGCGTGAGCCATGGTTCCCAGCCCCTACTAGGGTTTTTAAAAATGTAAATTAGGGGTCGGGCGCGGTGGCTCACACCTGTAATCCCAGCACTTTGGGAGGCCGAGGCGGGCGAATCACCTGAGGTCAGGAGTTTGAGACCAGCCTAGACAACGTGGCGAAACCCCATCTCTACTAAAAATATAAAAAATTATCTGGTCGTGGTGGCACATGCCTGTCATCCCAGCTACTTGGGAGGCTGAGGCAGGAAAATCGCTTGAACCAGGGAGGTGGAGGTTGCAGTGAGCTGAAATCACACCATTGCACTCCAGCTTGAGTGACAGAGCGAGACTCTGCCTCCAAATAAATAAATAAAACCGGATGCGGTGGTTCACGCCTGTAATCCCAGCAATTTGGGAGGCGGAGGCAGGCAGATCACCTGAGGTCAGGAGTTCGAGACCAGCCTGGACAAGATGGCAAAACCCCATCTCTACTAAAAATACAAAAATTAGCCAGGCGTGGTAGTGGGCGCCTGTAATCCCAGCTACTCAGGAGGCTGAGGCAGGAGAATTGCTTGAACCCGGGAGGAGGAGGTTACGGTGAGCCAAGATCGGGCCACTTCACTCCAGCCTGGGCGACAAAGCAAGACTCCATCTCAAAAAAACAAAAACAAAAAAAAGTAAATTACACTACTTTTATGCAGGACATTAGTTTCAACAAATAATTAGTTGAGCGTCTGTATGCCAGATGCTGTGGTAGATGCTGGGGGTGTGGTAGTAAACAAAACGGAGAAATCATTGCTTTTAAGAGCTCACTTGGGAGTCGGAAACACAGACAAAAAACATAATACTCCTCAGAATTTGGGGGATTGGTTCCAAGACCGCTCATACCAAAATCCGCGTATACTCAAGTTCCCCAGTCGCCCAACGGAATCCCTGTATAGGAAAAATTCGCCCTTTGTATCCGCAGGTTTCCCATCCCGCCTCCGCATTTGGTAGGGGTTAAAGAACCCGCCGATACGGATGGCCAACTGTATTTCATTTTTTAAAGACTACTTATAAGTGGTTGGATGCAGTTCAAACCCGAGTTGTTCGAGAGTCAACTGTACATAAGTAAATTAAACCGTAAAAGAGGAGGTAATAAAGCAGTAAGGTGGATTTGGAATTCTACCCTTGGCTGTTGGGTTTTTTTTTTTTTTTTTTTTTTTTGAGACGGAGTCTGGCTCTGTCGCCCGGGGTGGAGTGCAGTGGCGCAATCTCGGCTCACTGCAAGCTCCGCCTCCCGGGTTCACGCCATTCTCCTGCCTCAGCCTCCCAAGTAGCTGGGACTACAGGCGCCCGCCCCCACGCCCGGCTAATTTTTTTGTATTTTTAGTAGAGACGGGGTTTCACCGTGTTAGCCAGGATGTTCTTGAGCTCCTGACCTCGTGATCCGCCCGCCTCGGCCTCCCAAAGTGCTGGGATTACAGGCATGAGCCACTGTGCCCGGCCTTTCTTTTTTTTTTTTTGTAAGAGGAAGTCTGGCTCTGTCGCCCAGGCTGGAGTGCAGTGGCGCGATCTCGGCTGTTTGCAACCTCCGCCTTTCCGGTTCAAGCGATTCTCCTGCCTCAGCCTCCCAGGTAGCTGGGATTACAGACACCCACTACCATGCCTGGCTAAGTTTTGTATTTTTAGTACAGATGGGGTTTCATCATGTTGGGCAGGCTGGTCTTAAACTCCTGGCCTCAAGTGATGCACCTGCCTTGGCCTCCCAAAATGCAGGGATTACAGGCGTGAGTCACTCTCCCCAGCTAAATTTTAATTGTTTTTGAGAGACAGAGTTTATTTATTTAAATTTATTTATTTACTTATTTAAAAAATAGATTTATTTATTTTTTGAGACAGAATCTTGCTCTGTTGCCCAGGCTGGAGTACAGTGGTGCAATTATAGGTCACTGCTGCAGTTGCAGTTGTTAATAGGCCGGCCAGGGAAGGCTTCCTGGGGAAGGTCATGTTTGAGAGTATTTGGAAGAGCTGCGGGAGAGAGTTGTAGGGATATCAGAGGGAAAGTGTCCCAGGTGGAGGGAACAGCCAGTGCAAAGGCCCTGAGGCAGGAGGAAAAGTCCTGGCATGTTGGAGGAACATTGAGGAGGCCCATGTGGTTGGAGCAGACAGTCCAAGGGGGAGAGAAGGAGGAAGCCAGGGAAGGGAGGTGAAAAGGTGAGGGTTTTGCCGGACTCAGTGAGCTTCGAGAAGGACTTGGGCTTTCATCATATGTGAGTGAAATGAGAGCCACAGAAGGCTGTGCGCCAAGGAAAGCTGGATCTACTCAGCATTTGCCAGAGTCCCCACCAAGCCCTGTTGTACCCCCTAAACTCCCTATTCCTGGAGAAGGTTTGGTGTGCACAGGAAATTCAGGGCTCTGGACTCAACCAGGTTGAATCCCTGCCCCTCCACTTACCAGCTGGAACCATTGGGCATCTCATTTAGCCTCTCTCACACCCCAGACACCTCATCAATAAAATGGGGCAGATAAAAGTATCTCCCTTAGGCCGGGTGTGGTGGTTCACGCCTGTAATCCCAGCACTTTGGGAGGGCAAGGCGGGCAGATCACGAGGTCAAGAGATCAAGACCATCCTGGCCAATATGGTGAAACCCCCTCTCTACTAAAAATACAAAAATTAGCCGGGCTTGGTGGCACACGCCTGTAATCCCAGCTACTTGCGAGGCTGAGGCAGGAGAATCACTTGAACACGGGAGGTGGAACTTGCAGTGAGCCAAGATCGCGCGACTATACTCCAGCCTGGTGACACAGAGAGACTCTGTCTCAAAAAAAAAAAAAAAAGATGGGGAAACTGAGGCCCAAAGAGGGAAGGGATTTGCCCGAGGCCACAACTGGCTTGGAACTTGCTTTTCTAAGACCTGGGAGAAAGTGGAGGGGAGAACGGGCATTTTGTCTTCCATCTCTGGCCTCGGCTGCCCTCTGTAGGACAATCTGGGAACAAAACGGTGGAACCTGGGAATCTAAAACTGGAAAAGGCCGGGCACCTTGGCTTAATGCTGTAATCCTAGCCCTCTGGAGACAGGAGGATCGCTTGAGGCCAGGCGTTCCGGACCAGCAGCCTTGGCCACTTAGAGAGGAGACCTCTTCTCGGAAAAAAATTGAAAAACTAGCTGGGCATCGTGGCACGCATCTGTGGATCCATCTACTCGGGAGGCTGAGGCAGGAGGATTGCTTGAGACTGGGAGGTCAATGCTGCAGTGAGCTATGATCGTGCCACTGCACTCCAGCCTGGTCAACAGAGTGAGACCCCATCTCTAAAAATAAATAAATGGCTAGGTGCGGTGGCTCATGTAGTCCCAGTACTTTGGGAAACCGAGGCGGTTGAGTCATTTGAGGCCAGAAGTTCAAGACCAGCCTGGGCAACATGTTGAAACCCTGTCTCTACTAAAACTACACAAAAATTAGCCAGGTATGGTGGTGGGTGCCTGTAATCCCAGCTACTGGAGTGGCTGAGGCATGAGAATCACGAACCCCAGAGGCGGAGGTTGCAGTGAGCTGAGATCGTGCCACTGCACTCCAGCTTGGACAACAAAGTGAGATCCTGTCTCAAAAAAAAAAAAAAAGTATATATAAAATAAAAATTAAAAATAAATCAATAAAACCAGAAGAAACCAAAGTAGTCAGGGTGAGACTTTTTTTTTTTTTAGATTAAGTCTCGCTCTTGTCACCCAGGCTGGAGTGCAATGGCGCAATCTCAACTCGCTGCAACCTCTGCCTCCTGGGTTCAAGCAATTCTCCTGCCTCAGCCTCCCGAGTAGCTAGGATTATAGGCACCCACCACCACGCCCAGCTAATTTTTGTATTTTTAGTAGAGACAGGGTTTCACCATGTTGGCCAGGCTGATCTCGAACTCCTGACCTCAGGCGATCCGCCTACCCTGACCTCCCAAAGTGCTGGGATTACAGATGTGAGTCACCACGCCTGACTGGGGTGAGACTTCTTGTCTATCTGGGCTTGTCCACCATCCAGGGATGGGTACTCCTCCCTCCAGGGGTGCCCATCCATTCCCCTCTGAGGTTTTCCCACTTTTCTTTCTCATCATGTCACCACTCCCCCAGATAGCTTTGAGGAGACAATTGTCAGATGGCAGAAACTGAGGCCCACAAAAGGCAACCTCAGGAATGTGGCCTCCTCTCTCTGGGCCTCAGCCTTGAAGAAGAGATCACCCAGGGCTGCCTGGCTGTCCCCTGTGATAACTCCACCTCCTCAGTGTAAGGCAATCCCAGAAGGCTTCCTGTAGGAGGAGGGCTGTGGATTGGCCATTGCCAAGTATGATATTAATATGAATAAAATAACATCAACTGTTTACTATTATATATTATCATTTATTCTTATTATTATATTATTGTCATTATTTTTGAGACAGAGTCTCACTCTGTCACCTAGGCTGGTGTGCAGTGGCCCGATCTCGGCTCACTGCAACCTCTGCCTGCTGGGTTCAAGCAATTCTCCTGCCTCAGCCTCCCGAATAGCTGAGACTACAGGCACGTGCCACCATGCTTGGCTAATTTTTTGTATTTTTAGTAGAGACAGGGTTTCACCATGCTGGCCAGGCTTGTCTCAAACTCCTGACCTGCCCGCTTCAGCCTCCCAAAGTGCTGGGATTACAGGCGTGAGCCACTGCGCCTGGCCATTATTATATTATTATAGTGGTATAATATTGTTTACCAGTAGCTGAACAATTATTGAACACTTTGTGTACTAGGCCCCATTCTAAGCCTTCTTTTTCTTCTTCTTTTTTTTTTTTTCTTCAGAGACAGGGCCCCGGCTGGAGTGCAGTGGCAGGATCATAGCTCACTGCAGCTTCGATCTCGTAGGGTTAAGTGATCTTCCTGTCTTAGCCTCCCAAGTAACTCGGACTACAGGCTCATGCCACCTTGCTTGGCTAAATTTTCTATATTTCCTATAGATGGGATCTTGCTGTGTTGCCCGGGGTGGTCTTGAACTTCTGGCCTCATGCAATCAAGCAGAAAGAGTTGGAGGCTGGAGCCAGGCACGGTGGTTCATGTCTGTCATCCCAGCACTTTGGGAGGTCAAGGTGAGCGGATCATGAGGTCAGGAGTTCGAGACCAGCCTGGCCAACATGGCAAAACCCTGTCTCTACTAAAAATTAAAAAATTAGCTGGGCGTGGTGGTGGGTGCCTATAATCCTAGCTACTCGGGAGGCTCAGGCAGGAGAATGGCTTGAACCCAGGAGGCAGAGGTTGCAGCGAGTTGAGATTGCGCCATTGCACTCCAGCCTGGGTGACAGAGCAAGACTCCCTCTCAAAAAAAAAAAAAAGGGTTGGAGGCTGGGTGTGGTGGCTCAACCTGTAATCCCAGCACTTTGGGAGGTCAAGGCGGGCAGATCACGAGATCAGGAGTTCGAGACCAGCCTGGCCAACATAGTGAAACCCTGTCTCTACTAAAAATACAAAAATTAGCCAGGCATGTTGGTGAGCACCTGTAGTCCTAGCTACTTGGGAGGCTGAGGCAGGAGAATCGCTAGAACCTGGGAGGCAGAGGTTGTGGTGAGCCAAGATCATGCCACTGCCCTCCAGCCTGGGCAACAGAGCAAGACTCCATCTCAAAGACACACACACACACACACACACACGACCAAAATTAGCCGAGCATGGTGGCACACCCCTGTAATCCCAGCTGCTTGGGAGGCTGAGGCATGAGGATCGCTTGAACCTGGGAGGTGGAGGCCGCAGTGAGCTGAGATCGGGCCACCGCACTCCAGTCTGAATGACAGAGATAGACTCTGTCTCAAAAAAAACACCTCCCTGACTGTCGCCTGCTCAGAGTGGGTTCAGTGCCCACTTTGGGCTCTGCGGCTTTCTTTCTTTTTTTTTTTTAGACAGAGTCTCACTCTGTTGCCCAGGCTGGAGTGCAGTGGTGCAGTCTCAGCTCACTGCAACCTCTGCCGACTGGGTTCAAGTGATTCTCCTGTCTCAGCTTCCCTAGTAGCTGGAATTACAGGCATGCGCCACAACACCCAGCTAATTTTTGTATTTTTTGTAGAGACGGGGTTTCACCATGTTGGCCAGGCTGGTCTCGAACTCCTGGCCTTAAGTGATCCACCCGCCTCGGGCTCCCAAAGTGCTGGGATTACAGGCGTGAGCCACCACACCTGGCTTGGGCTCTGCAGCTTTCTGAATGGCCCCCGATCAGGGCCGGGCAGGACTGGGGATGCCTGGCCACGTGCCCGTCTTTCCCACTGGATGATGAGCCCAGAGACTGTGGGAAACGGGCTTAGCTTAGTCACTTTGTGTCCCCAGCGCCCAACACAGGGTCTGGTACACAAGCGGTGTTCCGTGGACACTTGCTGAGTGAATGCATCTTACCATGATGGGGGAAACTGAGGCACAAAGCGACAGAGCCTGCTTTAGAGAATCCCACCTTCTCTGAGGCTGGGGGAGGGGGCTGAGGGCTTCCCAAGGGCCCTGGCTCAAGCTATTGGTGTCACTGTACAGTGTGTGGGGACATTGAGGAATATGCACCCCAATCCCGCACCAGGCCTGGACCGTCCTTGACTAACCTGGAGGAAGGAGAATGGAGGTCAGTGGTCTTGGGGCCCCTGAGCAGGTAGGGAGACTGAGGCACCCAGGTAGCGGTGGAGTAGGACCTGCGGACTCAACTGGTGGTTTTTTGTTCAGTCACCAGCTGGTTCTTTCTCTCTCTCTCTTTTTCTCTCTCTCTCCCCCTTATCCTCCCCCCCTCCCTCCTTCCCTCCCTTCCTTCCTTCCTTTCTTCCTTCCTTCCTTTTACTATTTTTCGAGACAGAGTCTCGCTCTGTCACCCAGGCTGGAGTGCAGTAGCGCGATCTTGGCTCACTGCAACCTCCTCCCAAGTTTAAGCGATTCTCCTGCCTCAGCCTTCTAAGTAGCCGGGCTTACAGGTGCCCGCCACCACGCCCAGCTACTTTTTTGTAGTTTTAGTAGAGACGACGTTTCACCAAATTGGCCAGGCTGGTCGCAAACTCCTGACCTCAAGTGATCCACCCACCTCGGCCTCCTAAAGTGCTAGGATTACAGGCGTGAGCCACCGTGCCCGGCCACTGTTTCTCTCTTTCTTTTTAGAGACAGGATCTTGTTCTTCCACCCAGGCTGGAGTGCAGTGGCATGATCTCGGCTCAATGCAGTCTCAACTTCCAGGGCTCAAGTAATCCTCCTGCCTCAGCCTCCTGAGTCGCTGGGACCGCAGGCACCCACCACCATGCCTGGCTAATTTCTGTATTTTTTGTAGAGATAGGGTCTCATCATGCTGTCCTGGCTGGTCTCAAACTCTTGGGTTCAAGCAATCCTCCCACCTCAGTCTCTCAAAGTGCTGGGATTACAGACATGAGCCACTGTGCCCAACCTATTCTTCCTGTTTCTAACTCAGAAAACATTTCTTGTTCTTTCTGTATTTCTTTCTCTGACCTTCTCGAATCGCTCTCGAATTTTTCTCTCCATCTCTGCCTCTCTCTAGCTCCCCCTCCCTCCATGCTCCTCAGTCTCTCCCCCACTCTGAGTTCGCCTCTTGCCCTCTCTGCAGCCCTCTCGCCCAGGCCGGATGGGGGTGGCAGCGGCAGGGCAGGTGCGGCCCCGGGCTCAGTGCCCGATGCTGCCGCGGCCGCCCCGGATTTGTGGCTGCGACTCCTTTATCTGTGGCTGCAGCTGCTCCTTATCTCCTGGCTTCAGGACAGGAGCCCGGGATTAGGGCAGCCCAGGCCAAGGACGCGAGATGGCAAGGCGGGCGGGCGGGTGGGAGGTGGTAGAGAGCGGGGGAGCCGGGTGCGAGCGCGTGTCCCTGAGTGTGTGTGCGTGTGGGAGCCAGACTGCGGTGGATGCGTGACTTGGGGGAGGCCTGTGTGTGCCATTGTGTTTCTGCATGACTGTGTGTCTGTTGTGTTATGAAGGTGCATGAGGGATTGTGTACATACCTTGGTGGCTGTGGCTTGTGTAGGACTGTGTGTGTGTGTGTGTGTGTGTGTGTGGTTGTGCATGAATGTTGGTGCCACTGTGAGAAGAGCCGCTCAGCCGCTGCTGTGTACCACACAAGACCGCCCAACCCCAGTCCAGCTCCTTGCTTGCTCCCCAGTCCCCATTCCCCTGCCTTGGCCTCCTTGGTTGGCCTGATGGTTTTCCCACCTTGCTGACCTAAGTCCCCCAGGGACTGGACCCTTGACCTGTGGCTGTAAACGGCCCTGTGGGGACAGCTGCTGGCCCTGTTTTTACCATCCTCGCCTGGAACCGGCCGGCCCCTTCCTGCCGCCCACAGGCCTTCAGGGTCCCATCCCTGCCTGGTAGGCTCCTCCCCCAGCTGCTGGGGACCTTGCTCCGGGCCAGCCTGACCCCCGCCCAGGAGTGTGTCTCCAGCTCTGTGTCCTGCCTGAGCTGAGGCCTCTGTGTGGGCTCAGCATGGTCTGGGCTGGGGCGAGAGTGACTTTGTTGAATCAGTAGCCCCAAAGCATCGTTTTGGGGGAGTCCTGAGCTGCCCCACTGTCCTGGGTAAGTCCCTTTCCCTCTCCACGGGAGAATGACAGCACCCACCTCCAAGGCTCTGATGACATATTGCGTGCCCAGTGCTGGACACAGAACAAACATGGGAGCCATTTGGCAGATGGGGAAACTGAGGCCCCATGAGCTCAGTCACCAACACAATGGGGGCTGGGGTGGTGCTCAGTGTGCAAGGATGGCCAGTGCTCCAGCCAGGGGACACAGTGGGCATCCGGCCACCTCCACCCCCACAGGACTGGTCCCTGGGGGTCTCGAGATGCAGCCCAAACCCCCGGAACCTGGCCCAACTCCTGGCGCTAAGATGGAAACTTCTGCAGCAGCCAAGTCTGAGTCTTGGCCAGCGGCCCCCGGCCTCCCAGAACCTCTGCCCTGGAGTCTCCACCCGAGAACAGATCACTCCCTTTGGGAGCAGTGGCCTCCCGGGGAGGGCAGGGGGCCAGCCCCTGGGAGGACAGGGGTGGAGCGTGGTACAGTCATCCAACCCCACTTTGCGGCTTTTTCTTTACTTGTGACCTTAGGTTAGCGGCTTGACCTCTCTGATCCCTGAGTCTCACAACCACCAAGTGGGCACAGAGCAGGTGGAGGTGGGGGTGAGTGTCGCCAGGAGTTACCTGGGGGAGATGTTTGAGGAGACAGCGAACGAGTGGAACTAATTTCCAAGCAAACACCAGAAAGGGCAGGCAGGCTTTGGGGTGTGGTTTACAGCCACCTCTGCATGGTCCCACCCCTGCCTCGGCCTTGACCCTGATGCCAGCAGGCTTGAATCAGTCAAAGAGGTCAGGTGCCTGGGCCAGACACGGTGGCCCATGCCTGTAATCCCGGCACTTTGGGAGGCCGAGATGGGAGGATCGCTTCAGCCCAGGAGTTGGAGACCAACCTGGGCAACACAACAAGACTCCATCTCTCTAAAAAACTAAGAAATTAACTGGGTGCAGTGGTGCACATCTGTAGTCCCAGCTACACGGAGGCTGAGGTGGGAGGATCGCTTAAGCCCAGGAGGTCGAGGCTGCAGTGAGCTATGATGGTGCCACTGCACTCCAGCCTGGGTGACAAAGTGAGACCCTGTCTCCAGAAAGAAAGAAAGAAAGAAAAAGGTCAAGTGCCTGTTGGTGCCTTCCTGCTCCTCTCTGAGCCTCAGTTTCCCCATATCTGTGCTCTGGGAAGACCACAGATCCTGCCCATGGGCTGCACTTGAAGAGAGAAAGGCTCAGTACTTGGCGACATCCGGCCCGCCCTGCGGCAGCCCAAGCCTGGGACAAAAAAGATTTAAAAATAAAGCATTGTAAATACCCGTGTTTCCTGCACATAGAGCCAGCCTCTGAATTCCCTGGCCTCTCGGGCAGCCAAGCCCAGACAATTTCTTGGAAAGGGATGGAATTCAGAGGACTGGTTTTTTAGTTTCTTGTGGGGGGACAGGGTCTCGCTCTGTCACCCATGCTGGAGTGCAGTGGTACCATCATAGTTCACTGCAGCCTTGACCTCCTGGGTTGGGGTCCTCCTGCCCCAGCCTCCCAAATAGCTGGAAATATAGGCGTGTACCACCACGCCTGGCTAATATGAAAAAAAAATTATTTTGTAAAGATGGGGGTCTCCGGATGTTGCCCAGGTTGGTCTTGAACTCCTGGCCTCCATTGATCCTCCTGCCTCAGCCTCCCAAAGCCCTGGGATTTCAGGCATGAGCCACCATGCCTAGCTCACAGACTGGTGTTCTTAATGCAGAGTCCTGGTCCCTGGGGTTCCTTTCTGGGATAGGGGGTGGAGGAATCCTGGAGGGCCCCGTGTGTCCCTGTGCACCTCAGTTCCCGGCTTCCGTGTGGGTCAGCGAGTGTGATAGGGTGTCTGTCACCGCCTGTCACAAGGGGTGAGATAGTGTGTGGGTCGGTGACAGAGAGTGTGCGGGTGATTTGGGAGGGTGTTAGGATGAAAGGAACTGTGTTTCTGGTGTCACCACACGGGGCTGGCCCTGAGCAAGGCAGGGTCTCCGTGTCCCCAGGTACGACGGGGTCTCTGTCCACGTGTGTAGGTGTTTCAGCTTCTGTGTCCCTGACTGGAATGGCTGTAGCTGGGCGTGGGTCCTGGCGTCCCCACCTCCTGTGTCCCGCCCCGCCCCCCACCTTGGCCCCGCCCCCACCTTGGCCCCGCCCCTAGCGTCTCCCCCCAATCCCAGAGGAAGAACCAAGTCTTTCAAGTTGCTGTTGCCGGGGCAACCGTTTTACAAGCGTCCACATGGTGGGCACATGTGTGTGTGTGCTGCTCTCCATGTGTCTGCTCGACCCCCGCCCCCATGGCCCCTAGCCGCGGCGGGGAGGGGGTCACAGGCGGTGTGGGGTGAGCGGGAGGCAGCCGAGGGGCAGCTGGTGACAGCTTAATGATGGAGGGCTGGGGTGGGGGTGGGCTCCTGGCCCGGTTGTGTGTGTGCAGGGGTAGCTGTGCCTCCCAGACGGGGCCAAGGGTGTGTGTGTGTGCGCTAACCAGTGCCAGGCAGCATGGGGGTGTGTAAGGATCTGCTAAGAGAGTGCGTGTCTGTGTGTGTGTGTCAGAGGCTGAGTGAATCCCAGGTCTGTGGGCATGAGTGCATTCAGAAGGGCGTGGGGTAAGGAAGGACGCCCGCAGAAGAGTGTACGCGTGTCCTTGTGAGATACCCGTGGAGGGGTTGTGTCAGCGTGTGTCTGCGTGTGAGGACCCGAGGGTGGGGCAGGGTGTGACTGTGCGGGAATGTCTGTGCTCACTAGGGCGTCTAGGTTTGTGTGAGAAGGAGAGAGAGGCCGGGAATGGTGGCTCACGCCTCTAATCCCAGCACTTTGGGAGGCCGAGGCGGGCGGGTCACGAGGTCGAGAGATCGAGACCATCCTGACCAACATGGTGAAACCTGTCTACTAAAAATACAAAAATTACCTGGGCGTGGTGGTGCGCGCCTGCAATCCCAGCTACTTGGGAGGCTGAGGCAGGATAATGCTTGAACCCGGGAGGGGAAGGTTGCAGTGAGCCAAGATTATGCCATTGCACTCCAGCCTGGGCGACAGAGCAAGACTCTGCCTCAAAAAAAAAAAAAAAAAAAAAAAGAGAGAGATGGCAGGGGGTGTGACCCCACCAGGAACAAAGGTTTGAGGGTGTGTTTTTGAGGTCAGGGTGTCTGTGTGTCACTGTGAATGGGTTCCTGGGAGTGAACATTTGGGAACACCCGTAATCCCAGACACTGGGACATCATTCCCCACTTGCCAGGCTTACTCACTTATTCACATTTACTCATTACTTATACAAGCGTATTCACACTCATTCAATCCTTACTAGAACGCAGCGAAGAGCTACTAGTAATACCCTGTTACAAGTGGGGAAACTGAGGCACAGGGGGGCAGGCCCAAGGCCACACAGAACACAGATCCGTGTTATCTTCCGTCCTAGATCTGGGAACAGGCTGCCACTTCTCTGACACAGGCCCGTTCTCTCGTCCCCCCACCCACAAACTCACATTCCAGCACGCATCCCGCGCACGTGCGCAGCACCGCGTGCATCAGCCCGCGTGCAGCAGGAGGCGAGGCTGCGTGAGTGTCCCCATCACCGCGCGCACTGCGCAGCCCCGCAAGTTGTACAGGCCCTTTGGGGGGACGCGCATGTGTTGGCGTTAGGGATCTTCTAGGAAGGCCTAATCTGCATGCGAACCCCCAGGCTGCTGGAATCAGAAAAATGCGGGCAGCCAGGGCGGGAGTGAGAAGGAGACCCCAAGAACCCAGGCGGCGGGAGCGAGAAACCAGAGCACCGGGGCCCCAAGAACGCAGGCGGCGCGGGGAGGAGTCTGCAGGGCGGGAGTTTCTCGGTCACCCTGCGGGGCGGGAACCCGGCCGCAGCAGTCCCAGCCCCGCCCATCCATCCCAGTCCCACCCCCCGAGTTAGCCCGGTGCCGCCAGGGGGCGCTGTGGGAGCGCGGAGCCGTCGGGGAGGAGCCCGTGTGGGTTTGGGTTCCCCGGCCCGCGAGCTTTAGTGCCAGGAGGGGGCGCCGGCGGGAGCTAGGAGCGAGAAATCCCCTGCAGGGCTCTGAGGCCACACTGGGGGGACTTGCTACTTGATGGGGGGCGCTGAGGACAGCGTGTGTTGTCATCCGTCTGAGGGGAAGACTGCGTCTCAGTTCCCTGGAAGAGCTTTATTGGGAGGGGGCTTCTTCAGCTTCTGGGGAAGGAGGACGTGGGACAAGATTGGAGGGGGACACCCCGATCCTCAGTGGGGTGGGGAGAGCTGTATGCGGGGGCCACAGCTGTTGGGGTGGGGGCCATGGGTCTTAGTTCGCCAGAAGGGATCGGGGGGCCGTCTTGGGGCTTCGGATTTAGGCAAGAGGAGCGGTCGGGGATCCCCGGAATGAGGATGGGAAACAGCTAGTTGGGGGGGCGCCACTCTGGGGGCTTCCCTTCAGGGGCTTTCTTAGTGAAGGGACTTCTTGGCACCTCGTTCTCCGGAAGGGGACATGGGACCGGTTGGGGAGGTCTGGCAGAGAGGTCAGATCCTCGATAGAATGTAGGGGGCGCCGAGGGCCACAGGCACTGGCGTGGGGACAGCTGCGACTCTTAGACACTTTCGGAGGGGGTGTCTTGGGGTCCCGGCTTTCCCAAAGGGGCGCCGTCGGGGTTCCCGGGGCCGGAGGAGAAAGCCGTCTAAAGGGGGCTCTGTGGTTGGTTCCCGCGCCTCTGCCACCTGCGCTCCTCCGGTCCCCCTCCGGCGGGGACGGGGAGGGCGGGGAGGGCCGGGGAAACCCGAGCCACCGCCCCCAGCCCCGCCCCCAGCCCCGCCCCCGGCCCCGCGCCGGCCGAGCCGTCCGCGGCGGGAGCGGCGGAGGCGGCGGGAGAGCGCGCCGTGGAGCCGCTCCGAGCGCCCAGGTCCCTCGCGCCGCCGCCCAGGAGCCCCGCGCTGGGCGCCGAGGCCGCTTGTGCCGTCCGTGCGCCCCCGCGCCCCGCGCCCTCCGAGCCACCGGCCGTCCAGGGCACCCACCCCCAGCCCCAGCCCCCGCCGGGCCGGGATGGCCGCAGCCCGCGGCTAAGCGAGCCCGGGGGGGCCCCATGGGCCGGCCCGCGCCGCACCCCGCCCGCGGCCGCCCCCTCCGGCCCGGGCCCCCCCGGGCACCGCGGGCCCAGGCGACCCGGATGGCGGTCGCGGCGGCAGGGGCAGGGGCTGGGGCCGGCGCGGCCGCCACTGACGGGTAGTCCGGCGCCCACAGCAGGTAAGCAAGGGGCAGGCGGGGCAGGTGGGGGGTAACGGGGTACGACGGGGACGACCCGCCCCATGGACGGGGCATGGAGGGTGCTGAGGACTCCGAATAGACCAGGGGATTCCCTCCTGCAGCAGAGCCAACGGGTATATGAGGGAGGGGTCAGGGGGCGACAGGTCAGCGCGTGGGGAGGGGCGGGCGTGTAGAGCTAGATCCTAAGCGGCTCTCCAAGCCCGAATCCGGCCGCGGTGTCCTTGTCCGACGGGACGGGCGCAACCCTGCCTCCTAAGACCTCCGAGTGTGCATCTGAGGAAGGCACAGTACCCTCCCCAGAATTCCCTCCTCAGCCTCTAGGAGGGCGAGACCCAGACACCCCTTTAGCCATATGGTCTCCAAGGGGCCGCTGGGGGGCTTCCGGATCCCTCAGAGCCCGGGCGGGGGGCTGCCGTCGCGGCCCAGCTGCGCGAAGAAGTAAACATCTGTCAGTGGCGCGTTCCCTGCTCGCCGCCGCCGCCGCCGCCGGGGACACGGTGTCCTCCGGTGAGGGCCGGGCCCTCTGGTCTCCTGGAGCAGCCCGTTCAGCCACCAGAGGGCGTGAAACCCTTTGGAGTGTGGAGGGGGGGTCTCTTAAGGGCAAAGCCTGGATTTGAAGTGGGGGGAGGCTGTGCCTGCCTTTCCTGCTGTTTATAAAAGGTGTCTCCTGCAGGGGCATAGCCCCGAATTGTCCCAGGAGGTGGTTTGTGGATTAGGAGTCATTAGGCCCAAGGGGGCTGCAGACAGATTGGTGGGGAGGGGGGTGTGCTGGAGAGAGAAATGGCTATCCCAGGGTGAATGCCACCACTGCCCCCTCCCCAGAACGCATCCGTCCTCCCCACAGGCCTGTGGTTACCTGCAGGGCTGGTCATTGGTCCAGATCTGCGGAGCGGGGCCAGGGGTTTAAGGCAGGGGGTTGCAGGAGGCCAGACCCCTGACTTTCCTCCCTCCTGCCTGTCTCCCCTGCCCTTTCCCTGTTCTCTACATCCTTGTCCCTGTTCCATGGCCCTCTTTGTCTGTCTCTGAGTGCCCCGGGCTGAGGAAGCCTGGCTGGGGTGTGAGCAGCCTCAGAGGATGTCAGTGTGAGGCAGAATCCCACCCACACTGCCAGCTTCTCCCACCCCCAGCTTCTTGCCTTGGGGCCCTTTGGACACCCCTCCCTCCTCCCTTCATCCTCAGACTCCCGAGGTTCACAGCTCCGAAGCCACTCCACCCCCAGGGAGCTGCAAAAAGCTTCTTCTAGGGGTGCAGGGAAGAAAATAAAACATTCCCCTCTTCAACTGGGTACTGCTCTGAAATTCCACCATCAGCACTGGCCCCCTCGGGTTTCAGGCCTCAGCTTTCAGGGAGCAAACAGAGGATACAGCTTTTAAGAGTCGAGCAGAAGGGACTCAAAAAGTTTGCAGCGGGGCATAACACAATCAAAAGATTGTTTTGACAAATGTGTGTTCGTGGCAACGGTGTGGTTGACTGGTGTCAGAGTTGTTGGGTGCTGTCCTTCAAGGGAGCCAGATTTAGACCCAGGGACACAGGGCTGGGGAAGCTCAGTGTGGGGATGGAGGGGTCTACCTCAGGGTAGGAGGGTCAGAGAGGACTTCCTGGAGGAGGGGCCTCAGAGGTGGGGCTGTGAAGGATGAATAGGAGTTTTCCAAGTGGGAAAAAAAGCATTCCAGGAGGTGGGAATTGTGCATGCAATGATCTGGAGGCATGGAATAGTCAAGGTGCCTTGGTGAGTGTGGGAGAGACTGTTCTAGAAGGTTGGCAGAGGAAGAACTGGGCTGGGGTACTCAAGGTTGCATCCCTGGAGGTAGGGGCTAAATACACAGATTGGAGAGGTGCAAGCTGTTAATGTATCTGGAGTCACTGGGCTGGGCTATCTTTGCTGGGGGGCTGTGGGTTTCTCAGCGATGCATCTCCCTGGTCCTTCAAGGTGAGGCAGAGGCTCTGGGGCCTCAAGGTGGAGGTGGTGGCTGGGGCTCGGGGTTGGAGATGACAGGAGGCTCCCAAACCAGCCTTGCACTTGCAGGGCTGATAATGGCCTTGAAGGAAGCCTGAATAGGGAGTGGACGTGAATGGAGCATGTCTGCAGGAAGGGTCTCTCAGAGATGATGATGGTGGAATGGAGGGGTCTCCCTGTCAGATCCAAATGAAATCAGGCTTTGGGCGAGCCCTGGAAGAAATCAGACAGCGGGCCCAGCTTGCAGCGTGGCCCCCACTTCCCAAGTGGGGACACTGAGGCCCAGAGAGAGGGCACTGTTTGTTCTTAAATAGCACAGTGTGTCACAACCCAAGGCAAAATTTGAATTTGTGGAGATGGAAAAGATGATGGCTGGGTGCAGTGGCTCATGCCTGTAATCCCAACACTTTGGGAGGCCAAGGCAGGTGGATCCCTTGAGCCAAGGAGTTTCAGACTAACCTAGGCAACATAGCGAGACCCCATCTCTACCAAAAATACAAAAATTAGCCAGGTGTGGTGGCGTCCCCCTCTGGTCCCAGCTACTTGGGAAGCTGGAGTGGGAGGATTTCTTGAGCCCAGGAGGTCCAGGCTGCTGTGAGCTGAGATTGCGCCACTGCACTGCAGCCTGGGTGACAGCCTGGTTGACTCTGTCACCCTGTCTCAAAAGAAAAAAGACAAGATGATTGAGCTCACCTGTTTCCTGGGAAACTGAGGAGTGGTTCCCAGTCTCACCCAGTGTTAGGGTTTAACCTTCATCTGGGGTCTGTGCCTCAGTTTCCCTTTCCATCAGATGGCCAGCGTCTTGTGGTGTCCTGGCCGCTCCCGGAGGACCCATGCCGCTCAAGCCACCTGCTGGGCCCTGTGCCAGCTGCTTAGCCATGCCAGGCCTCATTAGGCTGATCCTGTCATCCCACCCCGGGGACCCCCCTCCTGCCAGCTCCAGATGCCTTCGAGGCCAGCCCTGGGGCAGCCTGGCCAGCCCCAAGAGCCTGGTGTGGTCAAGGTGGCAACTATATAGCCCAACCACAGAGGGCCAGGGCCAGAAACGGTGGGCCTAAGAAGCTGGCACACACACGCTCCCCAGCCTCCCTCCCCAGACGCAGCCAGGTGGCGGATGCAGGAAGAGAGAGCTCCAGGCGCCGGTGGGGGACTGCGGGACACTGACCCTGCAGGCCACAGGGCCCTCGTGACTTCCCACCTCATCTCCCTGTGCTGTCCCCTGGCTCCTGGAGCTCCAGCCACACTGGTCGTCTCGAACAGGCACGGTCCTGCCTCCGAGCCTTTATACGTGCAGCTCTCTGCCTGGAACACGCTTTCCAGATCTTCAATGTTGGCTTCTCTACTGTCATCCAGGTGTCAGCTCAAATGCTTCCTCCTCTGAGAAGCCCTCCTTGACTCCCCAGTCTAGAAGCAGCCTCTAGTCACTATGGCTTCATCCTGAGTTTTTTTGTTTTTTTTCCCAAGACAGGGTGTTGCACTGTCGCCCAGACTATAGTGGCGCAATCATAGCTCATTGCAACTTCTACCTCCTGGACTCAAGCGATCCTCTTGCGTCAGCTTCCCGAGTAGCTGGGACTACAGGTGCATGCCACCAAGCCCAGCTAATTTAAAATTTTTTTTTTGTAGAGACGGGGATCTCACTGTGTTGCCCAGGCTGGTCTCAAAATCCTGGGCTCAAGCGATCCTCCCGCCTCAGCCTCCCAAAGTGCTGGGATTCCAGGTATGAGGCACTTTGCGCCCAGCCCTATCCTGGTTTCTTGTTGTTGTTGTTTTCATGCTCTTGACATCTAATTACCTTGTTTATTTCATATTTATTATCTGCCTCCTTGACTGGATGGTGAATTTTTCGGGGAGGGGCCCAGGGTAGCCTTGGTTACCATCGAGTCCCTGGTCCCCAGCCAGGCCCTGGCACACAGTAGGCGTTCAATAAGTGTTTGTCAGGTTAATTCGTGTGCTGGAGGCAGAACCCAGCCTGGCACTCAGGACTTTCTGCCATTGGGGCCTTTTACTTGCTGGGTCTGCCCTCCTGTGTGTCTTTAAGAAAATCTCGTACCTCCCTGGGTCTCAGCGCCACTGTTCTCTCCAACAGCAGGGCCTAAGCCCCTCTCTCACCTCTCCTCTTGTTAACACAGGCCAGGAGGTTCCCAGGCAGTAGTTGCGGACTCTGGGAGAGAACAAGTTTGGAGTTGGATCCAGGTTCCAATCCCAGCTCAGACACTTAATACTTTTAATTAAAGACATTTTTTTTTTCTTTTGTAAAGACAGGGTCTCGCTATGTTGCCCAGGCTTGTGTTGAACTCCTGGCCTCAAGCCGTCCTCCCGCCTTGGCCTCCCAAAATGCTGTGATTATAGGCGTGAGCCACCACGACCGGCCTCAGCCACTTGCTTGCTGTGTGCCCTTGAACAAGCTACTTCTCTGCACCTCAGTTTCCCCACGTGGAAAACAGGGCTAGTAATAATAGCATGTTTTTCAGGGAATGTGGGAGAATTAAATGTAGGGAAAGACAGTCATCACAGTGTCTGCCTTTAAATAAATGGAATAGCCAACACTGCTGGGTGTTACTATTATTGGTGGTGTTATTGTTGTTGTCAGACAGGTCAGAAAGCACGTGGTTAAGAATATGGAGGTTATGGCCGGGCGCGGTGGCTCACGCCTGTAATCCCAGCACTTTGGGAGGCCGAGGTGGGCGGATCATGAGGTCAGGAGATCGAGACCGTCCTGGCCAACATGGTGAAACCCCGTCTCTACTAAAAACACAAAAATTAGCTGGACATGGTGGTGCGTGCCTGTAATCCCAGCTACTTGGGAGGCTGAGACAGGAGAATCGCTTGAACCCAGGAGGCTCAGGTTTCACTGAGCTGAGATCGCTCCACTGCACTCCAGCCTGGCAATAGAGCGAGACTCCATCTCAAAAAACAAACAAACAAAAAAGAAAAATAATATATAGGTTATCGGTGGGGTGTGGCGGCTCACACCTGTAATCCCAGCACTTTGGGAGGCTGAGGCAGGAGGATCACTTGAGGTCAGGAGTTCAAGACCAGCCTGGCCAACATGTTGAAACCCCATCTCTACTAAAAGTACAAAAAAATTAGCTGGGCCTGGTGGTGCGCCTGTAGTCCCAGCTACTCGAGAGGCTGAGGCAGGAGAATCGCTTGAACCTCAGAGATGGAGGTTGCGGTGAGCCGAGATCGTGCCACTGCACTCCAAAGCGAGACTTTTGTCTTGGAAAAAAAAAAAAAAAATAGAGGTTATGCAGCCATTGATTGGATAATAAAAGAAAAAAGAATGTGCAGGGAGGAGTGTTGGAAGTGAGCCTTTGAGGAATGAGTAGGAGTTTGCTGACCACCTGTGTTCAAATCCCAGTTCAACCGCTTAAGTTGTTTGAGCAAGTTACTTTACTTCTCTGGACTTCTGTTTTCCTGCCTACCAAATTGGGATAAAATAGTCCATACCTTGGTACAAGTTACTACATGTAAAGTGCTTTGAATGGCACTATAGTGTTGTTCATGAATGTTAGTTTCAATTATAATTATTATCATTATTATTATTAGAGACAGAGTCTCGCCCTGTCACCCAGGCTGGAGTGCATTGGAGCGATCTTGGCTCACCGCAACCTCCGTGATCAAGTGATTCTCCTGCCTCAGCTTCCCGAATAGCTGGGACTGGTGGAGTGCACCACCACACCTGGCTAGTATTTCTTTCTTTTTTTTTTTTTTTGTATTTTCAGTAGAGATGGAGTATCACCATGTTGGCCAGGCTGGTCTCGAACTCCTGGTCTCAAATGATCCTCCCGCCTTGACCTCCCAAAGTGCTGGGAATACAGGCATGAGCCACCACACCCGGCCCAGTTATTATTATTGTTATTATTATTTTTTATTTTTTTACTTTTTGAGACAGAGTCTCGCCCTGTTGCCCAGGCTGGAGTGCAGTGGCACAGTCTCGGCTCACTGCAAGCTCCGCCTCTTGGGTTCACGCCATTCTCCTGCCTCAGCCTCCCAAGTAGCTGGGACTACAGGCACCCACCACGACGCCTGGCTAATTTTTTTGTATTTTTAGTAGAGACGGGGTTTCACCGTGTTAGCCAGGATGGTCTTGATCTCCTGACCTTGTGATCCACCTGCCTCAGCCTCCCAAAGTGCTGGGATTACAGGCATGAGCCCCCACATCCGGCCTAGTTATTATTATTATTATTTTACCACTAGTATGATCCCAAAGGAGCCACCATACTCCTCCCTAGAAACCACTATTCCTGACCATCCAGCGCTCAGCTTCACTTTGGCAAAGACAGACCCAGAGTCCCTCAAGACAAGCTCATGGGCTGGGACTTGATGTCCAGGGTAGCAGGGAGCCAGCGATAGTTCTAGCAGTTGGGCAGCACTCAGTTTCTGTGCTGGGGGAAGAAGAGGAGAGGCTGGACTTCTTCCCCTGGCACCACCCGACACAAAAAGCCGCCCCCTAGGTTGGCCTCTGGCCCCTCAGACGCAGCATCGGAACCAGCTGTGCTCACCAGATGTTCCTGGTTTGCCCCCAGATGTGTGTCGCCAGCTTGCGGCTGTCCTGGCCGCCTCATCCCCCCATGGGGTGGGCCCAGGCCCTGGGGCCCTCTGAGGGAGGGGGCACATTTTTGTGGGCTGTGGAATTTGTTTTGTGTTTTGCAGAATCACTGAGTCTTGCCTCGAGAGGCCCAGACCCCTGGCCAAGTCTTGCCCCTCATGGGGCCTCAGCTTCCCTATCAGTGGAACCTCAGGGAACTTCCAGAGGCCATCTAGGAACAGGAGACCAGGAGGCTGCCCTAGGAACAGACCCAGCTGTGAGCCCTCAAGCTGTCGGCACTTGGGGAAAACAGAGGCACAGGGGCACAAGCACGTGTATGCCGCGGCGTTCACACACACAAGCACTTCCTCACTGGCATATGCTGGCTTCACAGCCTGGCATCCTCTGCCCGTGGGCAGTGGCAAGAGCCCAAGAGCCACTTGGTCAAGCTCTTCCAGGTCCTCCCTGGCTTTCCCACAGTGCTGGGTGGCACCCTTCATGCCCTATTGAAGATGGGAGGCCAGGCATGGTGGCTCACACCTGTAATCACAGCACTTTGGGAGGCAAAGATGGGAGGATCGCTTGAGACCGGGAGTTTGAGACCAGCCTGGGCAACATGGCGAGACTTTGTCTCTATTAAAAAAAAAACCTTTTTTTTATTCTAAAAAAAACAGATGGGGGCTGGGCACAATGGTTCACACCTATAATTCCAGTACTTCTGGGAGGCTGAGGTGGGTGGATCACCTGAGGTGAGGAGTTTGAGACCAGCCTGGCCACCATGGTGAAGTATAAAAGTTAGCCAGGCACGGTGGCACACACCTGTAGTCCCAGGTTGTGTGGCTGGGACAGGAGAATCGCTTGAACCCGGGAGCCAGAGGTTGCAGTGAACCGAGATTGCGCTACTGAATTCCAACCTGTGTGAGAGAGTGAGACTCCATCTCAAAAGAAAAAATACAAAAATTAGCCAGGCGTGGTGACAGGCACCTGTAGTCCTAGCTACTTGGGAGGCTGAGGCAGGAGAATGGCTTGAACCTGGGAAGCAGAGGTTGCAGTGAACTGAGATAGCACCATTGCACTCCAGTCTGGGCAACAGAGCCAGACTCTGTCTCAAAAAAAAAAAAGGAGAAACTGAGTCACAGGAGGACCAGGAGTGAAGTGGAGAGGAAGGAGAAGTGTGTGCAGGGCAGCACCCCCACAGGCAAAATTGTGCAGACTTGGGACCTGCAGCAAGCTCACGCCTCTGTAAACTGAATGCTCGAAGTCAGCCCCGTGCCCTGCAAACACTTAGCCCAAGATGTGCCTCTAGAAACTCCCATCCAGCAAAGACAGTCATGGGCACAGACACCATGCTCACAGGGCTAGGCAAGAGGAGGGGACCCGGGCCGGGCGCGGTGGCTCAAGCCTGTAAGCCCAGCACTTTGGGAGGCCGAGACGGGCGGATCACGAGGTCAGGAGATCGAGACCATCCTGGCTAACACGGTGAAACCCCGTCTCTACTAAGAAATACAAAAAACTAGCCGGGCGAGGTGGCGGGCGCCTGTAGTCCCAGCTACTCGGGAGGCTGAGGCAGGAGAATGGTGTGAACCCGGGAGGCGGAGCTTGCAGTGAGCTGAGATCCGGCCACTGCACTCCAGCCTGGGCTACAGAGCGAGACTCCGTCTCAAAAAAAAAAAAAAAAAAAAAAAAAAAGGAAGGGATCCATGGCTTGGGGGTGGCCGAGATGGGTAGCAGGGAAGGGTTTCTGGTGGAGGGGCTGTAGGAGCTAGGGCTTTCAGGGTAGAGTAGGAGTTTGCCAAATTAAGATAGACCTCAATTCCAGGCCTCCCCAAGATTAGAAGAGATGCCTACATGGAGAGAGGTCCTCCGTTTCTTCCTCTCTCAGGTGCCACTCTTTGAGACCGGGAGTTCTGTAGGACAGAGGCTTTTATCCCTGGGACTGGGTGTGCCCGGCAGGTGTCCCCTGGGAAGTTCGGTGCGAAGGGATGTGGGGGTGCCAGGGCGTTGGCTGTGCATAAAGATAATGAGCAACATTTCCTGGCATCACCAAGGAAGGTGCCAGAAACACACACCCTTGGGCCGGCTGTCTGTTGCTTGGATTGATTGGAAGGGCCTGTGTAGCTGTGCGACACTGAGCTGCTCATTGCTTCTCTCTGAGTCCATTTCCCTTCCTTCCCCAGCTCTAGGGATTGTGTGGCCTCCAGCTAGAAATGGAGGTCTGTCCTAGGTCCTTCTTGCTGCAGCTCACACTGCTACGGACCGCCCCCTCCACTGAGGAAGGAAGGAGGCTTCTCTCCCTCCAGGCAATGCAGGTTCTTCAAGATCTCTACCTTTTCTCCAGGACTGGGAAGGGACCTCTGGCCAGGCCCTGCACAGGCAGCGTTGACAGCACGCGAGATCCCCACGGGGTGGACGTGGGCGGTGGTCAGGGCGGGGCCATTCCCTCCTGAGTCCCCCCGGCCTCCTCTGCTTCCCCTCCTCTCACTCTCCGCCCACTGTGTCTGTGCCCCCTGGAATGTTTGCAGCTGTGGGCGTTGGTGGCGTGTTCACCTGTGCACCCCTGCGTGTGTGAGTGTGTGGCCAGGAGGAGGGGTCTTGGGGACCTTGGCCAGAGCACAAATGACAATGGATGCTCTTGTACCTCCAAGTGTGTGTCTCTGTGAGACCAGCATACCACGTGTGAGTGGGGAAAACCTCAGTGTGTGTGAGTGGGATCATACTTGAGTGTGAGTGTGAAAACACCCTAGTGTGAGACTGTGGGATTGTTCAAGTGTGTGAGTGTGCAAACACCAGCACGTGGCTATAACGTTTCAGCACAAGTGTGAAAGCACCCAAGTGTGTGAGTGTGATTTTTTTCTTTTTTGAGACGAAGTCTTGGTCTGTCGCCCAGGCTGGAGTGCAGTGGCACGATCTTGGCTCACTGCAACCTCCACTCCTTGGGTTCAAGCAATTCTCCTGCCTCACTTACTCTCCCTAATAGCTGGGATTACAGGCATGCACTACCATACCTGGCTAATTTTTGCAGTTTTAGTAGAGACGGGGTTTCACCATATTGACCAGGCTGGTCTCGAATTTCTGACCTCCAGTGGTCCGCCTGCCTCAGCCTCCCAAAGTGCTGGGATTACAGGCGTGAGCTGCTGTGCCTGGCCAATGGTGTCTTTTAAAAATTTATTATTTTCTATTTTTGTAGAGATGGGGTCTTACTGTATTGTCCAGGCTGGTCTCGAACTGGGCTGAGGCGAATTCCCCGCCTCAGCCTCCCAAAGTGCTGGGATTATAGGCGTGAGCCACTGAGCCTGGCTGTTTCACCAGTATTTCTGCTAATGTCCTCTCTCTGTCCCAGGGCCCATCCAAGATCTCAGATGACATTTAGCGATCCCCTTTGGCCCCTCCAATCTGAGACTCCTCCTCCATCTGTCCTTGTCCTTCATGACCTTGACTCTTTTTGTCTGTTCTCTTCTCATCTTCTTTTATTTTTTTCCTTTTGCAATGGAGTCTCACTCTGTCGCCCAGGCTGGAGTGCAGTGGTGCAATCTCAGCTCACTGCAACCTCCGCCTCCCAGGTTCAAGTGATTCTCCTGCCTCAGCCTCCTGAGTAGCTGGGATGACAGGCATCTGCCACCACGCCCGGCTAATTTTTTTTTTTTGTATTTTTAGTTGAGACGGGGTTTCACCATGTTGGTCAGGCTGGTCTCAAACTCCTAACCTCAAATGATCTGCCCGCCTCAGCCTCCCAAAGTGCTAGGATTAGAGATGTGAGCCACCATGCCCGGCCTTGTCTTTTCTTTTCTTTTCTTTTCTGAGACAGGGTCTCCCTATATTGTCCAGGTTGGTCTCAAACTCCTGGCCTCAAGCCGTCCTCCTGCCTTGGCCTCCCAAAGCACTGGGATCAAAGGCATGAGCCACCTTGCCGGCCAGTGATAGTGTTTTGAATGGAGGTGGAAGCATCCAAGTGTGTAAGTGGGTCATGTTTGAGTGTGACTGTGAAAACGCCCTAGCGTGTGAGCGTGATGTATTCAAATGTGAGTGTGAGAACACACTAGGGCATTCACGTGGCGGTGTTCTGGTATGTGGGTGTGATTGTGTTAGAATATGTGAGCCTGGAAACATCTGAGTGTACATGGGATCATGTTTGGGTGTAAGTATGAAAATACTGGCTGGGTACAGCGGATCACACCTGTAATCCCAGTGCTTTGGGAGGCTGAAGCGGGAGGATTGCTTGAGGCCAAGAGTTCGAGACCTGCCTGAGCAACACAGTGAAACCCCCTTTCTACAAAAAAAAAAGAAAAAGAAAAAAAACTATATATATATATATATATATATACCCACCCACCCACCCCCACACACACAAATATAGCTAGGCATCGTGGTGCACACCTGTGGTCCCAGCTACTTGGGAGGCTGAGGCAGGAGGATCACTTGAGCCCAGGACTCAGAGGTTGCAGTGAGCCGAGGTTGCACCACTGCACTCCAGCCTGGGCAACAGAGTAAGGTTCTGTCAAAGAAAGAAAGAGAGAGAGAGGGAAGGAGGGACGGAGGGAAGGAGGGAGGGAGGGAGGGAGGGAGGGAAGAAGGGAGGGAGGGAAAGACAGAGAGAGAGAGGAAGGAAGGAAGGAAGAGAAAGAAAGGAGGGAAGGGAGGGAGGGAGAGAGGGAGAAAAAGAAAGAGAAAGAAAGAAAAGGAAGGAAGGAAGAGACGGACGGAGGGAGAGAAAGAGAAAGGAAGGGAAGGGAGGGAGGGAGAGAGAGAAAAAGAAAAAGAGAAGGAAGGAAGGAAGGGAGAGAGAGAGAGGAAGGAAGGGAGGGAGAGAGAGAGAGAAAAAAAGAGAAGGAAGGAAGGGAGAGAGAGAGAGGAAGGAAGGGAGGGAGAGAGAGAGAGAAGAAAGAAAAAAAGAAAAAGAGAAGACAGGCAGGCAGGCAGGCAAGTGTGTGAGTGTCATCGTGGTCAAATGTGTGATTGTGTTTGAATGCGTGTGGAAAAATCCAAGTGTGTGTGAGTGTGAAAACACCCTGGGATGTGTGTGTAACCCTGTTTGAGTGTGGAAGTGTGAAAACAGTGAACGTGGGAGTGTTTTGTTTTCTTTCATTTCGAGACGGAGTCTCACTCTGTCACCCAGGCTGGAGTGCAGTGGCGTGATCTCAGCTCACCGCAGCCTCTGCCTCCCGGGTTCAAGCGATTCTCCTGCCTCAGCCTCCCGAGTAGCTGGGATTACAGGCGTGCACTGCCATGCTCGGCGCTAATTTTTTTTCTTTTTTGAGATGGAGCCTCGCTGTGTCGCCCAGGCTGGAGTGCAGTCGTGAGATCTTGGCTCACTGCAACCTCCACCTCCCAGGTTCAGGTGATTCTCCTGCATCAGCCTCCTGAGTAGCTGAGATTATAGGCGCCCACCACCATGCCTGGCTAATTTTTGTATTTTTAGTAGAGACAGGGTTTCATCATGTTGGCCAGGCTGGTCTTGAACTCCTGACCTCAGGTGATCCACCCACCTCAGCCTCCCAAAGTGCTGGGATTACAGGTGTGAGCAACCGCACCCAGCCAAATATGGGAGCATCTGAACGTGCAAGTGTGCTCGAGTGAGAATACTTGAGCACGTGAGTGTGATTGTGTGTGCATGGGCAGTGTGTGTGTGTGGGAGTGCGTGTGCACGAGTATGAAAGAACCTGAGTGTGAGGACATGAGATGGCTTGGTGTGAATGAGTGAGATGTCTGGGTGTGAATGAGTGAGAAGACTGGGTGTGAATGAGTGAGATGGCTGGGTGTGAATGAGATGGTTGGGTGTGAATGAGTGAGAAGACTGGGTGTGAATGAGTGAGATGGCTGGGTGTGAATGAGTGAGAAGACTGGGTGTGAATGAATGAGAAGACTGGGTGTGAATGAGTGAGACGGCTGGATGTGAATGAGTGAGAAGGCTGGGTGTGAATGAGTGAGATGGCTGGGTGTGAATGAGTGAGAAGACTGGGTGTGAATGAATGAGAAGACTGGGTGTGAATGAGTGAGACGGCTGGATGTGAATGAGTGAGAAGGCTGGGTGTGAATGAGTGAGATGGCTGGGTGTGAATGAGTGAGAAGACTGGGTGTGAATGAATGAGAAGACTGGGTGTGAATGAGTGAGACGGCTGGATGTGAATGAGTGAGAAGGCTGGGTGTGAATGAGTGAGATGGCTGGGTGTGAATGAGTGAGAAGACTGGGTGTGAATGAGATGGTTGGGTGTGAATGAGTGAGAAGACTGGGTGTGAATGAGTGAGATGGCTGGGTGTGAATGAGTGAGATGGCTGGGTGTGAATGAGTGAGGACTGGATGTGAATGAGTGAGATGGCTGGATGTGAATGAGATGGTTGGGTGTGAATGAGTGAGATGGCTGGGTGTGAATGAGATGGTTGGGTGTGAACGAGTGAGATGGCTGGGTGTGAATGAGTGAGAAGACTGTGTGTGAACGAGTGAGATGGCTGGGTGTGAATGAGTGAGAAGACTGGGTGTGAATGAGTGAGATGGCTGGGTGTGAATGAGTGAGATGGCTGGGTGTGAATGAGTGAGGACTGGATGTGAATGAGTGAGATGGCTGGATGTGAATGAGATGGTTGGGTGTGAATGAGTGAGATGGCTGGGTGTGAATGAGTGAGAAGACTGTGTGAACGAGTGAGATGGCTGGGTGTGAATGAGTGAGAAGACTGGGTGTGAATGAGTGAGATGGCTGGGTGTGAATGAGATGGTTGGGTGTGAATGAGTGAGATGGCTGGGTGTGAATGAGATGGTTGGGTGTGAACGAGTGAGATGGCTGGGTGTGAATGAGTGAGAAGACTGTGTGTGAACGAGTGAGATGGCTGGGTGTGAATGAGTGAGAAGACTGGGTGTGAATGAGTGAGATGGCTGGGTGTGAATGAGATGGTGGGCACACAAGTGTAAGCCTGCAGGTGTGCTGTGTGAGATGGGGGATCTCGCTATGTTGCCCAGGCTGGTCTCAAACTCCTGGGCTCTGGCAGCTGTGGGTGCTGGCAGCATGTTCACCTGTGTACTCCTGTGTGTGTGGCCAGGAGGAGGGGTCTCAGGGCGCAGATGATGACCTGGGCTAGATTGCAAATGACAGTGGGCACTCCTGTACCTACAAGTGTGTGTCTCTGTGCAGATGCACAGGTACAGATGCCTCCCCAGGCGAGGGCCTCTGGGACACAGGCACATGCATTGTGCACACCCAGCCCCCTCCCTGTGCCCTCCGCCACACCCACATCACCCCCAGCTGGTCGCGTCCGTGCCAGAGACAAACCAGTTAGGTGACCCCCGAGAACAGAGAGGCCCATTGTTCATGGCTGCTAATCAGCCCTGCCTGCTGGGCCCCCTCCGCCGATGGCCCCCCAATTTCCTGCCCTCCACCAGAGCTCTAGGTGGGGAGAGTCTGAAGCTCCAGGGCCTCCGGGGATCCTGTGACCAGGCCATGCTGGGGCTAGGCCCTTGGTAGAAACAGACCACCACAGCCCAAGGCTTGTTCTAGTCCAATGGGGAAACTGAGTCACACCACTCTAAGACTTGAATGTGTGGACAAGCAGGGTAGAGGGGGTCCAGAGAGGTCCAGGGCCCGGGTAGGTTTCCTGCCTGTCTCCCCCCTCCTACCACCAGCATTCAAATGCCGGCTCTATGACCTCGGACAGGTCACTTCCCAGCTCTGGGCCTGTTTCCCATTCATACAGTGGGGATAAGGGTATGACTTGCAGCCAGGCACAGTGGCTCGTGCCTGTAATCCCAGCACTTTGGGAGGCCAAGGCAGGAGGCTCGCTTGAGCCCAGGAGTTCAAGACCAGCCTGGGCAACACAATGAGACCTCATCTCTACAAAAAATTTAAAAATTGGCCGGCATGGTGTCTCACGCCTGTCATCCCAGCACTTTGGGAGGCCGAGGCGGGTGGATCACCTGAGGTCAGGAGTTCGAGACCAACCTGACCAACATGGTGAAACCCCATCTCTACTAAAAATACAAAAAATTAGCCAGGCATGGTGGCGCATGCCTGTAATCCCAGCTACTCGGGAGGCTGAGGCAGGAGAATTGCTTGAACCCAGGAGGTGGAGGTTGCAGTGAGCTGAGATTGCACCATTGCACTCCAACCTGGGCAACAGAGTGAAACTGCATCTCAAAAAACAACAACAACAACAACAACAAAAGAACACACACAAAGGAATGAAGGGGATGGGTTTGACATCTGACAAAATGCTGCTGCTGCCATCTGCTTCCACAAAACCTCAAGAATGGAATGTCCTGCCCATGGCCCACACACAAGGCCCTGCACGAGCTGCTCCATCCTTCCCAACCTCCCCTCCTCTCTCTCTTCCCCTGCTCACTCTGCTCAGACACACAGGCCTCCTCACTGTTCCTTAAACACGCCAGGTGTGGGCCTGCCCCAGGGCCTTTGCACAGGCAGTGCCTCTGCCTAGAACACCTGCCCCCAGATTTTCTTATGACTGACTTCTTATACTTGGGTCTTAGTGCATGCGTCACCTCCTCAGGGAGGGCCCCCCTGCCCACTCCCAGTGAATCTAGGCCCATTCATGACAGTCACCTTGTTTGTTATGCACTAACTGTATACTAAGCCCAGAGACTTCAACTGTGGTCTCTTTTTCATCCTCCCAATAAACCCATCCATCCATCCATTCACTCAGACATAAAACTCCGGACCCTCCAATTTAGAATCTGGGCCACCCAGTGCCTAGCTTTTTTTTTTTTTTTTTTTTTTTTTTTTTTTTTTTTGAGATGGTGTTTCACTCTGTCACCCAGGCTAGAGTACAGTGGTGGTGTAATCTCAGCTCACTGCAACCTCTGCTTCCCGGTTTCAAGTGATTCTCCTGCCTCAGCCTCCCAAGTAGCTGGGATTACAAGTGCATGCCACCTCACCCAGCTAATTTTTGTATTTGTAGTAGAGCTAGGGTTTCACCATATTGGCCAGGCTGGTCTTGAACACCTGACCTCAGGTGATCTGCCCTCCTCAGCCTCCCAAAGTGCTGGGATTACTACAGGCATGAGCCACCATACCTGGCCAGCCTAGCTTCTTTGTGTTAATTCATTCATTCATTCATCATTCAGCAAATGTCTATGAGCGCCTATTCTGTGCCACTGACCCAGCTGGGCTGGCCCTGGGGGAGAATCAACTTCCCCTGCAAATTCACTCTCATCAGATAGATCCCCAGGCTGGTCTAGGATTTGTTTAGACGCCCTCATGTTGGGGAGCTCATTCCTTACTAAGAATAACCACCACCAATACCAAAGAGTCTCAAGTACCAGCAATAGTGGCGAGGCAAGTTCTCGGGGTGACTACAGCATCTGCTCCCAAGCCCAGCCCATATGGTGTGTGCTGTGTCAAAGAACCTGCGTTCGAATCCCATGTCCTTTTCTAGCCCTTGGACAAGCCCCTACCCATTTTGTGCCTCGGTTTGCCTAGCTGTAAAATGGAGATAGTAATGCCTCTCTCGTGGGCTCAGCACCGGGCCTGTTACACAGCTGGTGCTTAATAAATGTGTCTTGTTACTTAAGGTCTGGTGTGCGTAGCTCCTGTGGTCCTCATCCATGGGGGTGAGCGGGGTAGAGAAAGGGCAGTTCGAGTTTCTGCGCATCAGGACACAGGGCGCAGTCCATGCAAATGAAATGCGAATCCCACGCAAATAAATCTATGCGCGGTGCAGGGCAGCGCGCAAAGCTGGAGGTACAAGGTGCATGCACGGCGGGGGGGGCACCTGGGGATCACGAGCCGAGCCCAGGCCCGGAGGCGCTGACCCACATCCAACCCAGCTTTCAGCGCTCGGTGTAAATGTTTACACCTGGCCGGCTGCCAGGCTCCTTGCCACCCCACACTAGGCAGCCGGGAGGGGGAATGTAAACTCGGGCTGGGGGCTGTGGGACGCTGGGGAGGAGCCCAGACAGCATCGGGTGTGGTGGGTGTGTACATGTGAGTTATTAAATGCTGACTACATGCAGTGAGAAGGATGCCACCAGGCACTCACAGCACCCAGTGCCCGAATGGGGAAAGCTCAGGGCATTGCTGGGGGCCCACTAGCGCCCCTGCACCAGCCAGAGGTTGAAGTGAATAGGGTAGGCAGTCATAGAAGGCTTCCCGGAGGAGGCGCCCTCCAAGCTGAGATTGCAAGGGGAGTGGGAGCTAGGTACAGTGGCTCATACCTGTAATCCCAGCTCTTTGGGAGGCCAAAGTGGGAGGATCACTTGAGCCCAGGAGTTTAAGACCAGGCTGGGCAACATTGTGAGACACCCCTCTCTATTAAACCAAAAAATAAAAAATAAAAAAAAAAATTAAAAATTAGCCAGGCATGGTGGCTCACGCCTGTAGTAGTCAATCCTAGCTACTAGGGAGGCTGAGGTGGAAGGATCGCTTGAGCCTAGGAGGTGGAGGCTGCAGTGAGCTGTGATCACACCACTGCATTCCAGCCTGGGTGACAGAGCAAGACCCTGTCTAAAAAAAAAAAAAAAATAGAAAGAGAGAGAAAAAGAGAGAGAGAGAGAAAGGAAAGAAGGAAGGGAGGAAGGGAGGAAGGGAGGGAGGGAGGAAGGAAGGAAGGAAGGAAGGAAGGAAGGAAGGAAGGAAGGAAGGAAGGAAGGAAGGAAGGAAGGGAAGGAAGGAAAGAAAGGAAAGGAAAAGAGGGAGGGAGGAAGGGAAAGAAAGAAAGAGAGGAAGTTGGGTGCGGTGGCTCACACCTGTAATCCCAGCACTTTGGGAGGCCGAGACGGGCGGATCACGAGGTCAGGAGATCGAGACCATCCTGGCTAACACGGTGAAACCCCGTCTCTACTAAAAAATACAAAAAACTAGCCGGGCGAGGTGGCGGGCGCCTGTAGTCCCAGCTACTCGGGAGGCTGAGGCAGGAGAATGGCGTGAACCTGGGGGGCGGAGCTTGCAGTGAGCTGAGATCCGGCCACTGCACTCCAGCCTGGGCGACAGAGCGAGACTCCGTCTCAAAAAAAAAAAAAAAAAAAAAAAAAAAAAACGAAAATTAGCCAGGTGTGGTGGCGGGCGCCTGTAATCCCAGCTACTGGGGAGGCTGAGGCGGGAGAATCACTTGAACCCGGGAGGTGGAGGTTGCAGTGAGCTGAGATCACACCACTGCACTCCAACCTGGGCAACAGAGCGAGACTCCATCTCCAAAAGAAAAAGAAAATGAAAAAGAAAGGGGAGTGGCAGTGGGGAGGGAGGGAAGAAGTGTTCTCCAGGGAAAGACCTGTCTGTGCAAAAGCCCGGAGCTGGGACTCAATGTCCAGGGCAGCTCTGGTCCATTGCTAACTACTTCTGGGCCTGCTTATCCAACTGGATGGGAAACAGGCTCAGAGAGGGGCAGAGTCAATGGAGGACACCAGCGTGTAGGGAACAGTGACAGCCCCGGATTCCTGCCTCCAGACGATCCTAACCACCACCCTCCCCGCGCCCTTGTCCTACAGTGCCACCTGCCGGGAATGACCTGTCCTCCTTTCACTCTTCCCCCTGGCTCCTCAGCTGCAGTCTCTCTGGCCTCCTCGCTGTTCCTGGGATACGCCACGCTCAGTCCAGACTCGGGGCCTTTGCACTGGCTGTGTCCCCTGCCTGTGATGTCATTCTTCTCTGCCTGGTCAACTCCTACCTTTGTTCAAGTCTGGACCCTGTCATCGGCTCCTCAGGAAGGCACTCCGGGACCCCCAGATGGGGGTGGTTCCCTGTGACTCCTGGCACGGAGCCCAACCCCTTCCTTGTTCAATGGTTCCTTGAGGGACCATTCCCATGTGATTATCGACCATTTGGCAGGCGTTGTTCAAAGTCAAAAGGCCCCACACTGAGTCCTGGCCCAGCGCCCTGCGCCTGTTCGTTGCTGGAGGGACAGACAGGGGGCGTGCGGCGGACCATCCTGTGCCCGCAGGCTGAGGATGCAGCGCTGGAAGGCGGCGGCCTTGGCCTCAGTGCTCTGCAGCTCCGTGCTGTCCATCTGGATGTGTCGAGAGGGCCTGCTTCTCAGCCACCGCCTCGGACCCGCGCTGGTCCCACTGCGCCGCCTGCCTCGAACCCTGGACACCCGGATTGCCCGCCTGGCCCAGTGTAAGCTCCTCCTCTGTGTGGGGTCAGATACCCCCAACGTAAGGGGTAGAATTTCAGGCAGTGAAGTGGGAGGTGGCGGGGGTCATAAGTTTTTAAAAGATAGTGCCAGCCGGCCAGGCACAGTGGCTCACACCTGTAATCCCAGCACCGTGAGGCGGGCGGATCACTGAGGTCAGGAGTTCGAGACCAGCCTGACCAACATGGTGAAACCCCGTCTCTACTAAAAATACAAAAATTAGCTGGGCGTGGTGGTACGTGCCTGTAATCCCAGCTACCCGGGAGGCTGAGGCAGGAGAACTGCTTGAACCCTGGAAGCGGAGGTTGCAGTGAGCCGAGATGGCGCCACTGCACTCCAGCCCGATGACGGAGTGAGACTCTGTCTCAAAAAAAAAAAAAAAAAAAAAAAAAGGATAGGGCCAGCAAGCCCCGTTGCAGGGAGGCAGGGACAGACATCCTAAAAGATTATTCAGGGCAAGGCATAGTGGCTCCTGCCTATAATCCCAGCACTTTGGGAGGCCGAGACAGGAGGATCTCTTGAGCCCAGGAGTTCATGACCAGCCCCGGCAATGTAGTGAGACCCCCATCTCTACAAAAAACTTTAGAAATTGGCCGGGCGCGGTGGCTCAAGCCTGTAATCCCAGCACTTTGGGAGGCCGAGACGGGCGGATCACGAGGTCAGGAGATCGAGAGACGATCCCGGCTAACACGGTGAAACCCCGTCTCTACTAAAAAATACAAAAAAATAGCCGGGCGAGGTGGCGGGCGCCTGTAGTCCCAGCTACTCGGGAGGCTGAGGCAGGAGAATGGCGTAAACCCGGGAGGCGGAGCTTGCAGTGAGCTGAGATCCGGCCACTGCACTCCAGCCTGGGTGACAGAGCAAGACTCCGTCTCAAAAAAAAACAAAAAAAACAAAAAAAAAACTTTAGAAATTAGCCAGGTGTGGTGGCGCATGCCTGTAGTTCCAGCTACTTGGGAGGCTGAGGTGGGAGGATCACTTGAGCCCACGAGTTCAAGGCTGCAGCGAGCTATGATTGCACCACTACACTCCAGCCTGAGCAACAGAGCACGACTCTGTCTCAAAACATTATAATAATAAATACATTTTCTAAAAAAAGATGGGGTGGAGGGAGGTTGCAAATTCCCCCAATGGCCTGGTGGAGCTAGGGTGACTTCTGGGAACTGGGGTCTTTCGGCTTAGCTGTCACAAGGAATTAGGCTCTGCCCTGAGGTCTTGTGGGGGCCAGATGGAGATTAGACCCGGGCATTCGCCCGGTTGGCCCCCGCAGCGCAGCGGTGGGGGGGCGGTGGGAGGAGTGAGAGGCTGGATCTGAGGTCCCAGTGATCTGCCCCAGGGGACAGGGACCAAGGGGAGGCGGGAGATGGAGCGGGAGCTGAAAACCAGAAGAGAGACCCAGAGATTTGGAGGGATGGGGGGGGTGGAGAGAGAGAGGAGAGACAGGGCTGGGGGCACAGACACGGGCAAAAGCACTGCTATAGGGACACAGAAATGCCCACCCTGAGGGCAAGACCCTCGCCCAACTCCCCACCAATCCCTAATGCCTGCCCCACTGCAAGTGCTGTGCGGTGAGAGTGGTGCCTGGGCCCTGACCCCTGTGCCCACACACATGTCCATGCGTGCGCCTGTGTGGGCATCTGAGACACAGACGCCGGCAGGGTGCGTGTGCAGTGCCTTTGGGTGTGGGCCATGAGTACGCCCGCGTGCACGTCTGCGCCCGCCCCTGCCAGCCCACACAATCCTCTTTTCTTGTCCTTACAATGCACAAGGGTGGCCTCCGGCACGAGCTCCACTTCTGTCCTCCCACCACTTCCCTCTCTGCAAGTGGCACGAAGTCCTTCCTAGGATGTTGGGACAGAGACCCGGGTGGGGCTCCAAAAGCCAGTGCTCCAGGACTTGAGGGGGGCAAAGCAGGAATGGAGGAATTTCAGGCACTGGGGAGGGTCAGGGCCCATGGACGGGTGCCTGCCTGCCCTACGGCAAAAAGGGAGCTGCCACTGAGTCCCCAAGTCCCCATGTTCTAGGCTCCATGGTGGAATTTCAGGCTGGGGACTTTGTGTTCTAGCCCCCTGTGCAAGCAGCCAGCCCTGTTGCAGAGAGGCAGGGACAGACATCCCAAAAGATTATTCATTGTTGCCGGGCGCGGTGGCTCACGCCTGTAATCCCAGCACTTTGGGAGGCCGAGGTGGGCGGATCACGAGGTCAGGAGATCAAGACCATCCTGGCTAACAGGGTGAAACCCCGTCTCTACTAAAACTACATAAAAATTAGCCGGGCGCGGTGGCGGGCGCCTGTAGTCCCAGCTATTTGGGAGGCTGAGGCAGGAGAATGGCGTGAACCCGGGAGGTGGAGCTTGCAGTGAGCCGAGATCGCACTACTGCACTCCAGCCTGGGCGACAGAGCGAGATTCCGTGTCATTAAAAAAAAAAAAAAAAAGATTATTCATTGTTGATAAGGAATTCAGATTTAGCCGGGCATCTGTATTGTATCTGGCAAGCCCACAAATGTCTGCTTCGATGCACCCCTCTAGGGTTGGGCGTGCCCCTAACTAACCCCCCAGCACAGTCCCGGCCACTCCAGTCCTGCTCCATGGCTTTAAGAACACGGACTAGGTTGCTCAGTCATCGGCCACCCCCCCGCACCGACTTCCCACCCTCTCAGCCCCAGCCAAGACAGAGATCATGCAAGCTTCATGGAACAGACAGGGCAACTGAGGCCTGAGGTTGCAAGTGGCGAAAGTGGCAGAGTCAGGCTCGGAGGCTGGGTTTGTCTTGTTTCTGAGACCCCCTGTGGGAACAGACATCTCCTCCCCTACCAAACCCCAGGAGACAGACAGCCCCTCCTTCCCCAGGGCCACCTAGAGGCTCATTCTTTTGACAGCCAGGTGCACCAGCCCTGGGGGCAGGTGGGGACTAAACTCAAGATTTCCTCTCCTAACCACAAGCATGACTGCCACCTGCTCTGGGGCTGGGAGTCCCCTGCCTTCTGGTCCGCCAGTAGCGCTGCCTGTCATTCCAGCGTCTGCACTTCTCTCCTGGGGCTTCGGAGTTTGGGGGTGGAGCCAGCGCTTGGGTAATAAATTTAGGCTGCCAGGCCCTGGGAATCGGTGACTTGGGCACCTCCTGGTGAGTGTGGGAGAAGGCGGCTGGACCTGGGCCAAACTTGGGTGAACGGTGAAGGCAGGAAGAATGTCCTTTAAGCCCGTCTCTCTCGGCCACCTGGTAATGATGTGACCTTGGGATGGTCCGTTTTGTCACCTGTCACATGGGGGTGGCCCTGACAGTAGCTGCTGTCACTCCATGGAGTGGGGGCCCCACACAGGCCTCGAATGCAGTAGGCTGCAGTACCTGCTGCTCCTCTGCATTCTGAGAAACCCACCCCGATTCGTTTCTTGGATAGGGAAACTGAGGCTCCACTGCACAGTGGGGCAGCGGGATGGAGGGAGTCTGAAAAACCCGGGAACTCAGAGCAAACGTCAAGGCCTGAAGAAGGGGCTCTAGAGATAGAGACCTATGACAGCCTCACTAAAGAGGGATGGGGCATGGGAAGCAGCCCCCCCCTCCCCGTGCTGCCCAGAGAGGGTGCACCAGTGTCCTGGGGCAGCCCAGCATAAGGGCAGGGTCCATATAGATTTGCGATGGAGGATGAGGAGAGTGGAGCAACAATGGGGTGAGAGAGAGGCCCAGAGGAGGTGAGTTAGACACCCCGGTCAGCTTAGCTCAAGGTGAGACGGGCTGGAAAGCAGCCCAGAAAGAATGAACCAGGTTCTGGGCAGCCAATATAGGCTCAGGGTTCAGAAAGGGGTGCTGGACCAGCGTAGGGGTGTATGTACGTGCCCTCCAGTGCCGCCCAGAGAGGGTGCATGAGCAGCTCAGCAAGAGGGTGTGAAAATTTGGGATCTGGGAGACGAGAAGCCGTCCAGGTCTGGCGTCCCAGCAAGGGTCTTCGTTTGCAGAGGTACAGGGAGGGTATGGGGCTCCCTCCCATCCCTTGCACCCACTGACCCGCCTCCTTTCTCTTCCTCCCCTCGCAGACCGTGCACTGCTGCAGGGCGCCCCGGATGCGGTGGAGCTGCGCGAGCTGACACCCTGGGCTGGGCGACCCCCAGGTCCGCGCCGTCGGGCGGGGCCCCGGCGGCGGCGCGCGCGTGCGCGCTCTGGGGCGCGGCCGTGCGGGCTGCGCGAGCTGGAGGTGCGCGTGAGCGAGCTGGGCCTGGGCTACGCGTCCGACGAGACGGTGCTGTTCCGCTACTGCGCAGGCGCCTGCGAGGCCGCCGCGCGCGTCTACGACCTCGGGCTGCGACGCCTGCGCCAGCGGCGGCGCCTGCGGCGGGAGCGGGTGCGCGCGCAGCCCTGCTGCCGCCCGACGGCCTACGAGGACGAGGTGTCCTTCCTGGACGCGCACAGCCGCTACCACACGGTGCACGAGCTGTCGGCGCGCGAGTGCGCCTGCGTGTGACCCTACCTCACCCGGCCGGCGCGGCGGCCATTCTCCCCGCCCCGACGGCACCACCGGCCGGCCCCGCGACAGACTGCGCGTGCGTAGAGCACGCCGGCGCGGCCCCGGGACTCTCGCGATAACTGTACTGAGATAAAGTGTGGGAACTCGAACTGGCTCGTGATTCACCCTCGGCTAGGGGCTCGCGGGTGGCTCGCGTCGCTGTCTCCGCCGGGAAAGCGGGGACCAGTGGGGGGCCCAGCTGCAGGGTGGTGGGAAGATGCCGTTTGCTTTGGGGGAAGGGTAGATGCAAAGTGGCTCCAGTTTATGGCAGACAAAAAGGAAAAATGGGGTGAATGGGGCTAGGTTGGCAGGGACCGTCTTTCCTGCCTCCCTACGGGTCCCTCTGCCCGTCCCGAGCGTGTCCCGGTCCGTACCTCTTTCCTGTGTGGGTTTCTGGGGAGGGGGAAGGGGAGCTACGCTCCGGATGAAGAGACCGAGGTCTAGGTGGACCCAGTTTCCCCAGCTTGTTCCCTGCCGCACCTCCCTTCCCCAGCTTATTCCCTTCCGCAGTGTGGGCTTCTGGGATGAAGAGTCTGAGGTCTAGGTGGACCCAGTTTCCCCAGCTTGTCCCCGACTGCACCTCTCTGCTGTGTGGACTTCTGGAGAGGGGGAAAGGGAACCACACTGCGGGTGAGGAGCCTGAGGTCCAGGTGGAATCAGTTCCCCAGAGTCTCCCCGTCCGCACTTCTCCCGCTATGTGCGCTTCTAGGGAGGGGGAAGGGGGAGCCACTCTGGGTGAGGAGACTGAGGTCCAGGTGGACCCAGACCTCCCTTACCCGACGGCCTCCTCGGGCCGGTCTTTCCCCACCAGGGTGAGCTGAAAGCCACTATCTCCTTCCCTCCAGCTACTAAAAATACCCGCACGCTGCCCACCTCCCGGCGGGGAGAGGCCTGGGGCGGGCGCCAGCCCCATCCAGCCCGAAGCCGGCGCCTGCTGGGGTAGAGCTGGGTCCCCAGAGACCTGGGTCCTCGGCCCATAAAAGCCCTGGCCGGGCCTCGAGGGGGGATTTACGACAAGCCCCTGCGGAGGATGGAAAAAGCCCGGCTCGGTGTTTAGATTTGCCCACGGTGTCACCTTGATGCTTGGCAGGCCTGGGGTGTTGGGTTGCCAGAGCGCGGGAGGGGTCGGCGGGTCCCACGGTCGGTCTGAGGGGCGGGGAAGGGGCGGGCATTGCGAGCCCAGGGCAGGCACCGGCGAGGCGAGACTCCTCCCCTCCTGCCCCTCAGATTGGGGGTTCCCAAGGTTACAACCCTTCCCCTTAGCTGGGCCCCCTCCACTCCTTCCCATACGTCCGCCCTTAGGACCACCCTCTAACCACAGTGTCCCTTCGCAGGTTCAGCCCGCACCTCCCCGCGCCCCCCTCCCCGGCAAAGCTGGAGGGCACAGATCAGAAACTGCCCCCAGGGAGAATCACCCAGACATACAGGAACATCCCTGGCCCCAGGCTCCCGGGGACCTTCAGCTACAGCTAGAGACACTCAAGGAGGCTAATGAGCAGGACTTCCAGGGGGCCCTGAGAACAGGGCTTGGGGGCCAGGCCCAAGCCCGTGGGTGGTCTGCTTCGGAAGCAGTTTCAGGGCTGCCGCTGGCTGGGGTCCCCGCCCACCCCCGCAGTCTTCTGACTCTGAGGTTTGAGGTGGTGGATTCCTCCACCATTTGGGCCGACTCAGCCTGGCCTCCGCAGAGAGCCCGGAGTTTCCAGACGCTGCGGAAGCCCAAGTGACGCTTACTCTGAGCCTCAGTTTCCCCATCCTAGATGGCCTGGCCTCAGAGAGAGGAATGTTGTTCAGCCCAGGACGCACAGTGAGAAAGCTGACCCTCAGGGGTCTGCCGCCCCGGAAGCTCACACATGCCACCGTGTGCATGTGTATGTGAGTGTTGTCCACCCTCCGGGGCCTCCCAGACCTCGGCCTTCCTGTCTGTCACCCAGATCCAGTGTCTCAGCCACAAGGCACCAGGCCCAGCCCCCCAGGGAATTGGAGCATAAATAAACGGAGAAGCCCCTGCAATTCCCTGGGGCCGCGGTTGTCATCAGCCCATCGGCACACCGGATGAGGGTCTCACACACACAAGCACACTCACGAGACACAGAGACCACCACCCACAAGGGGTCAGCAGGCAGGACCCATGATCCTACACAGTCACCATCCACACTCAGAACTGTACACTCAGGAAGGGACACTCCCTCTTTCTTTTTTTTTTTCTTGAGACAGTCTCATTCTGTTGCCCAGGCTGGAGTGCAGTAGTGCGATCACGGCTCCCTGCAACCTCTGCCTCCCGGGTTCAAGCAATTTTTGTGCCTCAGCCACCTGAGTAGCTGGGATTGCAGGCACCGGCCTTCACACCCAGCTAATTTGTTTGTTTGTTTTGTTTGAGAGGAGTCTCACTCTGTCGCCCAGGCTGGAGTGCAGTGGGGCGATCTCGGCTCACTGCAACCTCCGACTCTCCGGTTCAAGGGATTCTCCTGCCTCAACTTCCCAAGTAGCTGGGATTACAGGCACGCACTACCATGCCCAGCTAATTTTTGTATTTTTAGTAGAGATGGGTTTCACCATGTTGGCCAGGATGGCCTCAATCTCCTGACCTTGTGATCCTCCTGCCTTGGCCTCCCAAAGTGCTGGGATTACAAGCCTGAGCCACTGTGCCCAGCCCGGCTAATATTATTATTATTATTATTTTGTATTTTTAGTAGGGACTCGGTTTCACCATGTTGGCCAGGCTGGTCTTGAACTCCTGACCTCAGGTGATTCTCCCACCTCAGCCTCCCAAAGTGCTGGGATTACAGCCATGAGCCACCGCGCCCAGCCTGAGAGGAACACTCTCAAAATCACTTCTCATTCACAAAAGCACACAGCATCACACCTATGGTCACAGACACACACTCAGGGTGCACACATAGCCCCAGTCACTCACAATCCATTCCATCACATCTGCTGACACACTTACACACATGCACAGCCCTGCAGCAGCCACATAGTGAGAGACCCACATAGACACAGCCCTGCACACTCAGAGAGGGGCCCCTGAACTGTCCCGGATGCAAAGGCTCACTCAAGGGCAAGACACGGTGGCTCACGCCTGTAATCTCAGCCCTTTGGGAGGCTGAGGCGGGATGATCACTTGAAGCCAGGAGTTCAAGACATAGTGAGAAACCACTGGACAACATAGCGAGACCCCATCTCTCCAAAAAAAAAAAAAAGAGCTGGGCGTAGTGGTGCATGCTTGTAGTCCCAGCTACTTGGGAAGCTGAAGTGGGAGGATCACTTGAGCCCAGGAGTTCAAGGCTGCAGTGAACCGTGATCATGACACTGCACTCCAACCTGTCTCTAAAACAATAAACAAATAAAAATAAAAAACACTCCCAGGGCATTTACGGTCAGTCTCACGCTTGGAACAATCACCACACGAATACACACCCCTGTTATACGTAGTCTGCATGACATAAACACAGTCACACCTGCAGCCACACCCACAGTGATGCGTTCCTAGCAGCCATATGGTGGCAGTCACACTGAGTGTCGCCCCAGCCATGGGCATTTCCATGCTGAAGGTCACCCACACGCCCACCACCTTCTTTCTCAGGGAACCTCTGCTCTTCTCCGTCCTGTCCCTAATAACTCAGCTGACTTATCTGGCCGCACCTGGCACTGTGTCTGGGCAGGGAAGGTCCCCTTGTCCCAGCCAGGCCCTACTTTGACCCCCAGGCAGCTTGGGCCCCACTCCCCACCCACACTGGTCCTTCCTCACCCCACTCTGTCAGAGCCCACCCCCAGGAAGCAGCTGGAGATGTACCTCACAGAGCTCCGACACCTACTGCCAAGGCCATAGAAAGGTCTAGAACAGGGTTTTTCTATCTCTGGACACTTGGAACCAGATTGGTTGTGGTTGTGTTGTGGGAGCATCCTGTGCATCGTAGGGGGTTTGGAGTAACCCGGCCTCTGCCTGCTAGGTGACCTCATCCCCCTTCCTCACTTCGATAGCCAAAAGTATCTCCAGACCTTGCTGAATGTCCTGGGGGCAGAATCACCCTGGGGAGAGAACCACTATCCTAGAATGAGGAGAACGCATCATCAGCTTTCTTCCTTTCTTTCTTTTTTTTTTTTTTTTTTTTTGAGATAGAGTCTTGTTCTTGTCACCCAGGCTGGGGTGCAATGGCGTGATCTGGGCTCACAGCAACCTCCACCTCCTGGGTTCAAACAAGTCTCCTGCCTCAGCCTCCCAAGTACCTGGGATTACAGGCACCCGCCACCACGGCCGGCTAATTTTTTGTATGTTTAGCAGAGATGGGGTTTCACCGTGTTAGCGAGGCTGGTCTCAAACTCCTGACCTCATGTGATCCACCTGCCTTGGCTTCCCAAAGTGCTGGGAGTACAGGCATGAGCCACCACGCCCGGCCTCATCATCGGTTTTCTTTGCAATATTACATCTGGAAACGGTACCGTCATTGTCCCTCTGCAGGCCTCACAGGCAGCTAACAACATCACAAACAAATCAGCCAGAACCATCACTCATGGGTGGGGCCCCAAGGGCGCCAGTTCCCAGGGCCCAGTGCCCTCCAGGGTGAGGTCCCCAGGAGGCAAGGCTCCTAGCAGGTGAGATTCAGTGTGGCAAGGTCTCTGGGAGCAAGTCCCAGCAGGTAAAGTCCCCAACAGCCGAGGTCCCCAGTAGGCAAGGTCCCCAGGAGATGAGGTCCCCAGCAGGCCAGGCTTCTGCAGGGGACGCTCCTGGAAGCCAGCATGTGAAATCCCAGGTAAGTGACATGCCTGGCCACCGAAGACTCCAGCAGGTGACGTCCCAGGAAAGTGAGGACCTAGGTAGGTGAATCCCTAGGCAGGTGAAGCTGCAATATGTGACCGTCCCAGGCAGCTGAGTCCCCAGGCAGCTGAGTCCCCAGGCAGGTGAAGCTTCATGCAAGCGAGTCCTTAGGTAGATGAGCCCCACTCAGGTGAGGCCCGAGGAAAATGAGGTTCCCAGCAGCCCAGGCCCCACACCTGCCTCTCAGGTGAACCAAGCCGCTATGCTGCGCACCGTCTGGTACCTGGATTCCTCCTGCAGTTTCCAGCAGGCCTTGCAGAAATCCAGTGCCCAGCTGGAGAAGCGAGGCCGCAGCGTCTCCCGCCAGCGGAAGTAGCTCAGGTAGCGGGCGTGGTCCTTGTCCAGCTCCTGCAGGTATCGGGCCAGGTCCTTGGGGCTCTGGAAGTCGTCCACGTGGATGAAGGCATCGGGCGGCAGGAACCTCTCATAGTTGCTTCTGCTGGGCCCCAGCACCACGGGCACGGCCCAGGCCTCCAGGGCGTTTCTCCACAGCTTCTCGGTGATGTAGTCCGGGTGCAAGGAGTTCTCGAAGGCCAGGTAGAACTTGTACCGGGACAGCGTCTCCATCATGGTCCCCCTGGGCAGGGGCTTGTGGGATTTCCCGTACACATCCACCTTGAGATGGGCCTGCAGGCTCTGGTAGTAGCGCACCCTGGCCGAGTCCGGCTTCCAGTTGGACACCGTCCAGGCCACCAATTCGGTCTTGGCCGAGAGGTTGAGCGGTGGGTGGGCAGGCTGGCCGGACCACGGCTCCAGCCAGCCGTAGGGCGTGAAGATGTCGGAGTCGCTGCGGTAGGACATGGTGAGATTGAAGTATCCGTCCAGGGCTTGCAGGTGCCAGCAGTGGCTTGGAGACTCCATGCTGAACCAGATCCAGCGCTGCCCCTGCGGCCTGGTGTGGGGCGGGAGGTCGGCACTGGGGTTGTACATGATATCCCGGTGGTGCACGATGACCGCGTCTGCCTGTGGGTACACCTTGCGGTCGGCAGTAATATGGCAGTCGGCCATGCCAGGCACCATCTCTGAACAGCGGGACAGAGCCACGGGGATGTGGAAAGGCCACGTCCACAGCAGGATCAGGAGAGTGGGGCGGGTGGGAGTGGTGTCCTGTCGGGAGGACCCACTGGGAGCCCGGGTGACAGGTTCCACGGCCATGAACCCTGGCCTAGGGAACCCAGTGGCATCGTCTCGGGACACACGCAGGTAGGAGAAGAAACACACAGCCACCAGCAACTGAAACAGCAGCCCGGCCAGACAGCGGCGCCACGGCCATTGTGGCTTGGCTGGGCCCAGGGGATCCATGGGTCAGAGTAGCTGGGAAGAGAGGAGAGAGGAGTGAGGTTCATTGATGACAATCACCTGCTTACCAAAGCTCCCGGCCATGAGTCCTGAGAGGAGCTGCTATTTTTCCTGTTTCACAGATGAGAAAACCAAGACCAAGTGACTCACAGCAAAAATCAGCACAGCTAGTGTTTGAACAAAGGGAGCTTGGCCCAGAGTCCACCTCCTCCCACCCATTAGACAACAGGCCCTCTCTGTATGCGCAAGGGTCCCTGGGGAAGGCGGGAGAGGCCCCAAGGGCCCTCAGGTCCCATCTTGATCCTATCCTTTCCTGGTGTGTCCCCAGGCTGTTCCCCAATCTGGAGAAGACACGGCCGATCATAAATGCCCCCAGGTGCCCCGGAGTCGAGGCTTGAACCCATGACTCTACTGGGGCAGGGCACAATGGGATTGGGTTTTGGAGGTAATATAAGAGCTCACCAGGTAGAGTAGACCTGTGGGAAAGGGTGCTTCTGGCAGAGGAAACCACCATTGCCAAGGCCTACTGGGGAGAGACCCCTGAGCAGTTTGCAGAGAAAGCAAAGGAAGTACTCATGGCTGCCAGTTTCAAGTTCATATGAGGTTGGTGCAAAAGTAATTGCTGTTTTTACCATTGAAAGTAATGGCAGCCAGGCGCGGTGGCTCGTGCCTGTAATCGTAGCACTTTGGGAGGCCGAGGCGGGCAGATCATGAGGTCACGAGTTCAAGACCTGCCTGGCCAACATGATGAAACCCTATCTCTACTAAAAATACAAAAATCAGCCAGGTGCAGCGGTGCGCACCTGTATTCCCAGCTACTGGGGAGGCTGAGGCAGGAGAATCACTTGAACCTGGGAGATGGAGGTTGCAGGGAGCCAAGTTCGCACCACCACACTCCAGCCTGGGAGTCAGAACGAGACTCTGTCTCAGAAAAAAAAAAAGAAATATTCACTTGGGTTACATTCAACAAGCACTCAGGACCGGGTGCGTTGGCTCACGCCTGTATTCCCAGCACTTTGGAAGGCAGAGGAGGGTGGATAACTTGAGGTCAAGAGTTCAAGACCAAGGCCAGGCGCGGTGGCTCATTCCTGTAATCCCGGCACTTTGGGAGGCAGAGGCGGGCGGATCACGAGGTCAGGAGATCAAGACCATCCTGGCCAACATGGTGAAACCCTGTCTCTACTAAAGATACAAAAATTAGCTGGGCATGGTGGCGCGTGCCTGTAATCCCAGCTAATCGGGAAACTGAGGCAGGAGAATCGCTTGAACCGGGAGCCGGGAGGCAGAGGGTGCCGTGAGCCGAGATCACACCACTGCACTCCAGCCTGAGCTACAGAGCGAGACTCCATCTCAACAAAAAAAAAAAAAAGAAAAAAAAGAGTTCAAGACCAGTCTGGCCAACTTGGAGAAACCACATGTCTACTAAAAATACAAAAATTAACTGGCCACGGTGGCACATGTCTGTAGTCCTAGCTATTCGGGAGGCAGAGAGGTGAGCATCACTTGAACCCGGGAAGCAGAGGTTGCAGTGAGCCAAGATTACACTGCTGCACTCCAACCTGGGTGACAGAGCAAGACCCTGTCTCAAAAAGAAAAAAAAAAAGAGAGAATAGAAATATTCACTAGGAGTTTCTTTCAAAAAGCACTCAAAGGCTACCCTTCTGGTAGGCTGAGGCTGGGGGAGAGGCGGGGATAGATGGGAGGGAGAATAGGCAGGCATGGGGACTCAGAGGCTGACCAGGAGGGCAATGTGGCCACCCCTAGACATGGGGACTCCCCAGGAGAGAAGTGGGCTTCGGTGGAACATGCTGAGCCTGGCCCTTCTTGGAGATACCCAGCAGGGGCTGGCCCCAGGGGGCTGGAGGGAGCCAGGGGGAGAGCCCCCGGAGTGTGGGCACTGGGTCTGGGAAGCCCGAGAAAGAGAAACCTTCAGGCCGGGCGTGGTGGCTCACGCCTGTAATCCCAGCACTTTGGGAGGTTGAGGCGGGCGGACCACTTGAAGTCAGGAGTTTGAGACCAGCCTGACCAACATAGTGAAACCCTGTCTCTACTAAAAATACAAAAATTAGCCAGGTGTGGTGGTGTGTGTGCCTGTATTCTCAGCTACCTGGGAGGCTGGGCCGTGAGAATCGCTCGAACTCAGGAGGCGGAGGTAGTGAGCCGCCTGGATCGTGCCACTGCACTCCAGCAGCCTGGGCAGCAGAGCAAGACACTGTCTCAAAAAACAAACAAACAAACAAAAACGGGCGGGGGGGGGGACCTTCAGACGGTGCTGTGGAGGAGGTGGCGGGAAACCGGGGCCACCTTTTTTCATGGATGGGGTGAGACTCAGAGGCTGGGAGGGACCCTGGGACAATGACAAGGACCTGCGGCCACTCTCTTGACACTGCAGCGTCTGACACCTTCTGGGAGATGCTAGAGGGACTCGGGGATCTGGAGACGGGCCTTTCTTCTAAAAGGAGGATGCACTGGCTCCTGTCTGGATGCCCGTGACACTGCAGAGCCAGAGGTACAAGGGGACTGTGTCTGTGAACCTCAATGGAGCCCGGCCACTGAACCTCAGCTTTGATGTTCTCAAGGTCTGGCCAATCTCACTCCATTCCTAGGTCCTTCCCGCCCCCATAGGGTGTCATAGAGTCCTCCAGATCCCAGATCCTGGCCTCGTTCTGTTCCTTGCAGCCCTAGAGCTGTCCATTCTACAGATGAGGAAACTAAGGCTCAGAGAGACACCTATGTGTCCTGTTGAGTACACACAACTAGAGCCATTTTGATCCAGACCCCAAAGTTTCCCCGCCTTAATGTCACCCCAAACTCCTCTAGGACTTTGCAGATGGAGCTCACATCTCCAGATTAACCTTGTCCCACAAAACCTTCTGTGGTGATGGGCCGGGCTTGGTGACTCACACCTGTAATCCCAGTACTTTGGGAGGCTGAGGTGGACGGATCACCTGAGGTCAGGAGTTCAAGACCAGCCCGGCCAACATGTCTCTACTAAAAATACAAAAATTAGCCGGGCGTGGTGGCGGGAGCCTGTAATACCAGCTATTCGGGAGGCTGAGACAGGAGAATTGCTTAAACCCAGGAGGCAGAGGTTGCAGTGAGCCGAGATTGTACCATTACATTCCAGCCTGAGTGACGAGAGTGAAACTCCGTCTCAACAACAAAAAAAGCAACTTTCTGTGATGACAGAAATGTTCTCTGTGCGCAGCATCAAAATTGGCGGCCAATGAGCCCTTCAAAAGTGACCATGGTGTTGGAGAAACAGAATGGTTAATGCTAATTTTTTTTGTTTTTTGTTTTTTTCCATACGGAGCCTTGCTCTGTCGCCCAGACTGGAGTGCAGTGACGTGATCTTGGCTGACTGCAACTTCTGCCTCCTGGGATCAAGTGATTCTCGTGCCTCAGCCTCTCGAGTAGCTGGGACTACAGGTGTGCACCATCACGCCCGGCTAGTTTTTGTATTTTTAGTAGAGACGGAGTTTCACTATGTTGGCCAGGCTGGTCTTGAACTCCTGACCTCAGGTGATCCACCTGCCTCGCCTCAGCCTCCCAAAGTGCTGGGATTATAGGTGTGAGCCGCTGTGCCCGGTCTGGTTACTGTTAATTTTCTTTTCTTTTTTTCTTTTTTTTTTTATTTTTTATTTTGAGACGGAGTCTCATTCTGTCCCCCTGGCTGGAGTGCAGTGGCGCGATCTCGGCTCACTGCAAGCTCCACCTCCTGGGTTCACGCCACTCTCCTGCCTCAGCCTCCCAAGTAGCTGGGACTACAGGCACCAGCCACCGCGCCCGGCTAATTTTTTGTATTTTTAGTAGAGACGGGGTTTCACCGTGGTCTCGATCTCCTGACCTTGTGATCCGCCCACCTCGGCCTCCCAAAGTGCTGGGATTACAGGCGTGAGCCACCTCGCCCGGCCAATTTTCTTTTCTTTTTTTTTTTGAGACAGAGTTTTGCTCTTGTTGCCCAGGCTGGAGCGCAATGGCGTGATCTTGGCTCAGCACAACCTCTGCCTCCTGGGTTCATGCAATTCTCCTGTCTCAGCCTCCTGAGTAGCTGGGATTACAGGCACCCGCCACCACACCAGGATAATTTTTGTATTTTTAATAGAGATGGGGGTTTCACCATGTTATCCAGCCTGGTCTTGAACTCCTGACCTCAGGTGATCTGCCTGCCTCGGCCTTCCAAAGTGCTGGGATTACAGGCGGGAGCCACCACGCCCAGCCCAATGCTAACTTAAACTTAAAAACAGATACTGCGAGACCATCCTGGCTAACATGGTGAAACCTTGTCTCTACTAAAAATATAAAAAATTTATATTTTTTATAAATATAATTTATATTATTTTTATAAATAAAGGATTTATATTTATTTATATTTTATAAATAAAATATTTTTATAAATTTTGGGAGGCCTCGCCTCGGCCTCCCAAAGTGCTGGGATTACAGGCGTGAGCCACCGCGCCCGGCCAAAACAAAAACTTTTAAATATTGTTTACACCTTCAAATGATACTACAATAATTTGGACCTACTGGGTTAAATAAAGAATATTATTAGGCCGGGCGCGGTGGCTCAAGCCTGTAATCCCAGCACTTTGGGAGGCCGAGACGGGCGGATCACGAGGTCAGGAGATCGAGACCATACTGGCTAACACGGTGAAACCCCGTCTCTACTAAAATATACAAGAAACTAGCCGGGCGAGGTGGCAGGCGCCTGTAGTCCCAGCTACTCCGGAGGCTGAGGCAGGAGAATGGCGTAAACCCGGGAGGCGGAGCTTGCAGTGAGCTGAGATCCGGCCACTGCACTCCAGCCCGGGCGACAGAGCGAGACTCCATCTCAAAAAAAAAAAAAAGAAAAAAAAAAGAATATTATTACAATGATTCACCTGTGTCTTTCTCATTTTTTAAATATAGTTACTAGAACAATATTATCTATGCGACTTCTGTTATATTTCAGTTGAACAGTGTGTGCTGGTCTAGAATTGCTAAGGAATTGAAACTGGCAGTTATCACAATTTCAAATGCACTGGGGCTGGGCATGGTGGCTCACGCCTGTAATCCATCCCAGCACTTTGGGAGGCTGAGGCAGGTGGATCACTTGAGATCAGGAGTTTGAGACCATCCTGGCCAACATGGTGAAACCCCATCTCTACTAAAAATTCAAAATTAGCTGGGCGTGGTGGCATGCGCCTGTAATCCCAGCTACTCGGGGGGCTGAGGCAGGAGAACTGCTTGAACCTGGGAGGTGGAGGTTGTGGTGAGCCGAGATCGCGTCACTGCACTCCAGCCTGAGCAACTGAGCCAGACTCCATCTCAAAAAAAAAAAAAAAAAAAGAATAACAATAAAACAAAACAAAACCACAACATATTGGTAACTTTCACCATTGATCTAAACCTTGCCAACTCTAAACTGAGTTGGGACTGGGCACGGTGGCTCACGCCTGTAATAGCACTTGGGGAGGCTGAGGTGAGCAGATCACCTGAGATCAGGAGTTAGAGACCAGCCTGACCAACATGGTGAAACCCCATTTCTCTACTAAAAATACAAAAATTAGCTGGGTATGGTTGTGGGCATCTGTAATTTCAGCTACTTGGGAGCCTGAGGCAGGAGTATTGTTTGAACCTGGGAGGCAGAGGTTGCGGTGAGCAGAGATTGCACCATTGTACTCCGGCCTGGCTGACAAGAGCGAAACTCCGTCTCAAAAACAAATAAATAGGTCTGGTCACAGAGCGCGGTGGCTCAAGCCTGTAATCCCAGCACTTTGGGAGGCCCAGGTGGGCGGATCACAAGGTCAGGAGATCGAGACCGTCCTGGCTAACAGTGAAACCCCGTCTCTACTAAAAAATACAAAAAATTAGCCCAGTGTCACCAGTGGCAGGTGCCTGTAGTCCCAGCTACTCGGGAGGCTGAGGCAAGAGAACGGCGTGAACCCAGGAGGTGGAGCTTACAGTGAGCTGAGATCGTGCCACTGCACTCCAGCCTGGGTGACAGAGCGAGACTCCATCTCAAAAATAAATAAATAAATAAACTGAGTTGTTCTAAACCTCACGGTGCATAGTGGAGCTCCAGGCATGGTGACCTAGGTGTGATGAGAAGGGACTGATAACACAAGCACATGCCAAAGTTCTAGAAAAAGACTCAAGAGGCCTGGCACGGTGGTTCAAGCCTGTAATCCCAATACTTTGGGAGGCCGAGACGGGCGGATCACGAGGTCAGGAGATCGAGACCATCCTGGCTAACTCAGTGAAACCCCGTCTCTACTAAAATAAAATAGCAAAAAACTAGCCGGGCGAGGTGGCGGGCGCCTGTAGTCCCAGCTACTCGGGAGGCTGAGGCAGGAGAATGGCGTAAACCCAGGAGGCGGAGCTTGCAGTGAGCCGAGATCCCGCCACCGGGCGACACAGCGAGACTCCGTCTCAAAAAAAAAATAAAAAAAGGAAAAAAAGAAAAAGACTCAAGAGACAGCCCTCCAGGGACAGTCAGAGCCAGGACTGGGAGGGAGGTTGAATTTTAACCAACTATTCCTTTGTGCTGTTGGCCTCTTGGGCTGCCAGGGAAAGGTTAATGTTTATAGATACATTTAGTATTAACATAATATCATGTGGGCCCTGGGTTTAGGGCGACCCCTTCCTAGGAGACAATGAAGTCTTCGCCAGTGACCTTCAGGAGGGGAAACGGGGAACAGAAGTCCAGGAGAGAAATCTCCCCCAAAGAACTTTCCCTGGAAAATGATTGACCCATGTCACAAAGATCAGGATGCAAAAAAACAAAGCCAGAAAGCCAACTGCATCCTAAGTCCTCTCTTCCCACCGGGAGTGGCAGAGGCAGAGAAAATCCAGGGCCGGGAAGGATGAAGGGGTGTAGGCTGCTGATGGTGTCGGGGGGCACAGGATTCTACTGCAGAGTTCTGCAAGAGAGACAGACAGACGCCCGCTTCCTCCTGGGGTTTGGCAAATCAGCCAGACCTCCCATATCCTCAGCCCACCTCGGTGCATCCAGAAAGATCCCTGCCTGCGACTAGGGGCTGCTGGCCAAATGCCAGGCCACTGCACGACCTGCAGACCCTCCCCCAGGGATCTTGTGCCAGTCCACCTGCACTCTGAATTACAGCAGATTAGGATTGAGGCCGAGGGGAGGAGGCTCGGAGCCAGGAGGCCTTTCCCTGGGAGGTTTCCCATGCGATCCAGGTTGAGGGTGAAAGTGGGACCAGAGGCCTTACCTCGGGGGCCAGTGTGCAGGAGGGGGCCCTAGAGCTGAGAGGCCGCAGAACGAGTATCAGCTGGATTCTCAGGACGTGGAAGAGGCTACACCAGGGAGTAGAAGGAAGGAGGAAGTGTACCTGGAGCTGAAGCCAGGCCCTTTCCAACCACCACACCTGCCATCAGGTGACCAAGGGTATCCTGTCCTGGAGCCGTGACATCCTTTGAAAACAAATTGTGGGACTCCCATAATCCCCGCTGCAGAACCGGATAGGGTGAAGGGATTTGGAGACCCAGGTCATGACCTTGGCCCCACCTGTGGCTTCAATACGATGTGGCTTTGAGTACAAAGTGTAAAGGCTGACCTGAACCACTGGTTCCCAAAGCGGGTTCCACAGGGACACCAGGGGTTCCTTGGGAGGTGGCAATGAGGAAGTGAGCAGAATTTCCACCTTCCCACTTTCCTTCCCACCAGATCCCACCTCCCACTCAGTTGATCCATCAACAAATGTTTCCTAAGCACTAAGTGCCAGGCCAAGGGATCCTGCAGGAAGCTGGTGGGCAAGTCAGGCAACTCGTGAACCTTGGATGGGAATTTTCTTCAATTAAAATTGCAGCCTTCTGAATTAAAAAGGGAAGGAAGGGCATTCCGGTTACAGGGAACAACCTTCGCAAAGGCCCTGAGGCAGTAGAAATGCAAGCATGTTTAGGAACTGCGGGAGGAGTCTCAGCAGGTTGGGTGTTCACCACAGGAGAGGAGGCGGAGCTGTTGCAGACTGGGCCACGGTCAGCCATGGGGTGTTCAGTGCTACGGGAGGCTTCAAGCAGAGGAGTTACCATGTGGATACATGTTTTGAGATGCTCTCTGCTGACACGCTGGGCACAGGTCTCACATTGGTGGCAGAAGCTTCCTCTGGCGGTCTCACCAAGCCCCTCTGTGTGCCTCAAAGCCGATTCCTTTCCCCGCCCACTCCTGCAGGGCAGTGCAAGCAGAAGTCCGGGGAGCTATGCAAACTTCCTGGAACGGAGAGAAATGATCTGGAATACCGGTTTTGAGAGAGAGTGACCTTAAACTCTGTCACTCCCAAACTGGGTGCAGAGGTAACCGAGCTCAACTCGAAGTCCAACCTCCAGGTATCACGACTTCCCTGTTCTAGAAATCATTTCTGGGAGGCCACGTCACGCTGCCTGGAGTTCCACCATCTCAATGCCCAGCCATGCCCAGACCAGTGAGGTTCTGGGAGGTAGGGCTGGGCCAGGGGGTTGGGGTCTCCCTGGGCTCCAGAGGCGGTGACCTAATCCCACTCATGTCTCATTCCTTGACTGATGAGGTTGACTGTAACTTATTAAAAAAATGACTTCTGGGGGCCAGGCGCGGTGGCTCACGCCTGTAATCCCAGCACTTTGGGAGGCCGAGGCGGGCGGATCATGAGGTCAGGAGATCGAGACCAACCTGGCTAACGTGGTGAAACTCCATCGCTACTAAAAATACAAAAAATCAGCCGGGCGTGGTGTTGGGCACCTGTAGTCCCAGCTACTTGGGAGGCTGAGGCAGGAGAATGGCGTGAACCCAGGAGGCGAAGCTTGCAGTGAGCCGAGATCTGGCCACTGCACTCCAGCCTGGGCGACAGAGCGAGACTCTGTCTCAAAAAAACAAAACAAAACAAAAAAAACTCCTGGCCGGGCACAGTGGCTCACGCCTATAATCCCAGCACTTTGGGAGGCCGAGGCAGGTGGATCATTTGAGGTCATGAGTTTGAGACCAGCCTGGACAATATGGTGAAACCCTATCTCTACTAAAAGTATAAAAATTAGCCGGGCCAGCCAGGTGCAGTGGCTCAAGCCTGTAATCCCAGCAATTTGGGAGGCCGAGACGGGCGGATCACGAGGTCAGGAGATCGAGACCATCCTGGCTAACACGGTGAAACCCCGTCTCTACTAAAAGAAATACCAAAAAAAAAAAAAAAAAACTAGCTGGGCGTGGTGGCGGGCGCCTGTAGTCCCAGCTACTCGGGAGGCTGAGGCAGGAGAATGGCGTAAACCTGGGAGGCGGAGCTTGCAGTGAGCTGAGATCTGGCCACTGCACTCCAGCCTGGGCGACAGAGCGAGACTCCGTCTCAAAAAAAAAAAAAAATTAGCCGGGCCGTAGTGGTGCATGCCTGTAATCTCAGCTACTTTGGAGGCTGAGGCAGGAGAATCGCTTGAGCCTGGGAGGCAGAGGTTGTGGTGAGCTGAGATCGTACCACTGCACTCCAGTCTGGGCAAGAAGACTGAGGTCCTAGCTCAAAAAAAAAAAAAAAAAAAAAAAAAAGACTTCTGAGGCCATGCACAGTGACTCACACCTGTCATCCCAACAGTTTGGGAGGGAGAGGTAGGAAGATTGCTTGAACCCAGGAGTCTGAGACCAGCCTAGGCAAAACAGAGATGCCTCTATCTCTCTCTCCTTTTTTTTTTTTTTGAGACGGAGTCTCGCTGTGTCACCCAGGCTGGAGTGCAGTGGCACGATCTCGGCTCACTGCAAGCTCCGTGTCCTGGGTTCATGCCATTCTCCTGCCTCAGCCTCCAGAGTAGCTGGGACTACAGGCACCCGCCACCACGCCCGGCTAATTTTGTTTTGTTTTTTTTTTTTTTTTTTTTTTTTGAGACGGAGTCTCGCTCTGTCGCCCAGGCTGGAGTGCAGTGGCCAGATCTCAGCTCACTGCAAGCTCCGCCTCCCGGGTTCCCGCCATTCTCCTGCCTCAGCCTCCCGAGTAGCTGGGACCACAGGCGCCACCACCTCGCCCGGCTAATTTTTTGTGTTTTTACCGTGTTAGCCAGGATGGTCTCGATCTCCTGACCTTGTGATCCGCCCGTCTCGGCCTCCCAAAGTGCTGGGATTACAGGCTTGAGCCACCGCGCCCCGGCCTTGTTTTGTATTTTTTAGTAGAGACGGGGTTTCACAATGTTAGCCAGGATGGCCTCGATCTCCTGACCTCGTGATCTGTCCACCCCGGCCTCCCAAAGTGCTGGGATTACAGGCATGAGCCACTGCGCCCGGCCAATTTTTGTATTTTTAGTAGAGACGGGGTTTCAGTGTGTTTGCCAGGATGGTCTCAGTCTCCTGACCTTGTGATCTGCCCGTCTTGGCCCCTTTTTCTTTTTTTTTTTTAGATGGAATCTCACTCTGTCACTCAGGCTGGAGTGCAGTGGCACAGTCTCAGTCTCAGTTTACTGCAACCTATGCCTCCCGGGCTCAAGCGATTCTCATGCTGCAGCCTCCAGAGTAGCTGGGATTATAGACACGTGACACGGCACCAGGTAATTTTTGTACTTTTTTTAGTAGAGCTGGGTTTTTGCCATGTTAGCCAGGCTGGTCTTGAACTCTTGACTTCAGGTGATCTGCCCGCATCAGCCTCCCAGAGTACTGGGATTACAGGCACGAGCCACCGCGCCCAGCTGGGTTCTTTCTTTTTTTTTTGAGATGAGTCTCGCTCTGTCGCCCAGGCTGGAGTGCAGTGGCACGATCTCAGCTCAATGCAAGCTCCACCTCCCAGATTCACGCCATTCTCCTGCCTCAGCCTCCCGAGTAGCTGGAACTACAGGCGCTGCCACCACACCTGGCTAATTTTTTGTATTTTTAGTAGAGACAGGGTTTCACTGTGTTAGCCAGGATGGTCTCGATCTCCTGACTTCATGACCCACCCGCCTCGGCTTCCCAAAGTGCTGGGATTACAGGCATGAGCCATCGCACCTGGCCAAATTTTGTATTTTTAGTAGAGACGGGGTTTCACCATGTTGGCCAGGCTGGTCTCCAACTCCTGACCTCAGGCGATCTGCCCTCCTCGACCTCCTAAAGTGCTGAGATTACAGGCATAACCCACTGCACCCAGCCTATTATAATTATTGTTATTGAGATGGAGTCTCACTCTGTCACCCAGGCTGGAGTGCAATGGCACAATCTCGTCTCACTGCAAGCTCCACCTCCTAGGTTCACACCATCCTCCTGCCTCAGCCACCCGCAGGAGCAGCTGGGACCACAGGCGCCCACCACCATGACCGGCTAATTTTTTTTTTTTTTGAGACGGAATCTCGCTCTGTCGCCCAGGCTGGAGTGCAGTGGTGCAATCTCAGCTCACTGCAAGCTCTGTCTCCCAGGTTCACGCCATTCTCCTGCCTCAGCCTCCTGAGTAGCTGGGACTACAGTCACCCGCCACCATGCCTGGCTAATGTTTTGTATTTTTAGTGGAGATGGGGTTTCACCATGTTAGCCAGGATGCTCTCGATCTCCTGACCTCGTGATCCACCTGCCTCGGCCTCCCAAAGTGCTGGGATTACAGGCATGAGCCACTGCACCTGGCTGGCCTATTATTTTTTAGATAGAGATGTGGTCTTGCTATGTTGTCCAGGCTAGTCTTTAACTCTTGGCCTCAGTGAATCCTCCTACCTTGGCCTCCCAGAGTGCTGGGATTACAGGCATGAGCCACTGCACCTGTCCACCCTTGGCATTTACTAGAGAACAGCAATTTCCTTCAACCCCAGAGTATTTGGAATGTTCCAGAAGTCCTCATTTACAGTCGATTCCACCGGCACCCCCTAAATGGTGGTACTGGGCTTGAACTTGGACCTGTCTGAACTCTGAGCTCTTAACCCCTAGGGTGAGAACCTGGGGTGAGCTCTTAACCCCTGGGGCCTGTCTCACATGTCCGTGTGAAGAGACCACCAAACAGGCTTTGTGTGAGCAGCTTGGCTGTTTATTTCACCTGGGTGCAGGCGGCCTGAGTCCAAAAACCGAGTCAGCAAAGGGTGGTGGATTATCATTGGTTGTTACAGGTTTGGGGATAGGCGGTGGAGTTAAGAGCAATGTTTTGGGGGCAGGGGGTGGATCTCACAAAGTGCATTCGCAAGGGTGCAGAGATTTACAAAGAACCTTCTTAAGGGTGGGGGAGATGACAAAGTACATGGATCAGTTAGGGTGGGGCAGGAATAAATCACAATGGTGGAATGTCATCAGTTAAGGTTATTTTCACTTCTTTTGTGGATCTTCAGTGGCTTCAGGCCATCTGGATGGATACATGCAGGTCCCTGGGGATATGATGGGTTAGCTTGGACTCAGAGGCCTGACATTCCTGTCTTCTGATATTAATAAGAAAAATGAAACAAAACAGTGGTAAAATGTTGGGGTGGTGAAAATTTTTGGGGGTGTGATGGAGAGATAATGGGCGATGTTTCTCAGGGCTGCTTCAAGCGGGACTAGGGATGACGTGGGAACCTACAGTGGGAGAGAGTCAACTGAAGAAAGATTTTGGGGTAACGGGTGATATTGTGGGGTTGTTAGAAGGAGCATTTGTCGTATAGAATGATTGGAGCATTTGTCGTATAGAATGATTGGTGATGGCCTGGATGTGATTTTGTATGAATTGAGAAACTGAACAAAAGATACAAGGTCCAAATAAAAGAAGGAGAAAAATAGGTATTAAAGGACTAAGAATTGGGAGTACCCAGGACATCCAATTAGAGAGTGCCCAAGGGGGTTCAACGTTATTGTTTGCTTGGTTGGCGAGTTTTTGGGCTTCATCCTTGAGTGTTTTTATGTTGTCATATACCAGGCCAAATTGTTTTAGGTAAAAACAACACTCTTCATTTAAAAATATACAGAGTCCTCTTTTTTTCAGCAGTAAGTCGAGGCCTCAGCGATTTTGGAGGAAAGAGAAATGCAAAGCCAGCAATTGTTTGTTAAAGAAGGATTAGAAATGGCTAGGAGAGAGTGAGTTTGATAGGGTGGTGGAGATAGCTGGGGAGAAGTAGAGGGTGGCATAAGAACAGGAATGAGAATAAGAGTATGTATAAAAGTAACGAATAGGACTTCATCAGGGTGAAAGTATTGGCGTGTACTTTGTCACTGAAGATCTTCTATCCACTTAAAGAGAGACTTAAGGGTGGAAGTTTGAGGCAAAATCAGGTGCCACTGAATACCAAGAGCCTGAGAAACTGCTTCAGTGATTTGACTAATAAAGGCCGGTCCATTATCAGACTGTATAGAGGTGGGAAGGCCAAACCGAGGAATTACGTCTGACAGAAGGGAAGAAATGACTGCGGTGGCCTTCTCAGACCCTGTGGGAAAGGCCTCTACCCATCCAGTGAAAGTGTCTACCCAGACCAAGAGGTATTTTAGTTTCCTGACATGAGGCTTGTGAGTAAAGTCAATTTGCCAGTCCTGGGCGGGGGCAAATCCCCGAGCTTGATGTGTAGGGAAGGGAGGGAGCCTGAACAATCCCTGAGGGGTAGTACAATAGCAGATGGAACACTGAGAAGTGATTTCCTTGAGGATAGATTTCCCTGATGCAAAGGAAATGAGAGGTTCTAAGAGGTGTGCTAGTGGCTTGTAACCTACATGGAAGAGGTTATGAAATGATGACAGAATAGAATGGGCCTGTGAGGCTGGAAGGAGATATTTTCCTTGGTCCAAGACCCATTTGCCTTGTGTGGGAAGAGATTGATAGGTGGAAGTTTCAGTGGGGGAGTAGGTGGGAGTGACCAGATGAGAAGGAGAAAAACTGGCTGTGAGGGACAGAAGTTGGAACATGAGGGATAGGAGTTGGAACGCTACACTGCTTTTTTACCTACCTTATCAGCATAAGCATTGTCCTGAGCGATGGGATCTGATGCCTTTTCATGGCCTTTGCAGTGAGTGACTCCAGCTTTCTTTGGAAGTAAAGCGGCCTTGAGAAGAGTTTTTATTAAAGAGGCATTAATGATGGAGGACCCTTGTGTAGTGAGGAAACCTCTTTCAGCCCATATAACAGCATGGTGGTGTAGGATATGAAAGGCATATTTAGAGTCGGTATAAATACTGAGGCGTAGTCCCTTTGCAAGAGTGAGGGCTCGAGTTAAGGCAATGAGTTCAGCTTGCTGAGAGGTAGTGGAGGGGGCAGAGCAGTAGCCTCAATGATAGATGTGGAAGATACTATAGCATAGCCTGCCTTTGCTGGTGAGTGGCGATTAGGCCTGGTGGAACTGCCATCGATAAACCAAGTGTGATCAGGGTGAGGAACAGGAAAAAAGGAAATATGGGGAAATGGGGTGAATATCAGGTGGATCTGAGAGATACAGTCATGGGGGTCAGGTGTGGTGTCTGGAATAATGTGGGAGGCCGGATTGAAGTCCGGGCCAGGAACAATGGTAATTGTGGGAGACTCAACAAAGAGTGAGTACAGCTGAAGGAGCCGGGGAGCAGAAAGTATATATATGTGTCAGGTGTGAGGAAGAAAATAGATTTTGGAAGTTATGAGAACTGTAGAGAGTGAGTTGAGCATAGTTTGTGATTTTGAGGGCCTCTAAAAGTATGAGAGTGGCAGCAGCAGACACGAGGGCTAGGCTAAAACAGTAAGGTCAAGTTGTTTGGACAGAAGGTTACAGGGCATGGTCCTGGCTTTTGTGTAAGATCTCCGACCGCACAGCCCTGCACTTTGGCTTGGAATGAGTGAGAGAGCCAGCGTGGGGGCAGCTTCTAGGGCTGTTTTTAAGGAACAGAAAGAGGAGTGGCGAAAGGATGTAGGATCTATAGAGTCAGCTAGGTTTGGTTTTGTGAGTTTACATAATGGTTTAGTCAGGACGGTAAAACTAGGTATCCAAAGGCGGAGTACCTAACCACGCCTAGGAAGGAAAGTTGTTGTTGTTTTGTAGAAGGGGTTGGGGTTTGGGAGATTAGCCCTACACCATCAGCAGGGAAAGCACCTGTGTTTTTGAGAGGTGACAATGTGCTAGCAGCCCTCACTCCCCGTGCTTCCCCAGCCTGGGCGTCCACTCTGGCAGCGCTTGAGGAGCTCGTCAGCCCGCCACTGCACTGTGGGAGCCCCTCTCTATGCTGTCTGAGGCCAGAGCCGGCTCCCTCTGCTTGCGGGGGAAGTGTGGAGGGAGACGCGCAGATCGGAACCAAGGCTGCCCGCTGGGCTCACAGGCCAGTGGGAGTTACGTCGGGCCGGGCGCGGGCTCCGCGGGTCCGCACTCAGAGCAGCCAGTGGACCTAGGGCAGTGAGGGGCTTAGCACCTGGGCCAGCAGCTGCAGAGGTTGCGCCAGGTTCCCCAGCACTGCCGGCCCACATGCACTAAGCTGGAATTCTCAAGGGGCCTCTGCCTCCTCCCCCTGGGGCAGGGCTTGGGACCTGCAGCCCGCCATGTCCCAGCCCCATCCTCCGCAGTGGACTCCCGCGCCGGCCTGAGCCTCCCCCACGGGCGCCGCCCCCTGCTCGGTGGCCCCCGGTCCCATGGACCGCCCAAGGGCTAAGGAGTGCAAGCAGGGCTCGGGACTGGTGGGCAGCTCTGTCTGCAGACCGGGTGCGGGTTCCACTAGGTGAAGTCAGCTGGGCTCCTGGGTCTAGTGGGGACTTGGAGAACATTTATGTCTAGCTAAGGGATTGTAAATACACCAATCAGCACTCTGTGTCTAGCTCAGGGTTTGTAAATACACCAATCAGTACAGTAGTCTGTATCTAGCTAACCTGGTGGGGACTTGGAGAACTTTTATGTCTAGCTAAGGGATCATAAATGCACCAATCAGCACTCTGTGTCTAGCGCAGGGTTTGTGAATACACCAATCAGTACTCTGTAACCTAGTGGGGACTTGGAGAACTTTTCTGTCTAGCACTGTCTAGCTAAAGGATTGTAAATGCACCAATCGGCACTCTCTGTCTAGCTCAGGGTTTGTAAATACACCAATCAGTACCCTGTGTCTAGCTAAAGGTTTGTAAATACACCAATAGGTACTCTGTGTCTAGCTAACTTAGTGGGGACTCGGAGAACTTTTCTGTTTAGCACTGTGTCTAGCTCAGGGATTGTAAACCCACCAATCTGCACCCTGTCAAAACGGACCAATCAGTTATCTGTAAAGTGGACCAATAAGCTCTCTGTAAAATGGACCAATCAGCTATCTGTAAAATGGACCAATCAGCAGGATGTGGGTGGGGCAAGATAAGGGAATAAAAGCGGGCTGCCGGAGCCAGTCAGCGGCAATCCGCTGGATCTGCTCTTGTAGTGTGGAAGGTTTGTTCTCTTGTTCTTTACAGTGAATCTTGCTGGTGCTCACTCTGGGTCCACACTGCCTTTAAAAGCTGCAGCACTGACCACGAAGGTCTGCAGCTTCATTCCTGAAACCAGCACAGACCATGAACCCACTGGGAATGAACGAACAACTCTAGATGCACTGAGTTTAAAAGCTGTGACACTCACTGAGAAGATTTGCAGCTTCAATCCTGAAGGCAGCGAGACCACGAACCCACCAGAAGGAATAAGCTCCAGATACATCTGAACATCTGAAGGAACAAACTCCGGACACCATGTTTAAGAACTGTAACACTCACCACGAGGGTCTGTGGCTTCATTCTTCAAGGTGACAAGACTAATGAACCCACCAGTTCCGAACACATTTGCATGAAGAATTATGAAATCCAGAACAGAATACTGGGTTGTGGAGAAGTTACAGAGGGAAGTATTGAGGATAGGAGAATATATGGATTTGGCACCACGGGGTGGACAATTTGGTTGATAAGGCACAGATGCTGAACTAACCTGCAAGACCTGTCTGGTTTTAGAACAGGTAAAACAGGAGAATTGTAAGGAGAGTTTATAGACTTTAAAAGGCCATGCTATAACAGGTGAGTGATAACAAGCTTTAATCCTTTTAAAGTGTGCTGTGGGGTGGGATATTGGTGTTGAGTGGGGTGTGATTAGGTTTTAATGGGATGGTAAGGGGTGCATGATCGGCGGCCAAGGAGGGAGTGGGGCATCCTGTACTTGCAGGTTAAGGTGGGGAGATACAAGGAGGAGGTGAAGGAGGCTTTGAACTGGGGCAAAAGCTGGCAATGAGGTGTGGCTGTAGCCCAGATATACTCACAGAAGCAGATAATTTAGTTAAAATGGCTCCACCTAATAAGGGAGGTGGGCAGGTGGGGATAACTAAAAAGGAGTGTAGAAAAGAATGTTGTCCAAGTTGGCATCAGAGTTGGGGAGTTTTAAGAGGTTTAGCAGCGTGGCTGTCAATACAATAGTTAAGGAATGGAGGCAAGGGAAACAGGCCCTTGAAAAGATGGTAATATGGAGCGGGTAGCTTCCATATTGATTTAGAAGGGGACAGACTTACTCCACTTTAAGCGTTACCCGGTGTCCATGATTGTCCAGGGGGCTTCCGAGGCAATCAGGAAGCGTGTTTTCAGCTGCTAAGTCAAGAAGATCTGGGAAGGAGTTGGCCAAGGAACATTGGGTTTGGGCTCCAGGGGCTTTAGGAGTGGCAGTGATGTGAGTCGGACGGTCCGACCTCCAGTGGGGGCCCGCACAGAGAGGGCACGGCTCAGGAGGAATTCGGGGCTGCGGGCATTCCTTAGCCCAGCGGCCAGCCTTTTGGCAGTTGAAGCAAAGCCCACAAGGATGTTTTGAAGGAGCCCCTGGGAGCTGTGGCTTGGATGTTTTGAAGGTTTTGTGTGCTGGAGACGTGGTGGTGGGTTGTCTTACAGTGAAGGCAAGTAGCTGTAACTCAAAAATGCCGTTGTGGTCTGGCTACCTCCTTTCTATTGTTGTACACTTTGAAGGCGAGGTTGATTAATTCCTGTTGTTGGGTTTGAGGGCTAGATTCTAACTTTTGAAGCTTTTTTTTTTTCTTTTTTTCCTTTTTTCTTTTTTTTTTTTTTTTTTTGAGACAGAGTCTCGCTGTGTCGCCCAGGCTGGAGTGCAGTGGCCGGATCTCAGCTCACTGCAAGCTCCGCCTCCCGGGTTTACGCCATTCTCCTGCCTCAGCCTCCCGAGTAGCTGGGACTACAGGCGCCCGCCACCTCGCCCGGCTATATTTTTGTATCTTTTAGTAGAGATGGGGTTTCACCAGATGGTCTCGATCTCCTGACCTCGTGATCCGCCAGTCTCGGCCTCCTAAAGTGCTGGGATTACAGGCTTGAGCTACTGTGCCAGGCCCTGAAGCTTTTTTCTAATGTCAGGAGCTGACTGGGTGAGAAAATGCATATTAAGAATAAGGCGGCGTTCTGGCCCCTCTGGGTCTAGGGCGGTAAAGGGTTGCTGCTAAACAGGCCGTGAACTGGGCTGGGTTTTTGTCTTTACCTTGCGTAGTTTGTCTGTCATAATTAACAGCTTTGTCAGCTGCCTTTTAAAGCTCTTTAGGCAGAAACCACGAAATCTCACCTAGCTGTGCCTGGAGAATCTGCCTGATGGTTCCATTGGGGATCTTCCCGGGGAACTGCTCTAATGCCTTCCCAGAGGTCTGGCTCATGAAGCCGGCAGTTATCGGCGTGAGACTGGGCTAGAGAAAAAAACTCTCCCCTGTTCATCTGGGGAGAGGGTAGAAGTTAGGGTGACATTTAAGTCACTCCAGGTTAAATTGTAGGACAGTGTCAGATGTCGAAATTCCTGTATCTGTTTAGTGGGGTCTGATGAGAAAGAGCCTGAACGCTGGCTGACTTGGGAAAGGTCTGATAGAGGAAAAGGCACGTGTACCCTGACTGTGCCGTCAGCTCCAGCCACCTCTGTAAGAGGAAATTGTTGGGCAGGTGGAACGAAACCGTAAGCCGGACTGGGTGAGAGGAGGGGAGGTGATAGAGGGATTAGAGGGTTGGGGAGCCAGAGGCTGAGGAAGAATTGGGACCTAGCTTGGCCTGGCGAGGAGCAGCCTGGGGAGGAGGGGGGAGGTCAGATGGGTCTGTAGAAAAGGAGGATTCAAAGGACTCAGAGCTTGGGGTGGAGACTGAAGGAACAGACACGAGAGAAAGAAAGATTTGGGATGAGTCGCATTGGGGGCAGAGACTAGGGAGGGACCAATGTGTAAAAGAATGTCTGGACGTCAGGCACCTCAGACCATGTGCCTTTTTTTTTTTTTTTTTTTTTTTTTTTTTTGAGACAGTCTCACTCTGTCACCCAGGCTGGAGTGCAGTGGCGCGATCTTGGCTCACTGCAAGCTCCGCCTCCTGGGTTGACGCCATTCTCCTGCCTCAGCCTGCTGAGTAGCTCGGCCTACAGGCGCCCGCCACCTCGCCGGGCTAGTTTTTTGTATTTTTTTTTTTTTTTTGAGACGGAGTCTTGCTCTGTCGCCCAGGCTGGAGTGCAGTGGCGCAATCTCGGCTCACTGCAAGCTCCGCCTCCCGGGTTCACACCATTCGCCTGCCTCGGCCTCCCGAGTAGCTGGGACTACAGGCGCCCGCCACCTTGCCCGGCTAGTTTTTTTTTTTTTTTTTTTTTTTTGAGACGGAGTCTCGCTCTGTTGCCCAGGCTGGAGTGCAGTGGCGCAATCTCGGCTCACTGCAAGCTCCGCCTCCCGGGTTCACGCCATTCTCCTGCCTCAGCCTCCCGAGTAGCTGGGACTACAGGTGCCCGCCCCTGCGCCCAGCTAATTTTTTCTATTTTTAGTAGAGATGGGGTTTCACCATGGTCTGGATCTCCTGACCTTGTGATCCGCCCACCTCGGCCTCCCAAAGTGCTGGGATTACAGGCGTGAGCCACCGTGCCCGGCCAGTTTTTTGTATTTTTTAGTAGAGACGGGGTTTCACCGGGTTAGCCAGGATGGTCTCGATCTCCTGACCTCGTGATCCGCCTGTCTCGGCCTCCCAAAGTGCTGGGATTACAGGCTTGAGCCACCGCGCCTGGCCCATTTGCCCATTTTTCTACAAAAATTATCTAGATCTTGTAGGATAGACAAATCGAAAGTGCCATTCTCTGGCCACTTGGAACTAGTGTCGAGTTTGTATTGGGGCCAAGCGGTATTGCAGAAGAAAATAAGATGCTTAGATTTTAGGTCAGGGTTTTTTTGTTTTTTTGTTTGTTTGTTTGTTTTGAGACACAGTCTGGCTCTGTCGCCCAGGCTGGAGTGCAGTGGCGCAATCTCGGCTCACTGCAAGCTCTGCCTCCTGGGTTCACACCATTCTCCTGCCTCAGCCTCCCGAGTAGCTGGGACTCCAGGCGCCCGCCACTGCGCCCGGCTAATTTTTTGTATTTTCAGTAGAGACAGAGTTTTACCGTGTTAACCCAGGATGGTCTCGATCTCCTGACCTCGTGATCCGCTGCCTTGGCCTCCCAAAGTGCTGGGATAACAGACGTGAACCACCACGCCCGGCGAGAATTTCCTTTTTTTTCTTTTTTTTTGAGATGGAGTCTTGCTCTGTCACCCAGGTTGGAGTGCAGTGGCGCCATCTCGGCTCACTGCAAGCTCCGCCTCCGGGATTCACGCCATTCTCCTGCCTCAGCCTCCCGAGTCGCTGGGAGCACAGGCGCTCACCGCCGTGCCCAGCTAACTTTTTTTGTGTTTTTGTTGTTGTTATTAGTAAAGATGGGGTTTCACCGTGGTCTCGATTTCCTGACCTCGTGATCTGCCCGCCTTGGGGTCTCAAAGTGCTGGGATTACAGGCGTGAGCCACCGCACATGGCCAAAGGGGTTTTCAGTTCTTGAGAACACAGGCTAAGGGAGAAAAAGGAGGAATGGAGGGTGGAAGGTTGCCCATAGTGAAGGAGGCAAGTTTAAAGAGAAGGATAGAGACAGGGAGAAGGGGGGGGTGGGGAGCAGCCAAAGCAGGCGTCCCCGCAATTGACTTGCCACCAAGGTAACGTGGGTGAATGACCAAGGCAGGCGTCCCCATGGAGATCAGACACCAGTGGAACGTGGGTGAATAATCAGAGCGGCGTCCCCGCAACGATTAAACACCAAGGGAAGGCTGCCTTCCTGAGTCCATGACCGGCGCCGGAGTTTTGGGACCACGGATAAAATGTGTCTCCTTTGTCTCTACCAGAAAATGAAAGGAATTGAAATTTAGGGAGTGACTGCAGGGTGGCACCAAGATTGCAAGGAGAAACAGGTTGAGGGATAGAGAGGTTGGAGAAGAAAGTAAAAAGAGGCCGCTTACCCGATTTGAAATTGGTGAGATGTTCCTTGGGCTGGTTTGTCTGAGGAGCCGAGGTCGTAGATGGAGTAGTGAGGGTGAGGACAGCGCCCTGGTCTCCTGAAGGAGTCCCGCTGACCCGGGTTTTCGGCACCAAATGTCTCACGTGTCCGTGTGAAGAGACCACCAAACAGGCTTTGTGTGAGCAACGTGGCAGTTTATTTCACCTGGGTGCAGGCGGGCTGAGTCTGAAAAAGGAGTCAGCAAAGCACGGTGGATTATCATTGGTTCTTACAGGTTTGGGGCTAGGCGGTGGAGTTAAGAGCAATGTTTTGGGGGCAGGTGGTGAAATCTCACAAAGTACATTCTCAAGGGTGGGGGGATTTACAAAGAACCTTCTTAATTAAGGGTGGGGTAGATGACAAAGTACATGGATCAGTTAGGGTGGGGCAGGAACAAATCACAATGGTGGAATGTCATCAGTTAAGGCTATTTTCACTTCTTTTGTGGATCTTCAGTTGCTTCAGGCCATCTGGATGGATACGTGCAGGTCCCTGGGGAGATATGATGGCTTAGCTTGGGCTCAGAGGCCTGAAAGGGACAACTCTAGAGTGAGGAGACACGTAATCATTTTTCCTTGCAGTATTACAACTGGAAACGGTACCGTCATTGTCCCTCTGCAGGCCTCACAGGCAGCTAACAACATCACAAACAAATCAGCCAGAACCATCACTCTGAGTGCGTCCCCAAGGGTGCCAGTTCCCCAGGGCCCAGTGCCCTCCAGGGTGAGGTCCCCAGCAGGTGAAGCTCCTAGCAGGTGAGATTCTGTGTGGCAGGGTATCTGGGAGCAGGTCCCAGCAGGTAAAGTCCCCAACAGCTGAGATCCTCAGTAGGTGCAGCCTCCAGCGGCCAGGGTCCCCAGCAGGCAAGGCTTCTGCAGGGGAGGCTCCTGACAGCCGTGAAGTCCAGCATGTGAGTTCCCAGGGAAGTGAGAGGGCTGGCCATGAAGGACTCCAGCAGGTGAAGACCCAGGCAGATGAGGTTCCCGGGAACCCAGGCCCCACACCGGCCTCTCAGGTGAACCAAGCCGCTATGCTGCGCACCGTCTGGTACCTGGATTCCTCCTGCAGTTTCCAGCAGGCCTTGCAGAAATCCAGTGCCCAGCTGAAGGAGCGAGGCTGCAGCGTCTCCCGCCAGTGAAAGTAGCTCAGGTAGCGGGCGTGGTCCTTGTCCAGCTCTTGCAGGTATCGGGCCAGGTCCTTGGGGCTCTGGAAGTCGTCCACGTGGATGAAGGCATCGGGCGGCAGGAACCTCTCATAGTTTCTTCTGCTGGGCCCCAGCACCACGGGCACGGCCCAGGCCTCCAGGGCGTTCCTCCACAGCTTCTCGGTGATGTAGTCGGGGTTCAAGGAGTTCTCGAAGGCCAGGTAGAACTTGTACCGGGACAGTGTTTCCATCATGGTCCCCTTGGGCAGGGGCTTGTGGGATTTCCCGTACACATCCACCTTGAGATGGGCCTGCAGGCTCTGGTAGTAGCGCACCCTGGCCAAGTCCGGCTTCCAGTTGGACACCGCCCAGGCCACCAATTCGGTCTTGGCCGAGAGGTTGAGTGGTGGGTGGGCAGGCTGGCCGGACCGTGGCTCCAGCCAGCCGTAGGGCGTGAAGATGTCGGAGTCGCTGCGGTAGGACATGGTGAGATTGAAGTATCCGTCCAGGGCTTGCAGGTGCCAGCAGTTAGAAGGTGGCTCTAAGTTGAACCAGATCCAGCGCTGCCCCTGCGGCCTCGGGGAAGGTGGGAGACGTGACTTAGGATTGGACATGATATCCCAGTGGTGCACAATGACCGCATCTGCCTTCGGGTACACCTTGCGGTCGGCAGTGATTTGGCAGTCGGCCGTGCCAGGCACCATCTCTGAACAGCGGGACAGAGCCACGGGGATGTGGAAAGGCCACGTCCACAGCAGGATCAGGAGGGTGGGGCGGGTGGGAGTGGTGTCCTGTCGGGAGGACCCATTGGGAGCCCCAGTGACAGGTGCCACTGCCATGAGCCCTGGCCTAGGGAACCCAGTGGCATCGTCTCGGGACACACGCAGGTAGGAGAAGAAACACACAGCCACCAGCAACTGAAACAGCAGCGCGGCCAGACAGTGGCGCCACGGCCATTGTGGCTTGGCCGTGCCCAGGGGATCCATGGGTCAGAGTAGCTGGGAAGAGAGGAGAGAGGAGTGTGAGGGTCATTGATGACAGTCACCTGCTTACCAAAGCTCCCGGCCATGAGTCCTGAGAGGAGCTGCTATTATTCCTGTTTGACAGATGAGAAATCTGAGACCAAGTGACTCACAGCAAAAATCAGCACAGCTGGTGTTTAAACAAAGGGAGCTTGGCCCAGAGTCCACTTCCTTCTACCTATTAGACAAGACCTTTCCTGGAATCCTAAGTCTTCCTCAGTCTACTAAAATACAAATGCTCTGGAGGCAGGGGAGAAGGAAGGCATAGCTGGTCATCATTGCTTCCCGTGTCCCTGAGGCAAGGCTTGAATCCATGACTCAGCTAGAGAAAGGTACAATGGGATTGGGTTTTGCAGGTAATATATGAGCTGACTGGCCAACTACAGTGGCTCACACCTGTAGTCCCAGCACTTTGGGAGGCCGAGGTGGGCGGATCACCTGAGGTCAGGAATTTGAGACCAGCCTGGCCAACCTGGTGAAACCCCAATTCTACTAAAAATACAAAAATTAGCCAGGTGTGGTGGCACACACCTGTAATCCCAGCTACTCAGGAGGCTGAGGCAAGAGAATCACTTAACCCTGGGAGGCAGAGGTTGCAGTGAGCCAAGATAACACCACTGCATTCCAGCCTGGGCGACAGAGGGAGATTGTGTCTCAAAAATAAATTTTTAAAAGCTGGGTTTCGTGGCTCACACCTGTAATCCCAGCACTTTGGGAGGCTGAGGTGGGTGGATCACTTGAGGTCAGGAGTCCAAGACCAGACTGGCCAACATGGTGAAACCCTGTTCCTACTGAAAATACTAAAATTAGCTGAGTGTAGTGCTTCACGCCTGTAATCCCAACTACTCGGGAGGTTGAGGCATGAGAATTACTTGAACCTGGGAGGTGGAGGTTGCAGTAAGCTGAGATCGTGCCACTGTACTTCAGCCTGGGTGACAGAGCAAGATTCCATCTCAAAAATTAATAATAAAAAGACCAGCCTGGGCAACATGGCAAAATCCCAACTCTACTAAAAATACAAAAATTTGCCTGGCAAGGTGGCACATGTCTGTAGTCCCAGCTACTTGGGAGGATTGCTTGAGTCTGGAAGTTTGAGGTTGCAGCGATTTGTGATCACGCCACAGATGTGTAACTCCAGCCTGGGTGATAAAGAGTAAGACCTTGTCTTAAAAAAATAAGGCCAGGCTGGCCGGGCGCGGTGGCTCAAGCCTGTAATCCCAGCACTTTGGGAGGCCGAGACAGGCGGATCATGAGGTCAGGAGATCGAGACCATCCTGGCTAACACGGCCAAACCCCGTCTCTACTAAAAACACAAAAAAGCCGGGCGTGGTGGCGGCGCCTGTAGTCCCAGCTACTCGGGAGGCTGAGGCAGGAGAATGGCGGGAACCCGGGAGGCGGAGCTTGCAGTGAGCTGAGATCCGGCTACTGCACTCCAGCCTGGGCGACAGAGCGAGACTCCGCCTCAAAAAAAAAATAAGGCCAGGCTTGGTGGCTTACGCCTGTAATCCCAGCATTTTGGGAGGCTGAGGCGGGTGGATGACGAGGTCAAGAGATTGAGACCATCCTGGCCCACATGACGAAACCCCGTCACTACTAAAAATGCAAAAAATTTGCTGGGTGTGGTGGCGGGCACCTGTAGTCCCAGCTACTCGGCAGGCTGAGGCAGGAGAATGGCGTGAACCCAGGAGGTGGAGCTTGCCATGAGCCAAGATTTCGCCACTACACTGCAGCCTGGGGGACACAGCGAGACTCCGTCTCAAAATAAATAAAATAAAAATAATACATGATAAACTTGACTTATACACCTGAAATGGGTTCGCTGTATGGTTTGCAAATGATATCCCGATGAAGCTGTTTTCAAATAACATAGCGGTTGCCTGCTTTCTCTGTTGGACCGAATTGGTCTAAACCTTGCACTGTGAGGTGGAATTCCCTGCAGGTCACCTGGGTGATGAAAGGGGATCCGTACGCCAAGTGCCAAGTTCACGCCAACGTTCTGAAAAGAGACTCAAAACACAGGCCTTCAGGGGACAGTCTGAGCCCAGAGTGGGAGGGAGGTTAAACTTTGACTAGTTACTGGTTTGCCCTATTGGACTCTAGAGTCTCAGACACAAGGTACATTTTTTTTTAAAGTAATTGATATTAAGATGGAATTATGGCCAGGTGCAGTGGCTCAAGCCTGTAATCCCAGCACTTTGGGAGGCCGAGATGGGTGGATCACGAGGTCAGGAGATCGAGACCATCCTGGCTAACACTAAAAATCTCTACTAAAAAACTAGCCGGGTACGGTGGCGGGCGCCTGTAGTCCCAGCTACTCGGGAGGCTGAGGCAGGAGAATGGCGTAAACCTGGGAGGCGGAGCTTGCAGTGAGCTGAGATCCGGCCACTGCACTCCAGCCTGGGTGACAGAGTGAGACTCCGTCTCAGAAAAAAAAAAGATGGAATTATGTTGGTCCTGGATTTATGGCAGCCTCTCCTAGAAGACAAGTCTTTGTCAGTGAGCTTCAGGAGGGTAGATTGGGGGAAACGGGTGATTGGTGGGGGGCAATTAGGACTCAGATCCCACCCAAGTTGAACCCAAGATACTTTTTCCTAGAAAAATTAAATGCTATTCTGCTGGGACATCACAAGGATCAGGAAGCAAAAACCACAAACGGCTGGGCGTGGTGGTTTGTGCCTGTAATCCCAGCACTTCAGGAAGTCTAGGCGGACGGATCACTTGAGCCTAGGAGTTCAAGATCAGCCTGACTGGTTGGGCAAAGTGGCTCACGACTGTAATACCAGTACTTGGGGAGGCTGAGGCAGGCAGATCACCTGAGGTCAGGAGTTTGAGACCACCCTGGGCAACATTGTGAAATCCTGTCTCTACTAAAAATATAAAAATTAGCCAGGTGTGGCAGCAGGCGCCTTAATCCCACCTACTCAGGAGACTGAGGCATGACAATCACTTGAATGAGGGAGGCAGAGGTTGCAGTGAGCCAAGATCATGCCACCGTACCCCAGCCTGGGTGACAGAGCAAGACTCTGTCTTAAAAGCAAAAAACTACAACAAAAAACGCAAAACAAGTCTAGCCTGAGGCAACATAGTGAGATCCCATCTCTACAAAAAAAAAAAAAAAAAAAAAAAATTAGGGTGAGGTGGCACACGCCTGTAGTCCCAGCTACTCCAGAGCCTGAGGCAGGAGGATCGCTCGAGCCCAGGAGTTTGAGGCTGCAGTGAGCCATGATTGTCTCACTGCACTCCAGCCTGGACAACAGAGCAAGATTCTGTCTCAAAAATAAAAAACAAAACAATTGCATCTTAAGTCCACCCCAGGCAGGCAGGGTCAGGGAGAATCCAAGGCCAGAAAAGGTAAGTGGGGATAGGCTGTTGACGGGGTTGGGGTGCAGAGGGGACTCCGTTCCAGAGCTCTGCCAAGGAGACGGATAAACGTCTCTCTTTCCTCCCAGTTTGGCAAATCACCCAGAACCTTCCATGCCCTCTCCCACGGGGGTGCATGCCACACCCACAAAGACCCCTGCCTCCAACTAGGGGGTGCTGGCCATATTCCAGGTCGTGGACATTCGGTGACTCTCCATTGGGATTTTGTGCCAGCCCAGCCACATCTTGAATCAGGGCAGACAGGCTGGGGGATGAGGGGAGGAGCAGCGGAGCCAGGAGGCCTTTCCTGGGAGGTCTCCCAGGCATTCTGGGTAGGGGAAAAGGTAGAACGGGATAACTTACCTGGAAAGGCAGCAAGCAGTAGATGAGCGCAGCTCACCAGGAGGCCATGGCAGGTCTCCTAGGGCGGGCAGGAAGTGGGAACAGAGAGGAGGAACAAGCAAGTGTGTACTGCAGCACACACCTGTCACCAGGTTACGTAGGGTGATGTTATCCCCTGCAGCCGGGATATTGTCTGGAAGCCAATTTCCGGGGTGTCTTAATCTTGCCCGTAAGACTGGATGTGGTGCGGGAATTTGGAGGCCCAGGACATGACCGGGGCTTCACCTGTAGCCTGAAGTCTACCTGGCTTTGGGTACATAGCTGATCCATCCATAAAGTGAAAATGCTGATCTAAAGCATTGATTCTCAAAGTGGGTTCCATGGGGGGCCCCATGGGTTTCTTGGGAGATGGTAAAGGGAGGGAAGTGAGCAGGATTTTTTTTTTTTTTTTTTTTTTTTTTTTGAGACGGAGTCTCGCTCTGTCACCCAGGCTGGAGTGCAGTGGTGCGATCTCGGCTCACTGCAAGCTCCGCCTCCTGGGTTCACACCATCCTCCTGCCTCAGCCTCCCTAGTAGCTGGGACTACAGGGCTAATTTTTTGTATTTTTAGTAGAGATGGGGTTTCACCATGTTAGCCAAGATGGTCTCGATTTCCTGACCTCATGATCCGCCTACCTCAGCCTCCCAAAGTGCTGGGATTACAGGCATGAGCCACTGCGCCCGGCCTTGAGCAGAATTTTAACCATTCCGCCCATTCAGTCAGTCAATCAACAAACATTGCTCGTGCACCTATTATATACCAGACCCAGAGAGACTGTAGGGAGCAAGTGGGTGAGTCAGACAATACATGGCTTTTGCAAGGGAACCATTGGTCAGGCCTCTGAGTCCAAGCTAAGCCATCAAATCCCCTGGACTTGCATGTGTACATCCAGATGGCCTGAAGCAACTGAATATCCAGAAAAGAAGTGAGAATAGCCAGTTCCTGCTTTAACTGGTGACATTCCACCATAGTGATTTGTTCCTGCCCCGCCCTTACTGATCAATCGACTTTGTGACAATACACCACCCCCCTTGCAATAATGTACCTTGTGATATTCCCCACGTTGTGATATTCACAAAGGGTGAACGTACTTTGTACAATACACTCTCCCCACCCTTGAGAAGGTACTTTGTAATATCCTCCCCCCTGCCAATAAGAAGATATTTTGGCCGGGCCCGGTGGCTCAAGCCTGTAATCCCAGCACTTTAGGAGGCCGAGGCGGGCGGATCACAAGGTCAGGAGATCGAGACCACAGTGAAACCCCGTCTCTACTAAAAAAAAAAAAAATACAAAAAATTAGCCGGGCGCGGTGGCGGGCGCCTGTAGTCCCAGCTACTCAGGAGGCTGAGGCAGGAGAATGGCGGGAACCCAGGAGGCGGAGCTTGCAGTGAGCCGAGATCGCGCCACTGCACTCCAGCCTGGGCAACAGCGTGAGACTCCGTCTCAAAAAAAAAAAAAAAAAAAAAAAAATTTTGTAAAAAAAAGAAAAAAGGTACTTCGTAATATTTTTCCCCCAACTTAAGAAGGTACTTTGTGGCCAGGCGTGGTGGCTCACGCCTGTAAGCCCAACACTTTGGGAAGCCAAGGCGGGGGGGATCATGAGATCAGGAGATCAAAACCATCCTGGCTAACACGGTGAAACCCCATCTCTACTAAAAATACAAAAAAATTAGCTGGGCTTGGTGGCGGGTGCCTATAGTCCCAGCTACTCGGGAGGCTGAGGCAGGAGGATGGTGTGAACCCAGGAGGCAGAGCTTGCAGTGAGCCAAGATTGTGCCACTGCACTCTAGCCTGGGCGACAGCGAGACTCCGTCTCAAAAAAAAAAAAAAAAAAAGGCCCCACCCCTATCTCCCTTTGCTGACTCCTTTTTCAGACTCAGCCCACCTGCACCCAGGTGATTAAAAATATTTATTGCTCACGCGAAACTTGTTTGGTGGTCTCTTCACACAGATGCACGTGACACTTTGGGAGGCTGAGGTGGGTGGATCGCCTGAGGTCAGGAGTTCAAGACCAGCCTGACCAACATGGCGAAACCCCGTCTCTCCTAAAAATACACAAATTAGCCGGGTGTCGTGGTGGGTGCCTGTAATCCCAGCTGCTCAGGAGGCTGAGGCAAGAGAATCACTTGAATCCAAGAGGAGGAGGTTGCAGTGAGCCTAGATCATGCCACTGCACTCCAGCTGGGGTGACAGAGGGAGATGCTGTCTCAAAAAAATAATCTGTGCAAAGGAGTGGTCCAGGCGCATTGGAGGAGCTGAAGGAAACTCTAGGCTGGGTCTTCACAAGTGGAATATGAGACAGTGCTGCTTCTGGGGCTGAGCCACATCCAGCCATGGTCAGCGGTGGCATGTTTAGCACCAGGGTGATAGGAAGCCGTGCAAAGCTTCAAGCAGTGGGGTTACCGTTTTTTTTTTGACACAGAATCTCACTGTCGCCCAGGCTGGAAGTGCAATGGCATGACCACGACTCACTACAGCCTCCACCTCCCAGGCTCAAGCGATCCTCCTGCCTCAGGCTCCTGAGTGGTTAGGGCTACAGCCATGTGCCACTATGCCTTGCTAATTCGGTTTATCCTTCGTAGAGATGAGGTCTCACTATGTTGCCCAGGCTGGTTTCAAACTCCTGAGCTCAAGCAATTTGCCCGCCTCAGCCTCCCAAAGCGCTGGGATTACAGGCGTGAGCCACTGCGCTCAGACATTTTTTTTTTTTCTTTTGCAACAAAGTGTCACTGTCATCCAGCCTAGAGTTCAGTGCATCGATCATAGCTCATTGCAGTCTCCAACTCCTAGGCTCAAATGATCCTCCTGCCTTAGCTTCTCTGGTTGCTAGCAGTACAGGCGTGCACCACCACGTTAATTTTTACTTTTTTTTTTTTTTTTGGAGACAGTCTTGCTCTGTCTTCCAGGCTAGAGTACAGTGGTGCAATATTGGCTCCTCTGCCTCCTGGGTTCAAGCGATTCTCCTTCCTCAGCCTCCTGAGTAGCTGGGATTACAGGCGCCCGCCACCATGCCTGGCTAGTTTTTGTATTTTTAGTAAAGACGGGGTTTCATTATCTTGGCTAGACTGGTCTCGAACTCCTGACCTCAGGTGATCCGCCTCGGCCTCCCAAAGTGCCGGGATTACAGGCGTGAGCCAGCTTGCCTGGCCTTTTTAATTGTTTTGTTCAGGTGAGAGGTCTTTCAGTGTTGCCCAGGCTGTTTTGAACTCCTAGCCTCAAGATCCTCCCACCTCGATTTCCCAAAGCCCTAGGATTACAAGTGTGAGCCACCGTGCCAGGCCAGGTTACCGTATTAATGTGTGGTTTGAGACGCTGTATCAGGACATGCTGGGCACAGGCCATCGGGACAGAGCAGAGGAGAGCAGGGAGGAAAAGGAGGCTGTTCCAGGTGTCCTGGCAAGTGATGAGGGTCCTCTGCCCCAGAATGGTGGCCGAGGCTTCCTCTGGCCTCACCAAGGTCCTCTGTGTGCCTCAAAAGCACTGCCTTGGCCGGGCACGATGGCTCACGCCTGTAATCCCAGCACTTTGGGAGGCCAAGGTGGGTGGATCATGAGGTCAGGAGTTTGAGACCAGCCTGGTCAACGTGGCGAAACCCCGTCTCTACTAAAAAAAATACAAAAATTAGCCAGGCGCGGTGGTGGGCACCTGTAACCCCAGCTACTTGGGAGGCTAAGGCAGGAGACTCATGTGAGCCCGGGAGGCAGGGGTTGCAGTGAGCTGAGATAGCGCCAGTGCACTCTAGCCTGAGAGACAGAGCAAGACTCTGTGTCTCAAAAACAAAACAAAACAAAATCAAAAGCACTCCCTTTCCCCACCCTCTCCTGTAAATCACAGGAGAGGTCCAGGGAGCCATATAAGCTTCCTGGAATGGAGAAGACAAGTGATCTGGAAGGCTGTCCTTGAGAGAGGATGGCCTTTAACTCTGTCACTCCCAAACTGGGTGCAGAGACGACCGAGTCTGTGGTCCAAACTCCATGTTCGATGTCTTCCCTGTTCTAGAAATCATTTCCAGGAGGCTGCTTCACACTGCCTGGGGTTCCACCATCTCAGTGCCCAGCCAGGCCCATGCCAGTGAGGAGGATTGAGGGGACAGGGCTGGGCCAGGGACTGGGGTCTCCCAGGCAGACCATTTCCAGAAGGGGTGACTTAAGTCTGCTCTCTGCTCATGTCCTCGCTGGGGGCATTCTCTGTGACTGATTAAGACAACTCGTGGGGTTATCAGTCTTGGTGTCACAGGAAAGGGGTTCCAATCAGACCCTGAGAGTTCTTGGATCTCACGCAAGAAACAATTCAGGGCTAGTCTCTAAAGTGAAAGCAAGTTTATTAGGAAGGTAAAGGAATAAAAGAATGGCTACTCCATAGACAGAGTAGCCCTCAGGACCGCTGGTTGCCTGTTTTTATGGTTATTTCTTTTTTCTTTTCTTTCTTTCTCTTTTTTTTTTTTTTTTTTTTTTTTTTGAGATGGAGTCTTGCTCTGTCGCCCAGGCTGGAGTGCAGTGGCCGGATCTCAGCTCACTGCAAGCTCCGCCTCCCGGGTTTACGCCATTCTCCTGCCTCAGCCTCCCGGGTAGCTGGGATTACAGGCGCCCGCCACCTCGCCCGGCTAGTTTTTTGTATTTTATAGTAGAGACGGGGTTTCACCGTGTTAGCCAGGATGGTCTCGATCTCCTGACCTCGTGATCCACCCGTCTCGGCCTCCCAAAGTGCTGGGATTACAGGCTTGAGCCACCGCGCCCGGCCTTTTTTTTTTTTTTTTTGAGACGGAGTCTCGCTTTATCGCCTAGGCTGGAGTGCAGTGGTGTGATCTCAGTTCACTGCAACCTCCACCTCCTGGGTTGAAGCGATTCTTGTGCCTCAGTCTCCTGAGTAGCTGGGATTACAGGTATGCACCATCACACCCAGATAATTTATGTGTTTTTAGTAGAGATGGGGGGGTTTCATCATGTTGGCCAGGCTGGTCTCGAACTCCTGACCTCAGGCATTCTGCCCATCTCAGCCTCCCAAAGTGCTGGAATTACAGGCTTGAGCCACTACGCCTGGCCTGAACCACGGTGCCCGGCTGGTTATTTCTTAGTGACATGCTAAACAACGGGTGGATTATTCATGTCTCCCCTTTTTAGACCATATAGGGTAACTTCCTGATGTTGCCATGGCATTTGTAAACTGTCCTGGTGCGAGTGGGAGTGTAGCAGTGAGGATGCCCTGAGGTCACTCTTACCACCATCTTGGTTTTGGTGGGTTTTGACCGGCTTCTTTACTGCAACCTGTTTTATCAGCAAGATCTTTATGACCTGTATCTTGTGCTGATCTCCTATGTCATCCTGTGACTTAGAATGACTTAACCACCTGGGAATGCAGCCCAGCAGGTCTCAGCCTCATTTTACCCAGCTCCTATTCAAGATGGAGTTGCTCTGATTCACATGCCTTTGAGAGTGGGGCCCCAGCCAAGCCTGAATGGGCAAGGCTTCCGTCCCACACAGCCGTCCTATGGATGTGAAGACTGAGGTCCTGAGAGAGAGCGTTCACTGCTGTGAGTCACTTGGAGTTTCAAATGTAGCAGGCTGTCTCCAGTTGGACAACTGTACTCTCTGCCCCCTGCCTCCTGCCTAGTTCCCATTCTTCAAGGCTCGGTGCAGACAGCTCCTCCCGGGAGCTTCCAAAGATAGGGGCTCTCTTGCCTTTCCAGCCAGATCAATTCCTTCCACTGGCTACTCCAACTGCCTCTGTCTCCCGCATCCTAGCTCAGGCCACACTGTGTCCCTTCCTTCCCCTGCTGGGCTAACAGCCTCGTGAGGACAGAAAACCTAGAAGAGCAAGAGATGAGGGAAGCTGGAGTGAGAAACTCAAGGGTAGGTCTCTAGTGGAGGGCCACAGGGCTCTGCCCATTCCACAGTTGTGATCACCAGGCAATGGGAGGCTGGGCTGGCTGAGGCAATGGTGCTCCTGGGAGCTAAGTCCACACTCTGGGCTGAGCTCCAATCACACCTGAGGCCAGATGCTGCTTAAACCCCAATAGCAAGAAAGTAGAAGTTGATAAATGCTTTATTGGGTCATTACGGAATCCTGGTCAATCTGGCCACACCTGCCCTCCGCTGCATGCCCTGTCCCTCCACAGGGACTGGAAATGAATGCCATGCTTTTTTTTTTCTTTCTTTCCTGCTTTTTTTTTTTTTTTGAGACGGAGTCTCGCACTGTCTCCCAGGCTGGAGTGCAGTGGCCCAATCTCGGCTCACTGCAATCTCTGCCTCTCGGGTTCAAGTGATCCTCCTGCCTCAGCCTCCCAACGAGCTGGGACTACAGGCACATGCCATCATGTCTGGCTAATTTTTGTATTTTTAGTAGAGATGGAGTTTCTCCATGTTGGCCAGGCTGGTCTTGAACTCCTGACCTCAAGTGATCCACCCACCTCAGCCTTCCAAAGTGCTGGGATTGCAGGTGTGAGCCACTGTGCCCGGCCACATGCTCCTTTTGACACAACACGGCAGAAGACAGATTCCTGGTGAGGTCACCCCACCCCACTCAAATGTGGTCATTACCGCACTGGCACTGTTGCCCACAGAGCTCCTGCCCTGTCCCCAAGATCTGCCCTGGCAGCTCACGGCCCACATCCGATTGGCCCTCACCGTGAATCCCTTCTTGTGTCCTTTGAACTGGTTCCCTCCTCCTGTAACATCTAACCCCAGTCCACCTTGTTCACACAGCCAGGAGTCAGGAGGGCTAGAGGTGGGGTTTGGGATTGCAACCCAGGCCCCTTGGCTATCAGATCCACAGCTGGACCAGTCTCCGACCACTGAGATCTGGAAGAGGAGCTGCAGCCCATTGCCAGAAACAGTGTGTCTTATCCTGAAATTGCTGTGTGACCTGAGAGATTCCCTGGCTCTCTCAGAGCAGGGCTCACCAGGCTAGTGCTGGATGGAATCTCCCTGCCAAAGAGCTGAGCCCAGAGCCCAAAGTGGGGAATCACGAGGACCTCCTCACTGGGGTCTCTGCCCTCATTGGACCCCCCAGTTCCTCCCTCAGCCTGGGCTGGGCTGGTGATAGAGCTGCCAGCCTGCTGGAAAATTCTCTTCCCTTGGGGCCCAGGGCTGGGAGCCAAGGGCAGCTGCCACTCAGGAGGGAGAAGGCCCCACAGGCTGGGCTGGGTGTGCCATGAACCACACGTGAGATCCGGGGCATACCGGGAGGCAATGGAGGTTTGGGGTGGTGCTGCGGTTCCAGAGGGGGCAGGCCAGGGTCCCCTAGCATTGGCCAGGTGGCTGGGCCTCTGTCCTTGTGGGACCCAAGGAGGGTTTCCACGTCCCTCTAAGCCTCACAGGAAATTCCAGAGGGAGAGAAAGACAAGTTGAGAAAGGGAGATGTTAATTCTGACATCAGCTCAGGTAGAGGCGGCGACCACGGGGGCTCCAGGGGTGTCAGGGTACAGAGGAACCTGCTCCCAATCCAACTCCTTATCTCCAGGGAAATGGTCCCACACCATCCTGTTAGGAAGCCCTGGCCTGGCCTCCCGAGGGCCCCATCCCTTCCTGGGACCCCTGGTTTGCAGCCAGGGGGTGGGGAGAGGGGCCCAGGTGTGTGGTGTGGGTGGCAGGTGAGTGATGGGCCCAGCAAGGCTGGCTCAGGCCCGGAGTCACCAGCGGGTTTGGCAGAGACTCTCCAGGCCCCTCACACCTTCCCCACTCTATGCCCCTCCACCCTCCCACCTGGGCCTGGGGGCGCCATCACAAGCACCTCTGCATGTCCACTGTGCAGATGGGGAAACGGGCTGAGAGCACCTGGGAGTCACCAACACCCTCCACCACCAGGTCCCCCATGGCATTCTCCAGAGAGCAGCAATTCCCCCCAATCCCAGAATGTTCCAGCATGTTCCGGAATGTTCCAGAAGTCTTCATTTACAGTCAGAAGACACTTGCAGCCCCTAAGTGGTGGAGCAGGGCTCTATGGGGGACTTGCCTAACTTTGGAGTTCTTGACGTGAGATCTTCAGAAAAACCACTTTCACCTCTGACAGCTGTGTGGCCTTGGGTGAGTTCCTCAACTTCTCTGGGCATCAGCCACCTCCTCTGCAGAGTGGAGCCACTGCTGGCACCCTCTTCAGGAGGCTGAGGTCATGCTGATCCTCCCACCATCCCGCAGGGTCTCTGCCTACCCCCCTGCAGGGAGGAATGTTTGGCCTGGGTTCCTGGCCCTCTGTGGGCCTCAGTTTCCCCTCCTGTAATACTTTTAAGAACCCCACCTCCCCCTGCTCATCCACAAGGCCACACACAGGGTCACAGCCACTTGCAGACACAGCTTAAGAATCCCATATGTGGCCACACACAGCCTACTTCACCACACCCAAGGACACAGGTCCATGCAGATACGGCCTTGCGTGGTCACACAGATAAACAGACACGCACACTCAGAGAGGGGCTCCTGCTGCATCCAACACTCAAAGCCTCCCAGGGCCACACATTCTGTCTCACATTTGCAATCACCACCACCTACAAATACCCACATAGAGCCACAGGCAGGCATCGCAACACATCTGCAGGCACTATTAGAGTCACACCAAGGTCACACCCACCTGCTGACAGTCATACCGAGTGTCCCCCAGCCAAGTGCACACCACTGCTGATGGTCACACACATTCCCCTTGCCCTCCTCCTCAGGGGATCCTGCCCTTCTCTGACCTGCCCTACACACCTGGGGCAACACATCCAGCTCCCTTGGGCCCTGTGCCCCAGGCAGAGAGGGTCCCTTTATCCCAGCCCTGCCCATCTTCACTCCTGGAGAGCACGGGCCACACTCCCCAGCCCTCAGCCTGCATGTCCACTGTGCAAATAGGGAGATTGAGGCTCAGAGAGCACCTGGGATTCACCACCTTCCACCACCAGGTCCCCCTTGGCATTCCAGAGAGCAATGTCCCCCAAGCCCAGAATGTTCTGGAATGTTCCAGACGTCATTTACAGTCAGAACCCATCTGCAGCCCCTAAGTGGTGGAGCAGGGCTCTATGCAGGGCTTGCCTGACTTGGGAGTTCTTGACCTGAGATCTTCGGAAAAAAAGACTTTCACTTCTGGGTGGGTGCCAGAGCCCACCACAGGAAGCCAGCTGGAGGAGAGGACCCCTGAGGGATCTGAACACTCCCCCCACAAGGGGCTTGACCTCCAGGGTCACTGAAGATTCTAGAACAGGATTTTCTGCCCCTGGACATTTGGAACCATCACTGCTGGTTGTAGGGGCCCCGACTTGTGCATCGTAGGGGGTGTGGAGTAACCCTGGCCTCTACCCACTAGGTGACCTCGTCGTCCTCCCTGGGTTGTGACGACTGAAAATGTCTCCGGACATAGCCAAGTGCCCTTGGGGATGGAATCGCCCTGCATGAGAACCTCTGTTCTGGGGTGAGGGGGACACAGGAGCTTTCCTTGAAGCATTCTCGTGTGAAAATGGTAACAGCATTGTCTGTTTGCACCCCTCATGGGTGGTTAGCAACGGCAATAAAACCACAAGCTAACCAGCCTGCACCATCGCCCGGGGGCAGGGCCTCCAGGGTACCAGTTCCCAGGGTGCCCTCCAGGGTGAGGTCCCCAGCAGGTGAGGCTCCTAACAGGTGACATTCAGTGTGGCGAGGTCTCTGGGACCAGGTCCCAGCAGGTAAAGTCCCCAACAGCCGAGATCCTCAGTAGGTGCAGCCTCCAGCAAGCAAGGTTCCCAGTAGGCACCGTCTGCAGCTGGCAAGGTCCCCAGCAGGGGAGGCTCCTGGCAGTGGTAAAGCCTGGCATGTGAAGTCCCAGGTAAGTCACATGCCTGGCCACCAAAGACTCCAGCAGGCGAGGCCCCAGGCAGGTGAGACCCCAGTTAGGTAAATCCTCAGACTAGTGAGACCCTAGGTAGGTGAGGCCCTGGGAAAGTGAGGTCCCGGCAGCCCAGGCCCCTTGCCAGCCTCTCAGGTGAACCAAGCCGCTATGCTGCGCACCGTCTGGTACCTGGATTCCTCCTGCAGTTTCCAGCAGGCCTTGCAGAAATCCAGTGTCCAGCTGAAGAAGCGAGGCCGCAGCGTCTCCCGCCAGCGGAAGTAGCTCAGGTAGCGGACGTGGTCCTCGTCCAGCTCCTGCAGGTATCGGGCCAGGTCCTTGGGGCTCTGGAAGTCGTCCACGTGGATGAAGGCATCGGGTGGCAGGAACCTCTCATAGTTGCTTCTGCTGGGCCCCAGCACCACGGGCACGGCCCAGGCCTCCAGGGCGTTCTTCCACAGCTTCTCGGTGATGTAGTCGGGGTTCAAGGAGTTCTCGAAGGCCAGGTAGAACTTGTACCGGGACAGCGTCTCCATCATGGTCCCCCTGGGCAGGGGCTTGTGGGATTTCCCGTACACATCCACCTTGAGATGGGCCTGCAGGCTCTGGTAGTAGCGCACCCTGGCCGAGTCCGGCTTCCAGTTGGACACCGTCCAGGCCACCAATTCGGTCTTGGCCGAGAGGTTGAGCGGTGGGTGGGCAGGCTGGCCGGACCACGGCTCCAGCCAGCCGTAGGGCGTGAAGATGTCGGAGTCGCTGCGGTAGGACATGGTGAGATTGAAGTATCCGTCCAGGGCTTGCAGGTGCCGGCAGTGGCTTGGAGACTCCATGCTTAACCAGATCCAGCGCTGCCCCTGCCGCCTCGGGGAGCGTGGGAGCTGGGGCACTGGGGTTGTACATGATATCCCGGTGGTGCACAATGACCGCGTCTGCCTGTGGGTACACCTTGCGGTCGGCAGTAATATGGCAGTCGGCCATGCCAGGCACCATCTCTGAACAGCGGGACAGAGCCACGGGGATGTGGAAAGGCCACGTCCACAGCAGGATCAGGAGGGTGGGGCGGGTGGGAGTGGTGTCCTGTCGGGAGGACCCATTGGGAGCCCCAGTGACAGGTGCCACGGCCATGTACCCTGGCCTAGGGAACCCAGTGGCATCGTCTCGGGACACACGCAGGTAGGAGAAGAAACACACAGCCACCAGCAACTGAAACAGCAGCGCGGCCAGACAGTGGCGCCACGGCCATTGTGGCTTGGCCGTGCCCAGGGGATCCATGGGTCAGAGTAGCTGGGAAGAGAGGAGAGAGGAGTGTGAGGGTCATTGATGACAATCACCTGCTTACCAAAGCTCCCGGCCATGAGTCCTGAGAGGAGCTGCTATTATTCCTGTTTGACAGATGAGAAATCTGAGACCAAGTGACTCACAGCAAAAATCAGCACAGCTGGTGTTCGAAGAAAGGGAGCTTGGCCCAGAGTCCACTTCCTTCTACCTATTAGACAAGACCTTTCCTGGAATCCTAAGTCTTCCTCAGTCTACTAAAATACAAATGCTCTGGAGGCAGGGGAAGAAGGCATAGCCGGTCATCATTGCTTCCCGTGTCCCTGAGGCAAGGCTTGAATCCATGACTCAGCCAGAGAAAGGTACAATGGGATTGGGTTTTGCAGGTAATATATGAGCTGACTGGCCAACATAGTGGCTCACGCCTGTAGTCCCAGCACTTTGGGAGGCTGGGCGTGGTGGTTTGTGCTTGTAATCCCAGCACTTCAGGAAGTCTAGGCGGACGGATCACTTGAGCCCAGGAGTTCAAGATCAGCCTGACTGGCTGGGCAAAGTGGCTCACGACTGTAATACCAGTACTTGGGGAGTCTGAGGCAGGCAGATCACCTGAGGTCAGGAGTTTGAGACCACCCTGGGCAACATTGTGAAATCCTGTCTCTACTAAAAATACAAAAATTAGCCAGGTGTGGCAGCAGGCGCCTTAATCCCAGCTACTCAGGAGGCTGAGGCATGAGAATCGCTTGAACGAGGGAGGCAGAGGTTGCAGTGAGCCGAGATCGTGCCGCCGTACACCAGCCTGGGTGACAGAGCAAGACTCTGTCTCAAAAACAAAAAACCACAACAAAACCACAAAACAAGTCTAGCCTGAGGCAACATAGTGAGACCCCATCTCTACAAAAAAAAAAAAAAAAATTAGGGTGAGGTGGCACACGCCTGTAGTCCCAGCTATTCCAGAGCCTGAGGCAGGAGGATCGCTCGAGCCCAGGAGTTTGAGGCTGCGGTGAGCCATGATCGCGTCACTGCACTCCAGCCTGGACAACAGCAAGATTCTGTCGCAGAAAAATAAAAAAATTGCATCTAAAGTCCACCCCAGGCAGGCAGGGCCCGGGAGAATCCAAGGCCAGAAAAGATAAGTGGGAATAGGCTGTTGACGGGGTTGGGGTGCAGAGGGGACTCTGTTCCAGAGCTCTGCCAAGGAGACGGATAAATGTCTCTCTTTCCTCCCAGTTTGGCAAATCACCCAGAACCTTCCATGCCCTCTCCCACGGGGGTGCATGCCACACCCACAAAGACCCCTGCCTGCAACTAGGGGGTGCTGGCCACATTCCACGTCGTGGACAGTTTGGTGACTCTCCACTGGGATTTTGTGCCAGCCCAGCCACGTCTTGAGTCAGGGCAGACAGGCTAGGGGCTGAGGGGAGGAGCAGCGGAGCCAGGAGGCCTTTCCTGGGAGGTCTCCCAGGCATTCTGGGTAGGGGAAAAGGTAGAACGGGATAACTTACCTGGAAAGGCAGCGAGCAGTGGATGAGCGCAGCTCACCAGGAGGCCATGGCAGGTCTCCTAGGGCGGGCAGGAAGTGGGAACAGAGAGGAGGAACAAGCAAGTGTGTACTGCAGCACACACCTGTCACCAGGTTACGTAGGGTGGTGGTCTCCCCTGCAGCTGGGATATTGTCTGGAAGCCAATTTCCGGGGTGTCCTAATCTCGCCCGTAAGACTGGATGTGGTGCGGGAATTTGGAGGCCCAGGACATGACCCGGGCTCCACCTGTAGCCTGAAGTCTACCTGGCTTTGGGTACATAGCTGATCCATCCATAAAGTGAAAATGCTGATCTAAAGCATTGATTCTCAAAGTGGGTTCCATGGGGGGCCCCATGGGTTTCTTGGGAGATGGTAAAGGGAGGGAAGTGAGCAGGATTTTTTTTTTTTTTTTTTTTTTTTTGAGACGGAGTCTCGCTCTGTCACCCAGGCTGGAGTGCAGTGGTGCGATCTCGGCTCACTGCAAGCTCCGCCTCCTGGGTTCACACCATCCTCCTGCCTCAGCCTCCCTAGTAGCTGGGACTACAGGGCTAATTTTTTGTATTTTTAGTAGAGATGGGGTTTCACCGTGTTAGCCAAGATGGTCTCAATCTCCTGACCTCATGATCCGCCCAGCTCAGCCTCCCAAAGTGCTGGGATTACAGGCATGAGCCACTGCGCCCGGCCTTGAGCAGAATTTTAACCATTCCGCCCATTCAGTCAATCAACAAACATTGCTCGTGCACCTATTATACACCAGACCCAGGGAGACTGCAGGGAGCAAGTGGGTGAGTCAGACAATACATGGCTTTTGCAAGGGAACCATTGGTCAGGCCTCTGAGCCCAAGCTAAGCCATCAAATCCCCTGCGACTTGCATGTGTACATCCAGATGGCCTGAAGCAACTGAATATCCAGAAAAGAAGTGAGAATAGCCAGTTCCTGCTTTAACTGGTGACATTCCACCATAGTGATTTGTTCCTGCCCCGCCCTTACTGATCAATTGACTTTGTGACAATACACCACCCCCCTTGCAATAATGTACATTGTGATATTCCCCACGTTTGTGATATTCACAAAGGGTGAAAGTACTTTGTACAGTACACCCTCCCCACCCTTGAGAAGGTACTTTGTAATATCCTCCCGCCTGCCAATAAGAAGGTACTTTGTAATATTATCCCCCCAATTTAAGAAGGTACTTTGTGGCCAGGCGCGGTGGCTCACGCCTGTAATCCCAACACTTTGGGAAGCCAAGGCGGGTGGATCACGAGGTCAGGAGATCAAGACCATCCTGGCTAACACAGTGAAACCCCATCTCTACTAAAAATACAAAAAAATTAGCTGGGCTTGGTGGCAGGTGCCTATAGTCCCAGCTACTCAGGAGGCTGAGGCAGGAGGATGGTGTGAACCCAGGAGGCAGAGCTTGCAGTGAACCAAGATTGCACCACTGCACTCCAGCCTGGGCAACACAGTGAGACTCCATCTCAAAAAAAAAAAAAAAAGGTGCTTTGTAATATTCTCTCCCTGCCTGTAGGAAGGTACTTTGCAATATTCTCCTGGCCTTTGAGAATGTACTTTGTAAGATCTACCCTCTGCCTGCAAAAAATTGCTCCTAACTCCACCACGTATCCCAAACCTATAAGAACCAGTGATAATCCCCCCACCCTTTGCTGACTCTCTTTTCGGACTCAGCCCGCCAGTACCCAGGTGATTAAAAGGCTTTATTGCTCACACAAAGCCTGTTTGGTGGACTCTCTTCACACGGACACATGTGAAATTTGGTGCCGAAGACCCAGGACAGGAGGACTCCTTCGGGAGACCGGTCCCCTGTCCTCGCCCTCACTCCGTAAGGAGATCCACCTGCAACTTCAGGTCCTCAGACCAACCAGCCCAAGGAACATCTACCAATTTCAGATCAGGTAAGCAGTCTTTCATTCTCTTCTCCAGCCTCTCGCTACCCTTTAATCTCCCTGTCCTTCCAATTCCAGTTATTTTTCCTCTGTAGTAGAGACAAAGGAGACACATTTTATCTGTGGACCAAAAACTCCAGCGCCGGTCATGGACTCGGGAAGATGGTCTTCCCTTGGTGTTTAATCACTGCAGGGACCCCTGCCCTGGTCATTCACCCACATTCATTGGTGTCTGATCACCGTGGGGACGCCTACCTTGGTCATTCACCCACATTCCCTTGGTGGCAAGTCAGTTGTGGAGATGCCTGCTTTGACTGCTCACCCACATTACAGCCCAGGGCTGCTCACCCCCCACAGCCCCACTTCTCCGTGTCTCTGCCTTTCTATGGGCAACCTTCTGCCCTCCATTCCCCCTTCTCCCTTAGCCTGTGTTCTCAGGAACTTAAAACCTCTTCAACTCACACCGGACCTAAAAACCTGACTGCCATATTCTATGATACTGCTAGGCTCCAACACAAACTCAACAATGGTTCCCAATGGCCAGAAAATGGCACTTTCAATTTCTCCATCTTTCAAGACCTGGATGATTTTTGTCGAAACATGGGTAAATGGTCTGAAGTGCCTGACATCCAGGCATTCTTTTTTTTTTTTTTTTTTGAGACAGAGTCTCGCTCTGTCGCCCAGGGTGGAGTGCAGTGGCGCAATCTCGGCTCACTGCAAGCTCAGCCTCCTGGGTCCACAACATTCTCCTGCCTCAGCCTCCCAAGTAGCTGGGACTACAGGCACACACCGCCACGTCCGGCTAATTTTTTGTATTTTTAATAGAGACGGGGTTTCACCATGTTAGCCAGGGTGGTCTCGATCTTCTGACGTTGTGATCCACCCGCCTTGGCCTCCCAAAGTGCTGGGATTACAGGCATGAGCCACCGTGCCCGGCCACATCCAGGCACTCTTGTACACATTGGTCCCTCCCTAGTCTCTGCTCCCAATGCGACTCGTCCCAAATCTTTCTTCTTTCTCTCCTGTCTGTTCCTTCAGTCTCCACCCCAAGCTCTAAGTCCTTTGAATCCTCCTTTTCTATGAACCCATAACTGACCTCTCCCCTCCTCCCCAGGCTGCTCCTTGCCAGGCCAAGCCAGGTCCCAATTCTTCCTCAGCCTCCGCTGCCCGACCCTATAATCCTATCACCTCCCCTCCTCACACCTGGTCCGGCTTACAGTTTCGTTCCATGACTAGCCCTCCCTGACCTGCCCAACAATTTCCTCTTAGAGAGGTGGCTGGAGCTGAAGGCAGAGTCAACGTAAATGCTCCTTTTTCTTTAGCCAACCTCTCCCAAATCAGTTAGCATTTAGGCTCTTTTCCATCAAATATAAAAACCCAGCCCAGTTCATGGCCCATTTGGCAACAACCCTTAGATGCGTTACCACCTTAGACCCAGAGGGGCCAGAAGGCTGTCTTACTTTTTTTTTTTTTTTTTTGAGACGGAGTCTCGTGCTGTGTCACCCAGGCTGGAGTGCAGTGGCGCGATCTCGGCTCACTGCAAGCTCCGCCTCCCAGGTTCACACCATTCTCCTGCCTCAGCCTCCGAGTAGCTGGGACTACAGGCGCCTGCCACCACGCCCGGCTAGTTTTTTGTATTTTTAGTAGAGACGGAGTTTCACCATGTTAGCCAGGATGGTCTTGATCTCCTGACCTCGTGATCCATCCGCCTCGGCCTCCCAAAGTGCTGGGATTACAGGCTTGAGCCACCGCGCCCGGCCGTGTCTTACTCTCAATATGCATTTTATCACCCAATCCGCTCCTGACATTGGAAAAAGCTCCAAAAACTAGATTCCGGCCCTCAGAATCCCACAACAGGACTTAATTAACCTCGCCTTCAAGGTATACAATAATAAAAAAGAGACAGCCACGTGGTAATGTATTTCTGAGTTGCAATTACTTGCCTCCACTGAGAGAGAAACCCCAGCCACATCTCCAGCACACAAGAACTTCAAAACACCTAAACTGCATCTGCCAGGCATTCCTCCAGGATCTCCTCCCCCAGGATCTTGCTTCAAGTGCCGGAAATCTGTCCACTGGGCCAAGGAATGCCCACAGCCTGGGATTCCTCCTAAGCCGTGTCGCATTTGTGCTGGAGATGGGGAAATTGGACTGTCTAACTCACCCAGCAGCCACTCCCAGACAGTTCCAAGGCTCTCTGACTGACTCCTTTTCAGATCTTCTTGGCTTTAGCAGATGAAGACTGATGCTGCCTGATGGCCTCGGAAGCCCCTTGGACCATCACGGATGCCGAGCTCCAGGTAACACTCACACAATGGAGGGTAAGTCCATCCCCGTTTAATTGATACAGGGGCTACCCACTTCACATTACCTTTCTTTCAAGAGCCTGTTTCCCTTGCCTCCATAACGTTGTGGGTATTGACGACCAAGCTTCAAAACCCCTTAAAACTCCCCCACTCTGGTGCCAACTTGGACAACATTCTTTTATGCACCCTTTTTTGGTTATCCCCACCTGCCCAGTTCTGTTATTAGGCCAAGATATTTTAACCAAATTATCTGCTTCCCTGACCATTCCTGAACTACAACCACATCTCACTGCTGCCCTTCTTCCCAACCCAAAGCCCCCTTCATGTGTTCCTCTTGTATCCCCCAACCTTAACCCATAAGTATGGGACACTTCTGCTCCCTCCCTAGCAACCAATCACATGCCCATTACTATCCCGTTAAAACCTAATCACCCTTACCAAGCTCAACACCAGTATCCCATCCCACAACAGGCTTTAAGGGAACTAAAGCCTGTTATCACTCGCCTGCTATAGCATGGACTTCTAAAGCCTATAAACTCCTTACAATTCCCCCATTTTACCTGTCCAAAAACCGGTCAAGTCTTACAGGTTAGTTCAGGATCTGCGCCTAATCGACCATATTGTTCTGCTTATCCACCCTGTGGAGACCAACCCATACACTCTTTTGTCCTCAATACCTTCCTCCACAACTCACTATTCCATTCTTGGTCTTAAAGATGCTTTTTTCACCATTCCCCTGCACCCCTTATCCCAGCCTCTCTGCTTTTACCTGGACTGACCCTGACACCCATCAGTCCCAGCAGCTTATCTGGGCTGTGCTGCCGCAAGGCTTCAGGGACAGCGCTCATTGCTTCAACCAAGCTCTTTCTCATGATTTACTTTCTTTCCACCCCTCTGCTTCTCACCTTATTCAATATTTTGATGAACTTCTACTTTATAGCCCCTCCTACAAATCTTCCCAACAGGACATCTTCCTGCTCCTCCAACATCTATTCTCAAAGGGATATCGTGTATCCCCCTCCAAAGCCCAAATTTCTTCCTCATCTGTTACCTACCTTGGCATAATTCTTCATGAAAACACACATGCTCTCCCTGCTGATCGTGTCCAGCTGATCTCTCAAACCCCAACCCCTTCTACAAAGCAAAAACTCTTTCCTTCCTGGGCATGGTTGGGTACTTTTGCCTTTGGATACCTGGTTTTGCCATCCTAACAAAACCATTATAAAAACTCACAAAGGGAAACCTAGCTGATCCCATAGATCCTAGATCCTAAATCCTTTCCCCACTCCTCTTTCCGTTCTTTGAAAACAGCTCTAGAGACTGCTCCCACACTAGCTCTCCCTGACTCATCCAACCCTTTTTCATTACACACAGCTGAAGTGCAGAGCTGTGTGGTCAGAATTCTTACACAAGAGCCAAGACTGTGCCCTGTAGCCTTTCTATCCAAACAACCTGGCCTTAGTGTTTTAGGCTGGCCCTCATGTCTGCATGTGGCAGCAACCAATGCTTTAATACATCTGAAAACTCTCAAAATAACAGGCTATACTCCACTGACCCTCTACAGTTCTCACAACCTTCAAGCATTAATATCCTCCTTGCACCTTTCACACTTACTGTCTGGCCCCTTGACTCCTCCAGCTCTATTCACTCTTCATTGAAACCCCAACAGTAACTATTGCCCAAGGGCCCGATTTCAACCCAGCTTCTCACTTAACACTCAACACAAGTCCTGAACTACATGACTGTTTCCCTAATACACATAGCATCTTCCCCCTTTCCTCAGATTTCTATTCTTCCAATTCCAAACCCAGAACACACTTGGTTTATCAATGGCAGTTCTTCTAAACCCAATCAGTTTTCACCAGCTAAAGCTGGATATGCTGTCATGTCACACACCTCCATTATTGAAGCTGCTGCACTTCCTCCCTCCCCAACTTCCCAGCAAGCTGAACTAATTGCTTTAACTCGTGTGCTCTCTCTCATTAAAGGAATGCACATTAGCATTTATACTGACTCCAATATGCTTTCCACCTCCTCCATAACCATGCTGCCATCTGGGCTGAAAGAGGCTGCCTTACCATACAAGGCTCTTCCATTATCAATGCCTCCCTAACAAAGGCCCTCCTTAAGGCTGCAACCCCTGCCTCCCGGGCTCACGTGAGTCTCCTGCCTTAGCCTCCCAAGTAGCTGGGATTACAGGTGCCCGCCACTGCGCCTGGCTAATTTTTGTGTTTTTTTTAGTAGAGACGGGGTTTCGCCATGTTGACCAGGCTGGTCTCAAACTTCTGACCTCATGATCCACCCACCTTGGCCTCCCAAAGTGCTGGGATTACAGGCGTGAGCCATCGTGCCCGGCCAAGGCAGTGCTTTTGAGGCACACAGAGGACCTTGGTGAGGCCAGAGGAAGCCTCGGCCACCATTCTGGGGCAGAGGACCCTCATCACTTGCCAGGACACCTGGAACAGCCTCCTTTTCCTCCCCGCTCTCCTCTGCTCTGTCCCGATGGCCTGTGGCCAGCATGTCCTGATACAGCGTCTCAAAGCACACATTAATACGGTAACCTGGCCTGGCACGGTGGCTCACACTTGTAATCCTAGGGCTTTGGGAAATCGAGGTGGGAGGATCTTGAGGCTAGGAGTTCAAAACAGCCTGGGCAACACTGAAAGACCTCTCACCTGAACAAAACAATTAAAAAGGCCAGGCAAGCTGGCTCACGCCTGTAATCCCGGCACTTTGGGAGGCCGAGGCGGGTGGATCACCTGAGGTCAGGAGTTTGAGACCAGCCTAGCCAACATGATGAAACCCCATCTTTACTAAAAATACAAAAACTAGCCAGGCATGGTGGCGGGCGCCTGTAATCCCAGCTACTCAGGAGGCTGAGGAAGGAGAGTCGCTTGAACCCAGGAGGCAGAGAAGCCAATATTGCACCACTGTACTCTAGCCTGGAAGACAGAGCAAGACTGTCTCAAAAAAAAAGTAAAAATTAACGTGGTGGTGCACGCCTGTACTGCTAGCAACCAGAGAGGCTAAGGCAGGGGGATCATTTGAGCCTAGGAGTTGGAGACTGCAATGAGCTGTGGTCGCTGCACTGAACTGTAGGCTTGATGACAGTGACACTTTGTTGCAAAAAAAAAAAAAAAAGAAAAAATGTTTGAGCGCAGGGGCTCACGCCTGTAATCCCAGCACTTTGGGAGGCTGAGGCGGGCAAATTGCTTGAGCTCAGGAGTTTGAAACCAGCCTGGGCAACATAGCGAGACCTCATCTCTACAAAAGATAAACTGAATTAGCAAGGCATAGTGGCACATGGCTGTAGCCCTAGCCACTCAGGAGCCTGAGGCAGGAGGATCTTGAGCCTGGGAGGTGGAGGCTGTAGTGAGTCGTGGTCATGCCATTGCACTTCCAGCCTGGGCGACAGAGTGAGATTCTGTGTCAAAAAAAAAAAAAAAAAAAAAAAAAAAGGGTAACCCCACTGCTTGAAGCTTTGCATAGCTTCCTATCACCCTGGTGCTAAACATGCCACCGCTGACCATGGCTGGATGTGGCTCAGCCCCAGAAGCAGCACTGTCTCATATTCCACTTGTGAAGACCCAGCCTAGAGTTTCCTTCAGCTCCTCCAACGCGCCTGGACCACTGCGTTGCACAGATTATTTTTTTGAGACAGCATCTCCGTCACCCCGGCTGGAGTGCAGTGGCATGATCTAGGTTCACTGCAACCTCCTCCTCTTGGATTCAAGTGATTCTCTTGCCTCAGCCTCCTGAGCAGCTGGGATTACAGGCACCCACCACAACACCCGGCTAATTTGTGTATTTTTAGGAGAGACAGGGTTTCACCATGTTGGCCAGGCTGGTCTTGAACTCCTGACCTCAGGCGATGAGGGAAGCTGGAGTGAGAAACCCAAGGGTAGGTCTCTAGTGGAGGGCCACAGGGCTCTGCCCATTCCACAGTTGTGATCACCAGGCAATGGGTGGCTGGGCTGGCTGAGGCAATGGTGCTCCTGGGAGCTAAGTCCACACTCTGGGCTGAGCTCCAATCACACCTGAGGCCAGATGCTGCTTAAACCCCAATAGCAAGAAAGTAGAAGTTGATAAATGCTTTATTGGGTCATTAAGGAATCCTGGTCAATCTGGCCACACCTGCCCTCCGCTGCATGCCCTGTCCCTCCACAGGGACTGGAAATGAATGCCATGCTTTTTTTTTTCTTTCTTTCCTGCTTTTTTTTTTTTTTTTTGAGACGGAGTCTCGCACTGTCTCCCAGGCTGGAGTGCAGTGGCCCAATCTCGGCTCACTGCAATCTCTGCCTCTCAGGTTCAAGTGATCCTCCTGCCTCAGCCTCCCAACGAGCTGGGACTACAGGCACATGCCATCATGTCTGGCTAATTTTTGTATTTTTAGTAGAGATGGAGTTTCTCCATGTTGGCTAGACTGGTCTTGAACTCCTGACCTCAAGTGATCCACCCACCTCAGCCTTCCAAAGTGCTGGGATTACAGGTGTGAGCCACCGTGCCCGGCCACATGCTCCTTTTGACACAACACGGCAGAAGACAGATTCCTGGTGAGGTCACCCAACCCCACTCAAATGTGGTCATTACCGCACTGGCACTGTCGCCCACGGAGCTCCTGCCCTGTCCCCAAGATCTGCCCTGGCAGCTCATGGCCCACATCTAATTGGCCCTCACTGTGAATCCCTTCTTGTGTCCTTTGAACTGGTTCCCTCCTCCTGTAACATCCAACCCCAGTCCACCTTTTTCACGCAGCCAGGAGTCAGGAGGGCTAGAGGTGGGGTTTGGGATTGCAACCCAGGCCCCTTGGCTATCAGATCCACAGCTGGACCAGTCTCCGACCACTGAGATCTGGAAGAGGAGCTGCAGCCCATTGCCAGAAACTGTGTGTGCTTATCCTGAAATTGCTGTGTGACCTGAGAGATTTCCTGGCCCTCTCTGAGCAGGGCTCACCAGGCTAGTGCTGGATGGAATCTCCCTGCCAAAGAGCTGAGCTCAGAGCCCAAAGTGGGGAATCACGAGGACCTCCTCACTGGGGTCTCTGCCCTCATTGGACCCCCCAGTTCCTCCCTCAGCCTGGGCTGGGCTGGTGATAGAGCTGCCAGCCTGCTGGAAATTTCTCTTCCCTTGGGGCCCAGGGCTGGGAGCCAAGGGCAGCTGCCACTCAGGAGGGAGAAGGCCCCACAGGCTGGGCTGGGTGTGCCATGAACCACACGTGAGATCCGGGGCATACCGGGAGGCAATGGAGGTTTGGGGTGGTGCTGCGGTTCCAGAGGGGGCAGGCCAGGGTCCCCTAGCATTGGCCAGGTGGCTGGGCCTCTGTCCTTGTGGGACCCAAGGAGGGTTTCCATGTCCCTCTAAGCCTCACAGGAAATTCCAGAGGGAGAGAAAGACAAGTTGAGAAAGGGAGATGTTGATTCTGACATCAGTTCAGGTAGAGGCGGCGACCACGGGGGCTCCAGGGGTGTCAGGGTACAGAGGAACCTGCTCCCAATCCAACTCCTTATCCCCAGGGAACTGGTCCCACACCACCCTGTTAAGAAGCCCTGGCCTGGCCTCCTGAGGGCCCCATCCCTTCCTGGGACCCCTGGTTTGCAGCCAGGGGGTGGGGAGAGGGGCCCAGGTGTGTGGTGTGGGTGTCAGGTGAGTGATGGGCCCAGCAAGGCTGGCTCAGGCCCGGAGTCACCAGCGGGTTTGGCAGAGACTCTCCAGGCCCCCCACACCTTCCCCACTCTATGCCCCTCCACCCTCCCACCTGGGCCTGGGGGAGCCATCACAAGCACCTCTGCATGTCCACTGTGCAGATGGGGAAACTGGGCTGAGAGCACCTGGGAGTCAACACCACCCTCCACCACCAGGTCCCCCATGGCATCCTCCAGAGAGCAGCAATTTCCCCCAAGCCCAGAATGTTCCAGAATGTTCCGGAATGTTCCAGAAGTCTTCATTTACGGTCAGAAGACACTTGCAGACCGTAAGTGGTAGAGCAGGGCTCTATGGGAGACTTGCCTAACTTTGGAGTTCTTGACCTGAGATCTTCAGAAAACCCACTTTCACCTCTGACAGCTGTGTGGCCTTGGGTGAGTTCCTCAACTTCTCTGGGCATCAGCCACCTACCTCCTTTGCAGAGCGGAGCCACTGCCGGCACCTTCTTCAGGAGGCTGAGGTCATGCTGATCCTCCCACCATCCTGCAGGGTCTCTGCCTACCCCCCTGCAGGGAGGAATGTTTGGCCTGGGTCCCTGGCCCTCTGTGGGCCTCAGTTTCCCCTCCTGTAATACTTTTAAGAACCCCACCTCCCCCTGCTCATCCACAAGGCCACACACAGGGTCACAGCCACTTGCAGACATAGCTTAAGAATCCCATATGTGGCCACACACAGCCCACTTCACCACACCCAAGGACACAGGTCCATGCAGATACGGCCTTGCGCGGTCACACAGAGAGACACACAGACACGCACACTCAGAGAGGGGCTCCTGCTCCATCCAACACTCAAAGCCTCCCAGGGCCACACATTCTGTCTCACATTCGCAATCACCACCACCTACAAACACCCACATAGAGCCACAGGCAGGCATTGCAACACATCCGCAGGCACTATCAGAGTCACACCAAGGTCACACCCACAGTGATGTTTGTGACACCCACCTGCTAACAGTCACACCGAGTGTCCCCCAGCCATGTGCACACCACTGCTGACGGTCACACACATTCCCCTTGCCCCCCTCCTCAGGGGATCCTGCCCTTCTCTGACCTGCCCTACACACCTGGGGCAACACATCCAGCTCCCTTGGGCCCTGTGCCCTAGGCAGAGAGGGTCCCTTTATCCCAGCCCTGCCCATCTTCACTCCTGGAGAGCACGGGCCCCACTCCCCAGCCCTCAGAGCCCGCATGTCCACTGTGCAAATGGGGAGATTGAGGCTCAGAGAGCACCTGGGATTCACCACCACCTTCCACCACCAGGTCCCGCTTGGCATTCCAGAGAGCAATTTCCCCCAAGCCCAGAATGTTCTGGAATGTTCCAGACGTCCTCATTTACAGTCAGAACCCATCTGCAGCCCCTAAGTGGTGGAGCAGGGCTCTATGCAGGGCTTGCCTGACTTGGGAGTTACTGACCTGAGATCTTCAGAAAAAACACTTTCACTTCTGGGTGGGTGCCAGAGCCCACGGCAGGGAGCCAGCCGGAGGAGAGGACCCCCGAGAGATCTGAACACTCCCCCGCCAAGGGGCTTGACCTCCAGGGTCATAGAAAGTTCTAGAACAGGGTTTTCTGCCCCTGGACATTTGGAACCATCATTGTTGGTTGTAGGGGCCCCGACTTGCGCATCGTAGGGGGTGTGGGGTAACCCTGGCCTCTACCCACTAGGTGACCTCGTCCTCCCCAGGTTGTGATGACTGAAAATGTCTCTGGACATTGCCAAGTACCCTTGGGGATGGAATCGCCCTGCATGAGAACCTCTGTTCTGGGGTGAGGGGGACACAGGAGCTTTCCTTGAAGCATTCTCGTGTGAAAATGGTAACAGCATTGTCTGTTTGCACCCCTCATGGGTGGTTAACAACGGCAATAAAACCACAAGCTAACCAGCCTGCACCATCGCCCGGGGGCAGGGCCTCCAGGGTACCAGTTCCCAGGGTGCCCTCCAGGGTGAGGTCCCCAGCAGGTGAGGCTCCTAACAGGTGACATTTAGTGTGGCGAGGTCTCTGGGACCAGGTCCCAGCAGGTAAAGTCCCCAACAGCCGAGACCCTCAGTAGGTGCAGCCTCCAGCAAGTAAGGTTCCCAGTAGGCACCGTCCGCAGCCAGCAAGGTCCCCGGCAGGGGAGGCTCCTGGCAGTGGTAAAGCCTGGCATGTGAAGTCCCAGGTAAGTCACGTGCCTGGCCACCAAAGACTCCAGCAGGCGAGGCCCCAGGCAGGTGAGACCCCAGGTAGGTAAATCCCCAGACTAGTGAGACCCTAGGTAGGTGAGGCCCTGGGAAAGTGAGGTCCCGGCAGCCCAGGCCCCTCGCCGGCCTCTCAGGTGAACCAAGCCGCTATGCTGTGCACCGTCTGGTACCTGGATTCCTCCTGCAGTTTCCAGCAGGCCTTGCAGAAAGCCAGTGTCCAGCTGAAGAAGCGAGGCCGCAGCGTCTCCCGCCAGCGGAAGTAGCTCAGGTAGCGGGCGTGGTCCTTGTCCAGCTCCTGCAGGTATCGGGCCAGGTCCTCGGGGCTCTGGAAGTCATCCACGTGGATGAAGGCATCGGGCGGCAGGAACCTCTCATAGTTGCTTCTGCTGGGCCCCAGCACCACGGGCACGGCCCAGGCCTCCAGGGCGTTCCTCCACAGCTTCTCGGTGATGTAGTCCAGGTGCAAGGAGTTCTCGAAGGCCAGGTAGAACTTGTACCGGGACAGCGTCTCCATCATGGTCCCCCTGGGCAGGGGCTTGTGGGATTTCCCGTACACATCCACTTTGAGATGGGCCTGCAGGCTCTGGTAGTAGCGCACCCTGGCCGAGTCCGGCTTCCAGTTGGACACTGCCCAGGCCACCAGCTCGGTCTTGGCCGAGAGGTTGAGCGGTGGGTGGGCAGGCTGGCCGGACCACGGCTCCAGCCAGCCGTAGGGCGTGAAGATGTCGGAGTCGCTGCGGTAGGACATGGTGAGATTGAAGTATCCGTCTAGGGCTTGCAGATGCCGGCAGTTGCTGGGAGACTCCATGCTTAACCAGATCCAGCGCTGCCCCTGCGGCCTGGTGGGGGGCGGGAGGTCGGCACTGGGGTCGTACATGATATCCCGGTGGTGCACGATGACCGCGTCTGCCTGTGGGTACACATCGGAGTCGGCAGTGATGTTGCAGTCGGCCGTGCCGGGCACCATCTCTGAGCAGCGGGGCAGAGCCATGGGTGTGTTAAAAGGCCACGTCCACAGCAGGATCAGGAGGGTGGGGCGGGCAGGGGTTGTCGTGCTGTCCTGGCAGCGGGACCCATTGGGAACTCCAGTGACAGGTTCCACGGCCATGAGCCCTGACCTAGGGAACCCAGTGGCATCGTCTCGGGACACACGCAGGTAGGAGAAGAAACACACAGCCACCAGCAGCTGAAACAGCAGCCCGGCCAGACAGTGGCGCCACAGCCATTGTGGCTTGGCTGGGCCCAGGGGATCCATGCGTCAGAGTAGCTAGGCAGAGAGAAGAGAGGAGTGAGGGTCATTAGGGACAATCACCCACTTCCTGGCCACGGGTCCTGAGAGAAGCTGTTATAATTTATGACACAGCTTGTCATAAATGCCCCCAGTACCCCTGAGTTGAGGATTGAATTTATGACTCTGGCAGGGAAGGGTACAATGGGATTAGGTTTTGCAGGTAACATAAGAGTTCTCCAGATAAGGTAGGAGTTGAGGGAAAGGGTATCCCTTGGATGAGGAAAGAGCCAGTGCCAAAGCCTGGCAGGGTGAGACACCTGAGCAGTTTGCAGACAAAAGGAAGTGCTCAGGCTGCCAGTTTAGGCTTGATTTTCTATTCACTTGGTGTTTCAATCAACAAACACTCAAAGCTAACCCCCCTGGCCCTCAGACACCCTGTCCCTGCCCTGGGGGAGAGGCCGAGGCTGGGGGAGAGGTGGGGAGGATACGAGGGAAAATGGGCAGGTGTGAAGAGTCAGGGGAGGCAGGGACTGACCAGGCAGGGAGTGGGGGGACCTGGGACCCCAGGGAGGAGTAGGCTTTCTGAGAAGACGTGGAGCCCTGCTTGTCCTGGAGATGCCGAGCATGGAACCTGAGGGAGCCCAGGGCCCCTGAGTGTAGGCACTGGGTCTGGGAAGTCATTGAAGAAAAACCTTCTAAGAGGCTAAGAGGGGCGACTGGAGGAAGAGGAGGGAACCTGAACCATGCTTTACGATGGGTGAGGCGAGGCTTGGACATCAGGGTGGATTGTTTACAATTTTAAATGTACATCTAAAAACTGAACAGTATATTTACAAAAAAAATTATAGGCTGGGCGTGGGGGCTCACACCTATAATCCCGGCACTTTGGGAGGCCAAAGCGGGCGGATCACCTGAAGTCAGGAGTTCGAGACCAGCTTGGCCAACGTGGCAAAACTCTGTCTCTACTAAAAAACACAAAAATTAGCTGGGTGTTGTGGTGGTGCCTGTAATCCCAGCTACTGGGGAGGCTGAGGCAGGAGAATCACTTGAAGTGAGCGGAGATCACACCACTGAACTCCAGCCTGGGTGACAGAATGATACTCTTGTCTTGAATAGTAGTAATAATAACAATAAATTTATAACACAGGGTCTTCCTCTGTCACCCAGGCTGGAGTGCAGTAGCATGATCTCAGCTCACTGAAGCCTCAACCTCCCAGGCTCAAATGATTCTCCCACCTCAGCCTTCAGAATAGCTGGGACTACAGGCAAGTGCCACCATCCCCAGTTAATTTTTTTGAGATGGAGTCTCTGTTGCCCAGGCTGGAGTGCAGTGGCGCGATCTTGGCTCACTGCAAGCTCCGCCTCCTGGGTTCACGCCATTCTCCTGCCTCAGCCTCCCGAGTAGCTGGGACTACAGGTGCCCGCCACCATGCCCAGCTAATTTTTTTGTGTTTTTAGTAGAGATGGGGTTTCACCGTGTTAGCCAGGGTGGTCTCGATCACCTGACCTCATGATCCACCTCGGCCTCCCAAAGTGCTGGGATTACAGGCGTGAGCCACCACACCTGGCTTTTTTTTTTTTTATTTATTTACTTTTGAGACTTGGCTCACTGCAACCTCTGCCTCCCTGGTTCAAGTGATTTTTGTGCCTCAACCTCCTGAGTAGCTGGGATGACAGGTGGGTGCCACCATGCCCGGCTAATTTTTGTAGTTTTAGTAGAGACAGGATTTCACTATGTTGGCCAGACTGGTCTTGAACTCCTGGCCTCAAATGATCCACCTGTCTTGGCCTTCTAAAGTGTTGGGATTACAGGTGTGAGCCACCACACCCGGCCTAAATAAATTTTTTTTGGCCAGACGTGGTGGCTCACGCCTGTAATCCCAGTACTTTGGGAGCCCGAGGCAGGCGGATCACAAGGTCAGGAGATCGAGACCATCCTGGCTAACACGGTGAAACCCTGTCTCTATTAAAAATACAAAAAATTGGCCGGGCGCGGTGGCTCAAGCCTGTAATCCCAGCACTTTGGGAGGCCGAGACGGGCAGATCACGAGGTCAGGAGATCGAGAGACGATCCCGGCTAACACGGTGAAACCCCGTCTCTACTAAAAAATACAAAAAAAAAAATAGCTGGGCGAGGTGGCGGGCGCCTGTAGTCCCAGCTACTCGGGAGGCTGAGGCAGGAGAATGGCGTAAACCCGGGAGGCAGAGCTTGCAGTGAGCTGAGATCCGGCCACTGCACTCCAGCCTGGGTGACAGAGCAAGACTCCGTCTCAAAAAAAAAAAATAAATAAATAAATAAAAATAAATAAAAAAAATAAAAATAAAAATACAAAAAATTAGCCTGGCGTGGTGGCGGGCGCCTGTAGTCCCAGCTACTTGGGAGGCTGAGGCAGGAATTGAACCCAGGAGGTGGAGGTTGCAGTGAGCTGAGATCGCGCCACTGCACTCCAGCCTGGGCGACAAGGCGAGACGCTGTCTCAAAAAAAAAGAAAATATGCGAGGCACTGACACAGGCCACAGCGTGGATGAAGCTTGAGGATGTCACACTCAGTGAGAAAAGCCAGATACAAAAGGCCACACCGTGTGTGATCCCATTTCTAGGAAATATTCAGGACAAGCCGACCCACAGAGACAGGAAGTAGAATAGAGATGACTGGAAGATGGAGGAGAGAGGAGAATGTTTGTTTAATGGGTCCAGAGTTTATGTTTCGGGTGATGAAAGTTTGGGAAAGACGCTGGAGTGATGGTTGCACAACACTGCATGCAATGCCACTGAATTGTATGCTTAAAAATGCCTAAATGGGCCGGGCTTGGTGGCTCAAGCCTGTAATCCCAGCACTTTGGGAGGCCGAGGCGGGTGGATCACGAAGTCAGGAGATCGAGACCATCCTGGCTAACACGGTGAAACCCCATCTCTACTAAAAAATACAAAAACTAGGCCGGGCGCGGTGGCTCACGCCTGTAATCCCAGCACTTTGGGAGGCCGAGACGGGCGGATCACGAGGTCAGGAGATCGAGACCATCCTGGCTAACACGGTGAAACCCCGTCTCTACTAAAAAGAAGTACAAAAAACTAGCCGGGCGAGGTGGTGGGCGCCTGTAGTCCCAGCTACTCGGGAGGCTGAGGCGGGAGAATGGCGTAAACCCAGGAGGCGGAGCTTGCAGTGAGCGGAGATCCGGCCACTGCACTCCAGCCTGGGAGACACAGCGAGACTCCGTCTCAAAAAAAAAAAAAAAAAAAAAAAAAAAAAATACAAAAACTAGCCGGGCGAGGTGGCCGGCGCCTGTAGTCCCAGCTACTCGGGAGGCTGAGGCAGGAGAATGGCAGGAACCCGGGAGGCAGAGCTTGCGGTGAGCTGAGATCCGGCCACTGCACTCCAGCCTGGGCGACAGAGCGAGACTCCGCATCAAAAAAAAAAAAAAAAAAAAAAAAAAAAAAAGGCCTAAATGGGCCAGGCGTGGTGGCTTACGCCTGTCATCCCAGCACTTTGGGAGGCCGACGTGGGCGGATTGCCTGAGGTGAGGAGTTCGAGACCAGCCTGGTCAACATGATGAAACCCCGTCTCTTCTAAAAATACAAAAAATAGCGGGGCATGGTGGTGCACACCTGTAATCCCAGCTACTCAGGAGGCTGAGGCAGAAGAATCACTTCAACCTGGGAGGCAGAGGTTTCAGTGAGCAACAAGAGCGAAACTCCATTTCAAAAAAGCCTAAATTGTGTCTTTTATGTTATACATATATACATACCTATATATATAGAGAGAGAGTTACAATTTTAAAAATAAGGTAACACACCAAAAACCACTGATTTACTTGTATATCTTAAGTGGGCTCACCATATGGTATGTGAATTACATCCCGATGAAGCTGTTTTATTTATTTTTTGAGACTGAGTCTTGCTCTGTTGCTCAGGCTGGAGTGCAGTGGCGCAATCTCAGCTCACTGCAACGTCCACTTGCCGCGTTCAAGTGATTCTCCTGCCTTAGCCTCTCAAGTAGCTGGGATTACAGACATGCACCACCATGCCCAGCTAATTTTTGTATTTTTAGTAGAGATGGGATTTCACCATGTTGGCCAGGCTGGTCTTGAACTGACCTCAAGTGATCCAGCCTCCCAGAGTGCTGGGATTACAGGCATCAGCCACCACACCCAGCCGACGAAGCTGTTTTAAAATGATATAGTGGTTGCCTCCTTTCTTTGTTGGGCCACGTTGGTCTTACCCTTGCAGCAGGTGACCGGAGTGTGATGAAAAGTGATCCAGACACCCAGTCCCAAGTTCATGCCAAGGTTCTGGAAAGAGATTCAAAACACAGGCCCTCAGGGCACAGTCCAAGCTCAGAGTAGGAGGGAGGTTGAACTTCGACCAATTACTGCTTTGTACCACTGGGCTCTAGAGCCTCAGGCACAGCTTAATTTTTATAAAGTAACTGATATTAAGATGGAATTACATGGGCCCTGGGTTCATGGCAGCCCCTCTTAGGAGATAGTGATGTATTTGCTAACGATCTTTAGAAGGGTAGATTGGGGCCAGGTGTGGTGGGTCACGCCTGTAATCCTAGCATTTTTGGGAGGCCGAGGCAGGAGAATTGCTTGAACTTGGGAGGTGGAGGTTGCAATGAGCTGAGATCACACCACTGCACTGCAGCCTGGCGACAGAGCGAGACTTGGTCTCAATTAAAAATAAAAAAGGGCGGGCGCGGTGGCTCAAGCCTGTAATCCCAGAACTTTGGGAGGCCGAGGCGGGTGGATCACAAGGTCAGGAGATCGAGACTATCCTGGCTAACACGGTGAAACCCCGTCTCTACTAAAAAATACAAAAAAACTAGCCGGGGGATTTGGCTCATTCAACCTCAACATACTTATTACAACACAAGAATACCTCTGACTTCTCCTACCATCATGACCACTAGCCATAATATGATTTACCTCCACACTAGCAGAAACAAATCGAACCCCCTTTGATCTCATAGAAGGCGAATCAGAACTAGTATCAGGCTTTAATATTGAATATTCCGCAGGCCCATTCGCCCTATTCTTCATGGCCGAATACATAAACATCATCATAATAAATGCCCTAACAACCACCATTTTTCTAGGCACATCCTACCCCATCCATTCACCAGAACTATTCACAACATGCTTTACCACTAAAACACTCTTCCTAACTTCCTTATTTCTATGAATCCGAGCAGCGTATCCCCGATTCCGCTATGATCAACTCATACACTTACTATGAAAAAACTCTCTCCCACTTACACTAGCACTCCTCATATGAAACATCTCAATGCCCATCGCAATCTCCAGCATTCCCCCTCAGACCTAGGAATATGTCTGACAAAAGAGTTACTTTGATAGAGTAAATAATAGAGGCCCCAACCCTCTTATTTCTAGGATTGCGGGCATCGAACCCACCCCTGAGAACCCAAACTTCTCTGTGCTACCTCTGACACTCCATCCTAAAGTAAGGTCAGCTAAATAAGCTATCGGGCCCATACCCCGAAAATGTTGGTCACACCCTTCCCGTACTAATCAACCCACTAGCTCAACTTCTTATCTACATCACGATAATCACAGGCACACTCATTACAACACTAAGCTCACACTGATTCCTCGCCTGAGCAGGTCTAGAGATAAACATATTAGCCTTCACTCCAATCTTTATCAAAAAAACAAACCCTCGCTCCACGGAAGCCGCTAGCAAATACTTCCTAACACAATCTACCGCATCCATAATCCTCATAATAGCAATTATTTCCAACAACCTATCAGGATACTGAACAATAACAAGCCACACCAATCAACTCTCATCCCTAATAATAACAACCGCCCTTGCCATAAAACTAGGAATAGCTCCCTTCCACTTTTGAGTCCCAGAAGTCACCCAAGGAACATCCCTAACCTCTGGCTTACTTCTCCTTACATGACAAAAACTAGCTCCCCTCTCAATCATATACCAAATTCACCCATCGATCAACACCTGCACTCCTAATCCTCTCAACCCTATCTATCATAGTAGGCAGTTGAGGGGGTCTCAACCAAACACAATTACGTAAGATCCTAGGATACTCTTCACTCACATAGGCTGAATAACAATAACACTAACATATAACCTGACTATCACAATTCTCAACTACATACATCATCCTAACAACTACTATATTCCTAACCCTCAACCTAAAAAACACCACAACGCTCATGCTATCCCACACCTGAAACAAATCAACCTACCTAATACCACTAATAACATCTACCCTCCTATCCCTGGGAGGCCTACCCCCTCTAACCGGTTTCCTACCCAAGTGAATCACCATTCAAGAACTCACAATAAACAATAACTTCATCATCCCCTCCATCATAATTACCATAACCCTGCTCAACCTATATTTCTACATACGCCTAATCTACACTATCTTCCTAACACTATTTCCCACATCTAATAACAATAACATGACAATTCGAAAACACAAAACCTACACTCCTTTTTCCCCCACTCATTATTACCTCTACTCTCCTACTACCAATCTCCCCTCTAATCTTGTCTATTCCCTAGAAATTTAGGTTAAGCAAGACCAAGGGCCTTCAAAGCCCTTAGCAAGTAAAAATAATTTCTGAAACACATAAGGACTGCAAATACCTGCTCTGCATCAACTGAACGCAAATCAATCACTTTAATTAAGCTAAGCCCTCACTAGATCAATGGGACTCGAACCCACAAAAACTTAGTTAACAGCTAAGCACCCTAACCAGATGGCTTTGATCCACTTCTCCCGCCGCAGGGAAGAAAGGCGGGAGAAGCCCCAGCAGAAACTTAAAGCTGCTCCTTTGAACTTGCAATACAATGTGAAAATCACCTCGGGGCTGGTAAAAAGAGGGTTAGACCTCTGTCTTTAGGTTTACAGCCTAATGCCTACTCAGCCATTTTACCACCCCCCCCCTTCCATCTCTACCTATGTTCATCAATCGTTGACTATTCTCAACAAACCATAAAGACATTGGAACTCTATACCTACTATTTGGTGCATGAGCTGGAGTCATAGGTACAGCTCTAAGCCTTCTCATTCAAGCTGAGCTAGGTCAACCCGGCAATCTACTAGGCAATGACCATATTTACAACGTTATTGTAACAGCTCATGCGTTTATCATAATCTTCTTCATAGTCATACCCATTATAATCGGAGGCTTCGGGAACTGACTAGTGCCCCTAATAATTGGCGCTCCTGATATAGCATTTCCCCGTCTAAATAATATAAGCTTCTGACTCCTTCCCCCCTCCTTCCTTCTACTAATAGCATCAGCCATAGTAGAAGCCGGTGCTGGAACAGGTTGAACAGTGTATCCCCCTTGGGCAGGAAACTTCTCCCATCCAGGGGCCTCCGTAGACCTAATCATCTTCTCTCTTCACCTAGCAGGCATTTCCTCCATCTTAGGAGCCATCAACTTCATTACCACCATCATTAACGTAAACCCCCCCGCAATATCCCAGTATCAAACTCCCTTGTTTGTCTGATCAATCTTAATCACAGCAATCCTCCTACTCCTCTCCCTGCCAGTCTTAGCCGCTGGCATCACTATGCTACTAACAGATCGCAACCTCAACACTACCTTTGATCCTGTCGGGGGAGGAGACCCCATCCTATACCAACACTTATTTTGATTCTTCGGCCACCCCAAAGTCTATATCCTCATTCTTCCTGGATTTGGAATAATTTCCCACATTGTAACTTACTACTCTGGGAAAAAAGAGCCATTTGGTTACATGGGTATAGTCTGGGCTATAATACCAATTGGGTTTTTAGGTTTTATTGTATGGGCCCATCATATGTTTACAGTCGGTATAGATATAGATACACGGGCCTATTTCACTTCTGCCACTATGATTATTGCAATCCCTACTGGTGTTAAAGTTTTTAGCTGACTTGCCACACTCCACGGGGGCAATATTAAATGATCCCCTGCAATACTTTGAGCCCTGGGCTTTATTTTTCTATTTACCGTAGGGGGCCTAACTGGCATTATCTTAGCAAACTCATCCCTAGATATTGTACTACACGACACGTATTACGTTGTTGCCCACTTTCACTATGTTTTATCAATGGGAGCTGTCTTCACCATTATAGGGGGCTTTATTCACTGATTTCCCTTATTTTCAGGCTATACATTAAACCAGACTTATGCTAAAGCCCATTTTATATTTGTAGGTGTAAATTTAACCTTCTTTCCACAACACTTCCTTGGCCTATCCGGGATACCCCGACGCTACTCTGATTACCCCGATGCCTACACCACATGAAATATCCTATCATCTATAGGCTCCTTTATCTCGCTAATAGCAGTAATCTTAATAATCTATATGATCTGAGAAGCCTTTGCCTCAAAACGTAAAGTACTACTAATCGAACAACCCTCCACTAGCCTAGAGTGACTGAATGGCTGTCCTCCACCCCACCACACATTTGAAGAGCCAACCTATATTAAACTAAATGAAAAAGGAGAGAGTCGAACCCCCTAAAACTGGTTTCAAGCCAATCTTATAACCCCTATAACTTTTTCAACAAGGTATTAGAAAAATTATTTCATAGCTTTGTCAAAGCTAAATTGTAGGTCAAACCCTATGTATCTTACACGGCTCACCCAGTTCAACTAGGTCTACAAGATGCCACATCCCCTGTCATAGAAGAACTAATCACTTTTCACGACCATGCCTGCATAGCTATATCTTTAATTAGCTTTCTAGTCTTATATGCCCTATCCTCAACACTCACAACAAAACTAACCAACACCAACATCACAGATGCCCAAGAGATAGAAACCATCTGAACCATTTTACCCGCAATTATCTTAGTCCTAATCGCCCTTCCATCCCTGCGCATCCTATATCTAACAGATGAAATCAATAACCCCTCCTTTACTATTAAATCAATCGGACACCAATGATATTGAACCTACGAATACACAGACTACGGAGGCTTAATCTTTAACTCTTATATACTACCCCCACTATTCTTAAACCCAGATGACCTTCGACTTCTAGAAGTTGAGAATTGAGTAGTCCTCCCAATTGAAGCTCCCGTCCGTATGATAATCACATCTCAAGATGTCTTACATTCATGAACTATCCCTACACTAGGCCTAAAAACAGATGCAGTGCCTGGACGCTTAAACCAAACTGTATTCACCGCCACATGACCAGGTGTCTATTATGGACAATGCTCAGAAATCTGTGGCGCAAACCATAGCTTCATACCAATCGTCGCAGAATTAATCCCACTAAAAATCATTGAAATAGGACCTGTGTTTACCCTATAACTCTTCCCCCCCCGCCATACTTTACAGATCCACTGTACAGCTATCCTAGCATTAACCTTTTAAGTTAAAGATTGAGGGACGCACCCTCTACAGTGAAATGCCCCAATTAGACACATCTACATGATTCACTACTATCATGACGATGCTCCCTACACTACATCTTATCATACAACTAAAACTACTAAACACAAGTTACTATCAACCCCCCTTACAAAAAAACCCCAACCCACAAATCCACAATAACCACTGACAACTAAAATGAACGAAAATCTATTTACCCCATTCTCAACCCCAATAATTCTGGGCCAATCCGCCGCAATTCCCATTATCCTATTTCCCACACTATTAATCCCAACCTCCAAATACCTCATTAACAACCAACTAATCACTATTCAACAAAGCCTGACTCAGCTCACTCTAAAGCAAATAATAACTCACAATACTAAAGGACAATCCTGATCTCTAATACTAATATCCCTAATCACCTTTAGTTCCATAACCAATCTCCTGGGACTTCTACCCTACTCATTTACACCAACCACCCAACTTTCTATAAACCTGGCTATAGCAATCCCCCTATGAGCAGGCACAGTGATTATAGGCCTTCGCTTTAAAACCAAAAACTCCCTAGCCCATCTTCTACCACAAGGTACACCCACACCACTCATCCCCATACTAGTGATAATCGAAACTATTAGTCTACTTATCCAACCAGTAGCCCTAGCCGTATGACTAACTGCCAATATCACAGCTGGCCACCTACTAATACACCTTATTGGAAGTGCTGTACTAGTATTATCAACTATTAACTTCTCCGCTGCCTTACTAACCTCTATACTCCTGACACTACTGACCATTCTAGAAATTGCGGTCGCCCTAATCCAGGCCTATGTCTTTACACTCCTAACCAGCCTCTACCTACGCAACAACACCTAATGACCCACCAACTCCATGCTTATCACATAGTCAAACCCAGCCCCTGACCATTAACAGGAGCCCTATCAGCTCTCCTAATAACATCCGGCTTAGTTATATGATTTCACTTTTACTCCATCACCCTGCTAACACTAGGCCTATTAACCAATGCACTATCCCTGTACCAATGATGACGTGATATTGTACGAGAAAGCACTTATCAAGGTCACCATACAGTATCTGTCCAAAAAAACCTTCGATATGGGATAACATTATTTATCATCTCAGAAGTCGTCTTCTTCACCGGCTTCTTCTGAGCATTTTACCACTCAAGCCTCGCTCCAACACGCCACTTAGGAGGTCACTGACCACCAACAGGCATTACCCCTTTAAATCCTCTAGAAGTACCCCTCCTAAACACCCCTGTACTACTCGCATCAGGAATTACAATCACCTGAGCCCATCACAGCCTCATAAACAATAACCGAAAACAAACAATCCAAGCCTTGCTTATCACAATTCTGCTGGGCATCTACTTCACCCTACTACAAATCTCAGAATACTTTGAAGCACCTTTCACTATCTCCGACGGCATCTACGGTTCAACATTTTTCATCGCCACAGGCTTCCACGGACTTCACGTCATCATTGGATCTATATTCCTTCTTATTTGCCTCATTCGCCAACTATTCTACCGCTTCACATCAAATCATCATTTTGGCTTTGAAGTCGCCACCTGATATTGACACTTCGTAGATGTTATCTGACTGTTCCTCTACATTTCTATCTACTGATGAGGATCCTACTCTTTTAGTATAACTAGTACAATTGACTTCCAATCAATCAGCTTTGATAGTATTCAAAAAAGAGTAATCAACCTAGTACTAGCCTTAACAATCAACACCCTTTTGACCTCACTACTAATAATCATCATATTCTGATTGCCCCAACTCAACTCCTATGCAGAAAAAACTAATCCTTACGAATGTGGATTTGATCCCCTAAACCCCGCTCGTATCCCATTCTCAATAAAATTTTTCCTGATCGCCATCACTTTTCTTTTCTTTTTTTTTTTTTTTTGAGACAGAGTCTCGCTTAGTCGCCCAGGCTGGAGTGCAGTGGCGCGATCTCGGCTCACTGCAAGCTCCGCCTCCCGGGTTCACGCCGTTCTCCTGCCTCAGCCTCCCAAGTAGCTGGGACTACAGGCGCCCGCCGCCTCGCCCGGCTAATTTTTTGCATTTTTAGTAGAGACGGGGTTTCACAGTGTTAGCCAGGATGGTCTCGATCTCCTGACCTTGTGATCCGCCCGCCTCGGCCTCCCAAAGTGCTGGGATTACAGGCGTGAGCCACCGCGCCCGGCCCGCCATCACTTTTCTACTATTCGACCTGGAGATTGCTCTACTACTATCCCTACCATGAGCCCTCCAAACAACAAATCTCTCAGTAATAATCAAAACATCCATCATATTTATCATCATCCTAATTCTCAGCTTGGCCTATGAATGAACTCAAAAAGGACTAGACTGAGCCGAATTGGTAAGTAGTTTAAACAAAACAAATGATTTCGACTCATTAGATTATGATAACCATACTAACCAAATGTCTCCCACCTACATAAACATTATGTTAGCATTCACTATTTCACTTCTAGGTATATTAATCTATCGTTCACACCTAATAGCCTCCCTCCTCTGCCTAGAAGGGATAATAATATCACTCTTCATTATAGCTGCCCTCATAGCCTCAAATATACACTTCCCCTTAATCAATATTATACCCATCATCCTACTAGTATTTGCCGCTTGCGAGACAGCAGTAGGCCTTGCCTTACTAGTCTCAATCTCCAACACATACAGACTAGATCATATTCACAACCTAAACTTGCTTCAATGCTAAAAATAATTATCCCTACAACCATACTACTGCCAATAACATGACTCTCCAAAAACAACACAATCTGAATCAACTTGACCATGCATAGTCTAACTATCAGCCTCGTTCCTCTATTATTCCTCAACCAAACTGACAACAACCTTCTCAACTACTCAACCTACTTATCCTCCGACTCACTAACAACACCTCTCCTAATACCACCTGACTCGTACCCCTCATAATCATAGCAAGCCAATACCACCTATGCAATGAGCCCTCTTCACAAAAAAAACTCTACCTTTCTATAATAATTTTCCTACAAATCACCTTAATTCTGACATTCATGGCCACAGAACTAATCATATTCTACATTCTATTTGAAACTACCCTCATTCCTACCCTAATTATTATCACTAAATGGGGTAACCAAGCAGAACGTCTCAACGCAAGCACATACTTTCTATTTTACACTCTAACCGGCTCTCTGCCCCTACTCATTATACTAATCTATACCTACAATAGCACAGGCTCATTGAACATCACACTACTAACTCACAAACCAAAAACTAACAACCACTTGATCTCATAACCTTACTTGACTAGCATGCATAATAGCCTTTATGACAAAAATACCCCTATATGGCCTGCACTTGTGACTTCCCAAGGCCCATGTCAAAGCCCCCATTGCAGGGTCAATAGTCCTTGCCGCAGTACTCCTAAAACTGGGCGGCTATGGCATAATACGACTCACCTCTATCCTCAATCCTTTAACAGAGTCCATAGCCTACCCATTCCTTATGCTATCTCTATGAGGTATAATCATGACAAGCTCAATCTGTCTTCGACAAACAGACCTGAAATCACTCATCGCATACTCTTTCGTAAGCCATATAGCCCTAGTAATCGTAGCCTCCCTCATCCAAACCCCCTGAAGCTTCTCTGGCGCAACCATCCTCATAGTCGCCCATGGACTCACCTCCTCCATATATTTCTGCCTAGCCAACTCAAACTATGAACGCACCCACAGCCGCATCATATTACTATCCTGAGGACTTCAAGTCCTACTCCCATTAATAACCTTTTGATCGCCGGGCGCGGTGGCTCAAGCCTGTAATCCCAGCACTTTGGGAGGCCGAGACGGGCGGATCACGAGGTCAGGAGATCGAGACCATCCTGGCGAACATGGTGAAACCCTGTCTCTACTAAAAAAATACAAAAAACTAGCCGGGTGAGGTGGCGGGCGCCTGTAGTCCCAGCTACTCGGGAGGCTGAGGCAGGAGAATGGCGTGAACCCGGGAGGCGGAGCTTGCAGTGAGCTGAGATCCGGCCACTGCACTCCAGCCTGGGCGACAGAGCGAGACTCCGTCTCAAAAAAAAAAAAAAAATAACCTTTTGATGGTTCACAGCAAACCTCACCAATCTTGCCATACCCCCTACTATTAACCTACTCGGTGAGCTCTTCGTAATCGCAGCTTCATTTTCTTGATCTCATATTACTATCATACTAACAGGACTCAATATATTAATTACAGCTCTCTACTCTCTCCACATGTTCGTCACAATGCAATGAGGGACACTCACACACCATATAATCAACATAAAACCCCCCTTCACACGAGAAAACACATTAATATTTATACACCTTGCCCCAGTTATTCTCCTATCCCTCAACCCCAACACCATTCTAGGGTTTACTCCCTGTAAATATAGTTTAATCAAAACATTAGATTGTGAACTTTACTATAGAAGCACACCACTTCTTATTTACCGAGAAAACTTGCAAGGGCTGCTAACCCATACTTCCGTACTTAAAATTACGGTTTTCTCAACTTTCAAAGGATAACAGCTATCCATTGGCCTTAGGAGCCAAAAACATTGGTGCAACTCCAAATAAAAGTAACAATTATGTGCACCTCTCTTATGATAACAACCCTCGCCTCCCTAACTCTTCCAATTTTTGCCACCCTCATTAATCCTAACAAAAAACGCTCATACCCAAACTATGTAAAAATAACCATAATATACACCTTTATTACTAGCCTTATTCCAACAACCCTATACATTTTCTCAAACCAAGAAACAACCATTTGAAGCTGACACTGAATAACAACCCAAACATTAGATCTAACACTAAGCTTTAAACTAGATTACTTTTCCATAGTATTTATTCCAATTGCACTATTCATCACCTGATCCATTATAGAATTCTCACTATGGTACATAAACTCAGACCCAAACATCAATCAATTCTTCAAATATCTCCTCATTTTTCTCGCTGCCATACTAATCCTAGTTACCGCCAACAACCTTTTCCAGCTCTTCATTGGTTGAGAGGGTGTAGGAATCATATCCTTCCTTCTAATCAGCTGATGATACGCTCGAGCGGACGCCAACACAGCAGCCATCCAAGCAATCCTATACAACCGCGTCGGCGACATCGGTCTTATCCTAGCTATAACATGATTCCTTCTACATTATAACTCGTGAGACTTTCAACAAATACTAGCTCTAAATTCCAACTCAAACCTCCTCCCACTAATGGGCCTTCTCCTAGCAGCAACAGGAAAATCAGCTCAATTCGGTCTTCACCCCTGACTGCCCTCTGCCATAGAAGGTCCAACCCCTGTCTCAGCTCTACTTCACTCCAGCACCATAGTTGTTGCCGGGGTATTTCTACTCATTCGCTTCCACCCTCTAATAGAAAACAACACATTAATCCAAAATCTTACACTATGTCTGGGAGCCGTTACTACCCTATTCATAGCTATCTGTGCCCTCACACAAAACGATATCAAAAAAATCGTGGCCTTCTCCACCTCAAGCCAACTAGGTCTAATAATAGTCACCATTGGTATTAACCAGCCACACTTAGCACTCCTACACATCTGCACCCATGCCTTCTTCAAAGCTATACTCTTTATATGCTCCGGATCTATTATTCATAACTTAAATAATGAACAAGACATCCGAAAAATAGGGGGCCTATTTAAAACAATGCCCCTTACCTCAACTTCCCTAGTTATTGGCAACCTAGCACTCACGGGAATACCCTTCCTCACAGGCTTCTACTCCAAAGATCTTATTATCGAAGCCACAAATACGTCGTATACCAATGCCTGAGCCCTATCTATTACTCTCATCGCCACCTCCCTAACAAGCGCCTACAGCACTCGAACCATTCTCCTTACCCTAACAGGACAACCCCGCTGCCCAACCCTAATAAACATCAACGAAAACAACCCCGCCCTACTAGACCCAATTAAACGCCTTATAGTAGGCAGTATAATTACAGGATTCCTTATCACTAACAACATCCCCCCTACCTCACTCCCCCAGCCAACAATACCCCTCTATCTAAAACTCTCAGCCTTATGCGCAACCATCCTCGGTTTCCTAACAGCCCTAGACTTCGCCCTTATAACCAACAAACTAAAAACAAAAAACCCATCACAGATATTCAAATTCTCCAACATACTAGGATATTTTCCCACCACAGTTCCTCGTATAATCCCCTATCAAAACCTACTTATAAGTCAAAATTTAGCCTTTCTCTTACTAGACTCAACATGACTAGAAAAATCCATACCTAAAATAATCTCACAAACACACATTACCGCTTCCATAACTGTAACTACTCAGAAAGGCATAATCAAACTCTACTTCCTCTCTTTCCTCATTCCTCTCACCCTAACTCTACTTCTAATAATATAGCCTATTACCTCGAGTAATCTCAATCACAATATATACACCAACAAATAACGTCCAACCAGCAACCACCACCAATCAACGCCCATAATCATACAAGGCACCCACACCAATAGAATCACCTCGAACTAACCCCAATCCCTCCCCCTCAAAAATCTCCCAACTACCCATATTATTAAAATTAACCACCACCACTACCCCATCAAAACTTAAAACCCATAAAACTAACCCCACTTCCATTATTAATCCTACCAAAAGACCCCCTAGAACCTCAAACCCTGAGGCCCATGTCTCAGGATACTCTTCAATAGCCATTGCCGCAGTATAACCAAAAACAACTATTGCCAGGCGCGGTGGCTCAAGCCTGTAATCCCAGCACTTTGGGAGGCCGAGACGGGCGGATCACAAGGTCAGGAGATCGAGACCATCCTGGTTAACACGGTGAAACCCCGTCTCTACTAAAAAATACAAAAAACTAGCCGGGCGAGGTGGCAGGCGCCTGTAGTCCCAGCTACTCGGGAGGCTGAGCCAGGAGAATGGCGTACACCCGGGAGGCGGAGCTTGCAGTGAGCTGAGATCTGGCCACTGCACTCCAGCCTGGGCGACACAGCTAGACTCCGTCTCAAAACAAACAAACAAACAAACAAACAACTATTATACCCCCCAGATAAATTAAAAACATCATTAAACCCATGTAAGCTCCCCCATAACTTAAAATAATCACACAACCAATTACACCACTAACAATTAATGCTAAACCCCCACAGATGGGAGAAGGCTAAGAAAAACCTACAAACCCCATAACCAATAACACACTTAATGTAAATAAAATATATATCATTACTTCCATATGGACTTTAACCATAACCAATGATACGAAAAACCATCATTGTATTTCAACTACAAAAGTGCCAAATGATTCCAATACGCAAATCTAACCCAATCATAAAAATAATTAACCACTCCCTCATTGATCTACCCACCCCATCCAACATTTCCATGTGATGAAATTTCGGCTCACTTCTTGCAACCTGCCTAATTCTACAAATTATCACAGGCCTATTCTTAGCAATACATTACTCACCAGACACCTCCTCTGCTTTCTCCTCAATCGCACACATTATCCGAGATGTAAATCACGGCTAAACCATCCGCTATCTCCATGCTAACGGTGCCTCCATACTCTTCATCTGCCTCTACCTACACGTAGGCCGAGGCCTCTACTATGGCTCATATCTTCTCCTAGAGACCTGAAACGTTGGCATTATACTTCTACTCATAACTATAGCAACAGCCTTTATGGGCTATGTACTCCCATGAAGCCAAATATCATTCTGGGGGGCAACAGTAATCACAAATCTACTCTCAGCAGTCCCATATGTTGGAACCAACCTTGTTCAATGAATCTGAGGGGGGTATGCCATTGATAACCCTACTCTCATACGATTTTCCACCCTACACTTCATCCTACCCTTCATTATCGTCGCTCTCACAACCGTACATTTACTATTCCTACACGAAACGGGGTCAAACAACCCCTGCGGAATCTCCTCTAACTCAAACAAAATCACCTTTCACCCCTACTATACAATTAAAGATATTCTAGGCCTAGTCCTCCTCCTCTTTACCCTAACAATACTAACACTATTTTCACCCGACCTCCTAAGCGACCCAGACAACTATACCCCAGCCAACCCACTAAACACCCCCCCACATATTAAACCAGAATGGTACTTCCTATTCGCATATGCAATTCTACGATCTGTCCCCAACAAATTGGGAGGCGTACTGGCACTCTTCCTATCGATTCTCATCCTAGCAATTATCCCCATACTCCACAAATCCAAACAACAAAGCATAATATTCCGCCCACTCAGCCAATTCCTACTCTGACTCCTAGTTACAATTCTACTAACCCTTACCTGAATTGGAAGCCAACCAGTGACCCAACCTTTTATCATTATTGGCCAAATAGCATCCGCAATATACTTTATCACAATCCTAATCTTAATACCACTGGCCTCCCTAATCGAGAACAACCTACTCAAATGAACCTGCCCTCGTAGTATAAATTAATACACTGGCCTTGTAAACCAGAAATGGAATACTCTCCCCAGGGCAATCAGAAAGAAAGTACTTAACTCTACTGCCAACACCCAAAACCAGCGTTCTAACTTAAACTACTTTCTGTATTTTATGTTGTACAAGCCCTGCAGCACAACTTTAGTATTAACCTACCTTTAATGCCACTATGTAATTCGTGCATTACTGCTAGCCAGCATGTATAATATATAGTACTATATGTGTTTGACTGTACATAGCACATACCCTTACATATTTACCCAACCCTCTCGAAATACATGCTTACAAGCAAGGATCCTAATGAGCACTTCAACAGTAGTACATCATTCACCCCTCCAAAGCCCACGTATCACCCCCTACGTATCAACAGAACTAGTCCTGTATTAATCGTACATAGTACATTAAGTCGTCCATCGGACATAGCACATACCTGTTAAAAAGTCCTCCTCACCACGGATGCCCCCCCTCACTTAGGAATCCCTTGTTCACCATCCTCCGTGAAACCAATATCCCGCCCAAAAAGTGCTGCTCTCCTCGCTCCGGGCCCGTAACTCGTGGGGGTAGCTATAATTGAACTGTATCCGGCATCTGGTTCTTACCTCAGGGCCATAACAATCAAGATCGCCCACACGTTCCCCTTAAATAAGACATCTCGATGGATCACGGGTCTATCACCCTATTAACCAGTCACGGGAGCTCTCCATGCATTTGGTATCTTTTATCTCTGGGCCGCACGCAGCCCCATCGCAGAATGCTGACTCCCACCACATCCCATCCTGTCGCGCCTGTCTTTGATTCCTAGTCCATGCCATTATTAATCGCACCTACGTTCAATATCCTAGCCCCGCATGACTGCCATCAAGGTGTTATTTAATTCATGCTTGTAAGACATATCAATAATCAACTCCACGACACTACAATAAAAATTCCATCAAACCCTCCCACCCCCATCTCTGACCTTCACCTAAACCCACTTTTGCCAAACCCCAAAAACAAAAGCCTCAATTTGCCTGATCAGAGCTTGTATTTTCATCTTTTAGGTGTGCACGACTCCAACTGCCATCCCCTCAACTAATATAAATTTACTTCACCAAGCACTCTTGACACCAACCCACAACCCCTTCCCCCACCCCCATCTGCCCACCCACTACCAAACCTATACCTCCACTACCACAACCCCAAAGAAATCACCCCCAATCACACCCACCTCCTCGTTTATGTAGCTTAAACCTACCTAAAGCAAGACACTGAAAATGCCTAGATGGGCTTGCACACCCCATAAACAAATAGGCTTGGTCCTGGCCTTTCTATTGACTCTTAGCAAGATTACACATACAAGCATCCCTGCCCCGGTGAAGACGCCCTACAAATCACCACGACCAAGAGGAGCAAGTATCAAGCACGCACACGCAGCTCAAAACACTTTGCCTAGCCACACCCCCACGGGAGACAGCAGTGACAAATCTTTAGCAATAAACGAAAGTTTAACTAAGCTATGCTATATTAAGGGCTGGTTAATTTCGTGCCAGCCACCGCGGTCATACGATTAACCCTAGTCAATAGAGATCGGCGTAGAGGGTGTTTTAGATCTGATACAATAAAGCTAAACTCCATCTAAACTGTAAAACCCTAGCTGATGTAAAATAAACTACGAAAGTGGCTTTAAAATTTCTGAACACACTATAGCCAAGGCCCAAACTGGGATTAGATACCCCACTATGCTTAGCCTTAAACCTCAATAGTTAAAACAAAACTACTCGCCAGAATACTACAAGCAACAGCTTAAAACTCAAAGGACTTGGCGGTGCTTCACATCCCCCTAGAGGAGCCTGTTCTGTAATCAATAAGCCCCGATCCACCCCGCCCTCTCTTGCTCAGTCTATATACCGCCATCTTCAGCAAACCCTGATGAAGGTCACGAAGTGAGCGCAAATGCCCTCCCCGCAAAAACGTTAGGTCAAGGTGTAACCTATGAGATGGTAAAAAATGGGCTACATTTTCTACCTCAGAAAACCCTACGATAACTCTTATGAAACCTAAGAGTCCAAGGAGGATTTAGCAGTAAATTAATAGAGTGCTTAATTGAACCAGGCCATAAAGCGCGCACACGCCGCCCGTCACTCCCCTCAAATATACTTAAGGAACATCTTAACTAAACGCCCTAATATTTATATAGAGGGGAAAAGTCGTAACACGGTAAGTGTACTGGAAGGTGCACTTGGATAAATCAAGGTATAGCTTAACATAAAGCATCTGGCTTACACCCAGAAAATCTCAACACCGCTTGACTACCTTGAGCTAACACTAGCTCCAAATATAATCAATACTAACATCAAGTCAATATATACCAAACCATTCACCTACATAAAGTATAGGCGATAGAAATTTTAACCCAGCGCTATAGATACAGTACCGTAAGGGAAAGATAAAAAATCACCCAAGCACAAAAGAGCAAGGATTAACCCCCGTACCTTTCGCATAATGAATTAGCTAGAAATAATTTCACAAAGAGAACTAAAGCCAAATTTCCCCGAAACCAGACGAGCTACCCAAAAACAGCTAAAAGAGCGCATCCGTCTATGTGGCAAAATAGTGGGAAGATTTCTGGGTAGAGGTGACAAGCCTACCGAGCCTGGTGATAGCTGGTTATCCAAGATAGAATCTTAGTTCAGCCTTAAGTCTACCTACAGAATCACTTAATCCCCCTGTAAACTTAATTGTTAGTCTAAAGAGGGACAGCTCTTTAGACATTAGGAAAAAACCTTATATAGAGAGTAAAAACCCCCAATTACCATAGTTGGCCTAAAAGCAGCCATCAATTAAGAAAGCGTTCAAGCTCAACATCAACTACTCAAAAAACCCCAAACACATAACTGAACTCCTCACACTACATTGGATTAATCTATCATCCTATAGAAGCAATAATGCTAGTATAAGTAACATGAATACTCTCTCCACCGCATAAGCCTAAATCAGACCGAAAGCCTCACCGATACTTAACAGCCCAGTATTGATAAACATAAACAAGCCCATACTACTTTCACTGTTAATCCAACACAGGCATGCTTTCAAGGAAAGGTTAAAAAAAGTAAAAGGAACTCGGCAAACTTAACCCCCGCCTGTTTACCAAAAACATCACCTCTAGCATTACTAGTATTAGAGGCACTGCCTGCCCAGTGACACACGTTTAACGGCCGCGGTACCCTGACCGTGCAAAGGTAGCATAATCACTTGTTCTTTAAATAGGGACTCGCATGAATGGCAACACGAGGGTTTAACTGTTTCTTACTTTCAACCAGTGAAATTGACCTGTCCGTGAAGAGGCGGACATAAAATAATAAGACGAGAAGACCCTATGGAGCTTTAATTTATTAATGCAACCAAGAACCATACAAACCTACGGATTTTTAAATCTCTACGCCTGCATTAAAAATTTCGGTTGGGGTGACCTCGGAGCACAACTAAACCTCCGAATAATCCATGCTGAGACCACACAAGCCAAAGCGAACTAACATTTACAATTGATCCAATAATTTGATCAGCAGGCGCCTGTAGTCCCAGCTACTCCGGAGGCTGAGGCAGGAGAACGGCGTAAACCTGGGAGGCGGAGCTTGCAGTGAGCTGAGATCACACCACTGCACTCCAGCCTGGGCGACAGAGACTCCATCTCAAAAAAAAAAAAAAGAAGGGTAGATTGGGGGAAATGGGTGATTCAGGGGTGGTCAGGGCTGAGGTCCCACCTAAGTTGAACCCAAGTTATTTTTTTCTAGAAAAAGAATGCCCAGGCCAGGCACGGTGGCTCACGCCTGTAATCCCACCACTTTGAGAGGCTGAGGCAGGTGGATCACCTGAGGTCGGCAGTTCGAGACCAGCCTGGCCAATATGGTGAAACCCTGTCTCTACTAAAAATTAAACAAATTAGCCGGGCGTGGTGTAATCCCAGCTACTCAGGAGGCTGAGGTCACAGAATTGCTTGCATCCAGGAGGTGGAGGTTGCAGTGAGCCAAGATGGCGCCACTGTACTCCAACCTGGGTGACAGAGGTTCCATCCCCTCCAAAAAAGAATGCCTAATTCCTCCTGGGTTGACAAATCAGCCAGAACCTTCCATCCCCTCCTCCATCCCACTACATACAGCACCAGAAAGACCCCAGCCTGCAACTAGGGGCTGCTGGCTGTTCATGTCCTCACCGGGGGCATTGTCTGTGACTGATTTTTTTTTTTTTTTAGATGGAGTTTTGCTCTTGTTGCCCAGGCTGGAGTGCAATGGCGCGATCTCTGGCTCACCACAACCTCTGCCTCCTGGGTTCAAGCAATTCTCCTGCCTCAGTCTCCCCAGCAGCTGGGATTACAGGCCACCACACCCAGCTAATTTTGTATTTTTAGTAGAGACGGGGTTTCACCATGTTGGTCAGGCTGGTCTCGAACTCCCGACCTCAGGTGATCCACCTGCCTCGGCCTCCCAAAGTGCTGGGATTACAGGCGTGAGCCACTGCGCCCAGTGTCTGTGACTGATTAAAACATAACTCAGGGAGGCCAGGCGCGGTGGCTCACACCTGTAATCCCAGCACTTTGGGAGGCTGAGGTGAGCGGATGACCTGAGGTCAGGAGTTCGAGACCAGCCTGGCCAACACGGTGAAACCCCGTCTCTACTAAAAATACAAAAATTAGCCAGGTGTGCTGGCACACACCTGTAGTCCCAGCTACTCGGGAGGCTGAGGCAGGAGAATCGCTTGAACCCAGGAGGCGGAGGTTTGCAGTGAGCCAAGACTGGGCCACTGCACTCCAGCCTGGGTGACAGAGTGAGACTCCATCTCAAAAAAAAAAAAAAAAAAACCAAAAAACATAACTCATGGGGCTGTCAGTCTTGGTGTCACTTTGTCCCGGAGCCCCAGTCAAGCCTGGACCAGCCAAGACTTCCGTCCCACACAGCTGTCCTGTGGATATGAAGACTGAGGTCCTGAGAGAGGGCGCTCATTACTCAAGTCACCGGGAGTCTCAAACGCACCAGGCTGGCTCCAGTTGGACAGCTGTACTCTCTGCCCCGTGCCTCCTGCTTAATTCCCAGTCATCCTTCAGGGCTCGGTGAAAACAGCCTCCCCAGGTAGGGGTTCTCCTGCCCTCCCAGCCAGATCAGTCCCTTCTACTGGCTCCTCCAGCCACCCCTATGCCCCTGATCCTAGGCTCAGGCCATGAGGATCCCTTCCCTCTGGCTCAGATGAGCTGAGACTTGCTTGGGGGGGGGTGCGGTGAGGCCATCTGTGCCCCTTGTTGGGGTCCTGGCCTTCACTGGACACCCCAGCTCCTCCCTCAGCCTGGGCTGGGTGGGTGATAAAGCTGTCAGCCTGCTGGAAATTTCTCTCCCCTTGGGGCCTAAGGGCTGGGAGCCAAGGGCAGCTGCCACTCAGGAGGAGGGGAAGGCCCCACGGGCTGGGCTGGGTGTGCCATGAACCACACGTGAGATCCGGGGCATACCGGGAGGCAATAGGGGTTTGAGGGCAGTGCTGCGGTTCCAGAGGGGGCAGGTCAGAGTCCCCCAATGTTGGCCAGGTGGCTAGGCTTCTGCCCTCGTGGAGCCCAAGGAGGGTTTCCACATCCCTCTAAGCCTCAGAGGAAATTCCAGAGGGAGAGAAAGACAAGTTGAGAAAGGGAGATGCTGATTCTGACATCAGTTCAGGTAGAGGCGGCGACCATGGGGGCTCCAGGGGTGTCAGGGGACAGAGCAGCCTGCTCCCACTCCAACTCCTTACCCCCAGGGGACTGGTCCCACACTACCCTGTTAGGAAGCCCTGGCCTGGCCTCCCGAGGGCCCCGTCCCCCTCCCGGGACCCCTGGCTTGCAGCCAGGCGGTGGGGAGAGGGACCCAGGTGTGTGGTGTAGGTGGCAGGTGAGTGATGGGCCCAGCAAGGCTGGCTCAGGCCCAGGGTCACCAGGGGGCTTGGCAGAGACTCTTTAGGCCTCCACACCTTCCCCACCCTGTGCCCCTCCACCCTCCCACCTGGGCCTGGGGGAGGCATCATAGGTACCTCTGCATGTCCACTGTACAGATGGGGAAATTGAGGTTCAGATAGCACCTGGGAGTCACCACCACCCTCCACCACCAGCTCCCCCTTGGCATTCTCCAGAGAACAGCAATTTCTCCCAATAGTACAATGTTCCAGAATGTTCTGGAATGTTCCAGAAGTCCTCATTTACAGTCAGAAGCCACCTGTAGCCCCTAAGTGGTGGAGCAGGGCTCTATGGGGGACTTGCCTGACTTTGGAGCTCTTGATCTGAGATCTTCAGAAAAAAGACTTTCATCTCTGGCAGCTGTGTGGCCTTGGGTGAGTTCCTCAACTTCTCTGGGCGTCAGCCACCTCCTCTGTAGAGTAGAGCCACTGCTGGCACCTTCCTCAGGAGGCTGAGGTGACCTGGAAGGTCACGCTGATCCTCCCACCATCCGCAGGGTCTCTGCATACCCCCTCTACAGGCTGGAATGTTTGGCCTGGATCCCTGGCCTTCTGTGGGCCTTGGTTTCCCCTCCTGTAATACTTTAAAGAACTCGGCCTCTCCCTGCTCATCTACATGGTGCTAGGGCCCCTAAACAGACAGGTAGTGGGGGAAGCCCCAGGTGACGGTGACAGAAACCTGGCACCCCTAGAAATCTTACCCTGGCCTCACCCCCGGGCCCCCTGGCACCAACATGCTGGGGTCTGCCCAACCCTGGTACCCAGGCCCAGCCGGGTTCATGCAGCTTAAATTTCAGCCTGTGGTGGGTGAAGAGGCGGGTGCTGGACACGCTTCATTTTCCAATTTCTAGAAATAAAAGCTGTGGGGCCATCTATTGTGGAGTGGAAATAAAGCCCATTGCAAAACCTCATGTGTGAAAAAACAATAGCATTTACCTCCCTGCCCAGGGAGAGAAAATTCCAGGGAATACACGGGGCCAGGGAACAAAGGGGCCTCTCATTCTGGAAAGGTTTTGTGAAGTGTACGAGTGGCAATTTTAGAATCAGAAAAGCTAATGGAGGTATTTTCTTTTTTGTTTGTTTGTTTTTGAGACTGAGTCTTGCTCTGTCGCCCAGGCTGGAGGGCAGTGGTGCAATCTCGGCTCACCACAACCTCCCCCTACTGAGTTCAAGCGATTCTCATGCCTCAGCCTCCCGAGTAGCTGGGATTACAGATGCCCGCCACCATGCCCAGCTAATTTTTGTATTTTAAGTAGAGATGGTGTTTCACCATGTTGGCCAGGCTGTTCTGGAACTCCTGACGTCAAGTGATCCGCCCTCCTCCGCCTCCCAAAGTGCTAGGATTATAGGCGTGAGCCACCGCACCTGGCCCAATGGAGGTATTTCGGAGAACGGAAATGGTTAGAAGGTCTGTTGGAAAAAAGCATAATTTTCTTTTTCTTTTTTTTTTTCTTCAGAGTCTCACTCTGTCACCCACCCAGGCTGGAGTACAGTGGCACAATCTCGGCTCACTACAACCTCTGCCTCCTGGGTTCAAGTGATTCTCTTGTCAGCCTCCCGAGTAGCTGGAATTACAGGCACGCATCACCACGCCTGGCTAATTTTTTGTATTTTTAGTAGAGACGGGGTTTCACGGTATTAGCCAGGATGGTCTCGATCTCCCGACCTCATGATCAGCCTGTCTCTGCCTTCCAAAGTGCTGGGATTACAGGAGTGAGCCACAGCGCCTGGCTGAAAAGCATAATTTTCTTGGTTTGTTTTTAGGTGATGTTTTCAAGGTTTCTAAGACACCTGTCTCTCCAACGGCAAAAATTACAGCCAGTAAAAAATTAGAGCCAGCGACCTGGTTACCCGGGCCAGACCTGAAGGGAGTGTAGGGAGATGCCACCCACCTTGGGAAGTTGCACCAGGATTTACGGTCCGCTCTGTCCCTGTTGGCGTTCTCTGGAGAGTAGAAATGTTCCTCTACCCAGACTCTCAGAATATTCCAGAGACCTCAATTTACACTTGGTATCCACCTGCAGCCACTCAGGCCCTAAACCCAGCTGTAGCTCCTGGTCACGCCCCCTCCCAGAGGGTGACAGTGCTGAGATTTGACTTCAGAACAAGGGCAGAGCCTTACAAAAAATGAGCCGAGTGTGGTGGGCGCCTGTAATCCCAGCTACTCACGAGGATGAGGCAGGAGAATTACTTGAACCTGGGAATTGGAGGTTGCGGTGAGCTGAGATCACACCACTGCTCTCCAGTCTGGGCAACAGAGCAAAACTGTCTCACTCACTCACTCAGTCAATAAATAAATAAGTAAAAGTAAATAGGCCGGTCACAGGGGCTCACTCCTGTAATCCCAGCACTTTGGGAGGCCGAGGTGGGTGTATCATGAGGTAAGGAGTTTGAGACCAGTCTGGCCAACACAGTGAAACCCTGTCTTTACTCAAAATAGAAAAATTAGCTGGGCGTGGTGGTGGGCACCTGTAATCCCAGCTACTTGGGAGGCCGAAGCTCAAGAATTGCATGAACCTGGGAGGCGCAGGTTGCAGTGAGCCGAGATCGCGCCACTGCACTCCAGCCTGGGCAACAACAGAGACTTTGTCTCAGGAAAAAAAAAAAAAAAAAAAACACGCCAGGCGCGGTGGCTCAGGCCTGTAATCCCAGCACTTTGGGAGGCCAAGGCAGGTGGATTACCTGCAGTCGGGAGTTTGAGACCAGTTCAGGTCTTTGGAACATTCTGAGAGTCTGGGTAGAGGAAATTTTCTACCCTCCAGGGAACGCCAACAGGGACAGAGAGGACTGCAAATTCTGGCGCATCTCTTCCCAAGGTGGCGTCTGCATACACTCCCCGCAACATGGAGAAACCCCGTCTCTACTAAAAATACAAAATTAGGCAGGCGTGGTGGTGGGTGCCTATAATCCCAGCTACTCAGGAGGCTGAGGCAGGAGAATCGCTTGAACCCGGGAGGTGGAGGTTGCGGTGAGCTGAGATTGCGCCATTGCACTCCAGCCTGGGCAACAAGAGTGAAACTCCGTCTCCAAAAGAAATATTATCCTGTTTATTTCTTGGTTTGTCAGTGTCTTCCCCAGACTGGCTGGCTCATGGGGCAGGGCTTGGGTCCCCAGCATGACCTGGCACCCAGTAGGCACTCAGTCGACAGGTGCTGAATAAACATCCTTGTCTGTGACGGAAGCTTGAACTCTTACTTGGAGAATTACAAACGAAGACTGAGGATCTTTGGACTTTGGGGCAGGAACGACCCTCCCCCTGCCCCTTCCCCAGCCCTCACCGACCACCCCAGGGATTACAGCCTGTCTCAGGGGGACCTGCAGGTGAGGTGGTCCTCACCCTCAGTGACACAAGGCGGGACCTCTCAGGGCTGGAGATGGAGGAGGCCGGGGTGCAGGCGCAGGCAGGCAAAGAATGCTGCCGCAGACGAGAACGAATAAACAGGCTCCTTGGATGTCAGAGGCAGGGGGTGGGGGGATGCTTTGAACCTCATGCCTGGCTGGGGATGTTTGGACAAGGCAGGCGGCCAGTGGGTGTCATCAGGGCTAAAATTAACCTCCACTTCCCGCTCGGCCCCTCCCCCTGGGCCAGGAGGGAGGCTGGGGCCCCGGCCATCACTTCAGTGAGCACTGTGTGCCGGACCAAGCTCCTTGAAGAAATCAATGCACTTGGTCTTCTCAACAACCCAGACAGCTGCTATCAGTAATGGCATTGTGATTCATCCCCATTTTACAGGCGAGGAAACTAAGGCACCGAGAAAGAGGGAGGCTTATAGCCACACAACTCTCAAGCAGCAGAACCAGGACTCGAACCCGGGATTCAGGGAGTGTGTTCTCACCTGGAGGCCTCCCTGAAAGCCAGGGGAGATGAAAGAGGCCCTGAGTGATGAGTCCTTGGGGGAGGTGGGCATGCGACCCCTAGGGACTCATGCCTAGGGACCACTCTCCCCTAGGGACCTCTCCAGAGGTTTCCAGAGTTACAGTAACTTTGAGTCGTTTTGTGCAAATTCCAAGAGATGCCTGCTGTGCCAGCGACCCGCTGGGGACCTCAAACACCCTCATAGAGCCAGGGAAGGGTCAAAGAGGGGGCGGGGACAGGGCTGGTGGGCTGTGGAAACCTCATGCAGATGGTGAGATATTAAAATACATCCACTCCACAAAAATTAGCCGGGCGTGGTGGCGCACGTCTGTAATCCCAGCTACTCAGGAGGCTGAAGCAGGAGAATCACCTGAACCCGGGAGGCAGAGGTTGCAGTGAGCCGAGATTGTGCCACTGCACTCCAGCCTGGGAGACAGAGCGAGACTCTGTCTCAAAAAAGTTGTAAAAAAAAAAAATTAAAGAAAAAATCCACTCCAGACCAGTGCAGTTGCACATGCCTATAATCCCAGCACTTTGGGAGGCTGAGGCAGGAGGATCCCTTGAGCCCAGGAGTTCGAGACCAGCCTGGGCGACATAGCAAAACTCTTTCTTTACCAAAAAAGTTACTCGAGTGTGGGGGTGCACGCCTGTAGTCTCAGCTACTAGGGAGGCTGAGGCACGAGAATTGCTTGAACCTGGGAGGCGGAGGTTGCAGTGAGCCAGGATCACACCACTGGACTCCAACCTGGGCAACAGAGCAAAACTCCATCTCAAAAAAAAAAAAAAAAAGGAATGAATGATATGAATGATGCTATAAAAGAACTGCATGGGATATACTTATGCCAAGCCGTGATTCATTATCTATCTGAAATCCAAACTTAACTGGATGTCTTGGATTTTTATTTGCTAACTCTGATGACTTCAGCTGGGTGGGGGCTCGGGGGGGGGGTCCCTGTAAGGGCAGGTGACAGAAGCAAAGGCAGGCAGTAAGGAGGTGAAACCAGAGCCACACCAGGCGCTCAGGTGGCTTCCAGGACTCAACGCCTTCCTGATGGGCTTCCCAGGTGCCTCCCGGACCAGCCAGATGGAGGAGGCTTCGGGGCCTCCCTGGCCCCCACCCCCTGGGCCAGCCCCTCACCACCTCCCAGGTCCCTCCTGCCGGGCTCATTATTCATCTTTAACGGTCGTCACTCGGCAGGGGGAGTGCGGGCTGGGAACACCTGGGACTCCCAGGCTCTCAGTGGGCGGCCTCACTAATGGGTTGAGGCCCCCATTAGAGAGGCAGTAACGGGTGGGAAGGGGGTCCCGGCTCACCAAGGAGCTGGCCTAGGGCAGGAAGCGTCCAATTTGAGGCAGGGGCAGGAAATAGACTTCTGCCACCCCCACCCTGCCATTTCCTTTCCTGTCGAGGCAGGAGTCCAGGGAAGCACCTCTGAACGCCTTCACCCCTCCCAGTCTCCACCTGGACGGAGTCCTGCTGGGCCCCCCAGACGCAGTGGGGGCTGCTCTGGCACTCCTGCCTCCCCATACCCCAGGCAGGGGTAGGATGGATGCCCCAGCCTTGACTGTCCAGCTCCCCATGTGCCAGGCTTGGTCAAGAGAGTGGCTCACGGCTAAGGAGTGGAAACTGACACCCTGAGAAGGATCTAGAACCTCGGACTTTCTGTGCTCTTAGCCACTCTCCTTTCTGTCTCTCCTCTGAGCTGTCACACATGATGTCCCTCTCTCCTGGGCAACTCTTTTCCCTTCCTGGCAAGCCCCCTTCCCCTGGAAGCATCCTCAACCTGGCTGGGTCAGGTCCCTCCTCTGGGTCCCCATCTGCCTGTGTGACCTCATCACACCCTGCTCGGCCCGAGTTGTGACTGCTCAGTCATGTGTTGTCTCCACCACTGGGCTGTGAGTCTTGGGAGTGGGGACTCAGTCTGTCTTGGGTAAGGTCCAGCTCACAATGGACAGATATGCTCCGGTGTCAGTCACAGCTGCCCCGACTTGGCCCCCATTTGCTATGTGACCCTGGGTAAGTAGCTATGCCTCTCTGAGCCTTGTTTTCCCCATCTGTAAAAATGAGACACCAGCACCCCCATCGTAACCCAAATTGCACTGAGATGGCAAAGAAATTATGTACAGAAGTTTCTGGAACTGTGCTTGGGAACACAGAGGAGGGGCAGCGGGTGTTTATTTAAAATTTTAGGCAAATTGGCTGAGTGCAGTAGCTCACACCTGTAATCACTGTACTTTGGGAGGCTGAGGCAGGTGGATAACATGAGCCCAGCAGTAGGTGATCAGCCTGGGCAAGATGGGGAAACCCCAGCTCTCAAAATAAAAAAAATCAGGGTGTGATGGTGCACACCTGTAGTCCAGGTAACTTGGGCGGCCGAGGTGGGGGGATCGCTTGGGCCCAGGTGTCGGAGGCTGCAGTGAGCTATGATGCTCCACTGTACTCCAGCCTGGGTGACAGAGGGAGCTCCTGTCTCTTAAAAAAACACACAAGACCGGGTGCTGTGGCTCACACCTGTAATTCCAGCCCTTTGGGAGGCCGAGGTGGGCAAATCACGAGGTCAAGAGATTGAGACCATCCTGGCCAACATGGCGAAACCCCGTCTCTACTAAAAATACAAAAATTAACTGGGCATGGTGGCACGCACCTGTAGTCCCAGCTACTCAGGAGGCTAAGGCGGGAGAATCGCTTGAACCCAGGAGGTGGAGGTTGCAGTGAGCCGAGATCACGCCATTGCACTCTAGCCTAGTCAACAGAGTGAGACTCTGCCTCAAAAAAGAAAAAAAAAAAAATGTCCCTACACACCTATTAGAATGGCCAAATCCAAAGCACTGCCAACACCAACCCCAAATGCCACCAACCCCTGAAGACAGGGAGCAACAGAAAGTGTCACTCATTGCCGGTGGGAATGCAGAATGGCACAGCCACTTTGAACAGTTTGGCAGTTTCCTGTAAAACTAAACACACTCTTATGATGCGACCTAGAAATGGCACTCCTAGGTATTTACCCAAAGGAGTTAAAACCGAACATCCACACAAAAACCTGTACACAGATGTCTACAGCAGCGTTATTCACCATTGCCAAGACTTGGAAGCAGCCAAGATGTCCTTTGGCAGGAGAACAGGGGTGTTCAGACGATAAAATACTATTCAGGCTGGGCGCGGTGGCACATGGCTCTAATCCCAGCACTTTGGGAGGCAGAGGCGGGCGAATCACCTGAGGTCAGGAGTTCGAGACCAGACTGGCCAACATAGTGAAACCCTGTCTCTACTAAAAATACAAAAATTAGCTGGGCGTGGTGGCACAAGCCTGTAGTCCCAGCTACTCAGGAGGCAGAAGAATCGCTTGAACCCAAGAAGCAGAGGTTGCAGTGCGCCGAGATCGCGCCACTGCACTCCAGCCTGGGTGACAGAGCAAGACTCCGTCTAAAAATATATATATAAGAAATGAGCTGTCAAGTCATGAAAAGACATAGAGGAACCTTAAATGCATTTTTTTTTTTTTTGAGACGGAGTTTCACTCTTGTTGCCCAGGCTGGAGTGCAGTGGCACGATTTTGGCTCACTGCAACCTCTCCCCCACTCCCCGGGTTCAAGCGATTCTCCTGCCTCACCCTCCCAAGTAGCCGAGATTACAGGCATCCACCACCACGCCTGGCTAATTTTTTGTATTTTCAGTAGAGACGGGGTTTTGTCATCTTGGCCAGGCTGGTCTCGAACTCCTGACTTCAGGTGATCCGCCTGCCTTGGCCTCCCAAAGTGCTGGGATTACAGGCGTGAGACACCGCGCCCAGCCCTTCAATGCATACTACTGAGTGAAAGAAGTCCATCTGAAAAGGTGACACACTGTGTGATTCTAGCTACAGAATCCCAGAAAGAGGAAAACTATGGAGACGGTAAAAAGGTCAGTAGTTGTCAGGGACTTGGAAGGGGAAGGGATGAACGGGGCAGAGCACAGTGGAATTTTTTTTTTTTTTTTTTTTTTTTTTTTTTGAGACGGAGACTCGCTCTGTAGCCCAGGCTGGAGTGCAGTGGCGCGATCTCGGCTCACTGCAAGCTCCGCCTCCCGGGTTCACGCCATTCTCCTGCCTCAGCCTCCCGAGTAGCTGGGACTACAGGCGCCCGCCACCTCGCCCGGCTAATTTTTTTGGATTTTTAGTAGAGATGAGGTTTCACCATGTTGCCCAGGCTGGTCTCAAACTCCTGACCTCAGGTGATCCACCCACCTCGGCCTCCCAAAGTGCTGGGATTACAGGCATGAGCCACTGTGCCTGACCTGAACTTTCATTAATTAATACTGATGCATCAGTTCTAATAAATGTCTCACACTAATGCAAGATATTGATAATATGTGTGGGCAACACAGCGAGACCTCGTCTCTTCAAAAAGATGAAAAAATTAGTTGGACGTGGTGGTGCACGCCTGTAGTCCCAGCTACTCAGGAGGCTGAGGAGGGAGAATCACTCGAGCCCAGGAGTTTGAGGCTGCAGTGAGCTGGACTGCACCTCTGAACTGCAACCTGGGCGACAGAGCGAGACGCTGTCTCTATAAAAAGATAAAATCAGCTGTGTGTGGTGGCTTATTTTATCCCAGCACTTTGGGAGACAGAGGCAGGAGACTGGCTTGAGTCCAGGAATTTGAGACCAGCTTGGACAACATAGGGAGACCATCTCTACAAATAATTTAAAAATTAGCCAGGCACGGTGGTGCATGCCTGTAGTCCTAGCTACAGGCTGGAGGACTGAGCCCAGGAGTTTGAGGCTGCAGTGAGCTGTGTTTGAGTGTGGCACTCTGGCCTGGGCAACAGAGCCAGATCCTGCCCCCAAAAGATAATAATAATAAAATAAAATAATGTTTACTAACTAAAAACATTTTTCAGGAAAGGTGTGGGCATATTTATCCATGTCGAAATGACATTTATTTATTTATTTATTTATTTATTTATTTATTTTTCCAAGATGGAGTCTTGCTCTGTCATGCAGGCTGGAATGCAGTTGCGTGATCTTGGGTCACTGCAACCTCTGCCTCCCGGGTTCAAGTGATTCTCCTGCCTTAGCCTCCTGAGTAGCTGGGACTACAGGTGCATGCCACCACGCCCAACTAATTTTTTTTTTTATTTTTAGTAGAGGCAGGGTTTCACCATGTTGGCCAGGCTGGTCTCAAACTCCTGACCTCATGATCTGCTTGCCTCGGCTTTCCAAAGTGCTGGGATTACAGGCGTGAGCCACCATGCCCGGTCAAAAATGACATTTACTACAAGTTCTTCATTGCTGCCTGGTGTCTAGTAGCAGAAGACAGGAGGGCAGGACGTGTGATTTCACCAGAACAATGGTCCAGCCTCCAGATGGAATATTACACTGTCGTTACAAAAGAGGGGGATGTCCTGCACTCGAAGAAAAGACATCAAAGGTGCATTGTTAAGAGGCAACTATGCTGAGCTGCAAGAAAGCACGGGGAGTGTGATGTTGTTTCTGTGGGGAAAAGAAAATATACAGACATGCTTGTTTCCGTGGAGCATGGCTGGAAGGAGAAACAAGAAACCGACTAATGGCCTCTGGGGATGGCCTGGGGCTTGGGGAGCGGCTGGTATTTATTCTAAAAGCCCTCTGGAATCTTTCGAATTCTATGGCATGAGTCCGTTTTACCTCTAAAAGAAGGAAGATACATTGTAAAATGCATTTTAGAAAGAATGCTGAGAAAAAAAAATGGACAAAATAGAAGACTTTGGATTAGTTTTAAAAGGCTAGGGTGGCGGGGGTGGTGGCTGTAGATTTCAGGCCAGGCCATCGCTCTGCCTGCTGCCCCTCAGTTTGGGCTGAATCCCCCACCAGGCCCCACCACGAGGACCCCCCGAGTGCTGCTCTTGTCCTGGCTCACACCTTTCCTACTCTGGTTCAGCGAGGGTTCAGAGCCCAGTGGGGACCCCTGGAAGGTGAGATGTGGGCTGGGCTGGGGCCAGGGACAGGGCCAAGACTGCCGGAGCCCCTTGCAGCTCGGCCCGACCACCCAGCTTTCCAGGAAGCCCGAGGGGAGGCTTGGCTGGCTCAGAGCAGGGACCTGTGTGCGCCAATGGTGGGGCTGGGGGCCAAATGAGGCCCCTCTGAGCGCCCACGCTCTGAGGAGGACCACAGCAAGTGGAGGGAGGGTGGCTAGAAAAGAGATACGCAGCTGGGCGCGGTGGCTCAAGCCTGTAATCCCAGCACTTTGGGAGGCCGAGGCGGGCGGATCACAAGGTCAGGAGATCGAGACCACAGTGAAACCCCGTCTCTACTAAAAATACAAAAAATTAGCCGGGTGCGGTGGCGGGCGCCTGTAGTCCTAGCTACTCAGGAGGCTGAGGCAGGAGAATGGCGTGAACCCAGGAGGCGGAGCTTGCAGTGAGCCGAGATCGCGCCATTGCACTCCAGCCTGGGCAACAGCGTGAGACTCCGTCTCAAAAAAAAAAAAAAAAAAAAAAAAGAAAAGAGATACGCAGGGAGGGAGGCCCAGGCAGCCCTGTGCCTCAGTTTCCCCATGGGCCAAGTGTCTCACTGGCTGCGTGGCCCTTGTGGACGCAGGGGATGCCCAAGATGATTTGGCACCAGGGAACTATGGCTTCATTGGGTTCTAGCCTTGTATGCTAAGCCAGGTAGGACAAGGGGGGGGGGGGGCAAGTCCCGCCTCCACTTCTGGAGCCCTGAAGTAATGACTAACCAGCTTTAGGCTTTAAGGCTGCAGCCTCCCACCAGAACACAGCCAGGAGAACGTCAGGTCCTCTCTCCTAAGATCTCTATCCCGTCTACTCCCTCTTCCTCCCGCTGTGCTCTGATGGGGACCCTGTGGGTACAGGGACGTGGCACCCCCAAGCCATTGAGGGCTCTGGGCCCCTCTTGGTTTAGAGACAGGGTCTTGCTCTGTCACCCAGGCTGGAGTGCAGTGGCAGGATCATAGCTCACTGCAGCCTCAAACTCCTGGGCTCAAGTGATTCCTCCACCTTAGCCTCCTGAGTAGCTGGGACTACAGGTGTGTACCACCACGCCTGGCTCCAGCCCCCTTTTTGAGCAGCTCTTTTGGGGGTACCCTAGTGGGCCAGTGTTGGTCCCAGGGGTCTTTGTCAGGACAAGGGAAATGTTTGGCCCAGAAGTGCCTGTCTATGGTGGAAGCAAGATCTGCAGCGGCCACGGTGACTCCCGCCTGTAATCCCAGCACTTGGGGAGGCTGAAGCAGGAGGATCACTTGAGGCCAGCAGTTCAAGACCAGCCTGGGCAACGCAGTGAGACTCCATCTCTACAAACAATTTAGAAATTAGCCAGGTGTGCTGGTGCATGCCTGTAGTCCCAGCTTCTTGGGAGGCTGAGGCAGGAGGATCATCTGAGCCCAGGAGTTTGAGGTTTCAGTGAGCTATGACCTTACCACTGCACTCTAATCTGGGCAACAGGGCAAGACCCTGTCTTATTATTATTTTCTGAGATGGAGTTTTGCTCTTGTCACTCAGGTTGGAGTACAATGGCTCGATCTCAGCTCACTGCAACCTCCACCTCCTGCGTTCAAGCGATTCACCTGCCTCAGCTTCCTGAGTAGCTGGAATTACAGGCTCACACCACGATGCCTAGCTGCTTTTCATTTATTTGTTTATTTTTGTTTATTTATTTATTTTTGGAGACAGAGTCTTGCTCTGTTCCCTCAGGCTGGAGTGCAGTGACACAATCTCGGCTCACTGCAACCTCTCCCTCTCAGGTTCAAGCGATTCTCCTGCTTCAGCCTCCCAAGTAGCTGGGATTACAGGCGCCCGCCACCAGGCCCGGCTAATTTTTGTATTTTTAGTAGAGATGGGGTTTTGCCGTGCTGGCCAGGCTGGTCTCGAACTCCTGACCTCAAGTGGTCTGCCGACCTTGGCCTTCCAAAGAGCTGAGATTACAGGCGTTGAGCCACTGCACCTGGCCAAGACCCTTTCTTTAAAAAAAAAAAAAGTATATATATATATATAAAATATATATACACACACACAGTCAGTAGTTGCTTCATGATGGGTACATGTTCTGAGAAATTCGTCATTAGATGATTTGCCATGCGCAAACATCCTAGCATACACACGCCCAGATGGTAGCGTGTATTGCACACCGGGCTTCATGGTACCGCCTACTGCTCCCACGCTACAAACCTACAGAGCGTGTGACTGTACTGAATACAGCAGGCGATTGTAACACGACAAGTATTTGTCTCTAAACATCCACAAACAGAAAAGGTACAGTAAAAATACGGTATAAATTCTTATGGGAGCCAAGCACGGTGGCTCACGCCTGGAATCCCAGCACTTTGGGAGGCTGAGGAGGGCAGATCACTTAAGGTCAGGAGTTCGAGATCAGCCTTGCCAACTTGACAAAACCCCGTCTCTACTAAAAATACAAAAAAAAAAAAAAAAAAAAAAATTAGCCGGGCGTGGTCATGGGCAACTGTAATCCCAGCTACTCAGGAGGCTGAGGCAGAGAATCACTTGAACCCAGGAGACGGAGCTTGCAGTGAGCCGAGATCTCGCCACTGCACTCCAGCCTGGGTGACGGAGCGAAACTCCGTCTCAAAAAAACAAAAACAAAAACCAAAAAATTAGCTGAGCATGGTGGCGCGCACCTGTTATCCCAGGTACTCGGGAGGCTGAGGCAGGAGAATCGCTTCAACCCCTGGGTGACAGAGACTCTGTCTCGAAAAAAAAAAAAAAGTCTTATGGGACCCCCTTCACACATGCAGTCCGTCAGTGACCGAAACGCTGTTATACTGCACATGACTGTTTGTTGAATGAATTCTGAGTCTTGCCCCCGGGTCTGGAGGGCTTCTCTCGCCCTGCCTTCCCGCACTCCACTGCAGCCATCATCTCATCGGGGGGAGAGTGAGAAGAACGCTGACCCCTCTCCCAGCGCCCACACCACCCAGGCAGCAGAGCAGGGCCAGGCAGGGTGCAGAGCCACCACTAAGTGGTTCTCAGGCCCCACCTCTGAACCTCCCACCCTTTGCAGACCAGGAGATTCATTCATTTGTTTATCCATTCATTCGTTCCACGCATAGTTCTCCAGCCCTGCTGCGTTCCTTGGCTGGGTGCCGGGGTGTAAGCAGAGGAGATAACAGCCAGGATACGTCCCAGTCCTCAAGGAGGTACACGTAAATAACACACGTGATGGTGATGCGGGGTTTAGAAACTGGCACGGGCTACGGGCAAACTAGAAGGCAAATGAGTGTGGGGTGCTGGTGGCCTGGCGGGGGAGAGGAGGAGGTGGCTTGTGAACTGAGAACTGAAGGAGGTGAGGGGTGAACTCAAGAGCTTAGAGACCCCTGGCAGCGGGGCCTGGGTCAGCGCCAGCCCAGGCCAGCGTTATTTATTTATTTATTTATTTATTTTTCATACAAAGTCTCACTCTGTCTCCCAGGCTGGAGTACAGTGGCGTGATCTCGGTTCACTGCAACCTCCCCCTCCCGGGTTCAAGGGATTCTCCTGCCTCAGCCTCCCCAGTAGCTGGGATTACAGGCGCCTGCCACACACCTGGCTTATTTTTGTATTTTTAGTAGAGACAGGGTTTCACCGTGTCGGCCAGTGTAGTCTCAAACTCCTGACCTCAAGTGATCCGCCAGCCTCGGCCTCCCGAAGTGCTGGGATTACACGCATGAGCCATGGCGCTGGGCCAGGACAGTGTTCTTGGAGCCTTGTCTCTGCTGAGGATGTCTCCAGAGATGGGTTCTCGGGAAGCAAGTGCGCGCCCCGCAACCCCCAGGCACCTCTCCTGGGCCAGAAGGCCCCTGATCGCCCACTGCTCTCCCTCACAGCAGGCCTTTACTGTCGCTGTGTGCTCTGCCTGGACCACCCTCCCGCTGGGCACACCTGGAAAAGCCTCTTCATCCTTGGGCCCTCTCTGCTGTGCCGCCTCCTCCTCTAGGAAGCCCTCCTAGCTCCCCAGGGAGGCTCTGCCCCTCAGTTCCAGTCCTGACTGCCTGGGGCTGGGAAGGGCTCCATGAAGTTCAGGGTGAACTCCAGAAGGGTCCCCCACAGCCCCCCCAGGGAGCCCGCTGGGGCAGATGTTCTAGACGGGGGCCCTCTTGCGTGTGGGGCAGGAGTGACATCAGCCGTCCACAACCTAGTAAATGTTTATGGGCCAGGGGGCCTGGGCTTTGGGGTTCCCTGGAGCCTAGCAAGAGGCCACCCCTTCCTGTTCCATTCTGGGGGGCCTGTCCTGCAGGCGGGGTGGGGGGGCCTGGCAGGCCTGCGCCAACCTTGGCAGCTGGCCCGGAATGGGCTGGGTAGGCGGCGAGCACAGCCCCTGGTCTGAGCCGTCGGCTCCCTTGAACACGGGGGCACCTGGGGCTGGGAGGTGCGAAGGGGCTTGTTGCCTTTACATTTCCAGTTCCCCCACCCCGGGCAGGCCTGAGTGTGTGATCCGTGGAAGAGGGCTGAGAGATCTGCTGAGTGTGTGATCCGTGGAAGAGGGCTGAGAGATGTGCTGAGTGTGTGATCCGTGGAAGAGGGCTGAGAGATGTGCTGAGTGTGTGATCCGTGGAAGAGGGCTGAGAGATCTGCTGAGTGTGTGATCCGTGGAAGAGGGCTGAGAGATCTGCTGAGTGTGTGATCCGTGGAAGAGGGCTGAGAGATCTGCTGAATGTGTGATCCGTGGAAGAGGGCTGAGAGATCTGCTGAGTGTGTGATCCGTGGAAGAGGGCTGAGAGATGTGCTGAGTGTGTGATCCGTGGAAGAGGGCTGAGAGATCCGGTACAGGGTTTGGGCCACACATGGGCCTGGAGGGCTGGGGAAGGGCTGACAGGGAGCGGAGGCCTGCGTGGAACTGGTCCCAGAAGCGGCTGTGGTGCAGGGCTGAGGGTGACCGTCGTGGGGACTTGGACTAGTCTTTTCTCCTGTCCAGCCTTCGGTGTCCTTGGCTGGAGATTTGGGGCTATATTGCCTATTCCTAGAAGCTGTCACCTGGCTGCTGCAGGCAGGATGCATGGGAAGGAAGGGGGATGAGGGACAGACAAGGACTCGAGTGCGGAGGAAGGGATGGAATCTGACGCCTGTCATCATCGCGGGGCTGGGGGCCTGGGGATGACCACCCGGGTCCACGCTGCCTGACAGGCCGTGCCGCGGTGGGCGCTGCCCCCTGCCGGCCGCAGCAGAGACAGAGGAGGCTGGTGCCCTTGAGCGGATGGGATGCCTGCAGGGGGCTGGAACTGTCTTTCTTTGTGAGGCATCTCTGAGGGGCCCTGATTCCCATTTACTAGGTGGAAAAGCTGAGGCGTGGGAGCTGCCGTCCTCTGAGGACAGAACAAGGAAAGAATCAAGTGCTGGGATTTGAACCCAGAGCCTTTGTTTTAACAACGACTCTGTTAGGGCCTGGACAGGTGTCAGGACCCCTGCCCCTCTGGGGCGGGGTAGGCGTGTCCACCCTTTCTCAGGGAGCCCGAGGCCCAGGCACCCAGCTCCGGAAGTGGACATGACTCTGGGCTACTGCATGCCCACCTTGGGCTGGAACACATGTGGACATCTGTGCTCTCTCCAGAGAGGACGTTCGAGGCAGGGGCTAAAAGAAGGGACCCAGAATCTCTGCACACAGTGGCTGGGCACAGTGGCTCATGCCTATAAACCCAGCACTCTGGGAGGCCGAGGTGGGAGGACTGCTCGAGGCCAGGAGTTTGAGACCAGCCTGCACATCACAGTGAGATCCTATCGCTACAAAAAATAAAAATAAAAACAATTAGCTGGCTGTGGTGGTGCACACCTGCAGTCCCAGCTACCAGGGAGGCCTGAGATGAGAGGGTCGCATGAGCCAGGGAGGTCAAGGTTCCAGTGAGCCATGATCCTGCCACTGCCCTCCAGCTTGAGAGACAGAGCAAGACTATGTCTCAAAAAGACGAATTTTTTAGTAGAGACAGGGTCTCATTGCGTTGCCCAGGCTGGTTCCAAACTCCTGGCCTTGAGCAATCCTCCCGCCTCCACCTCCCAAAGTGCTGGGATTACAGGCTCAAACCACCAGGCCTAGCCTACAACATTTTTTTTTTTTTTTTGAGATGGAGTCTCGCTCTGTCGTCCAGGCTGGAGTGCAGTGGCCGGATCTCGGCTCACTGCAAGCTCCGCCTCCCGGGTTTACGCCTTTCTCCTGCCTCAGCCTCCCGAGTAGCTGGGACTACAGGCACCCGCCACCTCGCCCTGCTAGTTTTTTGTATTTTTTAGTAGAGATGGGGTTTCACCGTGTTAGCCAGGATGGTCTTGATCTTGTGACCTCGTGATCCGCCTGTCTCGGCCTCCTAAAGCGCTGGGATTACAGGCTTGAGCCACCAGGCCCGGCTGCAAAATATTTTTAAAAAATTAACTGGGCATAGTGGCGGTGGCCGTAGTCCCAGCTACTCGGGAGGCTGAGCGGGGAGGATTGCTTGGATCCAGGAGTTCCAGGCTGAGTTACTACCTGGAGGCGGACAGATAAGGATATGAGGCTGAAAGTCTGGCTTTTCACCACATCTAGGCCCCATGGGTGGGCTTGAGAAAAGAGAGGAGATGGGGCTGGACATGGGTGAGGAGCGGGCAGGAGGGCTACAGCCAGTCCCGCCGGCTCCTGCTGTCCCCAGCCTGCCAGCAGGACCCAGATCCATCCCAGCGGGGGCTGCGCACAGCTCCGCTCCCCTGGGTGGAGCCTGGAGTGCCCTAATTTACAGTCCACTGCAGCATGTCGGAGCTCGCAGGCTTCCTCTCCAGCTGCCAGGGAGCACGAGCCAGTTCTGGAAAAGGGGCCCGGGGTGGTGCCAGCATTCCAGGGCCACCTAAATCACCGGCCTGACAGGTGGCGGGAAGGGATTGCAATTCTTTCCCTTGTCGCTGCCACCAGCCAGGTGCTGAGGGGCGTCCTGTCCCACTCTGTCTCAGCCCCAGGGGCTCCGAGTGACCTGCCGGATGGGGACGGCTGCTGGGCCAGCCTGTCCGGGGCTCTCCGCTCCAGTGCCCAGGAATTTGGAGACGGGGCCTGGGCGTGTTTTCCACATGTTGTTGGCTTTGGGGACAGGCCCAGAGAAGGGATAGCTCAAGATCTGCAGGGGGGTTGTGACCAGAGCCGACAGTGCTGAGGGAAGGGCCATGGGCGGCGGGGCCCAGCTTCCACTTGCTGGCAGGTCACTGGCACGCTCCCGCCCTGCCCTGGGAACTGGGGGAAGCAGAGGGGTCCGTCCAGCCATCTCCCTTCCTGGCTCCCGATGGCCCTAGCCTGATGCACTACCACTTCTCTGGGGCCAGGCTGGTACACTTGGCAGGGACGGCGGGCGGCAGGCAGGCGCGTGTGCGGGGGGCCTTATCTTATCTCCCTTCCTCACTCCCTCCCAGATCCGCCCTCGCTGGCCACTGTGTCGCCATCACCAAGCCCTCCGGACACTGACACACACATAGACACAGAATTTATTTTTGGACGCATTCTGCGGGCTGGAGGTCCCGGCTGGCACAGGGCTCACACCTTGGGTTTTGCAAACATTTCCCAGCCCTCCAGCCGGCCCATCTTGACCAGGGAGGCCGCTATGCCCAAGCACACGCAGGCGCTGGCGCCGATCCCGTAGCTGTGCGCTGTGGGAGTGGGGAGGTGATGTCAGGGCCGGGTGCGGCTCGGCCAAACCAAGACGCTCCACGCCCTGGCCAGTGCCTACCCGGGGAGCCAGAGTGAGACCCCTGACAGGACACTCTCTTCAGGGATTAAGTCACTCAGGAGGAGGGCCCTAGACTCTGGAGATGTGGAAACTGATGCACACAGGGAGGCTGGAGTCCAGGTCGCTTCCCAGCAGGAACCCAGGCTGTGGGTCCTCATCCCGCCCCACACTGATTGCCTCCTATGAGAGGGACACTGTGCTGCCCCCGCCTGGGGCTGCGGCAAGGCTGGGCACCGGGCAGTGGTGACACATCAGTGTGTCTCAGTTTCTCCTCTGCTCATGGATGCCAGGGCTAGGCCATGCATCTGTCCCGTGGTTGGTGTACCAAGGAGCCTAGATGGTGCCCCCACTTCCCCGGGCTCTCCTGCTCCAAAGCCCCTGGGCCAGAGGAGGAAGGAGGTGTGTCCCACACACCAGGACCTACAGGGACTCACACCCTTTGAAGAGAGACAGGGAGGCTGGCTTGGGGACGGGGAGCAGTTCCAGCCCAAGCTAGGCTACAGTCAAGACCTCAACCCGGCCGGGCGCGGTGGCTCAAGCCTGTAATCCCAGCACTTTGGGAGGCCGAGGCGGGCGGATCACAAGGTCAGGAGATCGAGACCACAGTGAAACCCCGTCTCTACTAAAAATACAAAAAATTAGCCGGGCGCGGTGGCGGGCGCCTGTAGTCCCAGCTACTCGGGAGGCTGAGGCAGGAGAATGGCGGGAACCCGGGAGGCGGAGCTTGCAGTGAGCCGAGATCGCGCCACTGCACTCCAGCCTGGGCGACAGCGTGAGACTCCGTCTCAAAAAAAAAAAAAAAAAAAAGACCTCAACCCACCTCCAACCTCTGACCAGCTCCAGTGGGAGCGGGGGAGGGACAGGGCCTCCCCAAGGTCTTGACGCAGAGACAGAATAGGCCCTGCCCTCGCACCCTCCCTCTCTGCCTGCCCGGAACCTGCCATCCATCACTCCCAACATGCCAGGCCAGAGCGGCTGAGTTGCAAGAAGGCTCATTCACTCCTCCCGCTGGCCCTGAGGGCCCGAGCCTTGGCGGGCTGAGGGTAGGCCAGGGGCACAGGCGGGCACTGACCCTGAGCCTGGGCCCGTGGGAGAGCAGGAGGAGTGGTGTCTGGCTCATGCTCGAAGCGGGTTCCCCTGTGCCAAGCGGGGCCTCCTCCACCAGGGCTGCACCCTCTGATGGCTGCAAAGAAGGCCACTTGCTCCTCCAGGTGACTTTGGGCCAATTCATTCCCTCCCTGAGCCCTAATGCCCTTTTCTGTAAAGTGAAGGTTGCGGGGGCAGCTCCCCTGCAGGGCTCCAGGTGCAGGGAGAGAGCTGGCAGGGCGAGGACCAGCATCTCCTCTCTGACTCACAGGCCAGTGGCAGAGACAGGTGGTGACCTTGGTGACCTGTGTCCTCTGACAAGGCATGCAGAAGGAAGGGGACACAGAGTGAGGGTGGCGGGGATGCTGGCTTGTACACAGGTTGGTCAGGACAGTGAGGGGAACAGCATTCCAGGCAGTGCACTGCCATGCAAAGGCCCTGGGGCAGGACTGTGCCTGGCATGTGGGAGGAACAGCAAGGAGGCCTGTGTGGCTGGAGCAGAGTGAGGAGGGGAGGGTGGAGAGGGGACAGGGCAGGTCAGGGAGGGCCCTATGGGCTGAGATGAAGGCTTAGTGTGGTGGTACACAGTAAGTGCTTAAGCAGCAGCAGCAACTGTCGCTATGACTGAAATGGCTGGTGTTCAAGAAGGCTGCTTTGCTCCTTGTCTGGGATGGAACAGAGAGGGTAGAGGATGAGCAGAGGTCAGGGGTCATTCTGCCAGGCTGGGAGGAAGGTGGGGGTGGGGAGCGGTCTACTCACTGCGTGCCCCCAGAGTCAGGCCTCCGGCGCAGCCACCGAGGAAATAGTTCAGGGGGTCGTCGGGCTTCTCGCGGACCTGGGCGCTGATGCAGGAGGTGAGGCCAAACACGGCCCCGACAGCAGCTGCGGGGTAGATGGGAAGAGTTGGCGCTGAGCAAGGGCCTGAGAGGGGCGCAGCAGGAGCCTCTTGGGCGCTCACTGCCAGCGTCTAGATGGAGACAGACGCCATGGCTCAGCCACTTGCTGTGCATGGCAGCCTCCCGGCCCCAGTCCTGGAGTTGGTGTCCTGGGCCTCCCTACCCTACATGTGTTCCCGATAAAGGAACACCCGACTTTCTCCTGGTGGCCGGCACTGGGGACACAGGCTGGGGAGTGAGGGAGAAGAGGCAGCTGTGAAATGTGCTCCGAGACCTGCGGCTGTGCCAGGAGAGGGCCCAGCCATGCCTAGACCAGCTTGCTCACCTGCAGTGAACGTGTATTGTCCGACCTTAGCCACTCCTTCAAGGAAGGTGCCCGGAGGATTGAGTATGACTCTGTAGGCAGCGGCGGTCAGGCCTGCAAGACAGAGGGGAGGGAGGCTGCTCAGACCCCATTGCTGCTAAGCCCTTGCTTGGCCGGGCACCCCACTGGGTGGTCTCTCCCTCAGTCCTCATAATGCCCCCAGGTGGCTCCCAGTAGCCCCCCTTCTTTGCCCATGGTGCCTCCGGCTGCTGAGTGGCAGAGTTGGATTTGAACTCGGGTTTGCTGCTCCCAAGTTGGGGGGCCTCTCACTTCCTTCCCCACTCCCTGCCAGGCCTCCCTTAGCCACTTTCTCAAGCCTGACCAGTACTGGCTCCTGCAGAGCACCTGCTGGGCACCCATCAGCCATGTTGGCCCTAGCTGCGCACCGGCCGGCAGATGGAGACTCATCCACATGGTGGACACAAGAACAGGCCTGAGACCTTGGTTCTGCAGCTGCTTCCGGCCTGCTCAGCTCAGCGGGCCAGCTCAGCGGCGCCCCCTACAGGCCCTGGCACCAGGGCCCCAGCTCTGGGTTCCCATCAATGGCTCTATTCTCCTGTGGGGCCCGGGGCTCCTGGGCCTAATCCCCCTTGGCAGCCACTCTGCTTCCCTCCCTGGCTGCCAACGCCTCCTCCTTGCCACTCTCGACCCCCTCCTGCTGGCAGCTCGGGCCTGGGCTCGTTCTGCACACCTGGCTGCCTGGCTACCGCCCCCGCTGCCCAGCCTCACCCCTCCGGTCAGCTTTTCCATCTCTGCCATCTCCCCCGGCCGCCTGGCCCCTGACATTGGCTTCTATGCAGGAGAAGCCTGGGCAGGGGCTGCGCCCAGAACCCAGGACCAGGTAGGTGGCAGGGACAGAGGTCTGATCCCAGCCCACTGTCCCTGTTGGGAGCCTAGGGGCCTCACTCACCCTCCTGAGTGAGGCCGAGCACTCAGGAGGGTGAGTGAGGCCGAGCAGGCCATTAGGCCACCTCCTCCCAGAACCCATCCAGCTTTACCAGCCCCTCCACGGTGGATAGGCAGATTGAGCCAGCCCGAGCTGGGGCTCCCCAATCCTCCGCCTGAATGCTCCGGGCAGACAAGCGCCCCCCTCCTCCCTATAGCCTTGAAACGTGGCCCAGTTGCAGGCAGGGACCTCCTGCGGCCAGCCCATCCCAGAGAAAACAGAACTGCCAGGGATGGGCCACAAGGGCCCTCATCCTCCTCAAGGCCTGATGGGCTCAGTCCTGTTATCCCTTCCTTCACGGGAGGTGAGGGGACCTCCGAGATGTAAAGCAATTCTCCAGAGGTCACCAGCACAGCGAGCCTGGACGCCAGGCAGGTCTGACCACAGCCCATGCTTCAACTGCCACGACTGCCCCAGGTGAGTAGGTTCCACCCCAGTTCCCCATCCAGCTTCACGGGACCCATAGGCCTTGCCAGGCCTGGCAGTAACCCCCCCAAATAGCACCCTAGCCTCAGATCCAGTCCAGCTCATATTGGTTCTGTCCCTCAAGAGCAAATGGGGGGACTCACATCCAGCAGTGGGGTTCATATTCAGAGCAGCCCAGAGGAGGGACCGTCTGCTTCCCACAAGCACAGATGGGGAAACAGGCCCAGGATGCAGAGAAAGGGACCGCATATAAAAAGTGCCTTGTGGATCTGGTTTCTCCTAATCCCACACCAACCCCTGGGATCCCTGCTCGACCTCAGAAAGGTGGATGGAGGACCAGGTGTGGTGGCTCACGCCTGTAATCCCAGCACTTTAAAAGGCCAAGGTGGGTGGATCATTTGAAGTTAGGAGTTTGAGACTAGCCTGACCGACATGGTGAAATCCCATCTCTACTAAAAATACAAAAATTAGCCAGGCGTGGTGGTGCAAGTCTGTAGTACCAGCTACTCGGGAGGCTGAGTCAGGAGAACTGCTTGAACCCGGGAGGCGGAGGTTGCAGTGAGCCGAGATCGTGCCACTGCACTCTAGCCTGAGAGTGCAGTGGCACTATCTTGGCTCACGGCAAGCTCTGCCTCCCAGGTTCACGCTATTCTCCTGCTTCAACCTCTCGAGTTGGGACTACAGGCACCCACCACCATGCCCGGCTAATTTTTTTTTTTTTTTGAGACGGAGTCTCGCTCTGTCGCCCAGGCTGGAGTGCAGTGGCCGGATCTCGGCTCACTGCAAGCTCCGCCTCCCGGGTTCACGCCATTCTCCTGCCTCAGCCTCCCGAGTAGCTGGGACTACAGGCGCCCGCCACCTCGCCCGGCTAGTTTTTTGTATTTTTTTTAGTAGAGATGGGGTTTCACCGTGTTAGCCAGGATGGTCTCGATCTCCTGACCTCGTGATCCACCTGTCTCGGCCTCCCAAAGTGCTGGGATTACAGGCTTGAGCCACCACGCCCGGCCTATGCCCGGCTAATTTTTTGTATTTTTAGTAGAGACAGGGTTTCACCACATTAGCCACGATGGTCTTGATCTCCTGACCTCGTGATCCACCCACCTCAGCCTCCTGAGTAACTGGGATTACAGGCGCCCGCCACCATGCCCAGCTAATTATTATTATTATTGTATTCTTAGTAGAGACAGGGTTTCACCATGTTGTCCAGGCTGGTCTTGAACTCCTTACCTTGGGTGATCCACCTGCCTCAGCCTTGAAGATTCTTAATGAGAGGGGACTGACAGCCCTGCCTGGGACCTGATGAGTCCTGATCCAGAGCTGGGCCAGCCATGAGAGTTTTTTTTTTTTTTTTTGAGACAGTCTCGCTCTGTCGCCCAGGCTGGAGTGCAGTGGCGCGATCTTGACTCACTGCAAGCTCCACCTCCCGGGTTCACACCATTCTCCTGCCTCAGCCTCCCAAGTAGCTGGGACTACAGGCGCCCGCCACCACACCCGGCAATTTTTTTGTATTTTTAGTAGAGACGGGGTTTCACCGTGTTAGCCAAGATGGTCTCGATCTCCTGACCTCGTGATCTGCCCACCTCGGCCTCCCCAAGGGCTGGGATTACAGGCGTGAGCCTTGGCGCCTGGCTGCCATGAGAGTCTTATAACCCTCTCATCTCAAGAGGGAACTACAGACAAGACTCAGTGACGCCCCCAGAACCCAGTCACCGAGGGACTCCTGGTCGGAACCTCCTTATGCCACCCCCATATGCCAGTGGTCCTGGCCAAGAGGCCCCTAGCAGCTCATGTAGCACGGCTGACACCGTGAGCGTGCCCACCATCCTCCATCCCTTCCAAAGTCCTTGAGCTGGGAGTGGACGAGCTGGGACCCCCTGATCATCCCATAGAGGTCAAGGACTGCCCCACCCCAACTCTGCTACAGCTGTCATCCAGTTGTGGTGTCCTGCCATATCCACCCCTCCAGGAGCCCTCAGAGCCCTTCAAAAGGCCCCCTTCCCTCTGCTCCCCCTCTGCTGGTTCCCTCTGAGCCTCCCACAGGGACCACCAGACCCAGTGTGAATTCATTCATTCATTCATTCAGCTACTGTCGCTCATTCTCCTGCATTCATTCATTCATTCAGCCACTGCCACTCATTCACTCTCATTCATTCATTCGGCTACTGCCACTCATTCATCATTCATTCATTCAGCTACTGCCACTCATGCACTCATTCATTCACTCATTAATTCACTCAAAGTTACCAAGTACCTAACAAGGTGCCACATTCACTCATTCATTCACTCACAAATGATACCCACAAGATGCTTCATTCATTCATTCATCCATAGTTATCGTGTGCCCACAGGTCCTGGGCTCTGCTGAGTACAGTATCCCCCTCGTCCAGGGCCCCCAACTCAGGGAAACCAGCCATGAAACAATTTATCTCCCTCAGATGAGAAGTTAGGGGAGCCCCGGAATGAAGTGAGTGGGGCAGTGAGGGGAGGACCCAGAAACAAGTTTCAACCAAGTTCTGTACACTGAGTGGAGCTGTCACTGAAGAATTTAGGGAGAAGGCCGGGTGCGGTGGCTCATGCCTGTAATCCCAGCACTTTGGGAGGCCAAGGTGGGCAGATCATCTGAGGTGAGGAGGTCCAGACCAGCCTGGCCAACATGGTGAAACTCTGTCTCTACTAAAAACACAAAAATTAGCCAGGCATGGTGGCAGGCACCTGTAATCCCAGCTACTTGGGAGGCTGAGACAGAAGAATACATTGAACCTGGGAGGCAGAGGTTGCAGTGATCCAAGACTGCACCACTGCACTCCAGCCTGGGTGACAGAATGAGACTCTGTCTCAAAAAAAAAAAAAAAAAAAACCTTAGGGAGAACGAATGTCACTCTTGAAGACCCCTGGGCACCCTTGGAGGGCTCACAGAAGCCCTGACCACCCCTAAATCTAAATGTGATGCCATCAGAGATCCCCTGACATGGCGACTCTGTCAAAAGTTCTGACCTCCCCCTCTAAGACCCCTAGGGAGCGCCCCTGGTCCCAGAAGTCCTTCACTCATCAGCACCACACCCCGAGACAAGCTGTCTCCTCCTTCCAGCCCCATCTGGGACCTGATGAGTCCCAACCTGTGGCTGAGAATTAAAGGACATGATGCCCATGAAACGCTTAGGCTGGAAGGGGCAAGACTCAGGTCTACCCTATAAGAGAATGCCAGGGCCTGCTGGGTGTGGTGGCTCACGCCTGTAATCCTAGCACTTTGGGAGCCTGAGGCGGGTGGATTGCCTGAGGTCAGGAGTTCCAGATCAGTCTGGCCAACATGGTGAAACCCCGTCTCTACTAAAAAATACCAAATAATTAGCCGAGCGTGGTGGCGCGCGCCTGTAATCCCAGCTACTTGGGAAGCTGAGGGAGAGGAATTGCTCGAACCAGGGAGGTGAAGGTTGCAGTGAGCCGAGATCGCGCCACTGCACTCCAGCCTGGGCGACAGAGCAAGATTCTGTCTCAAAAAAAAAAAAAAAAAAAAAAAGAGAGAGAGAGAGAATGCCAGGGCTTGTGGGTCCCTCTTATTCCCCTGCAAGACTACCCTCATAGTAGCTCCTGATCCACCTCACCTAGGACCTCTCTGGCAGTCCCAGTAAAAGCTTCAGGTGTCCCTAACCACTCAGCACCCCCTGACCACAGAAAGACCTCATCCCACCCCAAAACTTTCTCAAACTTTTGTACCGCCCTCAGATGCCCCAATCATGACTCATGATCACCTCTAACAATCTGCTACTCCGTTGGAAAGTCTCGTGGTCCCCTAGCTCCTTGGACCTGATAATGGCCATGTCTCACTCCACAATTTCCCCGAGCCTGGCGATCGCTTGGGACCGCCTCAGACGACCCCAGGGACTAGTTTGTCGCATGTCACGACCTCCCAGTGCTCCCCAACCTTGCTAGATTCCCTACCAACATCCATTTCACACAAGATCCCCCCTCTACGGCTGCCCAAGACACCACGATGACGACCACGTGCGTACCCGCGAGACTCCCAGCCCCGTTCGATTCAAACAGACAGCCCCCAGTGACCCCACGACCTCCCTGCGGCCTCGGCCCTCCACCCTCCGGGCCCGGTCGGCGCTCACCAGCGACGCTGGCAATACTGGTGGTGGCGTAGGCTTTGCGGTGGCAATCGGTGCCATCGGGGATATCCCAGTACTGATGAAAAACCTTCGGCGCCATAGCCTGCTACCCTGATCCCACACCTCAGACCCCGCCGGCTCGGCAAGAGCAAGGGCAGACGCAGCTGGCTATCGCGAGACTTCTCGGGCTGCGCGCGCAACCTCTCGGGGTAGCGGGCCGGCAACAAGTGAGCAACTTTATTGACAGCCGCGGACATGGACACGGATCGCGCCACGCGCCAGGGACGGGCCTGGTGGAAGAGAGCAGCACGTGCACCCCCAGGCCGATTCCCAGAGGGTAAAACTGAGGACGACTGCGATCAGTGCAAACAGATTTCGCTAGTCTCAGCTGAGGGAATCCTAGGTTAGGGACGGTTTGACTACCAGAGGCGGGGACTAATCTACTAGGGGAGGGGCCAGGCTCAGACTGGGACGGGCGGGACTGCAGTTGATAGTAGCGAGACAAAACGAGACAATGGCTGTGGGGCGGGGCTTGGCGGGGATGTGGCCACACCCAGTGTCAGAATCTGTATTGCGAGTGGTCATGCCCTGTGGTCAGTCACCAAGCTGGAGTCTAAGCCGCGTGCTACTGTTTTGGGCCATGGACAGGATCAGGGGCGGGGATTGTCGGGAAGATGACCAATGACAATACTAGACGGAAAAGTGACAAATGACAATACTAGAAGCTCCGCGGGACGTGGCCTCTGTCCAACCAGCGGCTATTCCACGCCCTAGGCCGGATGAAGTACCCAGGCGCTTGACTTGAGGGCGTGGCTAGAATTGGAGGGAGAACCTAAAAGGGACTTGACCAATCCGAGACTGTATAAAGGAAAAAAGGGCGAGGCCGTGCCTGGATCTGCCCCTGACGGGCAACATGCTGTTTCGCGGAGTCCGGGCCAATCCTGGTGTTAGCTTCCAAGTAGGGAGGGGACAGTATCGAAGGTGTGACCAATCCCGTTTCCAGAGCCTGAGTTGCGCTAGCCGCCAAAGGATGTGGCCAGCCTGGGGGCGTGGCTGTCAAGATCTTGTCCAATCCTAGAGTGAGCCCAAACTCAGGGGCGGAGTTTCATGATCCCGGAACCGGTGGTAGTGTTTGGGTTTGGGGAGAGCGCGACCTAGCCCTGTGGGGCGGAGTCTAGCGGGGTCAGCGACCAATCGCGCCGAGGCTCAGAGGGGCGAGGCCACCCCAGGGGCGGGGCCTTGCCAGTTCCGGGCCGCCCGGGGGCGTGGCCGGGCCTGGACAGCGGCCTGGGCCATGTCGGCGCCGCCTGCCCTGCAGATCCGGGAGGCGAACGCACACCTGGCGGCCGTGCACCGGCGCGCGGCGGAGCTGGAGGCGCGGCTGGACGCGGCGGAGCGCACGGTGCATGCCCAGGCCGAGCGCCTGGCTCTCCAAGACCAGCAGCTGCGCGCTGCCCTAGACGAACTGGGTCGCGCCAAGGACCGGTGAGGCCCGGGGCCGGCCAGGTGGACTTCACCGAGGCGGTGGGCGGAGGCAGAGCCGAGGCTGGAAAGCAAGGAAGGGTAGGGGGAACCGTATGCACTCGTATGGAAGCTAGACTGATTATGGGATTGATAAAAACACCAAAAAACTAATTAGTAATCAGTATGTAAAGTTGAGAGAAGTGACACAGGTGTGGGCCTCTAACTTCAAACAGGCCCACTTTCCCACAGGTGCTGAGCGACTCAGGGACCACAGACCGCCCAGCGTAGGCACTGGGAGCCATAGCAGGCTCTTCAGCTGGGGAAGAGGGGATCATATCAGCATTTTTTTTTTTTTTTGAGATGGAGTCTCACTCTGTCGCCCAGGCTGGAGTACAGTGGCACGATCTCAGCTCACTGCAACCTCGGCCTCTCAGGTTCAAGCAATTCTCCAGCCTCAGCATCCGGAGTAGCTGGGATTATAGGCACCTGCCACCACGCCTGGCTAATTTTTTTGTATTTTTAGTAGAGAGAGGGTTTCACCATACTGGTCAGGCTGGTCTCGAACTCCTGACCTAAGGTGATCTGCCCACCTCGGCCTCCCAAAGTGCTGGGATTACAGGCATGCGCCACAATGTGCAGCCCATATCAGCATTTTAACTTTTTAAATTTATTATGAGTTTTTTGAGACTGAGTTTCACTCTTGTCGCCTAGGCTGGAGTGCAGTGGCATGATCTCAGCTCACTGCGACCGCCGCCTCCCGGGTTCAAGCGATTCTCCTGCCTCAGCCTCCTGTGTAGCTGGGATTAGAGGCGCCCGCCACCATGCCCGGTCAAATTTTTGTATTTTTAGTAGAGATTGTTTTTTGTCATGTTGGGCAGGCTGGTCTCTAACTTGTGACCTCAGGTGATCCTCCCGCCTCAGCCTGCTAAAGTGCTGGGATTACAGGCATGAGCCACCACCTCCAGCCTAAATTTATTATTTTTGAGGCAGGGCCTCACTCCTATGCCCAGGCTGGAGTGCAGCCTCGATCTCCGGAGCTCAGGTGATTCTCCCATCTCAGTCTGACCACTGCCAGTAGCTGGGACTACAGGCGTCCACCACCACGCATGGCTAATTTTTTTGTAGAAACAGTTTTGCCATGTTGCCCAGTTTGGTCTTGAACTCCTGGGCTCAAGCAATCCTCCCACCTCACCCTTCCAAAGTGCTGGGATTACAGGCATAAGCCACCACGCCTATCTGTCTTTTATTATTATTATTATTATTATTTTTTTTTTTTTTTTGAGACGGAGGCTCGCTCTGTCGCCCAGGCTGGAGTGCAGTGGCGCAATCTCGGCTCACTGCAAGCTCCGCCTCCCGGGTTCACGCCATTCTCCTGCCTCAGCCTCCCGAGTAGCTGGGACTACAGGCGCCCGCCCCTGCGCCCGGCTAATTTTTTCTATTTTTAGTAGAGACGGGGTTTCACCGTGGTCTCGATCTCCTGACCTTGTGATCCGCCCACCTCGGCCTCCCAAAGTGCTGGGATTACAGGCGTGAGCCACCACGCCCGGCCAGTCTTTTATTATTTTTGAGATGGGATCTTGCTCTGTTGCCCAGGCTGGAATGCAGTGGTGCAATCTTGACTCACTACAGTCTCACCCTCCCTCCTCAGCCTCTCAAGTAGCTGGGATCACAGGCGTGCGACACCACACCTGGCTGATTTAAAAAAAAAAAAAATCCTTTAGAAATGGGGTCAGACTGTTGCCTAGGCTGGCCTGGAACTTCTGGGCTCAAGCGATCCTCCCACCTCAGCCTCCCGAAGTGCTGGGATTACAGGCATGCGCCACCATGCTGTCCCATATCAGCATTTTTGAAGAGTCCCTCTGATAGCTGAGGATGAAAGACATGAGACAGGCACCCAGGGAGGTGGGAGGAGCTGGGCTCCAAGTGGGAACTATTAATTCAGAGCTAATTGGACATTCATTCATTTTTACCGAGCATCTGCTGTGTGCCGGGCACTCATCCATTCATCTTCATTGAACCCCTACTGTGTGTCAGGCACTATGCTGGGTACTGGAGCACATCAGTAAGACCTACTCAGCCTTGCCCATTGGGTGTCCACAGTCCAGCGGAGAGATAGATATGTCACTGGGCAGTTATATCATCGGTGGTCAACGGCTGTGATGGAGGGGCGTATGGGGCTCTGAGGGGTCTCAGAGGGAAGGCTTCCTGGAGGAAGAGCCTACTAAGAATAGATGGGGAGGCCGGGCGCAGTGGCTCAAGCCTGTAATCCCAGCACTTTGGGAGGCTGAGACGGGCGGATCACAAGGTCAGGAGATCGAGACCATCCTGGTTAACACGGTGAAACCCTGTCTCTACTAAAAAATACAAAAAACTAGCCGGACGAGGTGGCGGGCGCCTGTAGTCCCAGCTACTCGGGAGGCTGAGGCAGGAGAATGGCGTAAATTCGGGACGCGGAGCTTGCAGTGAGCCGAGATCCGGCCACTGCACTCCAGCCTGGGCGACAGAGCGAGACTCCGTCTCAAACAAACAAACAAACAAAAAAAAAGAATAATGGGGAGAGATACTGGAAAAGAAGGAATTGCAGGAAGAGTGAGGGGATGCAATGAGGATTCTCATAAGAAAATGCCATAAACTGGCTGGGCAGTGGCTCATGCCTGTAATCCCAGCACTTTGGGAGGCTGAGGCAGGCAGATTACCTGAGCTGAGGAGTTTGAGACCAGCCTGGCCAACATGGCAAAACCCCGTCTCTACTAAAAATATAAAAAAGTAGCTGGGTGTGGTGGCGGGCACCTGTAGTCCCAAGCTACTCGGGAGGTTGAGGCACGAGAATCGCTTGAACCCAGGAGGCAGAGGTTGCGGTGAGCAGAAGTTGCGCCACTGCGCTCCAGCCTGGGCGACAGAGAGAGACTCTGTCTCAAACAAACAAACAAAATGCCATAAATTAAGTGGCTTAAACAAGATGTTTGTTTCTCAGCGTTCTGGAGACTGGACGTCCGAGAGCAGGGAGCCTGCATGGTCAGGTTATGGCGAGGGCCCTCTTTCTGGCTTGCAGATTTCTGGCTTCTCTCTGCATCCTCACAGGGCAGAGCGAGCTAGGGAGTTGTTTTGTATCTCTTCATATAAGCATACTAATCCCATCATAGAGACCCCCACCCTGACAACCTCATCTAACCCTAATCATCTCCCAAAGGCTCCATCTCCAAATACCCTTCTGCTATGGTTAGGCTTTGTGTCTCCACCCAAATGTCAGCTTGAATCGTAATCCCGTAATGCCCACGTGTCGTGGGAGGGACTGGTGGGAGGTAAGTGAATCATGGGGGATGGTTTCCCCTTCATGCTGTTCTCGTGATAGTGAGTGAGTTCTCACGAGATCTGATGACTGGGAGCAATGGCTCACGCCTGTAATCTCAGCACTTTGGGAAGCTGAAGCGGGCAGATCACCTAAGGTCAGGAGTTCGAGACCAGCCTGGCCAACATGGTGAAACCCTTCTCTAGTAAAAATACAAAAAAAAAAAAAAAAAATTAGCTGGGCGTGGTGGCATACACCTGCAGTCCCAGCTACTGGGGAGGTTAAAGCAGAATTGCTTGAACTCGGGAGGCGGAGGTTGCAGTGAGCTGAGATGACACCACTGCACTCCAGCCTGGATGACAGAGCTAGATTTTGTCTCAATCAGTCAGGGAGATCTGATGGTTTTATAAGGGAGTCTCCCTTTTCTGGTCTCTCTCCTGCTGCCCTGTAAAGAGGTGCCTTCCATCATGGTTGTAAGTTTCCCGAGGCTACCCCCAGCCATGTGAAAATGTGAGTCAATTACACCTCTTTATAAATCGCCCAGTATCAGGTATGTCCCTATAGCATCATGAGAATGGACTAATACACCTCCCATTGGGGTTAGGGCTTCATGATATGAATTTTGGGGAAACAGAAACATTCAGTTCAGGCCGGGTGCAGTGGCTCAGCCTGTAATCCCAGCACTTCGGGAGGCCAAGGCGGGTGGATCACTTGAGGTCAGGAGTTCAAAACCAGCCTGGCCAACATGGCAGAACCTTGTCTCTACTAAAACTACACAAATCAGTCAGGCATGGTGGCACATGCCTGTAAATCCAGCTACTCGGGAGGTTGAGGCAGGACAGTTGTTTGAACCTGGGAGGCAGAGGTTGCACTGAACTCCAGTCTGGGCAATAGAGTGAGACTCCGTCGCAAAAATTATAATAATAGGCTGGACATGGTGGCTTATGCCTGTAATCCTAGCACTTTGAGAGGCCACGGTGGGCGGATCATGAGGTCAGGAGTTTGAGACCAGCCTGGCCAGCATGGGGAGACCCCGTCTCTACTGAAGATACAAAAAATTAGCCGGGCGTGGTGGTGGGCACCTGTAATCCCCGCTACTAGGGAGGCTGAGGTAGGAGAATCACTTGAACCCTGGAGGCAGAGGTTGCAGTGAGCTGAGATCGTGCCATTGCACTCCAGCCTGGGCAACAGGGCGAGACTTCATCTCAAAAAAAAAAAAAAAGTAAAATATAATAATAATAATAGTAAAAACAAAGAAACATTCCGTTCATAACCAGGCAGGACCCTGAGGCAGTGGTGAGGAATGTGGGCTTTATCCCAAAGGTGATGGGGTCCGGAGCAGGGAGGAACAAGCGCTGTGGTCCTCAGTTCCGTAATCACCTCCTCTTGCCTTCTTGCCAGTGAGATTGCCACACTCCAGGAGCAGCTGATGACCTCAGAGGCCACTGTCCACAGCCTGCAGGCCGCCGTGCACCAGAGGGACAAACTCATTAGGCAGTTGCAGCCCCGGGCTGAGCTGCTGCAGGACATCTGCCGCCGCCGACCACCCCTGGCCGGGCTGCTGGCTGCCCTGACTGAGGCTGAGCGCCTGGGGCCCGTGCCAGCCAGTGACCTCGGCCACCCACCCCCCGGTGGGCCTGGTCCACCCCTTGCCAATAGCACTGGGGAAGAGGCAGACAGGGACCCCCTCCAGCCTGCGGTGTTTGGGACCACAGTGTGAGCCCGGAATGCAGATTCCAGAATGGAGACAGAAAGCCACTGCTGTCAATGTCCTTGGGAGTCACCAGCGTCCTGCAGGGGGACCCTATGGCAGAGCCACAGTCCTGTCTAAGCATCAGAACGGGCTAAACAGTCAAAGTTTTCAAATAGGCCCACAGGCCAGATGTAGACGTTTAACCCAGACAGAAGTGTTCTCGTTTGTTTTTAAACTTTGAATCAGTCACCCTTGCTAAAAACCTGGCAATGCAAACACAAAGATCGGGATTTCTGGCAAGACTTGGCCATGCTTGCCTGGAGTCCAGGGCACCCTCTTTAGCCAGGGTGTGAGTTTCTGTTGGTCTTTTTTTTTTTTTTGAGACAGAGTCCCACTCTGTCACCCTGGCTGGAGTGCAGTGGTGTGATCTTGGCTCACTGCAACCTCCACCTTCTGGGTTCAAGCGATTCTCCTGCCTCAGCCTCCCAAGTAGCTGGGATTACAGATGCGCACCACCACGCCCAGCTAATTTTTGTATTTTTAGTAGAGATGGGGGTTTCACCATGTTGGCCAGGGTGGTGTTGAACTCCTGGCTTCAAGTGATCTGCCTGCCTAGGCCTTCCAAAGTTCTGGGATTACAGGTGGGAGCCACCGTGCCTGGCCTCTGTTGGTCTTACCTCTCTTAGTTTGTCTGGCCCCTGAAGCACCTGAATTGAGACTTCTCTCTTTTTCTGTCTGGTGAATGCAAATGGTATCAAGTTCCCCATTATTTGAGTTTTTCTCCTTTTTTTGTGGGGGGCGGGGAGCTGCCCTGATTCTTGTTCCTACTGAAGCAGCCCCGATCCCAGGACTAATGCATTTTCTTAGTTTTCTATCCCACACCAGAATTGGGAGGCTCCAGCCAATAAAGACAAATTTATTTTTATTTATTCTTTACAGAGACAGGGTCCCACTGTGTCGCCCAGGCTGGAGTGCAGAGGTGTGATCATGGCTCACTGCAGCCTTGAACTCCTGGGCTCAAGAGATCCTCCCACCTCAGCCTCCCGAGTAGCTGGGACTACAGGCATGTGTCCCCATGCCCGGCTAATTATTTTATTTTTTTAAAGTTTTTCTGAGACGGAGTCTCCCTCTGTCACCCAGGTTGGAGTGTGGCAGTGCGATCTCGGCTCACTGCAACCTCCGCCTCCTGGGTTCAAGTGACTCTTCTACCTCAGCCTCCTGAGTAGCTGGGATTACAGGCACGCGCCACCATGCCTGGATAATTTTTAAAATTTTAGTAGAAACAGGCTTTTGCTATATTGCCCAGGCTCAAGCGATCTTATGAGCCACCACACCACACCCAGCTTCATTTTATTTTCTTTACTGAACTTGTTACCATCAGAGTGTAAGCTCTGTGAGGGCAGGAATTTTTGTCTGTCTTGTTCTCTGTTTGTCACCAGTGCCTGACACACCCCAGGAAGAACAGGATGGGTCTGTGGGCTCCTAAAGGGACCCCTAGTACATCTGCTGACGTGATGAGGCCCCCTCGAGCCAGCCTAGCTTTTTTTTTTTTTTTTTTCTTTTGAGATGGAGTCTGGCTCTGTCACGCAGGCTGGAGTGCAGTGGTGTGATCTTGGCTCACTGAAACCTCCGCCTCCCAGGTTCAAGCAATTCTCCTGTCTCATCCTTCAGAGTAGTTGGGATTACAGGCACCCACCACCACACCCGGCTAATTTTGTATTTTTAGTAGAGACGGGGGAGGGGGAGGCGCTTTCACCATGTTGACCAGGCTGGTCTCAAACTCCTGACCTTAGGTGATCTACCCGCCTCGGCCTTCAAAAGTACTGCGATTATAGGGGTAAGCCACCGTGCCCGGCCCTAGCCTAGCTTTTGTAGCACGCAACTGTCTCCTTTTTATACGCCCTAAAGAATCTATTTTTGAACTCCTTGTTTCTGCGCTGTCCTTCTTAGTCCAAGACATTCAAGGTGCTTTACTTGTTGTCAAACCAGGGAAAGGAGAAAACTCCTGTGCCTTTCGGGGCCAGCCATTCCCCCACCTCCTCACTCAGGGAACTGTCACACCAGGAACCGCCGAGGGGCACAGCCTGTTTCAGACCAGAAAGGTCAGAGGCCACCCACGGCCCTCAGGATGGCGCCCGCCTGCCTGCCTGGCAACAGTGACCCCTCAGTGCAGTGACAATGGGCCCATTTTCTCCTCTGGATGAACAAGGAGGGGGGTTGTTTGTAAAAGGAAAGGCAGGCTGGGGCCTGTCTGTGCTCAAGAATAAACCGGATGATTTCCTGGCCTGGGTCCTTCATCCTTTCATCCTGGCTTGGGGGCAAGAGGGAGGCCCTCTGTGTTATCTGTGCCTCATGGTAGGGTCCTGCTGGGCCAGGTAGAATCTAGGGAGCGTGCGCAAAGCACTCTCTACACAGATTGCGTCTAATCTTCGAGTTCCCTGTAGACATAGGCTTTGTCCTCATTTTACAGCTGTGGAAAGTGAGGCCCAGGCCAGGTGTGGGGCTCAGGCCTGTAATCCCAACACTTTGGGAGGCTGAGATGGGTGGATCACCCGAGGTCAGGAGTTCGAGACCAGCCTGGCCAACATGGTGAAATCCCGTCTCTCCTAAAAATACTGAAATTAGCCAGGTGTGGTGGCGGGCACCTGTAATCCCAGCTACTCAAGAAGAATTGCTTGAACCGGGGAGGCGGAGGCTGCACTGAGTGGAGATCGCACCACTGCACTCCAGCCTGGGCAACAGAGTGAGACTCGGTCTCAGAGAAAAAACAAAAAACAATAACAGCAACAACAACAACAAAAAAAACCAGAGGCCCAGAGGTGTGAAGGGAACACACTCCAGGTCTGGAGGGCCAGGGCCACTTTTCAATTTTGGGGGAAGTTATTGCTCAAATTCTATTTTCTTTTTGTTTTTAAAGAGACAAAAGTCTCACTGTTGCCCAGGCTGGAGTGCAATGGTGTGATCACAACTCACTGCAGCCTCAAAATCCTGGGTTCGGCCGGGCACAGTGGCTCACACCTATAATCTCAGCACTTCGGGAGGCCAAGGCAGGTGGATCACCTGAGGCCAGGAGTTTGAGACCAGCCTGGCCAACATGGTGAAACTCCGTTTCTACAAAAAATGCAAAAATTAACTGGGTGTGGTGGCGCATGCCTGTAATCCCAGCTACTCGGGAGTCTGAGACAGGAGAATTACTTGAACCCGGGAGATGGAGGCTGTAGTAAGCCGAGATTGCGCCACTGCACTCCAGCTTGGGTGACAGAGGGAGACTCCCTCTAAAAAAAAAAAAAAAAAAAAAAAATCCTGGGCTCAAGCTATCCTGCCACCTCAGCCTGCCAAGTAGCTGGGACTGCAGGCATATGCCACCATGCGTCGCTGAATTTTTTGCATTTTTTCTAGAGATAAGGTCTCATTACATTGCCCAGGCTGGTCTTGAACTCCTGGCCTCAAGTGATCCTCCTACATTGACCTCCCAAGAAATTCTTACTAAACATGTAAAAATGAGATGCCAAAACAGCACTTCAATAATAGTGGTTATATTTTATGGTTCTCTACACAGACAAAAAAAAAAAAAAAAAAGTGCTGCTTGTAACACTCATAGACATAAAAGTATTTCTCTATTTAAATAATTCTGGATTGCAGTGAGCCCTCAGGATTTTGGCAGCCAGATGTCACCATGGTTTCTCATAAAACTGATGATGTTACATCAGTGGTGGCTTGAATCAAGATGCTGGGTTGCCTGTAACCTACAGATTGGTTTCAGACTCCAAAGGCAACCTCTTTTTTTTTTTAAGACGGAGTCTGGCTATGCCGCTCTGCCACCCAGGCTGGAGTATGATCTTGGCTCACTGCAACCTCCACCTCCAGGGTTTAAGTGATTCTCCTGCCTCAGCCTCCCAAGTAGCTGGGATTACAGGCATGCACCACCATGCCCAGCTATTTATTATCATTATTATTATTATTATTATTATTTTTTGAGACGGAGTCTCCCTCTGTCACCTGGGCTGGAGTGCAGTGGCCGGATCTCAGCTCACTGCAAGCTCCGCCTCCCGGGTTCACGCCATTCTCCTGCCTCAGCCTCCCGAGTAGCTGGGACTACAGGTGCCTGCCACCTCGCCCGGCTAGTTTTTTGTATTTTTTAGTAGAGACGGGGTTTCACCGTGTTAGCCAGGATGGTCTTGATATCCTGACCTCGTGATCCGCCCGTCTCGGCCTCCCAAAGTGCTGGGATTACAGGCTTGAGCCAATCGCGCCCGGCCTATTATTATTATTTTTTAGTAGGGATGGGGTTTCACCATGTTGGCCAGGCTGGTCTTGAACTCCTGACCTCAAGTGATCCACCCGCCTCGGCCTCCCAAAGTGCTGGGATTATAGGCATGAGCCACTGTGCCTGACCTCTTTTTTAAGTTATTTATTTATTTATTGAGACAGAGTCTCACTCTGTTGCCCAGGCTGGGGTGCAGTGGTGTGGTCTTGGTTCACTGCAACCTCTGCCTCCCAGGTTCAAGTGGTTCTTTTGCCTCAGCCTCCAGAGTAGCTGGGATTACAGGCACCCGCCACCGTGCCTGTTTTTTTTTTTTTTTTGGTACAAGTCTTGCTCCTGTCCCCCAGTCTGGAGTGCAATGGCGCGATCTCGGCTCCCTGCAACCTCTGCCTCTCAGGTTCAAGCAATTCTCCTGCCTCAGCCTCCCGAGTAGCTGGGACTATAGGCGTGTACCACCACGCCCAGCTAATTTTGTATTTTTAGTAGAGATGGGGTTTCACCATGTTGGCCAGGCTGGTCTCAAACTGCTGACCTCATGATCTGCCCGCCTTGGCCTCCCAAAGTGCTGTGATTACAGGCGTTAGCCACCGTGTCTGGCTAATTTTTGTGTTTATAGTAGAGACAGGGTTTCACCATGTTGGCCAGGCTGGTCTTAAACTGCTGACCTCATGATCTGCCCGACTCGGCCTCTCAAAGTGCTGGGATTACAGGCGTGAGCCACCGTGCCTGGCCAGTTTATTTATTTTTTAAGAGGCGGGGTCTTGCTCTGTAACCCAGGCTGGAGTGCAGTGGTGCAATCATAGCTCACTGCAGCCTCCAACTCCCAGGCTCAAGCGATCCTCCTGCCTCAGCCTCCCGAGTAAGTGGGATTACAGGAACACACCACCATGCCTGGCTAATTTTTTGTGTTTTTTGTAGAGATGGGGGGGTCTCACTATGTTGCACAGGCTGGACTCAAACTCCTGGGCTCAAGTGATCTTCCTGCCCTGGATTCCCAAAGTGTTAGGATTATAGGCATGAGCCACTGTGCTCAGGCAAGGCAACTTCTGACAATATAATTGCGCTGTGGGCGAGGTAAGGCCAGGCTTGGAGAAGGCTCCGATTGATGATCCTTAGTTCTGGGGGAACAGTGGGTCCCCAAACAGGGCCCATGTTGCAAGTCCTGGGAAACCCACCCACCTTAGCGGGCAGGTATATCCGACGTCTCTGTTGAAGGCCTTCGGTGAGGTGGCTGCGTCCCTTGAGGTTTATGTCCGGGATCAGGGCTGCTCCTCCACTTGGGGTCACGACCTCTGGCTCACCACCTTGTCAGGAGCGAGCCCACTAAGTCACATTTCAGGCCTGAAAACCAACAGCAAAACATCTGTAAAGACAGAAGTCCTGGGACTGGCTTCTAATGACCGCCAGTGACAAGCCTTGTGGGGCAGTGAGCAGAGGTGTCCCTCATGCTCAGTTCAGTCCCTGTGGGGTTGCAGCACCTGCCCTTGGAGGTGGGCCTGGGCAGGAGGTCTTGGGGCCCCAGGATCTGGGGCTTTATTTTTTTTTTTTCTTTTTGAGATGGAGTCTTGCTCTGTCGCCCAGGCCGGAGTGCAGTGGTGTGATCTTGGCTCACTGCAACCTCCACCTCCTGGGTTCAAGAGATTCTCCTGCCTCAGCTTCCTGAGTAGCTGGAATTACAGGCGCCCACCACCATGCCCAGCTAATTTTTGTATTTTTTAGTAGAGACGGGGTTTCACCACGTTGGTCAGGCTGGTCTCGAACTCCTGACCTTGTGCTCTGCCCACCTCGGCCTCCCACAGTGCTGGGATTACAGGTGTGAGCCACCGTGCCCGGCCCACCTGGGGCTTTGTTGTTGTACAATAGAAACAGGGTCTCTCTATGTTCCGCAGGCTGGTCCAAACTCCTGGGCTCAAGTGATCCTCCCACCTAGACCTCCCAAAGTGCTGGGATTGCAGGCATGAGCCGCTGTGGCCGGTCAGAACCTGGGGGCCCTTTTTGAACTTTGATTCCTCAGCAATTTTGTCAGCCCTGGCTGGGGCTGAGAAGCCCCCATGAAGCCCAGAGAAGTGAAGGGACCTGACCAGGGTCACACGGGAATCATGCCTCAAGCCTCCCCAACCACGGACTTGTCTCCCTCCACCCAGGGCATTGCATCCCCTGCAGGGCAGTGGCCTGCCCCTCCTCCTTGCAGCCAGGAAGGGATGCAATGCCACAGGGATCTGGCTGTGTCCCAGGCCCTGTGGGGCTGGCAGTTGAGTAAGCAGTCAGGCTGGGTGCACCCATCCCTCCCCTTCCCCTCCCCTCCCCTCCCTTCTCCCCCCCATCCACTGTCCGCCAGCACAGTGCATTCATGCAGCTGGGTCCCGCCCCGTCTCCAGAGGCACCTCCTGCTAGCAACAGTCTCCCCAGGCACGACACAGCTAACAGAAGGCCGGGCAGGCAGGACTCTGGGACAGACGCAGGCCAGGTGAGAGCGTCTGAACAAGGGGCAGTTGGCCAGGGTGGGCTTGCGGGAGTCCCCACCTTGACCTCTCCCCCTTCCAGCTGCCCAGAGAGCCCAGACCCAGCATGGACGCTGTGGACGCCACCATGGAGAAACTCCGGGCGCAGTGCCTGTCCCGCGGGGCCTCGGGCATCCAGGGCCTGGCCAGGTGAGCTGTCCCCTCTCGCCTTCCTGACTCTGGCCCCTGAAACCACTGTTCCAACCGTGTCCCCTGTCCCCAGGTTTTTCCGCCAACTAGACCGGGACGGGAGCAGATCCCTGGATGCTGACGAGTTCGGGCGGGGTCTGGCCAAACTCGGGCTGGTGCTGGACCAGGCGGAGGCAGAGGGTGTGTGCAGGAGGTGGGACCGCGACGGCAGCGGGACGCTGGATCTGGAGGAGTTCCTTCGGGCGCTGCGGGTGAGCCCCCACCTCGCAGTCAAGGCGTGTGCCCTGGGCGTGAGGCGACAGAGGATGCTGAGATGTGGAGACAGGGGACTCCTCCCCAAGAGCTGCTAAGAGGCGCCTGCTGGGGTGACAGCCCCGGTGCTCTGCAGTGTCTTGGGGGTTTGGGTCTGCTACCCAGCACCCCAAGTCACCACCTCCTGTCCTAGCCCCCCATGTCCCAGGCCCGGGAGGCAGTCATCGCAGCTGCATTTGCCAAGCTGGACCGCAGTGGGGACGGCGTAGTGACAGTGGACGACCTCCGCGGGGTGTACAGTGGCCGTGCCCACCCCAAGGTGCGCAGTGGGGAGTGGACCGAGGACAAGGTGCTGCGCCGCTTCCTGGACAACTTCGACTCCTCTGAGAAGGACGGGCAGGTGGGTGTCTGCGCAGGGGGTCCCCTCCCCAGGCAGTTCCTGGGCCGCCCCCTCATGGCCCTCCGTTCCCAGGTCACGCTGGCGGAATTCCAGGACTACTACAGCGGCGTGAGTGCCTCCATGAACACAGATGAGGAGTTCGTGGCCATGATGACCAGTGCCTGGCAGCTGTGAGCAGCTCCGGGCTCAGCCCTGCTGCCCTGGCCTGTCACCCCCACCCCCGCTGGAGACCTCCCTTCCCTGGGCCTCTTCTCTTCTGGGCAGCCACACCACAGAGCGGGGAGGGGCAGGTGGGGGAATGGAGGCTGCAGGACCGGCTAGACCAGGTCCCTGCTGGGCCACCAGGGGGAGGAGGGACAAAGGTCCTAACACGAGTCACTGGCTCAGGACCCCAGGGAGAAAAGCTGTCCCCACCCACGCCATGCTGACCTGAGGCCTTGCAGCCCCTGCGGATGCCCCCGCCAAGGTCCCCTGATCCCCCCACCCGGCCTGCTGCTCCCCACCCCTCCCTTGCGCGTCCCCCAGGAAGCCAGGCAAGCCCAGGTGGGAGGCGGTGTGTGGAGGCTATCCTGGAAGGCAGTCTGGACCTGCCCAGGTGTGGAGTGAGGGGCAAGGGGGCATCCTAACCTCAGAAACAAAAAAAAAAAGCCTTTGAAAAAAACATCTGTAAAACATCAACCCCCAATCAGAAGATGGCAATGGGGAATAAAATAGTAGTTCACATGTCCAGCGAGCCCCGTGTCTACACTCTCATGAGCAGCCCGAGGCTGGGAGCCCTGGGCGGGGGCGGAAGACCTGCAGGAGGGTTGGGGGTAAAGTGTGGGGGGCGGTGGAGAGACCAGGGCTGTGGCTGGATTCCAGTGCTGGTGACACGTGGGGTGGGAGCATGAGGCCCCAGGCTGCCGGAGGTCCTGGCCCGGGGAGGTGGAGGCCATTCCTGGTCAAGGGCTTCCTGAGGCCCCTGGCGCATGCAGAGGTCGGGGTTTTAGTTAAAAGTTTAATGTAGTTCCCAAATACATTTCATATGACAATCTTACATAAATGTTCCAAAACACATGGGCGTTATCTCGTTGTACTCGTCACTAGCTGGCTAAGGCTTAAAGCAGAGACGTGTGACTGGGTCTCTCGGGAGGGCCTCTGGTTCTTCCCTGGCTCAGGCTTGCTGGGGGCTGTGGGCCAGGGCTCTGGCGACCTAGAGGTGTGGGCGGCACAGCTGCAGGAGGTCTTCTCTTAACCCTCCGAGGGTGGGGCTGGGAGATTTCCTCTGAAGTCCCAAAGAGGCCCTGTGCCCAGGGGACCTCCTCCTCAGCCTCCCTGGGTGGGTGGTGCCAGCTGGCTCTTGGCCACACCCCAGGGTCAGGTGGGCACAGGCGTCCACTCCAGTGTGCTGCGTGCTTGTGAGACCGCCTATTCTGGGACCAGCCCCCTGGCTCTTCCACCAGGACCTGGTGAGGATACCCCTCTGCCTCTCAGAGGCCCCGGCCCTGGACAGTCCTGGGGGCAGTGACACCTGCGGCTGGGGAAGGGATGGCCAACAGCGGAAGCAGTTTGCGCCTGGTGCCTGATGATGGTGAACCACGTGACAGATGGAGACAGGAGTCAGGGGACCCTGGGGACCCTTCCAGGTCCAGTGACCTTTTCCTAGATAGGCACTCTCCAGGCCTAGGACAGACAGGGCCCCAACTCCTCATCACCCCGTGACTCAGCCTGGAGGTACCTGGGGTGGGAAACAAGTGACCCCCCAACCTCAGAGGCCAGAACCACAGGTGGGGGACAGGGACCTCAACGGAGCTGTGCCTGCTCAACGCTTGAGAGCATCTTAACCTAAGAAACCAAAACAAAGCCTTTGAAAATAAAAAGAAAAACAGATGTAAAATATACACCCCCAATCAGAGAGGGGAAGTGGGAAATGAAGATAGTAGTTAACAGCATGTCCAATGGGCCCAGTGTCTACACTCAGAGCAGTCCCCAGGCTGGGCGGGGGTCCCAGGACTGTAGTCGGGGAGCCCCAGGCAGGGGCAGAGGGCCAGCTGCTCCCCACAAGGGCGGGGCCCCGCAGCAGGGAGGGAAGGGCGTGGGCAGCGGAGAAGCCAGGGGCTCTGGCTGGACCCAGAGGCTGGCGACACGCAGGGTGAAGGAACGAGGTCTCCAGTCCCAGTGAGAAGCCGTGACAAGTCTTAATGTGCCATTTCAATTCGAAGGAGGGGAGGGAGGAAATGTTCTTGTTTGTTTCGCTCATCAATATGATGAGGTCTCATGTCCCAAACCACATTCAGGCAGTTCCCGAGTCTGCTTTTGAACAGGACGTGCGGGTCCAGACTGTGGCCGGCCCAGCGGGGTGTGTGGTTCCTGGCCCCGCACCTGGACGCTGCCTGCGGGGTGGGGGCGGGTGGGCGGGCGGACAGACGGACAAAGCAGCAGCCTGGTGTGCAGCCGGGCTCCCGGCCGCTATGTGCTCCCGGTCGTCTGCCCGTCCCCTTCGTCACCAGCACCTGCAGGGAAGCAGCAGCCCTGCGTCAGGATGGAGCCCGCACTTCCCAGGTCTGGCCACCCCTGCCAGGAGATCAGCACTGGATCAAGGATGGTGGGCAGCTCCTTTTATCCCCCCAGGGTAGGGACCACCAGACTCACCAGCTGCGGTGGCCCCTGAAGGAGCCAGGACATCGTCATCGTCGCTGTCATCCTCCTCATTGGACGGGGCTGCCCCAGGTTCAGGCACGGGCATCTTGGCCTCCTGCTCCTGCTCCACACGGCTGCGCAGGGCCAGGATGCGGTGGTGCAGGGCTGCGTACAGCTGACCCGTGTCCTTGGAGCTGGCCTGGGACAGGAGGAGGGTATGAGACCCCCGGACCCCAGTCCTACCCTCTCCTGTCTTCTGCAGAACACAAGTGCCAAGTCCCAAGGTTCAGAGGTGACACTGCCACAAGGCCTTGTGGGGAGGCCACCGGCCCCGGGCCCTGGGCCTGCCGGCCTCTCCCTGAAAGGATGCCACCACTCCCAGGTGGCTGGGAGTATCCCAGAGGTCAGGGTTGGTGGACTCGACTGTGACACCATGACACAGGACAGAGGTGACCACCCCACAGGGCTTTTAGCGTTGAACACATCACAACCCCTCAGCCAAACCCCAGCGGCTTCTCTGGGGTAAGAGGACGAGGACCATGATCTCTATTCCTGAAGGCTGGGACTGGCAGGTCCCATAGTGCTTCTGGTGTCCCAGGCAGCACCTGAGGCCCCTCCCTGCTCCCCTCCCCACCGTCCTGCTTATCTGTGTGCCCAGGAACCCCCACATGGCCGGCGGGATGAGGGGCCCCAGATGCACCCGCGTGGCTGGCTCACCGAGATCAGGAAAACCTTCACGCCCTGGTCCTCGGTGTCCATGGCTGTGATGCGGATGCTCTTCTCGCTGGCCTTGTCGATCTGCATCTGGGCCCAGAGCTTGGTGTTGAGGATCAGTCGCAGGCTCCCTTGGGTCCGCATCACTGCAACCAGCAAGGCCACTCAGCCCTGGCCCCCACCCCGGCCACCTCCCAAACAGGCAGCTCTGAGAGCCAACACAGTCCAGAGGGAAAGCAACATCACCGCGCAAAAGCCCATGATCCTCCCAGGACCTACCCACAGAGCAAGACTTCTCCTGAGGCCAGCCCTGGCACACCTGCTCCCGGGGCGGGGCTCCTCCTCCCCTAGCCGGACCACTGAAGGCCACAACTGTGGGTGGCCGCACAGGCTGGTGCTGCAGATTAGTGGCCAGAGGCCACATGCAGTTTGTGGGAGGTTGTGTTTGGTCCACACAGGGGGGCACCAGGATGGCAGTTCCCGTGGAGAAGGGGGGATGAGACGAGCACAGGGTGGGCTGCGGGAGGCAGGGACTGACACTCAAGGTGTGTGCGCTTCCTGTGTTGTGAGACATCGGCCTCCGTGGGAGTCCACGCCCTCCTGACTGGCCTCCCCCGAGTGGGCCAGCCCTGCCTCTGGATTCCTTAGGAGAAGGCAGGGTAGGACCACAGCTTAGCGCTTCCATGGAGAGGGGACAAGAGGACCGAGGGCAGCAGATTACGGAGGGAAATGGGAGGGCCCTGACTCTCTAGAGGATGGAACAGCCCCGCACCAGGCCTGGGCCCACCCCACGGACTCTGCCAAGCCCCTGTCTTCCTGCTGGCCGTCTCTCCCCACTGGAGCAGGCCTGGAGAGGGTCGGAAACTTGTCCCCCTGCCCCGGCTCAGCAAACAGATCTCCCTGAGCCCAGGTGCCCACCTCAGAGGCTGAGTGCGAGAAAGACAGGGGTGACTCTGCTCTCCCTGAGGGTGGGGAGGGCACTGCTGCCACGGGGCGACAGGCTGATGACCCAGGCAAAGGGGAGGACCTGGGGGCTCAGCGCTCTATGCCCTCTCCTTCCACTGACATTTGAACATTTCCACGAGACAAAAGGAAAAACACAAGATGTCCATAAGGCCGGGCACGGTGGCTTATGCCTGTAATCTGGGAGGCCAAGGTGGGTGGATCACCTGAGGTCAGAGGTTTTGAGACAAGCCTAACCGATGTGGAGAAACCCTGTCTCGGCCGGGCGCGGTGGCTCACGCCTGTAATCCCAGCACTTTGGGAGGCCGAGGCGGGCGGATCACAAGGTCAGGAGATCGAGATCGAGACCACGGTGAAACCCCGTCTCTACTAAAAATACAAAAAAAAAAAATTAGCCGGGCGCGGTGGCGGGTGCCTGTGGTCCCAGCTGCTCGGGAGGCTGAGGCAGGAGAATGGCGTGAGCCCGGGAGGTGGAGCTTGCAGTGAGCCGAGATCATGCCACTGCACTCCAGCCTGGGCGGCAGAGCGAGACTCCGTTTCAAAAAAAAAAAAAAGAAAAAAAAAAAGAAACCCTGTCTCTACTCAAAGTATAAAACAATTAGCCAGGCTTGGTGGTGGGCGCCTATAATCCCAGCTGCTCAGGAGGCTGAGGCAGGAGAATCGCTTGAACCTGGGAGGCGGAGGTTGCAGTGAGCCGAGATTGCGCCACTGCACTCCAGCCTGGGCAACAAGAGTGAAACTCCGTCTCAAAAAAAAAAAAAGACATCCATGGGGAACAAAAGAGCAGTCCCAGCCTGCAGGGACACCCGTCTGTTCTTACTAGGGCAGTGTTTCTGATCGAAGTACATGAACACTACCCTTCAAGGAGGCCATCTGAGTTACTGCTGGGCCTGAAACCCGTATTTATGAAAAGGCCAGAAGACGCTTTGACTCAGAAAGATAAAACAAAAAGATGGTCCCGGCGCAGTGGCTCACGCCTGTAATTCCAGCGCTTTGGGAGGCTGAGGTGGGAGGACTGTTTGAGGCCAGGAGCTCAAGACCAGGCTGGGCAACACAGGGAGACCCCATCTCTACAAAGACAAAAATAAAAAATCAGCCAGACGTGGTGGTGTGCGTCTGTAGTCCCAGCTACTCAGGAGGCTGAGGTGAGAGGATCACTTGAGCCCAGGAATTTGAGGCGACGATCACGCCACTACACTCCAGCCTGGGTGATGGAGTGAAATCACTTTTAGAAGGAAAAAAAGGACACGCCCACATTTCAAATGTGCACACACGGGCTGATTTCCCTAAGTGGGTGTGTGTATGCAGGTACTCCAAGCTAAATGTCCAATAGGGAAAAGTCCATTAACTGTCAGTAGAATATTAACATAAAAGTTTTTCAAAAACAGTATACTTTATTTTTTTTGAGATAGAGTCTCGGTCTGTCGCTCAGGCTAGAGTGCAGTGGCTCAATCTTGGCTCACTGCAACCTCTGCCTCTCAGGTTCAAGCAATTCTCCTGCCTCAGCCTGCCCGAGTAGCTGGGATTACAGACATCTATCACCACGCCCGCCTAATTTTTGTATTTTTAGTAGAGACAGGGTTTCGCCATGTTGGCCAGGCTGGTGTTGAACTCCTGACCGCAGGTGATCTGCCCACCTCGGCCTCCCAAAGTGCTGGGATTACAGGTGTGAGCCACTGTGCCCGGCCAAAATTTCTCTTTATCAAGAGATTAGACTTGCTGTTTGATTTTGTTTTCCTTTCTATCATAAACCTGCCACTTTCACTGTCAGAAAATCAGTTTAAAAACTTCCATAGACTTTTGTCCATTTTGACACTAAGAGAGTCACGGACAAGCTGGCAGCTGGAGCCAGTGTGCTAGGGTGGTGTTGAGGGCTGTGAGCAGGGAGTGGGTTTGGGGGGCAGCTCTCATGGGGGACCGACTCTGTGCCTTGACTCTCACAAGGATAGGGTCAGGATCTCCCCAGCTTCGTTCCCTTTGGAATTGCACAGTCCCCAGTCCTCCTGTGGCCACAGCCCAGCCCTCTGCAGCTCACCTAGTCGGGACTGTAGCGTGCCGTCGTCCGTGGATGCCATGTCATTGAGTCTGAGCAGCCCCCGGCCTCTCTCCACCCAGGACTGTGAGGTCTTGTCGAAGACAAACAGCTTGCACTGCATCTGGAACACAGTAGCCGCTGGTGAGCAGGGACCCCAGCTGGTGTCCTGCTGCAGCCACACCCTGAGAGTCGCCCTTTAGCCTGTGTGGACTGCCAGGGCTGGCCAGTGATGGCCTGGGGGCCACCTTGGTCAGTGTTTTTGTCCTGCCCTCAAGCTAGAACAGGCTTTACGTTCTAAAAGGGATATCGGAAATTAAAAGAATCACTAAGGAAATGAAAAGCAAAACAACAGTGAGAAACCTCTCTGCGCACTCTAGGATGGCTGTACCCACGGGGGGAAGCTGGAACCCTCACACACTGCCGGTGGGAAGGCCGCACGGTGCCACTGCTGTGAAAGAGAGTCTGGCGGCTCCTCAAAGTGCTCAACAAGGAATTACCACATGCTCGGGCAATTCCATTCCTCGGTATGTACCCAAGAGAAATGGAACATCTGTTCGTGTTCACACACAGATCGCACATGAACGCGCACATTCGCCGTAGCCCAGCCTCAAGGAGCAATGGACGGACACATGTGGCCTGTCCCCACAGTGCATCTCACTCAGTCTTAAGGAAGAATCAGGCTCCAACCCCTGCCACAAGGTGGATGAACCCCTGGCTCAGTGAGAGAAGCCAGACACGAAAGGCCACATAGTGCACTGACGCCATTTATATGAAATGTCAAGGACAGGCAAAAAAACAGAGACAGGAAGTGGATTTGTGGCTGCCAGGGGCTGGGGAGGGAGGAGGAGTGACTGTGAACGGACAATGCTCTTTCTGGGGGAATGGGACAGTGTTCTTTTTGGGGGCAAAAATGTACATTAGATTGTGGTGAAAGTTGTCTGACTCTGTGAATATACTAGAAACCATGGAATTGTATGCTTTAAAAGGGTGGATTATATAGCATGTGTACTCTATTTCAATACAGCGGTTATGTATATATAAACAAAGAAAAATACGAGACAGACACCCCTACATGGCTTTCCACATACCCGCTAAGTCAATCTCTTTCAACATGAACAGATTACAAAATGTAAGTGGGGAAAAAAAAGCAGTGTTCTTAAAAACCCCACAATACGCCACCTGGTTTACAGACACAGACACATGCTTATGTGCCACAGGAGAGGAAGCAGATGGATGCTGCCCAACCTGGGTGGTGTGGCCTCAGGAGAAGGGGATGGGGGATGCCAACAGGGGACAGTGGGATGGAAGCTCTGGCTGCACCTGATTTTTTTCCCTACGAAGACACCACAGGATGTCAGGTGACAAATACAGTTAGCTCTGGGTTACAAGAGATGTTTGTTATGACAGTCTTTGTCATTCCCTGAACCATCAAGAATGTTTCAGGCTGGGTGCGGGAGCTCACGCCTGTAATCCAGCACTTTGGGAGGCCAAGGCGGGAGGATCACATGAGGTCAGGAGTTCAAGACCAGCCTGGCCAACAGGGTGAAACCCATCTCTACTAAAATACCAAAATTAGCCGGGTGTGGTGGTGCACCCCTGTAATCCCAGCTACTCAGGAGACTGAGGCACGAGAATCCCTTGAACCCAGGAAGCAGAGGTTGCAGTGAGCCAAGATCGTGCCACTGCACTCCAGCCTGGATGACAGAGTAAGACCCTGTCTCAAAAAAATTTAAAACAAAAGAGTGTCTCAAACAGATCATCCTCCTCTGAAACCAAAGACATGCAAGAAACCCCTTGCAGAGAGAGCCTAAGCTCTCTACAAGCGCCACCAACAAAGTCCCAGAGCGTAGGGCCAGTGGCCCCTCTGTCATCTCAGGGGTAGGCCTGTGTGCTCAGAGGATGTGTGCCCAGCCCTTGGTGCATGGAAGACCCAGGGCCATCGAAGAGGGGCCGGCCCCTCACCTGTAACACATTGCTCTCCGCCTCCTCCCCGGTGATGACTTCCACTTTTTCCAACAAACACTTCCGCGCTGTTGCCTTGGTGTAGGCGGCTGCCGACTCGGCCAGGGACTCTGAAAAGTTATTGGCCAAAAAGACTGACTAATTATTTGGCGAGGGGAGAGCATGCAGCTCACAGGAGATGAGAGGGTCGGTTCTGGTCTCAAGGACGCCAGCTGCCCCTGGCAGGCCCGACCTGGCAACCCAAGTGGTCCCTAGACACAGCCAGGGCACACGGTCTTGGAAGCTGCAGGGAGACCATCTGGGGGCCAAGTGTGGCCCTAGACTCTCCTGTTCCTGCTGAGCAGAGGACAGGGGGACAGTGAGGGACTCCTCCACGCCTGCTGTCTGCGCCTCCCCACCCTCCCCACAGCCACAAGGTGACACAGCCCCTCGAGTAACAGTCTTATCATAAACCCCTGTCTCTGCTCACTGCAAGGCAGGACCCTGGAGGTCACGGCCCTGGCTTAGTAGCTGGTTGACGTGTGGTCGTTACTGCTGCGGGAGTTGGGCCCCTTATCCCTCCCGGCTGGGGGTGTGAATGGACCCAGCATCCCCTCATCATCCCCCAAGATGACCTACCATGAGCCCCATGCAGCGGCGAGACGGTAACATACCTTTCTCAGGGGTGGCCTCCTGGGATGAGGACTCAGACCCTGACTCGACAGCTGCATTTTCCCTGTTGGCATCTGAACTGACCTCGTTTAATTTTGGGGGGCTCTGCAGGCATACAAGGAAGAGGGAGCTTGTGCGGTCCTTCAGCTGCAGCTCTGAGCACCTCTCTGCCTGGCCCCCAACACCATGCTGCCCCCAGCACTCCTGCCCGCTCCTGGTGACACCCTGAACTGCCTGGGAGCTCCCCACGTGGTCCCTCAGGCATCAGCAGGGGGTGAGTGCCGCCAGTCGACAGTCCCCTCGGACCACACTGGACACTCCGTTTGGGTGAGGCAAGACTTTGACTATTTCATTGAAATAGAAAAAAGGCAGCGTGGCCATAAAGGAAGAGAAGCTGCAGAGTCCTTAATGCAGCATAACTCAAGACAGCTAGAGTGACCAGGCAGCTCAGGACAGGCCCTCACGCAGTCACAGTGGAGCTGGGTGGAATTAGGAAGGAAAAGGAACACATGTAAAGAGGTAGGCAAGCCATTCTAGAACCCTCTCCCAGGCTGGCTGGGCTCCTGGGAACGGAGACGGGCCTTTCTTGCACTCAAAGCCTTGGCCGCGGTTATGCTCACAGGAGCAGGGAGGCCGGCAGCCCTGTCCCACACGACTTTTGTCAGGTGGCCTGGTGGGGAGGAACCGTGGACTCTGACTGCCAGCAGGGCCCTGCAGCCTCTGGGGAAGCCCATCTTGGGATGAAGCTGGCCCTGGTCAGCAGGGAGGAGCTGGGAAGAGCGAATGCCAGCTCCTGGGCGGCCAGTGGCCCCGGCCAGTTTTCACTCCAAGTCTGAGCAGGGTCTTCCCTCTCTCACTTGTTACTGAAGCCATCCCCATCTCACAAAGGACAACACAGCAGCCCCGCTCTCCATGTCCCCTCGATCTGGGGCTGGTGCCGAGCACCTCTGGTCCCCAAGAACATTCCCAACACGGCCACTCACCAAAACTCGCTCGCTCATGTTCTGGCCAAATACAAATTTGTTGCTGGAGGCGTCGGCACTATTGGTTGAGTTCTCTAAACTGAAGAGAAGATGTGCAGTGAGTGTGGGGGTGTCACGTGGGAATGTGGCTAGGCAAATGTGTGGGCACCCACGGAGCACACACTGGCGCAGAGGGCACAGTGGTGGGGTCTCCCCTACTGTGCACAGGGTGGTGTGTCAGAGGCAGGAAGCCACATGCCTCCCTGTGCCGTTGGAAACACGAGCCCTTAGCTCGCTCTGACGGAGGGATCCACAGCATGAGGGAAGCCACCTTCCAGCTGCTCCGCCCGCCCATCTCCCAGGCGGGACACGCTTTCTTCTGAGATACCTGGAGGGGCAGCTGGGCCGTGGGTAGCATCACCCCCAGCCACGTCAATCAAGGGCATGCTGAGGTCTTTGCCCCAGGTGCCCAAACCCAGGATAAGGAGTCGCCTCTAGCCTGCTCTGTTCTGCTCTGGGCATGAGGTCCGCAAGACAGAGGGCACACTCCAAGGGCTGGGCTGTATCCTCCATGGGCCCCTGGACAAGCCCACAGAACTCTGGTCCTGTCTCAGGCGTCCAGTGAATCACAGAACAAGGCCTACAATCCTGGCCCACCCACGGTTGTGCCCAGAGTGGGGAATGACAGACAGGCCCAAGAGCAACCTGGATTGTGGGTCTGAGTCAGGCACGGGGACCACAGATCCCTCTGTGGCAGAAGCCCTTGCGGCCACCTGCATCCCCATGCTAGGCTGGCCGCTGGGCCCAAGACACACACCTGGAACTGATATACTGGAGGAAATAGTTCGTTGCGGTTGGCGTGTCTGCGCTGGGGTGTCCAGCATTCTCCATGTCAGCTTCGTCCACGCTCTCATTGATCAGCTGGGAATGAGACAAAGCGCTCAGTAATCGGGGGTGGGGTGGGGGCTGGGGTGGTGTCTGCAGAGCCCCTGAGCTGCATGGAGCTGCCGGGAGTCATGAGCCCTCTCCTGCACCCGGCTGGGTGTGCACGTGCACGTGCTGGGGGGCAGGGCTGTAATCAACTCCACCACCTTTTGCTTTAACAGTTAAGACGGAAAGAGAGCTCATGAGGCTTCAAGGAGCCTTTTCCATCTCGTTATAAAACCACACCTAAGCTGGCCTCTCGGTCAACGCTTTGTACGGAGAACACAATGTTACAAAGTTGGTGTTTTGGGGGGTTTACTATGAACATGATAGAAACAGCATTTCTTGAGGGCCTCTTTCCTACCAGTTGCTATGCTGAGTCTGTCAAATGCACGATCTCCTTTAATCCTCATGCAGCCTGAGAGGGGGATGTTAGGGACCAACAAGGAAGCAGAGGCTCAGAGGGTTAAGAAACCACAGCTCTGGCTGGGCACAGTGGCTCATGCCTGTAATCCCAGCACTTTGGGAGGCTGAGGCTGGGGGGGAAATCACTTGAGGTCAGTAATTCGAGACCAGCCTGGCCAACATGGAGAAACCCCACCTCTACTAAAAATACAAAAAATTAGCTAGGTGTGGCAGTGGGTGCCTGTAATCCAAGATATTTGGGAGGCTGAGGCAGAAGAATCACCTGAACCCCGGAGGTGGAGGTTGCAGTGAGCAGAGGTCATGCCACTGCACTCCAGCCTGGATGGCACAGCAAGGCTCTGTGTCCAAAGAAAAAAAAAGAATCCATGGCTCACGTTTGCCCTGGAAGGAGAGGCTGGGATTTGACTGAGACTGCGAAGTGCACGCAAGCCTCTACTTTTGCAAGAAGCTGACCCCACCAAATTCAAAGCAGCCGTTTCCCCAGACTCAAGGCAGAGACTCCACAGGGCCTGAGCTCCACGGGCCAAGCCCTTCCCCGCCTCTTGCCCTCCTTTCCTCCTTGGAGGGAGCAGCCCCTGAGGGACTCATTATTTTGCCTAAAGCCATGGCGACAGCAACATCAACTTTCCATGCTTCTCAACTTGGGCTTCTGTTGGACGGTGAGTAACAGAAAGGAAAGCAGAAAACGTGAGCCGGTCCTTTCTGCATGCTAGAGAGGTTTCTATTTCGAGGGCCCTCCCCGTCGACACTACTGACATATTGCCATTGGGCCCAGATCATTCCCTGTGGTGTGGCTATCCTGGGCACTGCGACGGGTGGAGTGGCATCCCTGGCCTCCAGAAGTACCTCCCAGTTGTGACAACCACAAATGTCTCTAGACATAGCCACCGATGCCGCCTCTTGGGCTCTGAAAGAAACTTCTGGCCAGTGGAGTTTCTAGAGATGCTGCAGCACATTCCACGTCTGTGGCTGAGAAAGGTGCTGCTGGCTGACCCTGGTCTTCCTAGAGTCCCAGTGCATGGTCCAGGGCCACTGTTCCCAACTACCGCCAGCCCCTCCCCACCCCACAGTCTCCAAACTAGGACCACATGCCTGGAGGGCAGCCAAGAGGTGGCAGATGCTTTGCTCCTTTTCAGGAGCCAAGACTGTGTCGTCACCCCACCCTGCCCCACTTAAAAAAAAAAAGGTGACAGTTCTTAATGGGGGCGATTCTACCCCACAGGGAATACTGGCCACGTCTGGGGACATTTGTGGTTGTCAGATGTCAGGAGCATTGGGTGGGTGGAGGCCAGTGATGCTGCTCAGCACCCTGCAGTGTCCAGGGTGACTCCTCAGAAACCAGGAATGGTCCAGCCATAATGCTGCTAGTGTTGAAATGGAGAAGCCCTGAAATACGGGAACAGAAATCTCTGGGCAGAGCTGAGAGCACTGGACCATGCTGTCTTTCTTTTCTGCTATGAAAGCCTGAGGCCGCAGGTTCAGTCACCTCCCCTGTCCCCTGCTACCATGAGTACCAGGGACTCTGACTTGAGAAGCCACTGCAGGTGAGGGCTCCAAAGCCTGGGCCGCTGGTGGGGAACTGCCAGGGCCCAGCACACACACGCCAGCAGCTGACTATGCCGGGAGCCACGGGGCTGCCTCACTAACACCTTCTTTGTCCCACGTTTCCCCTCCCCTGTGAAATGGAAAATCTACTGACTTGCCTGCTGTTGAACCTGGGGAAGGCATAAAAAGTCAATGAGCTGGTTCAACAGCTCACATACCTTAACTCTGTCCCTCAAGTTCTGCCCGAATACAAAGGCTTGCTGTGTGGCGGGGCCTTTTTTCTCGCAGGCTTCCTCTTCAGAGGCGTTGCTGGACTCATTTTTCTGGGGCTCTTTCTCCTATCAAAAACAAAAACAAAACAGAGTAATCAAAACCAGTGCCCCACTTGGCCCAGACGGATGCCCAGCAATTCCACACCAGATCATGCACTCCACGCGTCTCCTCTGCACGTGCCTGCAGTCCCAGCTACTCGGGAGGCTGAGACAGGAGGACTGCTTGAGCCTGGGAGTTGCAGTGAGCTAAGATCACACCACTGCACTCCAGCCTGGGTGACAGAGCAAGAAGCTATCTCCAAACAACAAAAAAGAAACACCTGTGCCCTGCAGAAGCCTCAGTGCCGGCAGAGGACAGGAAATAACCTAGATGCTCATCATTAGCTGAGGAACAAAATAATTTACGCTAGAAAATACGGAGAAAAAAAGTACAGCACAGCTGTTACCACCAAGAGGGAGGTAGACCTCTGACATGCCCACAATACATGGATCACAGAAGAGAGCAGCTTGTGGGACACAGAAGTGCGATTCCATTTGTGTTAAAGCAAACCCGGTGCCGTGTGTGTGTGTGTGTGGTGTGTGTGCTGTGTGTGGAGTATGTGTGGTGTGTGTGGGGGTGTGTGTGGTGTGTGTACGTGTGGTGTGTATGTGTGTGTTATGTGTATGTGGTGTATGTGGTGTGTGGTGTGTATGTGGTGTGTGTGATATGTGTATGTGGTGTGTGGTGTGTGTGTGTGGTATGTGTATGTGGTGTGTATGTGGTGTGTGTGATATGTGTATGTGGTGTGTGGTGTGTATGTGGTGTGTGTGATATGTGTATGTGGTGTGTGGTGTGTGTGTGTTATGTGTATGTGGTGTGTGTTATGTGTGCGTGTGTTATGTGTATGTGGTGTGTGCGTGGTATGTATGTGGTGTGTGTGTGGTTTGTGTGTGGTGTGCGTGCATGTGGTATGTGTGGTGTGTGTGTGGTGTGTGTATGTGTGGTGTGTATGTGTGTGTGATATGTGTATGTGGTGTGTGGTGTGTGTGTGTGGTATGTGTATGTGGTGTGTGTGATATGTGTATGTGGTGTGTGGTGTGTATGTGGTGTGTGTGTGGTATGTGTATGTGGTGTGTGTTACGTGTGCGTGTGTTATGTGTATGTGGTGTGTGTGTGGTTGTGTGTGTGTGGTGTGTGTGCGTGTATGTGTGGTGTGTGTGTGGTATGTACGTGGTGTGTGGTTGTGTATGTGGTGTGTGGTATGTGTGGTGTGTGTGTGGTGTGTGTGGGGGTATGTGTGTGGTGTGTATGTGTGGCGTGTGTGTGTTTTGTGTATGTGGTGTGTGTGGTATGTGTATGTGGTGTGTGTGTGTGGTATGTGTGCGTGTGTTATGTGTATGTGGTGTGTGTGCGTGTGTGGTGTGTGTGCGTGTGGTGTGCGTGTGTGGTGTGTGTGCATGTGGTACGTGTGGGGGGGGTGTGTGTGCGTGGGTGGAGGAATGCTCAGGAAATAAGCCGGGAGAGAATTCAAACCACTGACGGAGGTTACCGGGGGACCTCTCAGCTGGAGGGTGGCTTCCACTTGTTACTTTCTAGGATTTCCATTTTGTGTAAATATTTTCAACATGCAGGCATGACTTTTGTAACTAAATATCCTAAGACCAAATGCATTTATCTTGAGATAATGGAATATGGAGTTGCTAGTAATTTGTATATGTCTTTCTTACACTACATGATAAAAAAGGTGTAGAATTTGAAAAGAAATTTTAAAAGGCTTTTTTGGTAGGTCTCTGGGAATGTGTACAGTGGACACGAACATGAGGCAGGGAGCGTTTTCCTGGGAGATGTTGTGAAGGGCCCTGACAACCATGAACTCGGAGCTGAGAAAGGCTGCAGGCAGCTTCTGACTGCCTCAGTGTGTCCAGCGGGCAGGGAAGCCTGGAGTTACAGTGCCAGGCCCAGAATCAGCGAATCACAGCACTGAGGGCACTTTCTGGTCCAACTGTGAAGAAAGTGAAGAGTTTAAATGTTTCTCTACTGTGCTCCCTAGAAATTCTGCTATTGCTGACTTCATGCTGCATCCTTGTGCCTGTGCAAGAGTGAACGTGGCTTTTAAAAATTAAACACACACCGTGTTTGGCGACCTGGAAGTCCTCAGAGGATGGGCTAATCCCCAGGCCCACTGGGGCTGCCTGCAGACGGTGGGGGGACGCACTTCCGGCAGAAACACTCCCTGGCTCTTGGCTTTGTGTGCTGTGTGCCCCCTGCTCACACTGACTGCTGCTAATCCCGGGTGGGCGGAACCCACAGAGTCACCTGAGAGGGGGCAGGCAAACAGCAAAATGTTTCTGACCACAGCGTATGTCTATGACCTGGCGGGGCCTGCTTAGAGGATTCGCTTAAACTGATGAGTGAATCCCGAGGCCTGTAACCAGTCTTAGACTCTGTGTGTGTGGGGCGGGAGGGGAAGCCTCTTCCCCACTTTCCCAAAGACAGTACCAGAAGTTCCCCCATGGGTCACCCCAACATCTAAGCCCTCCTTAGAGGAGATGCTTCACTTAGCTCACGTTCCTGATGAGCAGTGTGTGTCATGTTCGTGGGTGGCGTGGAAAAGCTCGGGCTCCTGCTGCAGGGCCAGAGAAAGATACACATGGCGAGCCTGGCGAATCTCAACAGCACTGGGTGTGGTCAGAGGGCAGTGTGGGTGTGGCTGCGTGGCTCCATCCTGGACCCACACGGAGCAGTGGCTTTGGAGCCAGATGCAGGAGCTGGGAATGGCAGCCAGTGGACCATGGGGTCCAAGGATCAACATTAGCTACTGGGGCTGGCCAGTCTGCTGGAGGGAAGATGGCACATCACAACTTCTGAGCTCAACGATTTGGGAACAAGCTGCATACACTGTTGAGGAGGGGCTCAAACCGGCAGGAAGAGGGACTATGTCCCCTGGGATGGGACAGAGCAAGGCCTTTCCAGCGAGGGGCAAGCTCTTGGTAGTGGGTGTGGCCAGGTCAGCCTGTGCACTCACCGCCAGGGACAGGGTGGGAGAGGGTGGGATGGGCTGGGTCACTTCTAAGTCCTTCTCCAACTCAGAACCATACATCTGATCTGCTCAGACCTCAGCAGTCAAAGCTTCCAAGCCGCAGTATGCAATGGAAGTGATCCCTATTTCCAATTCAGCAAACTCGTTTGAAAAAGGGCGTGAGGATGTTTTAAAATTTAATTGTGGAGAGCTATTTTCACCCTTTGAGCCAGAGCATCTACTGGGGATGGGAGGTATAAAACCGCAGGCCATGGACACAGAGCGGAAAATAAACACAAAGATCCAATCTGGCTTTTACACGGAAGATATCACGTGGTGTTACCCCAACTCTGACTTTAAACCCATCTCTGCCAACTTCAAAGGAGGCTCTTCATCAACGTCCCTTATTTCACGGTGGCTGTGAAACACCACTTTTGGCCCATATAATCCAATCCATATCCCACTTAAACAGAACTATTTCTTTTTTTTTTTTAAGGCAGGGTCTGGCTCTGTCGCCCAGGGTGGAATGCAGTGGCGCGACCTCGGCTCACTGCAGCCTCCCCTTCCCAGGTTCAAGCAATCATCCAGCCTCAGCATCCTGAGTAGCTGGGACTACAGGTACATGCTACCATGCTTGGCTAATCTGCGTATTTTTTGTAGAGACAGAGTCTTGCTATGTTGCCCAGTGTGGTTTTGAACTCCTGGCCTCAAGCAATTCACCTGCCTCGGCTTCCCAAAGTGCCGAGATTGCAGGTGTGAGCTACTGTGCCTGGCCTAAACGAACTATTTCTGAGATGACTCCCAAGGCAAATTTTTCAACTGGAACCACACAGATGGGAGTCTCTGAGGATGGCGTGGGTGTGGACGAAGAGAGGGGAGACATTCCTCACGTTAAACGTTGCAAGACACCCAACAGCGACAGCCGTTCCTCAGGCCCTAGTGACTCCCCGGAGTGCAGTGGTTCAGGTCCTCCCTCAAGGATCACTCCCTTGAGACACGTGGCGGTCAGCCTTGGGCAACAGGCCCTTCCAGCAGAACTTGCTTGGGAGACACTTCTTCAGACTGACTCAGCAAGACCACCTTGGGAATCTAGTTATTTGGTTTGTCAGCTACTGTTATTCACAGAGCCTACTGAGCAAATCCAGAGAGCCTTACAACAGGCCTACGTGGAAACTGCTCAGAACAGGCGACAGCGCGTGGACTCCACAGCGTGCTGGGAAGCTGCCCTCCCGTTCCCCAGGGGTCCAGCACGCAGCACTTCCCTGCCCCAGGACCCACTGACCTCAAGTGCACACACCTCATCGGCAGCTTCAGAAGGACTTCTCCGTGCAACAGTGTCAGGGGATGCTGCTGGCACTGCCCCCGTGCAGTCTGCTAGGAGGCTGACCCCGTTGGTGCCACTGCTGGGGACTGTGGGAGGGAAGGAGAGTGGGGAATCACAGGTGCTTGGCAGCCCTCCCACCCCAACTCACGTAGCTGAGGGGCTGGGCCACGTCTAGTCTAGGGCCCCTCCCATGGTAAAGCCCATAGCACATGTCTCCTTTTTAAGGAAGGACCTGGTATCTCTACAAAGAGTCAAAATTCTCGGATTAAAAAAAAAACAAGAGAAACCTGCCGAGCACAGTGGCTCATGCCTGTGGTCCCAGTGCTTTGGGAGGCTGAAGCGGGAAGACTGCTTGGGACCAGGAGTTTGAGACCAGCCTGGGCAACAGAGCAAGCCCCCATTTCTAAAATAAAATAAAACAAATTAGCTGGGTGTGGTGGTGCACACTTGTGGTCCCAGCTACTTGGGTGGCTGAGGTGGGAGGATCGCTTGAGCCCAGGAGTTCGAGGCTGCAGTGAGCTATGACTGCACCAATGCACTCCAGTCTGGGTGACAGAGCAAGACCCCATCTATATATATATAAAAAATATAAAATTAAAAAAAAAAATGACCTTTCAAGTTTTTAAAGATAACCTGTGAAAACTGAGGCTGCAATTCTGTCTGTAAACACACAGGGATAAATCTCATTCCCAGGAGCCGGCCTGCTTTTATGAAGACTGTGAATGAACAAAGCAGGTTTCACCCACACAGTCACACTCGGCCGAGAGCTGTGAGGAAGCTGTGGAACCGCCTCTCACTCCTCCGTTGCTAGGGCTCGGGAGGCTTGGGGTTGGGGGTGATTTAAAGGATCATCTTCCCTGATCTCTCTGTATTTCTGGTGCATTCAGCAGTCACCTCTGTCACAACACTCCTGTCCCGGGTGCGACTTCAGGAACGCTCTACCCTGCCGTCTGGGCCTGGGCGCCAGGGCTGCCGTTTCTTACCAGTCTGGGACAGTGCCTTTGGCTGCGGAGCCTGTAACACTGCCGGGCGAAGCACGCTCCGCTGCTGCTCCTTGGGCTTCTGGCTTGGCAGACCTGGGAACAGAAGGTGGCCTTCCCAGTGCCCGTGGACCCCTGCCTGCCCCCAGGCGCTTCAGAGACAACCCATTCCACGCCCCTTGTGGGCTAGACTTTGCAGGGAAGCACTTTTTAAAAAACTTGAGGTCTTTTTTTAACAACTGGACAGATCTGGCATTTTTATATATGATTAAGTGAAATTCCCAGTAACTGATATCTGTGAATTAATCCAGTTAGCATGGTAGCGTGGTGGGGCGTTGAGGGACAGCTGTTCTCTGTGAGCTGGACTCAACGGTCAGGTGGAGACTAAGGGGAGAGCAGTGAATTCACAGGCAGCTACCCGGAGGCTGAGGACTCGATGTGGGGTCAGGTACAGGCACGTTTTGCACCTGTTTTTCAAAACAGCCATGTTGAAGAAGTCCCTCTGCCAAAGGCAGACAGGGCAAGGACCCCTGCACGTGCCCTGCCCTGTGCAGCATCCCTGGCAGCCTCACTAGCAGCCGGCTCCCCAGCAGCGCGCCGCTGGAATACAGCCACCCTGCTAACTGGGGTGAACACTGTGGTATGTGGGGGCCAGAACACGCAGGACAGGCTGAACCAAGTGCGCTACTGCTGGGCGCAGAGCCTGCCCGATGCACCCCAAGCCTAGCATGCTCCCGTGCAACCACCGCCCACTTTTCTGAGCACACAAGGCTCACAATCAAGGGTCCCAACCTCCCTGCTGGACAGCCTCTCTTTAAAGGAACTTTCCAGGGCTCATGGGTCAGGTTACAAGTGAACTTTCTAGAAATCAAGCTGAGCCTGTGGTATCCTGGTCTGGCCAAGCAGAGGTCTGAAAAACGTCAGAAAGCCACCCCCCGCCCCAGGGAGGTGGGTGACCTACCTGCGCTGGGGGCTTGGCCGTGGATCAGCGTCGGCGGCTTCAACCGGAAGCCACTGCTCCTTTCCTCTAAAAGCACAAGACAAAAGATCAACAGCAGGCCTGCCTGGGTGGCGGCTGGGCCTGGGGGGCAAGGGCAGGACAGGACTATGGTCTTGGCCTCAGTGACCTCGGGCCTGGAGAACCAGGGAGAACATTTCCAAATTACAATAGAAGTCCCGTCCGATCAGCAGGCCTGGAAGGCACCTGGAGGAGGGAGAGGCAAGGGCAGGAGGAACGACAGCTCTTGGGCCAGCTGCTGACCACGGGGACAGGCAGGGCATCAGCTGCCTTCCCAGCAGCCTGAGACCTGCTGCGGGCTCAGGAGCTGAGCTGCTCAGCGGCCCTGCACCTGGCCCTGGAGAATGTCAGGGAGCCACAGAACACAGGCGCCCAGGCCCTGCTTCCCTTTCCTAGAAGGTTTGTCCGTCAGAGCAAGCATCTGTGGCCAGGAAGAACCTTGGCACCACTACAGATGTCTGGGAAGGGAGACAGGTTTTTATGGTGAAAAGGTCAAAGGTGGCAGACAGTGCGCCTGCCTCTCCTTTCCAGATGTGCCTGCCGAGCTTCCTGTCTCAGTGAGGGAGCCAGCTCCCCCCAGGCTGGAGTTTGGGCTGACAAGGTCACAAAGCTAGAGGGAAAGGCGAATGCTCAGGGGCTCCCAGGATGGCGCGAGAGCCCAGCCTCGCCCAGCCACCTGTCCACATGGACCCCTTCATCTGTGTGTCTTGGCAACTGTGCCCATACAGGGAGTAGGGATGGTGGTCTAATCTGATCCACACCAGGAAGGATTGTCATAAGGGGCCTGTGACTCAGGCAGGCAAGCCTGTTCCTGGGCAAGGCACAGAGACTGTGGTATTATGGCTCCTGGAGGTGGCCCTGCGTTCATGCTAAGCTTCACCCCCCGTCAAGCTACAGGACACAAGATCAATATACACAAATCAATTGTGCTTCTAACGCTAGCCGTGAATGACCCAAAAGCAAAATTAAGAAAATAATTCCATTTACAGTAACACCAAAAGAAAGAAAACACTTGGGAATACATTTCACAAAATAAAACTATTAAATAATGTTGGGGCTGGCTGCAGTGGCTCACGCCTGTAATCCCAGAGCTTTGGGAGGCTGAGGCAGGAGGACTGCATGAGCCCAACAGTTTGAGATCAGCCTGGGCAACATAGCAAGACCCTAACTCTACAAAAAATTAAAAACTTAGCTAGGCATGGTGGTACATGCCTGTAGTCCCAGCTACTCAGGAGGCTGAGGTGGGAAGATCACTTGAGCCTGCAGTGAGCTATGATTGTACCACTGCACTCCAGCCTGGGTGACAGAGCAAGACCTTGTCTCAAACAAAACAAAACCATTGTTGGAAGAAATTAAAGGTGTAAATCAATGGAAAGACACCCCCAAAAGTCATATGCTATCTGATTCTAATTCTGTGAAATGTCCAACTAGGCAGAAAGGCGCTGAGCTGTTACCAGGGCTCAGGGAGGGAGCTGGGGGCCCGCTGTGACTAACGGGGATGAGGTTTCTTTTTGGGATGGAAATGTTCTAAAATTAATCACGATGGTCGCACAACTCTGTGGATGCGCTAAAACCACTCAATTGTACACTAAAACGATGACGACAAAACCCAAAACGCCTTGTCGGCCCACATTTTCAGACCCAAAATCAAATCAAGATTTAGCAGGCCAAGGAAGGCGCCTCTCCCGACACGCCCCGGAGGCGCCGCTGTGCCTGGGCAGCAAGAGGACCGCAGCAGCCTTCTTACTATGATAGTTGTGTGGAGCAGTTCAGCCCCAGGGGCTTCTGGCAGTCTGTGTTAGCAGACCTGGTGCCTCTCCCTAATACATGGTCATAAAAACAAACTCAGGAAAGCCAGATCCTGCAGGATGCCGGGGTGAGCCACCAGATGTTCCTTTTCCGAAGGAAACACTCAATTACATTTCCAAAGCACGGAGCTATGCAGGAGAAGGCTGGCAATTTAGATACATTGTTAAAAGGTCAAATTCACAATTTAGATAATTTTTAGCAAGCTCTTCAAGCTGGCTCTCAATGCTGATGTTTTGGCCACAGACTGACTCCACTCCCTTCCACACTCTGCTCTGTGCAGAGCTGGCGCTAACACTGAGGGGAGCCTGGGAGCTGGCCCAAGCTGCCAGGCAAAGTGGGAGGCTTGGATAATCCTTGCCGACCTGCCACTAGTGCTGGGCCCAGAGGCTGGCCCTCTCCAGAGCTGCAGGCAGACAAGGTGCGCTCCAGGAGCAGCCAAACTCTGGAGGTCCCTGTCACAGGCCCTGCTCCATGAAAACAAGGGTGGTCTCTTCTCCTTCCGGAAACTTTCTTCCGCAACACAGTTCACAACACAAGTTGCTGAATCATGGCCAGAACCTGATGCCCGCCACATACCCAAGGGGTGAGGGCCCTAGAGGATGCTGCACCAGTCTCTGAGGGACGTGTATCACTCCAGAGAGGAAGAGGACCCCTCCCGCTGGCAGCCTTTGCCCTCCTGGGAAGCCAGCAGGCTCCCTGTCTGAGGGTGCTTTTCGCCTGCCTCAGAGAGCCCCAAGTGATGTCTGCGGGAAGCCATGCTTACCCCCCAGGGAGTCCCAATTTAACCAGGGAAGGGATGGGAATGAGACTGTGTCCATCAGATGCTGAGAAGGCGGCCTGGCTGGAGTGTGCATGGTCTGTGCATGGATGGCGCTGGTGCAGAGTGGGGAGGAGGCTCAGCCATGGGGTGGGCAGGGGGTGATGCCCGATGCGCGGAGGACAGAGGGTGCCAGTTTCTTAGTGCCAGAAGAGGGGCAGAATATACCAAGGGAGGCACCCACGTACCCCTGGCGTCATCTCCACATGCCGGCAGGTAGACAGAGTGACAGATCATGTGGACAAAGATGTGTCCCCAGCTCTGTCTGCAGAGGGCCAGAAGCAGGGCTACACCTGAGGCAGTGAGATCGCAGTGCCGCACCAAGCACTCAGACCTCGGTTTCTAAAGACCATGCTCCGTGAAGAACCAGCGTGCCTCTGAGAAATGCAGATTCCAGGACTGGGATGAGAAAAGAAGCTGAGCTGGGAGACTCCTGTTGCGACAAAGTAAGGTAAGTGCTCAAAACAACAATGGGGACCTGCCTGACAGGGCTTCCACTGGCCGAATCTGGGACAATCTGAACATTAAATAAAAACCAGTAACTACAGACGGTCACCCACTGATGCCAACAGAAGCTCATCTGTCCATGTTGACACAATCAATCAACACACACGTGGGGAGAAGGCAAGCTCCTCCTTCCAGGGAACACCACTAATCAACGCAGCAGGGATGGTGCCCACAGAATCCCACGGCTGGTGGCATTCCCAGCTACTTGAGAGGGTGGGTCACGAGAATCGCTCGAACTTGGGAGGCAGAGGGTGCAGTGAGCCGAGATTGTGCTACTGCCCTCCAGCCTGGGCAACAGAGCGAGACTCTGTCTCAAAAAGGAAAAAAAAAAGGAAGAGAATCCCATGGGGCAGTTGTCAGCAGGAAACATCACTTTGAAAACATCACTGGGAGTGAGCACTGGAGGGCAGGAGTGCAACAAGGTACACACAGTCCCGGAGTCTAAAGTGTCTCTCAGAAACCATCCAGCACAAAGGGGAAAGCAAGTTTACAGTGGCGAAACCTGGCAGACAGCACCCTGATCGAGGTCACAGCTACTCCGTGCTGGTGAGGGGACAAATGAGTACTGTGCATGGCTTCTGTGACGTTCTCATCCAAGACGCCACACCTGGGTCTCACCACCAGGACACACTGGACAGGCCCCAACTGACAGACTTCTACCCAACAGCTGACGTGTAATCCTCGAGGTCATGAAAGTCAAGGGAAGCCTGAAGACCTGTTCCTGATGAAAGTGGAGGTATGTGACGTAGGACCAGGGTCTGAGTCCTTTTTCCTAATGGACTCATGGAGCCGACCGGAGAAAGCTAAATGGGGTCTCCAGATAAAAGGGACAGATAAATTCTTCTGTGTTAAAGCTTTTCAAAATTAAAGCTAAAAAACAGAAGGCAGGCAGACAAGGATGTGAAGGTGGCTTTGCAGAACAGATGTGAGGCTAACAAGACCGGCTTTTCATGCGTGAGGGCGCTGGGGCTTTAACCATGCCGTGTCGGGGCCTGCGAAACAGCTGCCTGCTCCTGAGACTGGAGGGGAGAGGTCTGTGGGCAGAGAGACAGGAGGGAGGCCTTGCTCACAGGCCTCAGAAGTGATCATGAGATTTGTAACAGAGCTCAGCAGCACAAATGGGTCCAGACACACGGCTTTAGAAACTGATCACCTAAAGCAGAACCTGCCTCACCACGGCAGGCTCCCGTCCAGACCACCACCTGCTAAGTGACACCCCGGGAATAACCCTTCCTTTTGCCCTTCCTGAGAACCTTGAACCACCAAAGCCCCTCTGCAGGACGAGAACAGGCGGTTGGCTCAAAACAGTCTGCTTTTAGAGTCAAAATGACTCTCTGAAACGGGGCCATCAACTCAATGCTCAGAGTTATAAAAACCCACCTCTTCCCTTGACACGGACGTCACGCCAGCAGCTAACTTATCTCACAATGCTTTTGAAGTCGGCCATGAATTTATATAAGGTAGGTTGGGTTACAGAATTCAGGTTGTTAAACTTGCTCATTAAATCTTTTATGAGGAATTTCAGCCACATGGGAGAAACTTTCAGGAAACCTTCGAGTTGGTTCTCCAGTGAAAGACCAAAAAGGCAGGCTCCATATTCTTCAGAAAGGGGGAGCGGCTGTCCTTAAAATTTTAAAGCTGGGGGCCGGATGTGGTGGCTCACGCCTGTAATCCTAGCACTTTGGGAGGCTGAGGCGAGCAGTTCACCTCAAGGTCAGGAGTTTGAGACCAGCCTGGTCAACATGGTGAAACCCCCATCTCTACTAAAAATACAAAAATTAGCCGGGCATGGTGGCACATGCCTGTAATCCCAGCTACTTGGGAGGCTGAGGCAGGAGAATGGTGTGAACCCGGGAGGCGGAGCTTGCAGTGAGCTGAGATCTGGCCACTGCACTCCAGCCTGGGCGACAGAGCGAGACTCCGTCTCAAAAAAAAAAAAAAAACACAAAAAACATATTTATCTAGGTAGATCTAAGCAACATTAATGTGAGAATTTAATACACTGAAAAGGGGTCTGGAAATTCACCAACTTCACAGGCGCTACCTCTGGGATGGCAGCGTGAGTGGGGAAGGGGCAGGAATTCTTTTTACTTGAAATATTTCTGATTTAAAGAAAAAACAATTATGGGCCAGGTGCGGTGGTTCATGCCTGTAATTCCAGCACTCTGGGAGGCCGAGGCGGGCGTATCACCTGATGTCAGGAGTTCAAGACCAGCCTGGCCAACAGGTGAAACCCCATCTCTACTAAAAAATACAAAATTACCCTGGCGTTGTGGTGTGCACCTGTAATCCCAGCTACTCGGGAGGTTGAGGTATGAGAATCACTTGAACCCGGGAAGTGGAGGTTGCAGTGAGCTGAGATCGTGCTACTGCACTCCAGCCTGCGCAAAAAGAGTGAAACTCCGTCTAAAAAAACAAAAAAACCCAATTATGAATGCATTACTTGTGTAAAATTTTGAAAAATGAGTAATGCATTTCTTTACAGGTTGTTTTTAGAGGACTTAAAGCCCCATGCAACCAAGCCCTGCTTGCAGAAACAAACATAAGGGCTTATGAAGCCTTATCTCACACCAGATCCCCAAACTATAAGCTGAAGAGTTGGAGGAAAATTTTAACAGCTGAAAAAGGACTGACTTTAAATGCCCGCTGAAGATCTGATTTTCCAACACCAATTGCTTTTCCTCCCAGGAGAACCCCCAGGCTGGGCGGGAAGGCAGAGGGGCGGAGGCTCACCTGGGTCTGAGTCGGAATTGCCTGCAGATGGCTCGCAGAAGCTTGATGGCATAAAAACATTGTTTTTTGAAACTGTCAGCAAGGAGGTGCAGGCGGGAGAGGGAACAAGAGGAAAAACAGCATGAATGGGTGGGGTGGACCCTCATGTCCCACGGGAGGAGATGGGACAGCACGCGAACAGGGCATTCAGTCTTTCCCCAGAAAGCAAACCCCAAAACTCTCTTTATAGCACTATGAGGGTCTCCAGCCCGACGGCCTTCATCTGTCTGATGACTAGTTAACTCTGGTCAACTGGGGCCACCCCCTTGTCCCTGCACCCCTGCAGGGGCAGCTGGCAGGGGATGTACTGGATGCTCCAGGCCACATTGGAGGCCCTGACTCCTTCTCACCTGTGGAGGATTGTCCATGGGGTCCCCTCCCCCACCTAAGATCTTCCTTCATCAGGGCAACTGCTTCCCAGGTGTGAGCCGGCCAACAGGTTTCCACAAATGAAGTGGAATTCGTAGGGGAAGAACTCACTCTACGCAGAATGGAACCAAAGACAACACTGTTCAAATTATCAGTGCCCCTCACGCCTCCAGTTGCCCTGAAGATGGAAAGCCGAGTTGTCTCTTGGGGGCTGCCGTGCTGGACGGGAGGTGATTTGAAGTGGGCCAGGGGAGCAGAACAGTGGTCCCTCACCTCTTTAGCCTACATTCACAGCCCAAACACTTCTTCTCTATGCTGGTTTCCGATGCAGCAAGCATGGTCTAGCAGTGGGCAGTGAGTGGGAAGGAATAAAATCAATAAGCAGGGAGCAGAGCTCCCTCATTCCACAGAACACCTATCCACGGGCGCAGAGATCATTAAATAAAGGATGTCGACTGCAAGCCATCTGGACAGTTCCACAATATCCGGTCAGCAGACGACAGTGTAACAGCACTGGAAAACCTAATGCAGCCTTGCAAAAAGACGTGGCCATGTCCAAAACCAACATGATGGGAAAGGGGCATGAAAGCAGGGGTGTGGAGGGGTGACTCGGGAAGGACCCTGGCTTCCTACACTGTGTGTTCCTGTAACGCATGCGTGACTTCTATACACAGAAACAACGTGACATCCTGAAGGTTCAGGACTGTAAAATGATTTACATGAACTTTCCAAGAATGGATTTCAGTTGGGTAACCGGAGAACCTGTCTAAACACTCATGTATCTCCAAGTTGGTGCTACAGACAGCCAAGACAGAGGCCACAAGACAATGCCAGAGTGGGAAGTCAAGACGAGGACGAGAGAACAGCCCTGTGGTGGTGTTTACCTTCACATCTGCACAGGCGACTCCATGGCTGGAGGCCAGGCTTTCTGAGTGTCACATTAAGTAGTGCTGATGGCGTTATCTGCCTCAGGAACTTCTCTCCTGTACCAGCCTGCATGAGTCCCCAGGCTGACCTCCATGCTTGTGCTCAGACCAGGCCTCACGTCCAGGGCCTCCAAGCCCTTTAGCCTGCCCTACTCCACAGTCCGAGCCTGACCCACCCTTCCAGGCCCCCACAAGCTCCTCTCCTCTGGGAGTTCACAGCATCACACACGGGCCTCTGCTGGGGCCTCCTGGCTTGCCGGTTACTGTGTGTGCATGCTTGTGTGCACATGCATCTGCATGTCTGGGCTACTGCACTGGACTGCCTGTGCTGGGCATGCAGCTGAGGGGTCAGGAGAACACCCCACCCCTAAACCCCCAGTCTGTGCCCAGCCTTGGAAAGAGGAGATGTAATTAACAGGCAGAGGCCCCAACAGGGCTCTAAGCAGTCAACCCCTTTCCTCCATTTCAGAGGGACGATCTCTTCCCAGTCTTCCTCAGGCCACCAAGTCTCACCATGCTGTCAGCGTCACTGATTCTAGACGAGGACCCCTGGTGCTGCACTCTGGGCAAGCTCTCACCTCACTCCTGACCGAGTCCGAGCCTCAGATCGACTCTAACTGGAGCTGGGCAGGAAGGACACAGCAGACGGACGCGCAGCACTGAGGGGAACGGCGGGTTTGTAAGCATAAACGCTTTTACTATTTGGTAAGTTTGCATATTTTACCTGACTGTGAGGGTGGGAACTGGGTTAAAGAGGACGTTCTTTCTCGCTTGACAGGAGGGCAGTAATTTCCATCTTCTCTGTCAGAATCTACAGAAAATGATGAGAAGAGGAGGAGAAAAATCAGGTTCCTTCCGTTTTTAAAACTGAAGATGGTCAAAGGTGTTAGAGAGCTCCTTACCTTCTCCGCCTTCAGGACTGGAGCCGCCAGCTGACCTCTGAAACAAGGAGCACACAGCCGGGGTCAGAGGGCATCAGCCTCATGGCAACCGAGCAACTCTTGGCTCCATAACAAATATCCCAACATGCACCGCGGGCAGCTAACTCCCAGTAACTCCCAGAGCCCAGCACCCGAACGAGCCAGGATTTCAGCCCAAAGCTCAAAAATTCCCCCTGGTGAACCTCTGCACCCAGCTTCACAAACACATGCCAAGGAATCCTCTCAGTGGCTGGGAAAGTATCCGCAGCACCCGGATCGGTTTCTTGTTTCTCCACAGGTTACACTAACTGGCCCGCCACCCCCAAATTCAAACACAGCCGAACCTCATCTGGCCCCTGTTCATCCTGCCAAGAGCTGAAAAGCGACCCTCTCCACCCTTGAGGGCAGCGGACTTGTGTAAAACGGTCGCATCACACCAGATAGAAATGGTTTCCCTTCCTAGCCCTGGAACATTCTACCGTGCACATCCTTGTCTCAGGGTGGGCCGTTATTTCCAGAGCAAGTAAGAGCTTGGATGTTTTGGACCAAAGCCTGCTTGTGAAGCGTTTAGAACAGAACCATCAAAGACAAAGCCCAGTCACAGGTTGAGGGGAGGGACCTGTTTCCTATTCCACAAACTTTAGCTTTAGAGTGTGAACAACTAGCAACCAAGACTTAAAATGGGTTCATGACCAGCCTGACCAACATGGTAAAACCCTGTCTCTACTCAAAATACAAAAAAAAGTAGCTGGGCGTGGTGGCACACGCCTGTAATCTCAGCTACAGGCTGAGGCACAAGAATGGCTTGAGCCCGGGAGGCAGAGATTGCAGTGAGCTGAGATCATGCCATTGCACTCCAGCCTGGGCCACACAGGGAGACTCTGTCTCCAAAAAAAAAAAAAAAGACTTAAAATGGGCTGGGCGCAGTGGCTCACGCCTGTAATCCCAGCACACTTTGGGAGGCTGAGGCAGAAGAATTGCTTGAGCCCAGGAGTTTGAGACCAGCCTGGGAAACATGGCAAGACTCTGTCTTTATAAAAAACCAGGCCGGGCACGGTGGCTCATGCCTGTAATCCCAGAACTTTGGGAGGCCGAGGAGGGCGGATCGCGAGGTCAAGAGATCGAGACCATCTTGGCTAACATGGTGAAACCCCGTCTCTACTAAAAATACAAAAAATTAGCTGAGCATGGTGGCGGTCACCTGTAGTCCCAGCTACTTGGGAGGCTGAGGCAGGACAATGGCAGGAACCCGGGAGGCGGAGCTTGCAGTGAGCCGAGATCGTGCCACTGCACTCCAGCCTAGGCGACAGAGCGAGACTCTGTCTCAAAAAACAAAAAAAACAAAAACAAACAAACAAACCCAACCACACAAAAATCAGTTGGGCATGGGGGTGAATGCTTGTAGCCCCAGCTCCCCCGGAGGCTGAGGCAGGAGGATCAGTTTGAGCCCAGGAGTCTGAGGCTGCAGTGAGCTATGACCATGCCACTGCACTCCAGCCTGAAGGACACATCTCATCTCAAAACAAAACAAAATAAAAAAAAACCCCTCAAAACTTAAAATGAGTAGTGTTTATCCTCTCCCGCAACACAATCCCTCATTTTATGTCCTGTCTCAGAATGTAGCAGCCAAAAGCACACCGATGAGTGGGTGCTGCTCCTCCTGGCATACTCCCCGCAAGAGCAAGCAGAAGAACCAATTTTCTTATTTTCAAACATGCTCCTCAGAGGTCAAGTTTAGCCAAATGAGGCCCGTCTGCCTCGACAAGCTGCTGGGGCTTACAGGAGATGATGCATGTGAAAGTGCTTTGCAAACTGCAGAGGGGCCTGGGAAAGCAAACTGCAATAAATAAAACCGAAGAGCACAGGAGCCAAGGGAGACCCCCCTCAAGTCGGGGTGGCGCATTTTCCCATAAAGGGCCAGACTGTCGGTACTGTTGGCTTTGTGGGCCACATTTGGTCTCTGTCATATATTCTTCTTTGTTTTTGCTTTTATAATCCTTTAAAAATGTAAACATCATCTTAGCTTACAGGCCCAGGACTGCAGCGTGTGGCAGTGAGAACCCAGAGAACGTTAATTGAAGTCACATAGTTCGTTCACGACAGTCAGAAAAAACCATATCCTGGACTTTCGCCTCCCGTGTGAGCTGACAACATGGGTTTGTGTGGGAAAAGCAAGCCTGAGCTACTTGCTTGAGGCCGTGTTCTGAGAGGGCGTTGGAAATAGTCCCAGGGGACTGTATGAGTGAGGGCTGATTAGCACTATCCCCACAAGATGACATCATTAAAGTGCGTGGGAAACACAAAATCCTTGTAACACAACAGTGGGTTCTCTTAGTCACTGGGGCAATTGTGAAAAGCCTGGCCCTAGAGTCAGTACCAACTCTGGCCAGGACAAGAGCACGAGGGGCGCAGAGGCTGCTTAGTCCCTGCCGCCTCTTGAAGGCAAGAAGAACTGTCAAGTTTATTCCGGCTCTGCCATTTTCTCAGAGTGAAACCTTACCTCGCCCAGGCTTCGGTCTCCTCACCTGGAAAACGGGGATGCGTGAGGTGACAGGCAGGGCAGGTAAGGTGCTCAGCCCAGCGCTGGGAGCAGATGATTACAATGCTCGTGGCCCATACCTGATGAGACCAAACTCCCAACTGATGTAAAACGCTGAGGCTACGCTGGGGGCAGGGCTTTAGAGTTCAAGGCAGACATGAACAGGGAGTCAGGGGTGTGGAGTGAGTCCTGGGTGCAGCCAGGAGGCGAGGGACCTGGACTGGGAACCTTTCTAGAGATGCCAGAGCCTGGGATTGCATCTGATAGTGCTGAGCTGTCACCACCTTGGCATCCCTCTTCTTGGGTGACATCTGTGGAGTGGGTACAGGTTCCAGCTATTGTTCACCCTCATACTTAGCAAAGGTGACAGAAACACAAAGAAGCAGTATCTGCCCACCCAGGTTGCCAAAACCTTTGTTCATGTGATGATGAGCCTGGGCATCTCATGCCTGGGCCAGCTACCGCCCTTAGCGGGCCCTTACATCAGCCTCCCAGTGCAGGCAGCTCTGGGAAACGACACCTAACACAGCCTCCTTGCCCTCTGGGTAATCGACGCCCTCCAGAGCCCCGCAGGCTGGCTTTGGCCTCCGAATGCTCTGTGCAGGTTCCCATCTGAGGCCAGCTGCCTCCGCACAGCCCGATCGCCTCGGACACCGCACTGTTTGCCTCACCTCTGGCTTCCCTGGCCTTACCTGTCCTCCCATCCATTTCTAACAGCAGGCCCAGGACATCCCTGCCCCCAAGTCCCATCCTGTGGCTCGAGGCTTTTCTCTCCCCTTTTAATCCAACGAGCATTTCAACTGTACCAAAATCCTTACACGGTGTCCTCCCTGGTCCTGGGGGATCTGTCCCTTACTAAATGACTTCTGGGACCAGGAGATGGCCATACCCTCTCTGGCCTCTGTAGACAACCTGCTCTCTCATCCAGTGACATCCTCCTTTTCCCTCAGGCAAGAACGAACCCCTTGGTGAGATGACCTCCAGGCCTCTTATACTCTTTCTCTGTGGCTTATTCTGATCCTGGGAGTTGTGTCAGGGACCCCACTAGACTTAGGAAGGAACTGGTCCTCAAGGTAGAAGCCCGTTTACCATCTGTTCAACAAAAAGACACTGCATCCCAGGTCCACTGCAGCCCATGGAGAAGCCAGAGAAGACCTGAGTCTGGCCTTACGGAGGCAGCTGGTCCCTGAGCTCCCTCATGTCTCCTCACCCCTGCACGGGATGTTTCTCCTGCTGCCTCCACACCTAACTCTCTGGCTCAGTGGTTATCTAGGTTAATTTCCACGTGTCAATTTCCCAGTTTCCCTGTTTCTGATTTCCAATTTTATCTCCTTGTGATTGGAGCACATACTCCATATTTCAATCCTTTAAAATTTGAGATGTGTTTGGTGACCTAACAAATGGGCTCCCATTCAGAATTTTCCATGTGCACTTGAGAAGGCCGTGTACCCCGCTGTTTGGGTGGGGTGTCCTATATGTCTGTTAGGTCTGGTTGGTTTTTGTGTTGCTCAAGTCCTGCTTCCTTACTGATCCTGTCTAGATATTCTATCCATTACTCAACGTGAGGCACTGAGTCTCCAACTCCTCACTGATCTTGTCTAGATGTTCTATCCATTACTCAAAGTGGGGTACTAAGTCTCCAACTCTTACGGTTGACTCGACTATTATGCCCTTCAGTTCTGTCCGTTTTTGCTTTGCACATTTTGGGGGCTCTTTTCACGATACCCCATGCCTCTCAGGGACCGTGGATGCCATGGACGCTCTCTCCAGAGCAGCATGTCCAGGTCAAGAGTGTGGCCCCAGGGCTCCCAACAGTCTCCTGGGGTCTCCTCGTGGCTCTAGGCGCAGCCCTGGGAACACTGTGGTGTCCCCAGGCATTCTGGACTCATCCTCCCCTTCACCCACCACCTCCAACCTGCCAGCAAGTCCCATTAGCTCTAGCCCCCGGAGAACGTACCTTTCCCTCCTGCCTTGGTGGCCTCCTCAGGCACAGGGTCCCCTCTGCCACCAGGCTCTGGCCATGTGGCCTCCTGTTTTCTGAACATGTTGGTTGCTCCTGCCTCACTAAGTGCTGCTCCTCCGTGGGCGCCCTCCCTCCCTGTTCCTGCGTGTCTGAGATGCTGTGAGCACCACCTCCAGGGTAAGCATGTGCTCACTCCCTATCCCAGACCCTCTCGGGAGCTACCCTGTTTTGTTCTATCACAGAGGGAGATGATCTCAGAGGTGTCTCCTACAACACAGTTCATTTACCTGACACCTGGGACACTTGCACAGAAGGCGCTTGCTGAGGACTTGCTGCATGGGTGGAGTCCATGTCCTCTACTGTGTCCCCCTTCAGTGACCCTGAGAAGAACGGGTGCCTAGACAGACAAGGTTCAGATGCTGTCTGACCCGACCTCAGGAAACCCTCAAATCTGTGCCCCAAATCTCTTCTAAGAACCTGCCTGCAGCAAAGTGGGGGGCCTCTTGGTCCTGGAAAGGCTGGGAAGCCAAGGCCTGGGAAGGACGACACAGGAAGATTCTAACAGGGGAACCTCCTGCCAGCAACTCTCCACTAAGACCCAGCGGAGGGAAGCAAGAAGACAGAATGTGTGCCTGTGGAGAGCTCTTCTAGAATCCTAACCCACTGGCCACGTGAGGCGCCGCCTGCCCTGTCCCCGTCCAGGCCTCCGCACCCTGCGCCTTGCTGGGATGGAGGGCCTCTCCTCTCAGGAGATGTTGGAACTTGCTGTCCAGCTGGCTTGTGCTGTCTTCTCCAAAGTAGGAAAAGGTTTGGGGTGAAGGAACCTCCTTTGAGCCACCCAGCCCCGCACACAGCCAATGCCAGCTCCACATTTTCCATTTCCTGGAGTCAGCAGCCCAGGAATCTGGACCTGTTTGGCGTCAAGGCAGTCTGGGGCCACCCCTCATCCCAAACAAGGCAGTGGGTCCTCAGGGGTTGGTCCCGAACAATGCCTGGGACACACTCGGGGTCAGCGCCCAGAGGTCTGCAACCAGAGCTCAGGAGGATTTTAAGAGTAAGCTCCAGGCCGGGCACAGTGGCTCACGCCTGTAATCCCAGCACTTTGGGAGGCCTAAGCGGGTGGATCACCTGAGGTCAGGGGTTCGAGACCAACCTGGTCAACATAGAGAAACCCCGTCTCTACTAAAAATACAAAAAGTAGCCAGGCATGGTGCTGCATGCCTGTAATCCCAGCTACTCAGGAGACTGAGTCAGGAGAATCGCTTGGACCCGGAGGCGGAGTTTGCAGTGAGCTGAGATAGAGCCACTGCACTCCAGCCCGGGCAACAGAGTGAGACTCTGTCTCAAAAAAAGAAAAGAGAGAGAGAAAAAAAACCAAACAAACAAAAGAGCAAGCTCCGAGGACGCGAGCTTAATGGGGAGGGGTGAGGATAGAAGCAGGACACAGAGCCCCATTTCCTCCTCCTCCTCCGCTTTTCCCAAACGAGACTCCGCTGCTGCGAGGGGCAGGGCTTCAGGATGACACCCGGGAGCGCTGGTCAGCACCCATTTCAACACCACGATGACAGCGCCCCAGAGTAATAATAAGGAAGCAGAAGAGAAAGAAGACCAGAGGGCCCTTCGACTTCTTTCTGGCATTGGGACAGCAGAAGCGAACGGAGCAGGCTCAGAGAAGGTGAAGCAGCCCTCCCGCGGCTCGGGCTGCAGGCTGGTCAGGAGCGAGCACTGTGAGTGCTGACCCTGTGCCCTGCGTCCCTGCCGGCGGGGTGGGGGCTGGCGGCGCAGCAAGCTCCCCACCAGGAGCCACAGGGAGCTTATGGGAAGTAGCTCAATTCTGTGAGGCGCATGAGTCCCTGTCGCTAAATACAAGACGGGGGGCACATCCCATCTGGAATGGGAATACAGGGGTGGGAAGTTTGTTCGTGGCATAAGGAACGAAACAGTGAAAATCGTGGTTGTCACATTTATTAAGAACTGCCCTGTCCAAAAAACATGGATCTTGTCAGACTGTCTGGTGTGGCCTCAAGGAGGACACGGGTGCCAAGGCGGCCCAGGGCAAGGCACAGAGTTTCAGAAGCTGACTCCAGACACAAAGACCAACAAGGAAGAAGCAGGAAGGAATGGCACTGTCTACCTGGTCCCCTAGGAAAGACCAGAAAGCAAGGCCATGTCAGACAAATTCCCTCTAGATGGCTAGGCGCAGTGGCTCACACCTGTGATCCTAGCACTTTGGGAGGCCGAGGTCGGCGGATCATGAGGTCAGGAGATCGAGATCATCCTGGATAACATGGTGAAACCCCGTATCTACTAAAAATACTAAAAAAAATTAGCTGAGCATGGTGGCAGGCACCTGTAGTCCCAGCTACTCAGGAGGCTGAGGCAGGAGAATGGTGTGAACCCCAGGAGGTGGAGCTTGCAGTGAGCTGAGATCAGGCCACTGCATTCCAGCCTGGGCGACAGAGCGAGACTCCATGTCAAAAAAAGAGATAAATTCCCTCTATAAAACTGTGGCAACCAAGAGGCGTACCAGGGTCTCAGTGAGTCTGACAAGTTAGAAAACCTGGCTGGTCATGGCTGGATGCCTGGGATACAAAATAAATGATGGGCCAGTTCAATGCTTTTTATTCAGTGGCAGAGGCAAGCAGCTGAGAAATTCCTGTCAAAAGGGCAGGCCCTGAGAAAAGCCAGTGAGAGGGGGCTTCCAAAGGTCTGAACGTTGAGGGGTGCTGAGGGCCACATCCTGTGCAGGGACTAGAAGGTGGGGGGAAACTGTCTGGCCAGAGGGATTCATTCCAGAACCTCCTTAAGCACCCTGGTGGGTCTAATAAACATATCTGAAGCTCAGCAGGTCCTTGGCAGGGAGCTTCAGCCCAGTACAATTCCACCAGGTTTGGAGTGAGTGCCCAGAGCTGCCTGCTTTCTCCGCATCAAACAGAGAACTTAATTGGGATGTGGTTTGGTCTTCTTCAGACTGTCTTCTGAAAGCCAGGAAGTCTGATATATAGAGACTTTTTCCTGGTACTGACTCTTCCATGGCCAGAGTTCTGACGAGACTGAAAGATGATAAGGGCCCTTTATAAGCAACAATTCAGCGAGCCATAATTTATCAAGAACTCTCAGCTTTACATTCCCCCCAGGGACTGTGGAATAAAGTGAACAGACTACACGTGATGGATGAGACCTGCCGGGTAACATGGGGGCGGTTTCCTGAACACCAGTGTGATACAGAGTGAGACCCAAATTAAAGTCTCAGGCCAAGAAGCAGCGGGCATTGGGTTCCATTTGACTTGATCTATGGCCTAAGTAACCTAAAATAAAGTTTACTTTGCTCTGAGTGGGCCCGATTAGTAGAGAAAGCCAATTAACAGGAGCCCTCAGCAACCAGTCAGGGTGTTCTCTGCAGACAGCCCGAGGGAAGGAGCCCTGGTTGGCTCAGAGCTGTCACAAGGGGCTTGATGATGGCTCTCCTGGGGCTCCTGAAAGTGGATGTCCGAAAGTTACGAATGCTAAAACTATAAGGTGCATGTTATGTGCATGGTCACCAGAGCTACACTGGAACATTTACACACTGCTCCGCGCAACCCCCAATTCTGGCTCTCCCACGGTGACCCCCAGCTCATCCCAAGGCTCCCTGCCATACAGCTTCGCCTTCCCCCTGCCAGTGTAGGGGATGCTTGAATTTCTCAGGATCAGAGCCTCAGACCCAAAGTCCATGAGAATCAGGATGCTGAGATCTACCTGGGTTGGCCAGGCCAAAGAGATGAACATCTGGACGAGGTGAGGCCCCTCCGGACACTCCCGCACAGGCCTCTGTTGAGAAGTACACAGGGCACAGAACAGCGCGTGAGCTCTTGAAGAGCACCTGCTGTCACAAAAACTCTGTGATCCACTTGTTTGCTACTCTCATTCTAGAAACCATCACCTCTGCAGCTGGAGAGTTCTATGTGGGCTGCGTTTTTCAAACCCAGGCACCTGTGGAAGGCCTCTGGGGTGGACCCTAAAGACCATCTGTCCCCAGAGGGCTAAAGATGGAAACTGAGAACACCATTTCCTGTGCTCTCAAAGACCAGAGGTACAGTAACTCACCATACCTGACTCAGGAGAAGTTTCCAGCAGCTGCTCTGCCAACAAAAGAAGGGTGCAGCCACCTCCTAATTCTCGCTCTGGTGGCCGTTACATGAGCTCGTGGGAGGGCTGTACTCCCAGTGCACTGTGGGACAAGTGCCTCCTGGCTGGACTCCTTCCCGCAGCTCCTGTCTCACTACTCCAAACCCACTTTTGTGTCACAAAGGCCACGACCGCCGTTACCCTCTCCCCATAGCCTCGGGCACAAGTAAAGACTGTTGCTTCTTTTTCCATCACACACTGACTCCTCCAAAATGTTAACACAGGACTCCAACCCACCCCTGGCTGAATAGTGCTTCCTAAGTGTCCTGGGGTTTCGTGGCTGCAGCTGAATGTTAATAATTTCCTTAAAAACTGGGGACTGGTGTGTGCTAGAAGGAACGCTGAGATCTGGGGTAAGGTTTGGGACCGTATCAGCCTGGAAGGCTGCCTGGTGCTCAGGCAGGTAGAGCTGGGTCCCTTCTTTTTTTGTTAAGAGTCCTTTTTCCCTGTCCTGAGAATGGGGGTCTTCTGTCATGAGTTACCTAGAGGATGGAGTTTTCAATCCTGAATGTAGGATAATGTTTACCTTTCCCAATTTATCAAACTTCAAAAACCCAAGACATTTCTTGTTCTTGAGAGTTCACAATCTTCTCCACCTATAATCTTCAAAAGGCTTCTTAATACAAAGATAAAGGGCTCAGGGGATTCCTTCTGGGTTCAAAGGAAGAGTCTTTTCTTCTTCCTGCTTTGATTGAAGACAATCAGTTCACCGCCTTAACCACAGTCCAAATACAATCAGTCTTGCAAAATAATCTGTGTTGGAGAGCGCCTCTTCCTAGATATCAAAGGAAGCCTTAGCTTCTTGGGTTTCTAAGACGCTAAACTTGAATGCCCACATTCAGGGAAACAAGAAAAAGAAAAATGGAAGGAGGGTGAAGGGGTCAAATCAGGTTTGGAAGGTTCTACTTCACACGACTCAATTCCTCCTGACCCCTCATGTCTTTTTCGGGAGACACGATTCGCCTCTTGCTGTGGGTATATATTCCCCCAATTTAGAAAACGCTAAAAGGGGATTCGATCTTCCCTGACTTTTCAGCAGCATGAATTAAAGGGAGTTGGAAGAAATCCTTGTCATCTTTTAAGTTACCATTAGCTGCTTACAATTAGCTAGGGCCAGGATCTGAGGGACCCGAAGGGAAAGGGGCTGGTCTGGGTTGGGCTCCCCCTGGGCAGTAGGAGTGCCGAGTAGGTGTGGACTTACCCCTGCCAGTTCTCGCGGAAAAGGAGGAAGCTGGGCTTCAGGAGCGGGAGGCGGAGGAGTGCTGGCTGAGGCGCCAGCAGGGGCAGGAGGTTCTAGGGCATGCTCGCCAGCTGACTCGGGGTGACCCGTGCCATGGTGGGGGGCCTCAGCCTCCCCCCGAGGCTCCTCTCCCGAATCCGACAAGTCTTTTTGCTCTGCAGGGGACTGGGAGCAAAAAAGACAATTTTCCTTCAATGTGAATAAAGGCTGCACCACACAGCAGGAAGGGCGGGCAGGGGCAGAGGCTGGAGCTGGCTCGGCTTGCAGCAGCTCCTGCGCCTGGGAGGAAGGTGGGGAGAGCAGGGACATGCTGCTCAGCAAAACCAGCTCTCCTGGCTGACGGAAGGGAAAGTGAGAGTGGACTAGGTGCCATGTGACTCTGCAAGGGGTTCTACAATGTATGAGAGGCAGGACCCTCATTTCCAAAACTATGGGCTGCCTGGTAAGGAGCTACTTGGCTTATGGGCCTTGGTGATCAAGGAAAAGGGACGATCATGCAAAAGATTTAAACCCCTTCTGGATCTCAAAAATACTGAAATGGGGGAGCTGGCCATCAGCACCATTTCTGTGCTTTAGGAAAGGGGGAGGCGGGCCTGGAACCCCACAGTTAGGGAGAAACCAGGGAGGCTGGGGTCAAGGGCTTCTGCTTCTCGCTACAGTTCTTCTAGCACTTTCCATTTGTTCTGCTTACACCCAGGATGCAGAAAGCTCTTTCCCACCTCAGTGAGTGCAGGTGTGGGGTGACATGGACACCAAGAGCTGGTTTTTGCATCACTGGCAGGCGGGTAGTTCAGCTGAATGGGGGGGCACATCCGCAGTGCCCCTCGGCCTAGGATTCTCCCAGGTGCATCCTCAACACCTTGGGCAAGGGCTCATCTGGAAAGCTGCCAAGGTGAGAGCAGCCGGTTCTGGGTCTTCCTCCCCAGAGTACAACACCCGGCATCCTTTAAGGTGGTTCTTGGGACTCCAGCAGGGCTTCCATGGGCTGAGAGCTCTGTGGCCATAACTCCAAGACTTTTCTTGAGAAATGGGTTAAACACCTGGCATCCTAAAACAGACAGGCTCCAGTCCCCAAACCTCCCTCTTGGCATTATACAACGACATGGAGCCATTTCTCGCACTCGGCGACCTAAATGACTACAGGGCTACCCCGTCTCCCTGTGGATGTGGCTGTGTTTCTTCTGGATGTGAAGTGGCTGACCTCTTTAGACGGGGTTTGGGCACTAGTTAAAAAGTAGTGATCCAGGAGGATGAAAGGAGCTACACAAAGAGGATGTAAGAGAATGTCCACAAATTCCTAGGAAAGCAAAAGCAATCTTCACATCTCAAAAGTAATCAAGGGGACACTGTTGCCTTTTTGTATCCAGGGCAGATCCATGGACCAACCGCTCTCTAAACCTGCACAGGGCACCGTGGTTGGTCCAGCCACCCATGTCTGTTGCTACTTTATGGGGAGAGACTTAACACCTCACAAGAGAAAAATTAAACCCAGAGCTCTGTGAGGCACTGCCTATCTCTACTTAGAACCACTTGAATTTTTTGTAATCCCTGCTTTTGAAATATAAATATTCGAACACCCTCATGGTAATTCAAAATGCTAAACAGGAGGACCAAGAAGTAACTCACAAACATGGAAATCAAGACATCAAAACAGGATCAAATTCGTTATCTTTGGTTAAGATGAGTTTGTTGAGAAGTATTACATCACTTCCTCTCTCAGATGGGAGAATTAACAATGTCATTCCAGCATTTTCTACTCAGGTCCTAACATTTCTCCTGGGCAGGAAGCATAAGTTCTAAAGAACCAAAGCGAAGCCTGGAGTTTTTCAACATGTCTGGTAAAATCAGACATCAAGATTTTGCCAGCCTTTGACCTCATCCTAAAATATACATGGCTGGCGAAAACCACGTGCCCCAGGGCTAAGCTCATCACAACAACCGTAAGCCTCAAAAGCAGGTCTAAACACGCGACGACCACATTTTCAGTGATACTGTACTTTCTGCTAAATAGCATTTCTGTAACTGCCTTCTGTCTTTTTACCAAATGGGCATTATTCTGCTAGTACAACCTCAAAGCCTCCCCACTTCAGATTAACAAAAGCTCTGGAGAGAGAGCAACTGAAAGAAATGTTTAGTCTTTACAAATAATGGAACAGCCCACATAAGGATATTTAAATTCTCTTCACATTAAAAAGAAAAAGAAAGAACTCTACCTCCAACCACGACAGTTAAGAAGGAAAGGTTTCATTTTTGCCCCGGAAACACTGGTGCATGTAAATGCAGGCATTTCGCCGAGACAGCAGAGCCCTCCCCAGGAAGCCCAGGCATGGGAAGACAGTAAGCAACATCTCTGTGCTGCCAATCTGGCCATGGCTTCATTTTAGGCGCTACGATGACAATTAAAACCACACATGGCTTTTTCTGCCCTGGAACAATAGGATTTGGCAACCTCACCCAAGGCTAAGTGATGCCACCAGCACCCACACGCAGTCCACGGTCCCAATCTGCAGTGTGCTGAAGCGCAATCTGGCACATCAGTAGGGCCCACAGAAAACCACTGTGTGGCTCTGCCACTGAACAAAAACAAAATTAACTCCTGGGCTGGCAGCTTCATGTCTTTCTTTTCAACTCCAAATCATGCTGAATCATGATTCAGCAATAAAACCTGAGCATACAGAGCTGTCTCCTTTGAATGGTGTGAGGGCAGATGGTGGAGAGGAAGGGGCTCTTTTACTTGCACCCCATAGGGTGGTCTGAGATCTCGTTTACTGAAAGGTAAGTCAGCTGGTCCTGCAGTTGATGCGACTTCTTGATCTTTGGGGATCAAGAAGTTGTTAAAGTCGCTATAAGTAACATCTGAGGGACAATTAGGACAATTTAAAACATGGACTGTATATTGGAGGATATTACTGAATTAACGTTTTCGTAGGAGTAACATGGTAGTAAGACCATGCAGAATGGCCTTATCCCCATGAGATACCTGTGGAAGAATTCAGGGCAGAAATGTCACAGGGGCTTAACTTCCAGTATCAGAGCTGAGGCCAGCAATGTTAACAGGGAAGTCAGGGGCAGGATCCCCAGCTGAGGGCAGCAATGTTAACGGCGAAGCCAGGTGCAGGATACCCGAGTGTTTGCAGTGTCACTCTTTTCCAAGGATTTGAAAATTTTCAAAATACAATGTTGAAGCAAAAAGAGTGGGGGGCGGGGAACCTCCTCAGAAAAACGACGGCAGCAGCTCTAACAGCTCGCTCCCAGTTTGGCTTCTGGAGAGCAAGACGGGGACGGGTTGATGACCTCCGCAAGAGAGAATGAAGCCAGGAGGGCTCTCAAACCCTCACTTCTGACACGTACTGCAGCTGTTCCCTGCAGGCCCTGAACCAGAAAGCCAAGGAGAAACAAAGCCAGCCACCCGCCCTGTGTGTTTACTTTCCACCTCACTCCCGAGTGGCAGGAAGGACTCCAGAGCCATGTGGACACTGTCCTCCGACAGGGAAGCGAACAACCACAAAGGCTCCTCCTGCTCCTGGCCTCAGCACAGAGGTTTCCCACGTGCTCTCCGGCGACGGTGCCACAGAAGTGCGAGTGACAGAAGTGGGCAGCCCAGCTCCCAAGGCTGGAGGGCAGTTATTTTTAAAAGTCCATTTAGAATTGGCTGTGAGCCAATATTCTGATAAGACCTATACTTGGCATTTTATTTTTAATTTTTATTTTTAATTTTTTTTGAGATGGAGTCTCACTCTGTCAACCAGGCTGGAGTGCAGCAGTGCGATCCCGGTTCACTGCAGCCTCTGCCTCCTGGATTCAAGCGATTCTCCTGCCTCAGCCTCCTGAGTACCTGGGATTACAGGCATCTGCCATCATGCCCGGCTAATTTTTTGTATTTTTAGTAGAGATGGGGCTTCACCATGTTGGTCAGGCTGGTCTCGAACTCTTGACCTTGTGATCTGCCCGTCTCGGCCTCCCAAAGTGCTGGGATTACAGGTGTGAGCCATCACGCCTGGCCTACTTGGCATTTTAAAAAATGCCTTCCTAACTAGCCTTCCGGTTCAACTCCAACATGTTTATGTAATTGGCATAGACCCCTTGAAGGTCATACATGCAAATTAGCCTGCAAATCACAAAGCAATGAAACCCCCTTAGCTGTGAAAACATTACTGACACAACAAGTAGTGACTTTAAAAGCATTTTCAATTCATCTGAGCAAATATTACACGTTACTGTTTCATCTTGCTGGTTGCCCTAAAGTCTTCGGATTCAAAGAATTATTGATTTCTATTATTTGTTTTAAACCAGGGGTTGGCAAGCTGTTTTCTGCAAAGGGTCAGATTCTAAATACCTTAAGGCTCTGCAGGCCACATGGTCTCTGTCCAAATACTACTGCTGTAGCAGCCACAGGCTACTGCAAAGGGGATAGCTGTGGTTCTGTTCTTGTTGGCTCATGCCCACAATCCCAGCACTTTGGGAGGGTGAGTCAGAAGAACTGATTGAAGCTGTAAGTTTGAGACCAGCCTGAGCAATATAGCAAGACACCATCTCTAAAAAAAAAAAAAAAATTTTTTTTTTTAAATTAGCCAGGTGCGGTGGTGGTGCCTGTAGTCCCAGCTACTCGGAAGGCTGAGGTGGGAGAATTGCTTGAAGCCAGGAATCTCAGACTGCAGTGAACTGTGATCACGATTCTGCATTCCAGCCTCGGCCAAAGAGTAAGACTCTGTCTCTCAAAGATAAAAACATAAATAAAACAACAACAGCAAAAAACAAAACAAAACAAAAAAACACAGGTGACAGTGCTGTGCCTTAATTTGCTAACCTTTGTTTTAAGCCAAAAATGGTTCAAAAGATAATCATAATGTAAAATTCTAGAAAATCCTGATTTTACTGAACACCTGAGGAATGACTGTAACATTTCCAACAGAGTTCCAACAATAGTAAAGTCCTGAGCCTTTACTATTCTCTAAAACTAGAGAAATGCACCAGTCCTTTCATACTGAAGGAACCTCCAAAAGACAAATCACAAAATCACGTCATTAAGCTGTACTTGTCAGGGCCCAAGGGAGAGGAGATAGCAGAGGTAGATTTATCTTGGAAATACCTGGAGAATCAAAACAAAACTAGAAGAAAGTTTTCATATGTTTCTGGATTTCTTCTTCAGCAAAAAAAGTAACAATGGGAAAGTTTCACAAATTAGTAGATAAGTCCCGGCTAACACACAGGTATCCTGGGAGGGGTGTGTTGGGGGAGGTTTAGGACAATCATTTTCCCCTCCTCCCCAATCCCCCCAAACACACACACGCGACCCCCACAGAGCACTTGAATATTGCTCAGGAAAACTGGGCCACATCAAGATAAACGCTGGCTTCGGGACAGGACCGAAGACCAGCAGCTGTGAGTCCCAGATCATGAGAGCGGCTTCCAGCCTGGGAGCTGGTCACCTGTGAGGGGACAGAAGCCACAGGAGAATGGAGTTGATGAGATTCTCAAATGCTGTTATCACCAACAAGATGCAGACATCCTCAAAACACACCAAAACAGCACAGCACTTGGTCCCTCTAACATGTTGCAATGGGTGTGAGGTGGGGAGTGCCACCACTGGGCATCAGTGCAGAGGGACCACACATTATTTCTGGATAAACAGTGGGGGTCCCCATGCAAGCTGAGGAGTCACTGCCACACAGCACCACCGACTAACTTCTGACGCAACTCTGACCTTCCACACTGATCTGTCAGTGAGAGAAGCCGATGGCTTCAAGGTAAACAGCATCCATCGTTGTCTTATCACAGAACCCTGCTGCCGCGCCAATCAGACCTTCCACAGGCTGCCAGCTCATCGCCATGAATCAGGCGAGGTACTTCCAACCACACTGCGACCCAGACACCCTGAATCCAAGGGAGAAGCAGCCTCATGGACACAGGGTATAAATATATAATGCAAACAAATGAATAATTACTGTAAATGCACGTATGCCAAGTTGGTTAGGGCCAATGAATCCAGTATTAAAGGTCTTGTTTCCCCCGTAACCACCATTGCTCTCCTCCTTTCCCTCCCTCCCTGACTTCCTCCCCACCTTCCTTCCTCCCTTTGCCCCCTACTGTCCCTCTGCTATTAGTTTTCCTAAGGTACAGTGGCATTTTTCAAACAAATCATCAGGAATTAGGAAGAAGCTTTCTAACACTGTTTCAATAAACTCTCTGAGCCCTTTCCACAACAGACCCATCCTAACCTCTCTCCACAGTAACCTAAAGCCACCAGGCCTTTTCCCTCCAAGCTCAACGTGAAGGTGTAAAGGCCTCTGTTTAGGTCTCCCCGTCTGTGGGCAGAAGTAGCCTTGGCAACGCGACCTGGAAAAGAGACTCTCAGTGAAGAGAGAACAAATTAGAGTAACGAAGTGAAGAGAGAACGTACCAGCCCCTTACCTTTTGTCCTTTATCCTTCTGAAACACAAAGACGGGCGGAGCAATGGCAGGCTTTTCTGCAAAAAGAAAAATTAGTTTTTTTCCCCCCAACACTATATGCATACAGTAAACAAAGCTACATTTGTTTGTAATATGTTAAACATACATATAAATAAAACTAGTAACTCCAGAGAACATCAAATCGCTTAGAACAGCACCTTGACTTGGACGCTTGGATGCACAGGTGCGCTGGGTTTGTGAAACACACCCAGAATGTGACGTGTGCCTTCTGCTGTATGCATTTATTGTCAGTAAGGAGCTTTCCAGACTCATTGAGACTGGGCGTGTAAATGGGAGTGGGAGAGCAGTGGAGAGTGTGGCAGCGCTATTTGGCGCCATCAACCATGGCCTTGCAGGAATGTGGCGCACAGACACTGGCTTTTTATGCGGCATCTCCTGAGTTGCAAATGTTAGAGACTAATTTAGCTTTCTAAAGTTTACAGGCCAGAGGGCAACCAAAAAGGACCACATTGCTTGTGCTCTTTGCAGAGACAGTTCTGGTAGAACAATCTCAACGCTCAACCTGGACCTCTAAGTGAGTGCTGGTAGGGAGGAAAGGATGTCTGGAGTTGCCAGAGGTCTGAGAGTTCATCTTGCACAGCGGCTGTTGAAGGAAGAAACACTCTGGGGTGTTCTGTCCCTTAATGAGACAAGAGCAAGGCAGCCTGTAATGCCCATGCAACACCATCTGTCTCCTACCCAGGGGCAGCCAGATCCACAGCCCTGTGCCACTCAGCCCTGGAGTGGGTGACAGCCCAGGAGGCCCTGCTGCCTGCATGGGAAGCACAGATGAGGACTGCCTCGACCCCACGAGGAGGCGCAGACCACACCTGCCTCATGGTGTTGGGCCTGCATGTACTTTGATGAACCCTGGGGGTGCTCCCAGGGCCTCTTTCACCATTCAGAGCGCTGAGGGCCCAGCGTGGAGGCCAAGCAAGAGCAGCTATGACTCTGATGAGTGCTTGCTGCGGGCCGCACACTGGTGCCTCCGCAGTGAGCAGGATTTGGGCAGAGCCTTGCTTTCGCAGGGCCCCCCATTGTGGGGAGCCAGACATTAGCCAGGAAGCATGCACTGCCTGTGATCATGACGAAGGCACTCTGCCTGGGCATTGACCTGGTCTGCTCTGGAGTCCAGGTGAGGTCCACGAGAAGAGGGGGCTATGCTGGGGTCTCAAGAAGAGCTGGAAGGGAGAGCAGCAGCATCTTGAAGGCACAGCTTGTGGGGAAATGGGGGTGGGGGCAGGCGGTGGGCATGCTGACTTGCTGGGGAAATGTCATAAAATGCAAGGGGATGCCTGGCGTTGGTTTAGCTTGAAAGCGAACAGTTTGGGGAAGAGAGAGTGAGGGTGGCCATGGGGAGACCAGGTGGTAGTGACTGAGGTGGAGAGAAAGGGACAGCACCAAGATGACCAAACAGACACCATCCCACTCCTGCAGAAGCAGGACAGACTCTGGTCTTAACCTTGGGGCAACAGTCCACAGCCAGGCAGCCCACTGATGGTGACATTTCCCCCATCATCCTCCCTGAAGCCTTGGCACGCTGGGGTCCAATTCACTGTGTACAGCCAAGGCAAACACTGGGGTGACTGGCATGCACGAGACCCAGGGGCTACAAGGGAGCAGGTGGGGGTCAGAGGGGTCTCCAACCAGACTTCCAGGTTTCCCTAAGCAGACTTCTTGCCAAAACAACGCACAGGTGCCACTTGACAAACGTGAATTAATGCGCCTATGCCAGGCAATAAATGATGTCAAAGGAATGCTGGAGGACTCTGGGACAGAGCAGCAGCATATCCACACCGTGTCTGCTACCAGGATCCTAGAGGCCTTCCGGTGCCGCGTCTGTACCCCACAAGCCCAGCCCCGACCTCTGCATTTGCATCCCTGCCAGCTGTCAGGTCACAAGATGCACAGGAAGGAGCCAGGGTTTGAGCCAGTTTGGCACTCGCCAACCCCATTTTCTTTAGGGAGCTACCCACCCCTTGTCCCCCCGTCCCGAGTTCAGATGGTGCAAAGCTCAGTCCTAGCTCCAGGCCTGACAAGGAGAGTCCCGCATGCGTCGGCAAACACGCAGCACATGAACAAGGCCGAGTCTTTCGCTGGAGATCCTGGGGCTGCTGAGCTGCTAGTGAATGGCCCTGAGGCTGCCATGCCAATCCCATGTCACCGAGACGGGCCTTGGACCAGAGCCAACCAGAGGGTAGCAGAGTCACAGAAGGAGCGGGAGGACTAAATCTGGCCTGTGTTCAGCCCTGAGTCAAGCTTGGCCCAAAGCTAACTCTGTCCCCAGACTTTTCAGTGAAGCCAATCAGTGCTAATTTTTGCTTAAGCCAGTTTGAGCTCGATCTCTGCCCCCTGTCACTAACAGACTCCAGTCTGAGAGAGGCGTGGTCCAGTCACTGCAGACTTAATTACACACATGCTGCAGGCCAGCATCTGTGGAAGAGACCTTGGACAGGCCTCAAAGTGACGCTAAGATGCTTTCTTTCTCTTCATAACAAGTGTCACTGCCTGATCCACTCCATATTGATGGGTTTATGGTCTGTCTCACCCATTAAGATATAAACTCCATGAGATCGGAGACTGCTTTGTTCCCCTGGGTACCCAATGGTCTGAGAACAGTACTTGGCACACTGTATGGATTCAACAAACACTTCATGAAGGGGAGGGAAGGGGGACATTAGAGAAAATGTGAGGCGAAGACACTCAGTGCCAGGCTAGTAAGGAAGGGCCAGAAGAGAGAGAACCATTTGGACGGAGAGAAGTGTGTGCTGGTGATGAGAACCGTGTCAGTGGATCTGCAGGTACGCGGAGGGGACTGCAGCTACTTGAGTAACTATGGGAGGCCTGGGCTGGCTGTGGTGCCAAGGTCCTGCCTGGAGCCTTCTGGACACATAGCAGGGCTGGGGGGCATGGGCCAGGAGAGGGCCCCTCTGATGGAGCAACGACCCTGCCCTGTGCCTGGACATGTGACCCAGCTGGAGACAGAGGGGGGCTATGGAAGGGGACGTGAGGGTCCAGCTCTGACAGGAGCCACCCGGAGAACAGAAAGCCAGGGTGACATCCAATCAGATCCTCCGCAATTGCCTCCCATCTCCTGTTCCTGTACCCACTCCTGCCACCATTCAGCCCTCCTTTCCTTCTCTGCCTCTACTCTCACTCCCTTAGATGTGGCCTCCACAGAACAGCCAGAAGCACTGTCATGAAATGCACACTTAAAACTGCAATGTCGGCCTGGCACGGTGTCTCACGCCTGTAATCCCAGCACTTTGGGAGGCCGAGACGGGTGGATCACAAGGTCAGGAGATCGAGACCATCCTGGCTAACATGGTGAAACCCTGTCTCTACTAAAAATACAAAAAATTAGCTGGGAGTGGTGGCGGGCGCCTGTAGCCGCAGCTACTCGGGAGGCTGAGGCAGGAGAATGGCATGTACCCGGGAGGCGGAGCTTGCAGTGAGCGGAGGTTGTGCCACTGCACTCCAGCCTGGGCGGCAGAGCGAGACTCCTCAAAAAAACAAAACAAAACAAACAAACAGACAAAAAACTGCAGTGTCAGCTGGGCACGGTGGCTCATGCCTGTAATCCCAGCACTTTGGGAGGCCGAGATGGGCGGATCACCTGAGGTCGGGAGCTCGAGACCAGCCTGACCAACACGGAGAAACCCCATCTCTACTAAAAATACGAAAAATGAGCTGGGCGTGGTGGTGCACACCTGTAAGTCCAGGTACTTGGGAGGCTGAGGCAGGAGAATCGCTTGAACCTGGGAGGCAGAGGTTGCAGTGAGCCGAGATCACGCCACTGCACTTCAGCCTGGGCAACAAGAGCGAAACTCCATCTCAAAAAAAAAAAAAAGAAAAAGAAAAAAGAAAAAGAAAAACAAAACAAAACTGCAGTGTCTCCCACAGAGTAGAGGCTGAGCACCTTGAGACAGAGGCCACGCCCGGCCACTAACCCTCCACCTCCCACTGTGGTGGCACTGAAAAGCCCACTGTCCCTGCACGACCCACACTCAGGGTGCACTTCTGGACTTCTGCTTGGTTTAGTCCCGCTACCGAGAGCCCGTAGTTCACCTTGTTTTCCATGGCCAGTGCTTACTCCTGCACGGACACCATCTCATTCAGGAAGCTCCCACTGTGAGAGACGTGCCCGCCCTGCTGCACTCCCTCCCAAGCAGGCCTTGTATCCCTGCCACGGGGCATGGCAGAGACCATGGCCACAGTAGCTGAAACAGCCTATCACCCAGCACACGCCGCATCAACACCCTGCAATGAGTGTTTGAACTAGGCCCTCTATCTGTCGTTCGTCTACACAACACCAGCTGCTATGCACTCACAAATATTTACTAAGCCCTCATTCTGTGCAGGGTGCCACAGGAAGAGTGGAGAATGGGAAGCTGAAGGCAGACGCTTCAGGGGAAAACATCTGACTGAAAGGGAGGGGCGTGTTTGCACTTGGTGACCAGGCACTGCAAAGCCCTGGCACTCCCAGAGGGATGTGTGGTGACAGCATCTACCCCTAGATGTAAGTTCTAGAAAGTGGGGCCTCATCTGTTCCGTTCACCTCTGTATTCTCAGTGCCAAACACAGAGCCTCACACATAACAGGCGCTCAACTGGCAGTTAGGGAGTGAATGAAATGTCACATGCTGCAAGGACTAAGAACCCAGGGAGGCATGGTCAGGGTTCTACAGAGGAACAGAATCAAGAGTATATAGCAACAGGAGATGACCTTGGCCCATCTCGGTCCATCGTAACCCCTGCTGATGGCAGGTCTGGCATTAATGACTGACCCAGCCACTGCACTAACTAACATGTAGAAATGAGCTTCAGTCACATCTCCACCCAAAGCACAGAGCGTCAGTTACTCACGCTGCATTTCTACTCAGACCAAAGGTTGATCAACTGCAAATCAGCATGGCTAACACAAACAGACAACACACACAAGCCCCATTCCAGGCAGGACCGCCCCGCTCCCCCCGCCCACCAGAGGCATGGGTTGCTGTTTGCAGCCATTCCCTATCACCAGGCTGATTCTGGCTATATCAGTGAGGAAGCAGCATGTGTTCAGCCACCTCCAACTCAAGTTTGGGGAATGGACAGGCGGCCAGCAGTAGCGAGGCTTCTACAACCTGCTTCAATTCCTATCCCAGCTTTTCTTTCACAGGTCAAGGGAAAATCACCACTGGAGATTATTCTAGAGACCCACCATGAAGACCTAAAACATTAAAATAGAATCAAATGCAGACGATTTGACCCAGAATCTGTCAACCAAGAGGTTGGGTTTTTTGTTGTTGTTTTTGGTCCTGTAACATGCTCCCTGTTGAAATCTAGTTTGTAAAAAAGCAGTCTGTCTGGAGATTGACTTCACACATCAGTATATTAAGAGATTAGAAAACCAATACAAGGCACAGTGGCTCACGTTTGTAATCCCAGCACTTGGGAGGCTGACGAGGGAGGATCACTTGAACCCAGGAGTTGGAGACCTGTCTGGGCAACATAATGAGACCCTATTTCTACAAAAAATAAACAAGTAGCCAGGCATGGTGGCACACTCCTGTAGTCCCAGCTACTTGGGAGGCCGAGGTGGGAGGACTGCTTGAGCCCAGGAGTTACAGGCTGCAGTGAGCCATGCTCGTGCCACTGCACTCCAGGCTAGGTGACAGAGTGAGACCTTGTCCCAAAAACATAGAGAAAGAAAGGAAAGAAACTCATTTGACCAGATGCTTCCCAAAGTTATGTGACCAGGGAGTTCCCCCATTTCCAGGGACATCCATGATGAGGCCTGAGAATGACATTTCATGGCCACTGTGGACAACACTGGTGTGTGAAATGGGGGAGATCCTGAGCCTCTCTTCCTTGGACACAAGTCACCTCAAACAACGTGTGGGGTGCTCTGGCCCACCACATACTTCCTCTCTGGCCTCACCATGGCTTTCCGGGGCACTGTGCACCAAGTCCCACATGGCTACTGCTGAATTCAAAACCTTCTCCCATCCAGCATCCTCTACCCTCCTCAGCTCACATGCCCAGACAGCACCCAGCCCGAGCCCAACAACTGTGATCCTGTGACGACCACAGACCCGGGCCAAGGAGAGTTCCCTGCTGCCCCTGGTCCCCCAGGAAAACAGCAAGGGGAGATGGCCTGGCCAGAAACTGAATGGAGTGAGCCCCTGCTGGCATCCAGGCCCACAGTGCTGGCTCTCCCTCCCGTCCCCTGCTACCCTCAACCCACCTGTGAGACTCAGATGCTAAATGGGACCAGCTGGAATTCCCCAGGATGGGGCCGATGTTCTGGTCCTGGTCTTTGCAGCCCCAGCGATGAGCACAGACAGGCTAAGAAGCAAGCCAGTCGCAGCACAGGAAGCTTGCCCATCTCTGCTCTCCTTCCCAACTTCTACCAGATGTTGGGAACCCCTCAGACCTGCTCGGCCCGGCTCCCCAACCTCTACCCAGTCATCCTCATGTGGCTATGGCTGTCAGGGTGCTCACCCAGTTGAGCCTGGGAACCACTCCGCCAGGTGCACAGAGGATGAAAAGATTCAATCCTAATATTCGCTCAGCAATTCCACACATCCCGGCACCCACTGTGCACCAAGCACTGCGTCGGCCTCTGGAGACATGGCAGTGATACAGGGAGACATGTCCCTATCTGGAGCGCCCATCACACCTTATCTGAACATATGACACAGGGGAGGCACAGGAGGCCCTGGGAACATAGAGCTGGGGCTTCCAACCCTGCGAGGCTGTGGAAGGGAGTGAATCAGGGAAGGCTGCTGGGAGAGGGGCTATTTGGACAGAAGGACAAGCAGCATTTGGCCACGTGAACAGGAACAGGGAAGCACACGGCAGCAGAGTGAGGAGTGCTGGAGGAACCAGGTCAGCGTGGCACATGCAGTGGGCCTGGTACTGTGCTAGTGCCTGGGACATGCCTTGGGGACAGACTGGAAAACAGGCCAGCCTGGGGCAAGAGGAGCCAAGTGGAGGTGGTGGAGGGGTGGGGTGTGCAGGGGGCACCTCCACCCTTCCCTGGGGTCTGAGGTCTGCACATTTACACCTGTATGGGTCAGTGCAGAAGCTCCTAAGAGGGAAACTCCAATCAAATTGAAGCAGTTCCTACGATAGCTTTTTTGAGGAAAGGGCCAAAGATTGCTGCAATGAAGGTGGGGGTCCTGGTGGAAGGTGGTCTCTTCCCCTGGAGGGACACAGTCTTCCTCCTGACCCTAGAGGAACTGTTCTCCTTGCAGGGGGCAGTAGGTCTCTGAGGAGGTGGGCTCTTCCTCTAAAGCAGGAATGACTGACCTAGGACCCAGATGGCTTGGGGGTGTGTGTGCGAAGTCCATAAAACCCTCACCCTGAACCCTGAAGTCACCTCCGTAATTTGGTGGATAGCATCTTTGTCTAGGGAAAGGGCCCAGATACCGCCTCTTCAAAGAGTAAGGAAGACGAAAGGAGGAGGGCGGTTTTCAACAGCCCACACGTCAGAGTTAAACAGCAGGCCTCCTGGTAGCACATCTACAAGCAGCCTCCAGGGACCAGGACTCAAAGGTTGTATCTGTATTATTTTCTGCCAAGAGACTGACTGGTGGCAAAACCTTGATGACAAAATGAATTCTGTGTCTACTTCAGAGGCAGCGAGGAGGGGAGAGGGAGCTGTAGAGCCCCTTGGGACAGGGTGGGTGGCGGGGGCTTCCCAGATTTAAGGAAAGGGGTGAGGTCTCTGCAGCCTACTACCAGCAAGAAAAGCAGAAAGCAAGGAGCTGGCCTGGACCCCAGCGGTGGCCCAGGGTAGAAAAGTGAGTTTCCCAACCCTCCAGGTGAACAAGGGTTGTAGAATCCTGTTCTACCTCTTAGACTTCTCCTAGCTTCTGCCATGTGATGCACAGCAAAGGCATCCACAAAGGGAGTCTCCCAGACGCGGGATGGTTTCATGTATGTGGCCAGCGTTCTTCGAGCAATTTTTTATGTGTTAGGTTTTATTTGCATCATGTCACCAAATCTTCACAACCACCTTAGGAGATGGTTTACACCAACATCCTTTCACAGGAAAGGAAATGGATAATCAGGTTAAATGACCTGTCCGAGGGGGCCCGGGTCTTCTGGCCGGGTGGGCCGACTCTGAAGCCTGGGCCCACGCTCCTAAGCGCCACACACCGCTCCGCTGCTGGCCAAGTACTACATGTGCAAAATGGAAGAGTCACCTGGAACTCCAGTTTGCTTCCTCTCACCTTTTCTGCACAGGCAGGCCTCAGAGCTACGACAAACACACTCATTCCTTTTGAGAAACAACAGCAGGAATAAAGTAGCTATTCTGGATAAGCACCTATGGAGGAGCACGAACCAAACTAGGGGGCTAGTTATGAGTTCCGGGGTCAGTGCAAGGTTTCCCGCAGGTCAGGTGACCACCTGCCTTGGCCAACACAGTGTGTGATTACCCCATGGCTGATCCCTCCTTTAAGGCTGTCGAGACAACAATATCAAAGACACATTCCAAGGCACACACTCAATGGCGACACAAGCTGCATTCTGTCTTCGTCTGTCAAATGTTCCACCCGGGAATGCTTTGCGTAATGTATTCAGAATCTAAGCTGACAACATGCACACCCTCGCCTCCGCCTCTCTCCTCTTCCATATAAACTTTCTTTCCTCACTGCTACAGAGAATAATTTACAAAGAAGCAAGGGCAGCCCTGCCTTGCAGTAAGCTTTGCCTCCCCACCGGCCCATGGCTGCCTCCAGCCTGTCGTGGAGGATCTCCCACTAAAACTAAATAGAAGAAACTACATAGGCCTGGGAAAACACATATAGGAGAGAATATGGAATATCTTTGCTTTTTCTGTTTATTCCCCTCCTGACTGATGACTCCAACACCTGCCAAGAAACTGCCCTCATCTAGAAAGCGACTTAGAACTCCTGACCAAACTGTCAGCAAGGTACTTGTATAAAATTAGCTTTAATCCTGGGCTGATATGTCTTAATCTTCTTACCTGTGAAAAAAATATGGAAAGCATCTCGCCAACACAAATAACAGTCTATTAAAATGTGGAAGCTCCTGTAATCTGGTGACACGATCACAACCCTTCAAGTCATTTATATTTTTCAGAAATTATTATAAACAGTTCTGTGCCACAGCACAAAGGTAAATCTGTCACTGACGTGTCAGCTCTGTCCTCCGACTACTGCTCTGGTGAGGAATGGAGCTGATCTCAAACATGCAGTTGCTGGGTGATGCCTCTGTGGGTCTGTGTATAACATGCTCAGGGTTCTCCAGCCCAGCTAGTGGAAGGTGGTGGGACCCTGGATGACTCAATTCTTTTCTCAATACTCCAATATATTTCTGTAACTTTCAACTGGTCTCATGGAGATTATGGGGACACACTTTTTGGAGCTGATGATATCTTACATTTTATGTACTTCTTTTTGGAATGCTCATCTTCTTGGCATTACCTTCAACTACCAAACTCCAAGCCAATCTCCACCACTCTAATCTCACCACCAGATACTTACACTTTCAACAAGCATTGCAGGGGCAACAGGCATTTGTTAAAAGGCCTTTACTGGACTCCAGGTAGGTACTTTACATATCTAGTCTCATTTATCATAGCCACATCCCCAAGACATCCTCCTCATATCCCACTCCACCCCATGAGGGCCAAGCCACATTCTGCCTTCTTTATTTCTACCTTTATCAGCCCTGCAGCCAAACCCTTCTAAGCCTCCACTCCTGCCCCACCCAGACGGTAAGCCCCTGGGGGCAGAACTTGTACTTCTGAACAGAAACTCCATAAAGTTATACAAAGTCAGCAACTCTGCCTACAACTGTATGGATGGCTGGGCACAGTGGCTCATGCCTGTAATCCCAGCATGTTGGAAGGCTGAGGCATGTGGATCACTTGAGGAAAACAGTTTGAGACCAGTCTGGGAAACATGGTGAAATCCTGTCTCTACCAATTTACAAAAATTAGCTGGGCCTGGTGGGATATGTAATCCCAGCTACTCGGGAGGCTGAGACCCAAGCATCACTTGAACCCGGGAGGTGGAGGTTGCAGTGAGCCGAGACCACCACGGCCCTCCAGCCTGGGTGACAGAGTGAGACTCTGTCTCCAAAAAAAAAAAAAAAAAAAGCAAAAAAAAACAAAACACTGTATGGAGAGATGGAGGATCCAGCTTTGACGGCACTTTTCTGTTCTGCCACTCCGCCACTAGGTGGTGTGACACCAACACAGCTGAGGCAACGCAAGTGGCTGAAGACTCGGGGAAAGTTCCAGTAGAGACAACAGAAATCCCCTCTCTACACAGAAGCTTACCAGAAGCAAAGCCAAGAACTACAGAATTTATGCTGAGGCAGCAGAGCAAAACTGATGATACTGGAGAGCGCGGGCTCCAGTCTTTGTGTGCGTTCAAACCTGCCCTGGACACTTGTGGTTGGGATCCCAGACCAGACAATGTACCTCGGGCACAATATCTTCATTTGCATATAAGGGCTGTTATTTCATCCCAGGCAGCTTCGGCAAGGATGAAATGAAATGATGCACACGCCGTGTTTGGGGAAGTGGCTGGCACACAGGATGATTCCCCACTGGCACTGGTAGCATTATTATGCTTAGAAGATTGCAAACACATCGATGCCACCTTAAAGCATGGGCCTTGGATTCAAGGACAGCTGCCAGCGCCCGGCAATGACAAATGCGTCAGAGTCTGACCCCTTTTAAGGGGTGGAATGGTTGGATCCAAGAGCTGCCTGGACACCTGGGACACTCAAGGCAAACGCTCAGGTGCTCAGTATGCCTGAGCCCTTCTAAGGTCACAGGAAATGGATGGGATCTGAAGGCAGGCTGAGCCGAGCGGCCAAGCCTTGCTCTCACCAGCAGGATCTACCAAGCGCAGACTTGTGCTAAGTGCCGAGCTTGGCACTGGAAACAGGAAAGAAATGGCAGACAAGGCCGCAGCTCTCTACTGGGAAAGAGAAAACAAACAAGTACCCGCTGTGTGCAGAGATAACTGGGTAATTCTGGAGCTGGGTGCTGCACAGAAAATACCGCAGGAGGGTGGAAGAGAGTGAGTGAATGGGGAAGGCCTCGCTGAAGCTCACACATGAAGGGTGAGCAGGTATGAGCCAGGTGAAGGCAAGAGATCCCAGGCAGAGCAGACCCCAAGTCAAAGGTTCTAAGGAAAGGAAGAGCCTGGAGGCCCTTGCTGGCCATGCTGAGGAATCTGGATTTATCCAGTGTAAAGGCTGGGGCCCAGGCCCTGAACTCTCAGGACCCAGTGGCCATCACCATGAATGCTGCAAAACATCCTCTCTCCTCCAAGCAGAGGGTAACCGCCTGTTTTCTCACCCTCTCCCCCAGAGAAAGGCAAGTTCTCAAGGACCGTTTTCCACTCACGCTCTGCTCTCACAGATGCAACGCGGGAATTAATTCTGGGTAAACAAGTTCCCAAAATTCTCTGTGGCAAACCTGGGGGAGTTTAATTTAGCAAAGGCATTTTAAACTTACTGCAAAAGGCAAGGCCTGCCTTCTAAACATGTGTATGGAGTAACTACTACTGTCTCTAGAATTTCCTCCCTTTCTTTGAACACCATAAACAGCGACAGTGAAACGCAGTGCCCTACGCCGCTCAGTTTTCAGGGAAGAACGAGTGCCCATTACCTCGAGTTTACTGACTCACCAGGAAGGACAAGCATGAATTCCTAGACTCCACGGCTGGTGACAGGTGCCCTGGCCCTAGCCAGCCCTACCTGCTTCCATGTCCTCGGGCTTCAGCCCCTGTGAAATGGTGCAGCCAGGACTCAGGGCATCCCTGAAGGTTCTTTCCAGCCCTGACATCCTGTCAGGTCCTCACCCTGGACCAGAGGCAGTGTTAAAGGTCAAGGAAAAGACTGTCCTTCCTCAAGAAGGATACGATGTCCACTGAGGCCTACTTAGCCGCCAAAAGGCCAGAATGGAAAAAGAAGGTTGGGAGGAGGGGCCTTAAACTCTAGCTGGCAATTAATTTATTCCTGGGTAGGTTCCCTTGATCCTGTGGACCAGTGGTTCTCACCCAGGAATAACTTCATCTCCCTGGGGACACTGGTCAAAGTCTGGAGACATCGTAGTTGTCATGTTTGTGGGGGTGGGGAGGAAACTGTTACAGATATCTAGTGGATGGAGACCAAAGATGCTGACCAACATCCTAGGAGGCTCAGAACAGTGCCCTGCCACCAAATGACCCAGGCCCAAATGTCAACTGAGCTGAGGGTAAGACACCTTGCATTAATCTTGGGCAAAAAAATTGAGCTGTATCTCTAACTCACATTATACACCAAAATAAATCCCCAATAGATTAGATGGCACAAACCAGGGTGACCCCTCACCCCAGCTTCTGGGATTCATCTCCTCTCTCCCTCCCCACTCAGACTGTGGCTTTAAATGTGTACAGGCTGCTAGGACCTCAGTAGGTTAGATAACTATGGAGCACAAAGTCTCTTGGGTGTCAGTGAAATCCTATAACCCAATGTTCTCAAGTGGGGGCAATTCTGCCACTAAGGGGACACTGGACCAGTGTCTGGAGACCTTTTATCTTCTCATGACTGGGAGCGGATGGGTGGGATGATTGGGTGCTATCGCATCACATGAGTAGAGACTAGAGGGGCTGCCCAACATCCTCCAATGCACAAGATGGCCACCACCAGCCCCAGTGTAAAGAATACTGAGGTGGAAAAACCCTGGTATAACTAACTCACAGGGTGCTTTCTCTCTACGCAGGCATCCAATTAGGAGAATCACAGCTGGCAGTAACTGACATGTACCTCCACATTCCAGCAGGTCAATTACCAGAAGTATATTCTCTCTCATACCACAATCCTCAGACTTGCGTATCATCGTTCCCATTTTACAGATGCAGGAGCTAAGGTCAGACAACTTGCCCATGGTTCTAGGGCAGAAGGCAAGACACAAACCAACGACAGCCAATCCAGGTGCTTCCAACCATGCCACAAGTTGCCAACAGGAACCTGCTGGTCAGCCCCGGGTTAGAATTCTCCCGATGTTGGCGAGGCAGCGGAGAAACCCATACTGTGCACTGTGGCTCTGGTAGCACATGGCAGTGGTTCTGAAATTTCCTGGTCTTGGGATCCCTTTCCACGCTTGTCAATGACCGAACATCTCCAAGAGCTTTTGGAAATGTGGGATGTAACTACTACTATTGATGCCGTATTAGAAATCAAACCTAAGATAATTTCAAAATATTTAAGATTATAATAAATTCCAGAAAGGTTTAGCTAAATAATACATTTTTATGAAAAATAAATATTTTTTAAAAATCAGTGAGAAAAGTGGCATTATTTTACATTTTGACAAATCTCTTTAACGTCTGGCTTAATAGAAGATAGCTGAATTCTCTCTCTCTCTCTTTTTTATTAAAGAAGGGGACCTTGTTATGTTGCCCAGGCTGGCTTTGAACTCCTGGGCTCAAGAGATCCTCCTGCCTCAGCCTTCCGAGTAGCTGGGACGGCAGGTGTGTGCCACTGTGCCTAGCCTGAATTCTCTTATCTGCTTCTGCAGTTCATCTGTTGCTATATCACACATCCAATAACCTCTGGAAAAAAACTCCACTGTCCATTTTCAAGTGAATGAGAGTGGAAAAAAAGGACAGATAATGTCTTTGTGTCGTTATGAAATAGTTTTGAACTTGCAGTCCCCTTGAAAAGATCTTGGGGGCTGCAGGGCCCCAGACCATCTCTGAGAACCACTGCCATGTGCTCTCCGAGTTCTAGCATTCCAAGGACACTAAATCCTGAATTAATTACAGACCATGAGGTGCTTTATGCTAAGGTTCTAGCTAACGAGCACTCTAAGTGAAGAGGATGCAGAGTCTAGGAGTCTGTATAACAGGGCTGAAACCCAAATACCAACCAAGGTCACAGGCACAGGAATAGAAGGAAGTGGGCCAGGCCCCAAGCAACATGGCGGGGACCACAGTATCCAATCTAATCTATCCACAGGCGCAGCTGTGTCTTAGCGCTGACAAATCACCGCTGTGTAAGAACGCAGGCCAAGGGTGGTTGCTGTTTTCTGAGAAATCAGAAATATGATTTTCTCCCCCTCTGAAATCTCAGAATTTTAAGTGTTGGCTCCTAATTACAAACAAAAACCTAAATGGGCCAAACGAAATATGTCTGCTTGCCCTTCAAGCAAGTTTGCAACTTCTGCCTGTGGTTTTCAACTCTGGCTTCACATTGTTAAACATCTGTGGAGCTCTTTAAAACCACAGACACCCTAGAACTACTGGAACTATTTCCAATGGTGCAGCCCAGGCAGCAGTTTTGATTTTCCCTGACAACCTCCTTAAACAAGCGTGAAGCCCATCCGGGGCTGAGATCCACAGCTAGTGCTGTGTGGCAGCTCTAAGTGCCAAGACTACCAAGGAGGAAGCAAACTGTGGACATGTGGAAGGTGGTGGTGAGGAGCTTTACCCGGAAGTCCCAGGCCACGTTATTCTCTACTGCGTAGGGGAGAGTCAAAGAGAACACCACTCCACCAGACCCCTTAAAACAGAAAACACCACCACTAGACCCTGAATAGATAATGATGCAAGCCCAGCTGCCTCACGATTGCTTCATAGTACCATGGAGAGCTACCAAATGCCTGGCCAAGCCAATACCAGCCATCTCCGCAGTGCTGTGGTTCTCTGTTAAGTCTTCACAAATGGCACTCTCTTCTCAGAGTCCCCAAATGCATCTCAACTTTCCTCAAATGGCCCTCATCTCCCACTACACTCAGGCCTATTCACTGTCTGAACTCACTTAGGAGGTCAGAATTCAACCCCCCTTCTCCACCCCAAACTCCTCCAAATGCCACTCGAAGCTCACCCCATTCCTGTTGCCTCTGCTCACTCCAACCACCTCAGAGGAGGAGCACACACCAGACCCAGGTTGACTCTAACACCTAATGAATGCACGAGGGTGCCGGGAAAATCCCATTTTCTGGTAAATGGAAAGGCAGCCTGAAGACTTGTTTGAAACGTTTTGCAGAAGTGCAGTGAGGGCTTTCCTGTCTATACGCAGGATCCTGGGCAAAATGGAAAGTCTCTTCAAAGTGTGTAAAAGATTTTGCAGTGTGGACACCCCTCAGGTACCATCAGGCCCCTTCTGCTACAGATACAGGAGGCACAGTGGAGGTGAAAACACACATTCTGCTCTCAGCAAAAATCCCAGAATTAGTTTTTTATCACAGATTCATGAGAAATTTTCCAAAAGTTGTTTAGGATAGGTTCCAACTATTTCAGTTCTAGCTAACCAATACAAATTCAGTTGCAACTCATCCTCTCAGGGGCTAAGTTTTAAGTCAACAAGGTACAAACTGAGAGAAGCCAAACCATCCTCAAAAATCTCTCAACTCTATACCTGGTCAGGCTTTTAAATCAGTGGTTCTCAACTGAAAGCAATTCTGCCCCCCCGGGGGACACTGGTGATGTCTGGAGACACTTCCGTTGTCATGACTGGTAGGGGTGAGGAGGGGGATATGCCATTAGCATTTGGTGGGGTAGAGGCCAGGGATCCTGACTAAGATCCTACAGTGCACAGGGCAGTCGCCCACAACAGAGAAATGCCTGGCCCCAGATGTCTGTAGTGCTGAGGCTGGGATCCCTGGGATCACTAAGTGACAGGCAGGACAGAACTTAGGAGGACCCAGAGCCCAGGCCCTGCTGGTCTCCTGCCAGGGGCTCAGTCCAGGGCCAACTCTGAGTGGGGCAGGTTCACCCACACAATGGAGACTTTGTTGAGCCCTTAAGCTAAATGTGTCTAGAGCAGAGTGCACTGTAGTAAAAACAGCAACCTGAGTGTTTATTACCATGAGCAGAGATTGGTGCTAAATACTGGATTTGCATTAATTCCTTCAGTGCTCACAGCAACCACGAGGTGGGTATGGTTATCATTATTCCCATTTTATTGGTGTGGAAACGGGGGTTCAAAGAGGTTAAGAAATTTGCCCCAAATGACTCAGAGTGGACAGTAGAGTTAAAACACAGACCCAGTTCTCTATAAGGACCGAAGCCTGCGTCCCCACCATCAATACCAGTGAGTCTCTCATCTGGGGGCGATTCTGCAACCTCCCCACCCCCACTCCCCAGGGATGTCAGGAGACTTTTTCTGTTGTCATGATGACCCCGGGAGTGAGGGGAGGTGTGTGCTACTGGCATCTAGTGAGTAGGTTCAAGGATGCTACTGTGCTGCTAAACCTACAATGCACAGGACAGCCCCCCTCCCGCCAACAGAGAACGATCAAAATGTCAGCTGCACCACACAAAGGTGAGAGCCCTGCTTCACACCGTCTCCCGGGTTTCCACCACACATAGTCCACAGGCCAACAGGGCCTTTCATGTCAGGATCTAGAATCCAAGATTCCCTGGAGTTCAAATGTGCTTTGCTCATCCTCTTCCCAGTCTTCTTTACCTTTGCCAGGGACAAAACTCTGCTTTCAAATCCTGATGCTGCCTACAATGCAGAATAACCCCAGAGACAGGATAAGTAATGAGTCTGGAAGGTATCAATGGGGAAATGCCAAGCAGGGGAGACTTATCCCTGGATGCAAGGGTGACACATGCACACACACTCTCTGAGAGGAAAAGCACTCAGGTGGACTTTAAAAGTCACAAACCACAGGAAGGGCTGTGAGAGTTGTTGTCACCATCCATGAGGCGATCACCATAGTGACGAGATCCAACAAGATGCTTTACACAACAGAAAACATTTCGTCATATACAAGCAGAGGACATCTACCCTCTACTACTCAAACCAGAGGGTCTCAACCCTGGCTACGCATGAGAATTACCTGTGCTGCCACCTACACAGAGGCCCAGGGCCCATCCAACACCACAGAGAATCGGAATCTGCAGGGCGTGGGGACTGAGCATCTGTGGCTTCAGGAAAGCTCCCCAGGTGATACTGATGCCCAGCCGTGTGGACAGCCGCTGCTTAGCCTGACACAGAGGTGGGACTGGCCCAGAGAAAAAAGACGGCAAATGGATGGAGGAGGGACATGGTGTGAGGGTGGAGCAACTTAAGATCTCAGTCTGGAAAGACAGAAGCCAAGAGGGCATTTGACTAGAGCTTAAACAGCAAGAGCAAACACATGACCATGGGGCAGTCCCTAAAACTTCAAAAGGCGCAGGCAAGGAGGCCCCACTTTACACAGTGAATACGAAATTAAACATCCTGGCAGGCTGTACAAGCCAAAACCAGAAATGGAGTGTTCAAGAAACACCATGACTGATTAAAGGACTGCAGGAATATGTGAGGCACAAAGTCCACCAAGGTTTGATTTCCTCAAGACAGCGATCCTTGAACTAGTGTCAGGGATAACGTGCTAGGTGAGTGTGGCATTTACTAGGGAAAAAAAGTGAAGTTCAAAACATTCCATTTCTCTCTTTGGCCCTTACCAGTTCAACTATGCCATTTACAACCAACAGCTCACGTGTACCGCATATGCTAGAAAGAGTATCCCCTGGAAAAGGGCAATCCATAATTTTCCCTTTGTGCTCAAATGTATTCCTCACAACAGGGTCCTCACTGGTGAATTCATTCATTCATTCATTCATTCATTCAACCAATATTTCTTGTATACCTACTCTGTGCCAGGCACCGTTCTAGATGCAAGGGGGTAATCAGTGATCATGACATAAAAATCCCTGACCTCATGGAGCGTACACGAGGCAAACATGCAAGTAACATCTAGCATGCTGGATTGTAAGAGCTGTACAGGAAAATCAAGCTAGGTGAACGGAATAGAGAACGTGGATATAATTTGAAATAGGTGGCCAGAGAAGCTCTCATTAATAAAGTAACATATGAGTAAAAACCAGAAGAAGTGAGCCACGGGGGTATCTGGGGGAAAACTGTTTCAGTTAGAGGAATCAGTAGGAGAAAAGGCTAAAAGCGGGGAGTGTATGGAACATTCAAGGAAAACTGAAAAAGCTAGAGTAGTTAGCACAGAGCAAGTCAGCGGAGAGTGGTGAGAGAGAAGGACAGGGAGGCACTGGGGCCCACTATGGGTTGAGAAGTTTTCAGTAGGGTAAGGGTGGAGGGAACAGGGGCCCAAGCATTGACAGTCTTGGTGGGGAGAAGTGGTGGTCCCCCTTTGGAAATAATTTTAAGGTAGAAATGACAGAATTTGCTGTGGAGTATGAGAAAGAGGGAAACCAGGGATGACTCCAAGGTTTGGGGCCTGAGGAATTCAAAGAATGGATCTGCCTAACTACAATGGGTGAAAGACCATGGGATGGGTGGGTGTGGTGGAGATAAGGATTTTTGTTTTGGAAATGCTCCAGACAAGCCTATGACACATCCAAATGGAGATGTCCAAATGTGATGCTGGACATGAGTCCTGAGTTCAAGAAACTATATGGGCTCAGGATGTAAATACATAAAATATGTCATATTGATTCCCACTTACCCATTCCCTCTGTAACTAGATCTCATGAGTTGGAACGCTGCAACCCTCCACGGGCTCCTTTATCTTAAAAAAAGAGATGTAGCAGCTGGGCGCAGTGGCTCACGCCTGTAATTCCAGCACTTTGGGAGGCTGAGGCGGGTGGATCACGAGGTCAGGAGATCAAGACCATCCTGGCCAACATGGTGAAATCCCGTCTCTACTAAAAATACAAAAATTAGCTGGATGTGGTAGCGCGCGCCTGTAATCCCAGATACTCGGGAGGCTGAGGCAGGAGAATCGCTTGAACCCGGGAAGCGGAGATTGCAGTGAGCCGAGATCACATCACTGCACAGCCTGGCAACAGAGCGAGACTCCGTCTCAAAAAATAAAATAGAATAAAATGGCCAAGAATCAGGGAGCCCACCTGTGCTGCTTCCTGTACAGATGCCCAGCGCCCGCCCAACACCACACAGAATCAGAATCTTTAAAAGTCCGAGACCCCGTGGTCTGGCATCTGAAGCCAGGCCACCTTGGTTCACATCCCTGCTCCTTCCCAGCTGTGTGACATGCCTTGGATAAGCGACGTAACCAGGCTGACTTAGTTTCCTCATCAAGTGAATGGGGCTAACAGTATCTATACCTCCTCCCAGGGAAAACAGTATGTCAGGACTTTGCACCTTAACTGGTACTACCCTAAATGCTCCACAAGACCGAGCACTTCCTATCATAATTCATTCATTAGTGCAATTCGGGATGGAAAACTCTCCAGCTACAGGGAGCACCGGATGAGGGAATCAGGGCCAGACAGGTAGAGAGATTGCCTGCATTTGTGCAACTAGAAGAAGGGGGAGCTAAAAATAGGCCTCAGAAGTCCTGAAGCTACAGCCATGGCAACACGACTGTGGATGGAAGCAGACATCAGCCTTACGGTGCCTTCTCGGGGGATCTGGAAGTGTAACCTTGTCAAAAACACTCAGGTGGGCTGTCAGCGCTCCACAGAGGAGGGATTCGCACGGTCTCTGTCTGGAAGCGCAGCAAAAAGGACCAAAAAGCAGCCAGGGCTTTCGGCGGCCCAGATCCTGCGGCGGGGCCTAAATGAGGGGGAGACGAGGCGCCCCGAAGGATCCGGGGGGAACTGGCGGGAAGTGGGGGCCGAAGTTCGGGGCGGGGACGCGGTGAAAACGGCCTGGGCTTCCTCCGGCCGCGGTGTGCGGCTGGTCCGCGGAGGACGAGGGCCTCACGGGCTCAGGAGATAGGCAGCCAGGCCGGGGAAGGGGAGACGTCGGGTGGCGGAGGACGAGGGGGCGGGGAGGGAGCGTGGCGCGCTCCGGGCCACGACCAGGCCCCAAGGTCTATTTACATCTGTGGCCGAAGCACTGGGGCCGCTACTCCCGCCCCCTTCAGCCCCGAGCTTGGCTGCGACGCAGAGGGCCCTTAGGGCTGCGATCTCGACGGCCTCCCGGCTCCTCTAGCCAAACGGCTGCAGGAGCCGAGGCTGCCGGGAGTGATGGGCCGGGCCGGTGAGCCCGACCTGAGGGGAGGCAATAGGGGGCGGCTGCAGGGCCCGCCAGGGTGCTAGCCTGAAGCGGACGAAACCCTTGCACTCTGCGGTGTTCCCCCCACAGGCTTGTGGCCTCTGGTCCTCCCGCTGCCCGTTCCCCGGCCGCCAGCCGGTCCCCGACGGCGCCTCCCCTACCTTCGTTCGCCAGGTCCGCCATTTTACTTCCTTAAGCCCTCCCACAAGGCCCCGCGCCGGCCCAGGCTCGCCTGCTTTCTGCCAGAAACTCCCGCGCGTGCGCACTTAACAAGCCTACTCCCTGTGAGGCGGCCAGCTCGCGCCTGCGCGCTGAGCGCCGCGCGGAGGCGAGCTTCAGATCGCCTGCCGGGCCAAGCCGCCTGCCCTGCGGAGCCGCGCTCCCAACACACGCCTGCGCACGAGCCGTCTCCCGCCTCCTTTTCCCGCCGACTGAGGGGGCGGGGACAGGGCCGGGAAGGGCGCATGCGCAGTGGCAGCGACGAAAGTTTAGTGAGGCGGCGCCGCGCGGCGCGAGGCGGGTCTTGAGGCTCTCGTTTTTCCCGCTCGTTTTCCGGGGATCCCCCGCGGTGGGACAGTGAGCAGTTCAGGACGCCTCAGCCGAGGTCTTCCTCCAGGTAAACCCCCGGGCCTGCGGCGGCTTCCCACACGCGCGGGCGGGAGACGCGTTACCTCCTGCCTCAGTTTACCCGCCTTAGGAGCCGTTACCTTCAGCAAACCCTTTCCTGAAACCACGGGGGAAGTGGCGAGAGGGCGCGGGGTGCTTGGGATTGGGGGGAATCAGAGCTCATCGGCGAGGGCGGGGGTCGTGGTCAGGCGCGAGGAGGGAGCGCAGCCCTGGGACGCAGGTGCTGGCGGGGGGCAGGGGGGACCCGGCGCGTGGAACTCGACCCCTCGGAGCCACGAGAATCAACTTCACAAGCTCATGGGAGGGTGTTGGACCCCGCGCGCCTCCAGGTTCCCCATCTGGAAAATGGGACCATCAGCCTCACTCGCAAGGCTCATGGGAGGGTCCCGGACACCCTGGAGTTGTTTTCTACTCACCTGCTATGAATCTGTCAGCAAATCCTTCGGACCTGGCCTTGCCTCCAAAATACAGCCCAGATCCACGCTTTCTCCCCAGCCAGGCTGTCACCACCCTAGGCCACATCGTCCCTATCTGTCTCATGGAAGACTTGGACAGTCTCATGGAAGACTTGGACTTTGCTGCATTCTTTGGAAGCCCCAGGCTCTGTTCTGCCCATGGCCGCAGGCTGAGGAGTCTTTTAAAAATGTAACCAGCCTGATGCGGTAGCTCACCCCTGTAATCCCAGAACTGTGGGAGGCCAAGGTGGGAGGATCTCTTGAGCTCAGTTCAAACCCAGCCTAGAAAACAGAGCAAGACCCCATCTCTACAAAAACACAAAAATTACCCGGGTGTGGTGGTGCAGGCCAGCTACTCGGGAGGCTGAGGCAGGAGGATCACATGAGCCCAGGAGGTTGAGGCTGCAGTGAGCTATGACAACAGTGCCACTGCCACCATCCTAGGGACAGAGCAAGAACCCCCCCATATATATAGATATAAATACTTTGTTTTTATCTACATACATATATACACACACAGATATATACATACATATGTGTGTATATATTTGTGTGTGTGTGTGTATATATATATACACACATAGACTGAAAACAGAAATATCAAGGCCACTCAGTGCTTCCAGAGGGCTCTCAGCTGAACTTGGAATATCCTAAACCTTTTATTCAGGCTTATGAAGTCCCCTGAACTTGGCTCCCACGCCCCACTTTGTTTCCCCTTGCTCATTGCTGTTCAGCCATGTGGGTCTTTCCGTCCTTGGAGCACAAGCTCATTCCAGCCTAAGGGCCTTTGTACTTGCTGATTTCTCTGCCTGGGACCTTGTATTTCAGGTCTTACCTAGGTTTGAGTCCCAGCTCTGTACCTTTTTGAGTATGATCTAAAAGAGAGTGAGGAGTACTACAATCTGTGGTCCAGATATAGCCTATGAACTAAAAATGGTTCCTCCCTCCCTCCCCTTGTTCCCTCCCTCCTTTTCCTTCCCTTCCCTTTCTTTTATTTATTTTGGAGTCTCTGTTGCCCACGCTGGAGTGCAGTGGTACAATTTTGACTCACTGCAACCTCCGCCTCCCAGGTTCAAGTGATTCTTCTGCCTCAGCCTCCTGAGTAGCTGGGATTACAGCTGTGTGCCGCTATACCCAGCTAATTTTTGTGTTTTTTTATAGAGACAGGGTTTCACCAGGCTGCTCTCGAACTCCTGACCTCAGGTGCTTCACCCACCTTGGCCTCCCAAAGTGCTGGGATTACAGGCATGAGACACCACGCCCTCTGACTTTTTACATTTTTAGCTGGTTGGGAAAAAAAAAATACCAAAAGAAGAATATCTCTTGATGTGAAAATGGTGTGAAATTTACATTTCAGTGTCTGTACATAAAGTTTCATTTGCAAACAGCCATGCTTACTCATTTATATATTATCTCTGGCTACTTTTGAGCTATGACATTAGAGCTATTTACATGGTTGTTATACTTTTCTGAACAGCCAGTGGGATGTGGTAAATATTTAACAACAGCTTCTCTGGAGGAGAATGTATTTGTTAGTATGTATTTATGTGTGTGTATATAGTTTATTGTAAATTTTACTGATTTTTCTATCACTTCCTTAAGACCACAAGACAATTAATAAAACAAATTGAACCCTGATTTGTAGCGTCTGCTGATTTTCTTGGTGTAAATACTTCAGTCATGGCCTATATTAAGTTACTAATGTGATATCACTAATACCAGAGTCTCAGTCTGTTGCCCAGGCAGGAGTGCAGTGGTGTGATCATTACTCACTGCAGCCTCCAATTCCTGCACTCAAGCAACCCACCTGCCTCGGTATCCCAAAGTGGGGGGATTACAGGCGTGAGCCTCTTTGGGAGGCTGAGGCAGGTGGATCACCTGAGATCAGGAGTTCAAGACCATCATGGCCAATGTGGTGAAACCCCTTCTCTACTAAAAATACAAAAATTAGCTGGGTATGGTGGCGGGCACCTGTAATCCTAGCTACTTGGGAGGCTGAGGCAGGAGAATCACTTGAATGCGGGAGACAGTGGCTGGAGTGAGCCGAGATCACACCACTGCACTCCAGCCTGGGCAACACAGTGAGACTGTGTCTCAAAACAAAAACAAAAACAAAAAAACCACAAAGAAATTCTCTAAGAGTAGCTCGAATGTCAGTCCCCCTGGTCGCCCACAGTGTGTAGAACTCAGGTCATCTCTCATTCCTAGGGTGTTGGTCTCATTATTTTCAGGTTTCCCCAAACTTCTCTTGGGTAGGTCTTGGCAGCCTTTACCATATCTGAACGGTGTGACCTTTAATGAACTTGATACTTTTCTTTTGGTTTAAATTTTCATTAAATAGATACTTTGTATCACTGTTTAAAATAGAAAAACCACTAAGCCATGAGTACACCATTGTAAAAGCAAACATGAAAACGAAACAATGTTTTCAAATTCAAAGTAGATACTGTTGCCTATCAAGGTGTTGGGACTGCTTTTTCCTTGATACAAAGGGAGATTAGCAAGTATTAGAGCGTTATTGAAGACGCTTTAGCACTTGGCGGGAACTTTCTCCTTGAAGTGATGAGAAGGAGTGAAGAGAATTGAAAATGGGCTAACATAATCTATGTGATTCATTATCGTTTAACACCATGTCTACATGTCGCCTAAAGTCAGGTCACACACCACATTCATCCCACACTTTGGGAAGCTGGCAGCACCGTGTCATCACTTGCTAAATATTATCCAGTCATGGCTTTTCAGGGGATACTGAGACACGCAAAACCTGTCAGGTCGATGAGCCAAGGACGTTTCCAGTGGTTTCGCAAGCCTCCTCCAAGTGTTGATGGCTGCCAGCTTTCCTTATCTGGCCTCTGGTAGCAAATTAACTTAGTCAACATTCACTTACACAAATATTTCTCAATTGCCTACTGTGGTAGCTTTAAAATATGGTCCCAAATTTGTTGACCCTTTTCCCAGCAAGAGAGGAGGGTGCTCCCTTCCCTTGAATGTAGGTGGGCTTGCTGATCAATAGAGCACAGAAGAAATGACACCGTGTAACTGACAAGGCTAGGACATAACGGACAGAGATACAGCTTCTGCAGCACTGCTGGAACACTCTCTCTGAAAGCTTTTGGCCACCATGTGAGCAGTCCAACTGCCCTGAAGCTGCCATGCTGTAAGGAAGCTGAAACACAGATCTCATGGCAAGGCCCTGGCCAAGAGATGCTCAGCCAACCCCCAACAGCTCCTGTGGCAGCTGCTGACTAATTGCATGAGAGACTCTGAGCCCCCACACAACCACCCAGCCTAGCCCTTCCCATTCCTCACCCACAGAACCTATGTTTGTTTGGTTGGTTGTTTTGAGACGGAGTCTCGCTCAGTCGCCCAGGCTGGAGTGCAGTGGCGTGATCTCGGCTCACTGCAAGCTCCACCTCCTGGGTTCACACCATTCTCCTGCCTCAGCCTCCTGAGTAGCTGGGACTACAGGCGCCCGCCACCGCGCCCGGCTAATTTTTTGTATTTTTAGTAGAGACGGGGTTTCACCGTGTTAGCCAGGATGGTCTCTATCTTCTGACCTCGTGATCCACCTGCCTCGGCCTCCCAAAGTGCTGGGATTACAGGCGTGAGCCACCACGCCCGGCCAGAAACTATGAAAGATAAATACTTGCTGTTATCAGCCACTAAACTCTGGGGATGTTCGTTACGCAGCATTATGTATCTACCATAGCTACGAAGCATCAGGCAATGTTGGGTTCCCAGGATGAACTAGACAGGCCCTGCTTTCATGGAGCTTTGCATCCTTTTGTGGAGAGACTTTAACAGTAGACAGGTAAGCAAAATTACTTGAGATAGTGATGGGTGCTACAAAGAAAATAAAACAGCATGCTATGACAAGTGACAGAAGGAGAGAATGCTTTTTTTTTTTTTTTTTTTTTTTTTTGTGATGGAGTCTCACTCTGTCTCCTAGGCTGGAGTGCAGTGGTGCGATCTCGACTCACTGCAAGCTCTGCCTCCCAGGTTCAAGTGATTCTCCTGCCTCAGCCTCCCGAGTAGCTGGGATTACAGGCGCCTATCACCACGCCCAGCTAATTTTTGTATTTTTAGTAGAGATGGAGTTTCACCATGTTGGCCAGGCTGGTCTCGAACTCCTGAGCTCAAGCAATCCGCCTGTCTCGGCCTCCCAAAGTGCTGGGATTACAGGCGTGAGCCACCGCGCCTGGCCGAGGGAATACTTTTACACAGTAAGGACCTCGGTGTGGCTAGAGCTGAGTGACCAAAAAGAGAGGTGGTGGAGATGAGCTCAGGGAGGGAGCGTGCAGGGCCTTGGAGGCTGCAGTGAGGAGTAAGGGCTTTCTCCTAATTGCGGGGGTTGGAGGCAGGAAATGGGAGGCCTTCAAATGACTCACCCTTAACTGCTGATTGGCCTCCCTGCTGTCTGCTTCCTCCTTGGCTCACCAGGATACAGGTCTCCCAGGATCCCCTGAGCCCGGGCTGAGCTCTGAAGACTTATGTCGCTCTCTCCTCTGCAGCCAAGGAGGATGGTGGTTCTGCAGCTGGGCTTCAGGAAAAAGGGCCTTCACAGCTGCAACTGAGTTTGCATCTTCCCATCACGGGCAGGGAACCAGCATGTCGTGCTTTTACAGAGCAAAAGGGGCTTTGCTGTCCGACGCGCTAGGAGCCAATGCTAGGACACGAGGGTTTTTGAGAAAAGCTTTTTATTGCAAGTTGACTAACAAGCAGATGGGAGTCCATCTCAAAGCTGTCTCCCCGTGCTAGCTTTAAGACTTTACTTTCTGTGGGTGTGGAGATGGGGTCTTGCTATGTTGCCCAGGCTGGTCTCGAACTCTTGGCATCGAGCGATCCTCCTCTCTCTGCCTCCCAAAGGACTGGGATTGTAGGCCTGAGGCACCACGCCCACCCTAAGGCAGTCAATACCTTTATTAGAAGAGGTTTAGGGGTCAGATAGAGGGATTAGTAGGTAGGCGATGGGTAGAAGGAAATAGGAAGTCTGGAAAGGCCTCTGGCATGCGCAGTTATCTCTTCATCCCTCCTCATGGATCGCATGTGCAAATTTGGGGGGTGTTAGACTAAAACATGCAGTGGAAATTGAGGCTCTGACATCAGCAAGCTCGTTCTGTGCACACTCCAGTCCGCCATGTTGTTCCAACTGATTTCAGCCAGTTTTGTTATCTTACAAGCACAGGGAGTTTCAGTAAGTTGTTTCTTTTCTTATCCAGCAAACTTAGAAATTTCTATTAGTCATAGGTTTCTGTAATTCCTGGGGAGTGATCAATCAAGTATAATTCCTGCCCTTAAGGATCTCGGAGCCAGGTGAGGTTGGAGGGACTTCATCGTGAATGCCTTATTGGTTCATCTGCCTTCCCTGTTCTCCCTCAACCCATGGCCTCAAGTTCCTGACAACAGGATGTCAGATGTGACCAACGGTGGCCCCTTGCCCATGATAGCAGGAACCCCTAACCCAAACTAGGCACATCAGCCAGGGATTTGGGGCTGGAATTGCCTCTGGAAGAAAGCTGGGCTGGATCTTGTTAACCTGGGGTAGGGCCGCATTCTCCTTCCCATGACCTGATCCGCAACCAGGGGTCAGCAGTGCTGGGAGGTGGAGAGCCAAGGGTGCCACAGCTGGGTTCCCAAGCCTTCACTTTGCTCGGTGACACATTCCTGTCTCCTTCTGATCAACTCTGCTTTTCCCCCTCCTCCTCCTCCTCCTCCTCCTCCTCCTCCTCCTCCTCCTCCTCTCCCCCTTCCCCTTCCCCTTTTCCTTCCCTTCCCCTTCCCCTTCTCCTTCCCCTTCTCCTTCTCTTTCTCCTTCTCCTTCTTCTTTTTTGTTGAGATGGAGTCTCCCTCTGTCACCCAGGCTGGAGTGCAGTGGCACAATCTCGGCTCACTGCAAGCTCCAACTCCCGGGTTCAAGCAATTCTCCTGCCTCAGCCTCCTGAGTAGCTGGGATTACAGGTGCCCGCCACGGCACCCGGCTAATTTTTATATTTTTAGTAGAGACGGGGTTGTCACTATGTTGGCCAGGCTGGTCTCAAACTCCTGACCTCAAGTGATCTGCCCGCCCAAAGTGCTGGGATTGCAGGCGTGAGCCACGGCACCCCGCCTCTTTATTTTAAGTTAAATAAATTAATTTTTTTTTCTCTTTTTTTTTTTTTGAGACAGAGTCTCGCTCTGTCGCCCAGGCTGGAGTGCAGTGTCCGGATCTCAGCTTACTGCAAGCTCCGCCTCCCGGGTTTACGCCATTCTTCTGCCTCAGCCTCCTGAGTAGCTGGGACTACAGGTGCCCGCCACCTCGCCCGGCTACTTTTTTTTGTATTTTTTAGTAGAGAAGGGGTTTCACCGTGTTAGCCAGGATGGTCTCTATCTTCTGACCTCGTGATCCACCCGTCCCGGCCTCCCAAAGTGCTGGGATTTCAGGCTTGAGCCACCGCGCCCGGCCTCTTATAAATTAAATTTTAAAATAAATAAATTTGAAATACAATCAGACTTAAAAAGAAGTTGCAAAAATAGTACAAAGGGTTCCATATAACTTCCATCAGTTTCCTCAGATATTCACATCCTGAGCAAAATCAGGAAATTCACATTGATACACTACTATTGACTAATGTGCAAACCTCATTCACATTTCATCTGTTCAGCCCTAGTGTCCTTTTTCTGTTCCAGGATTTAGTCCTGGATCCTGTCTTGCATTTAGGTATCCTTTCTCCTTAGTTTCCTTTAGTCTGGATCATTTCCTCTGTTTTTTATGTACTTTTTCTTGACAATGACGTTTCTAATGAGTACTGCAATTATTTTGTAGAATACCCCTTAACTTTGGGTTTGTTTGATGTTTCCTCACAGTGAAACTCAGGTTAAGCGTTTTTGGCAGGGATTACACAGAAGTCATGTGTGTCTGTGTCAGCGCGTCCTAGCAAGGGCACATGATGGCGATTTATACCTTTTGTTTTTCTTTGAGACACAGTCTCTCTCTGTTGCCCAGGCTGGAGTGCAGTGGTGCAATCTTGGCTCACTGCAACCTCCGCCTCCTGGGTTCAAGCAATTCTCATGCATCAGCTTCCTGAGTAGCTGGGAAAACAGGTGCACACCACCATGCCAGGCTAATTTTTGTATTATTAGTAGAGATGGAGTTTCACCATGTCGGCTAGGCTGGTCGTGAACTTGTGACCTCAAGTGATCTGCCCACCTAGGCCTGCCAAAGTGTTGGGATTACAGGTGTGAGCCACTGGGCCTGGCCAAGATCGCTTTTTTTTTTTTTTTTTTTTTTTTTGAGATTGAGTCTCGTTCTATTGCCCAGGCTGGAGTGCAATGGTGCAATATTGGCTCCCTGTAACTTCCACCTCCCAGGTTCAAGTGATTCTCCTACCTCAGCCTCCCGAGTAGCTGGGATTACAGGCATGCACCACCACGCCCGACTAATTTTTGTATTTTTAATAGAGACGGTGTTTCACCGTGTTGGCCAGGCTGGTCTCAAGCTCCTGACCTCGCGATCCGCCCGCCTCAGCCTCCCGAAGGGCTGGGATTGCAGGTGTGAGCCGCCGCGCCCAGCCAATCGCTTGTTTTAAATGGTGTCTGCCAGGTGACTTTTTCGCATTGTTATGTTGGGGGGATATTTTGGGCCTTTGTAAACAAATAGGAAATATTCGAGGAAGAGAAGGGGAGGAAGATAAGGGGAGGAAGGAAATTAGCTCACTCACTCCCTTGTTTTTGATCTTATCATGCATCATTGCAAATAAGTAAACAAATCAGCCTGGCTTCTGGGCAAAATCCAACTTTCTGTGTCCCCTGCGAAAAGGAAAAGGCTGTATCACACAGTGACCACTGGGGAGCAGCAGAGGATTGGGATGAATCAAAACTCAACTCCAGGAGAAAGGGCAGTTGGCTGCGTTCTGGGTAAACTTACCGGGACGTAAGCTCCGCATCTGCTGGGGTTCTGGCGTCTTCCATGAGCCAGGCTATGGAAGTGGAGGTAGGGAGTCTTAGTTGCACCTCGCTCCCAGCCTGCTGCTGCGGTTACCAAGCCGTATGGACGCGCCACCTTGAAAACAGGAGCTGTCGTCTCGGGAGGGCTTCACGAGGTCTCAGAATCCCCTTCTGAGACTGGCTAGAAAATTCCTGGGTGCTGAGGCTGTATCTCTTTGGAGATTGATTGCAACCCCCCGAAAGCAGTTCTGGAAGATATAAGCCAAGGAGGAATTTGCTAGAAGGTTATGTGGATGTTCATGAGATCAAAAAGAAAGGAGAAGCAACTGGCAGCTTCAACAGGTCTTAAAAGCGAAAATCACTGAGGACAATGCACCGGGTGTCTCTCCCAGGATGTCTGAACTTTGACTGCTTTCAGTCTCACCCTTCAGCTCAGGGTTCAGAGTCTAAGGAGAAAGTGTTGGATGGGGTCAGCAGGGTACAGGGTACGGTAGGTTAATTTTTGCTCACCCCCAATCAAATTCATTCCTCCATCATTTTTTCTTTTCTTTTTTTTTTTTTTTTTTTTGGAGACGGAATCTCAGTGTCGCCCAGGCTGGAGTGCAGTGGCACGATCTTGGCTCACTGCAACCTCCACCTCCCGGGTTCAAGCGATCCTCCTGCCTCAGCCTCCCAAAGAGCTGGAATTTATAGGCGCCACCACCACGTCCAACTAATTTTTGCGTTTTTATTAAAGATGGGGATTTCACCATGTTGGCCAGGCTGGACTTGAACTTCTGACCTCAGGTGATCTGCCTGCCTTGGCCTCCCAAAGTGCTGGGATGACAGGCTTGAGGCACCGTGCCTGGCCCTTCCATCAAATATTTATTGAGCAATAAATACATAGTGGGTTCTGTGTGCCTAACCAGTGGTGTGAGATGCCATTTGAGACATTCAAGTGGAGGCATCCCAGCTCCTCCCCGGGACCTAGGAAGCCCGCATCCCATTACTCTGCAGCCTTCCTCAACCTCCTGCCCTGCCATTCACTCTGTGCCAGCAACACCAGCCTCCTTACCACTCCCCCCACCCCCAACACGCCGAACTCATTCCCTCCCTGCCCACCTGGAACAGCCTCCCTCAATATGTGAGACCCACCCACACAGAGACAGTATTTAAAGCCACAAGAGGAAGATCAGTCCTCCAAGAGAATCAGGGTGTTATTCCAAAAGAAGGCAGGATGGATGCTGGATAGCAAAACCCCACAAAACGTCCATGACAGGATTCCAGGAGGGGCCCACGATCTCACAATAGGCTGAGAACAACTCTCAGCCCTCCTGAGAGCCTCTGTGTGAGTGCACATATACTCATGCATATATGGTACTGTGGCTTTGGAGACCTGTGCGTATTCAATGCATTTTACATCGCAGCCCAATACCATAAATGCATGTGTATATGTGCACTCACACATACACTGAAGTGAAAATTTTGCAAAGCTATATTTATCTTTATTACATCATCACTCCTGATGTTTTAGATTTTTATCCTGGTTCATTAGGGAAAAAAAAAAAAAAAAGGCAAGCGCGATGGCTCACGCCTGTAATCCCAGCACTTTGGGAGGCTGAGGTGAGCAGATCACCTGAAGTCAGGAGTTTGAGACCAGTCTGGTCAACATGGTAAAACCCCATCTCTATTAAAAATACAAAAATTAGCCAGGCATGGTGACGCACACCTCTAATCCTGGCTACTCAGGAGGCTGAGGGGGAGAATCGATTAAACCCAGGAGGTGGAGGTTGCAGTGAGCTGAGATTGTGCCACTGCACTCCAGCCTGGGCAACAGCAAGACTGTCTCAAAAAACGAAACAAAACAAAAGACCAAACCACACACGAAAAACCAAACCAAACCGGGTATAACTCACCAATTTGATCTCCACAGGGCTCCCGGGTGCCCCTGCTCCACCCCGCAGCCACAACTCTACCCCTCACTTGTTCTATCTTAACAAGCACCTAATTGACCCCGTGCTCCTGTTTCTTCTGGTGTAATCCGCCCTGCCTGAACACAGCTTTCTAAAGCCCAGCTTTGATTACATCAAAAACCTTTGGTGGCCTCCTGCCTGAATTCCAGTTTCTTTGGAATTCCTCATCACTCCTCTGGACGTTTTTTTCTCCTCCCTGGCACAGCACCTTCCTTCCCTTGATCACCGTAAAGAACGCTTTCTCTGGGGGGCCCTCCCCACTCCCTCATGCCCTCAATGTTTGCTGAGCATGTGCTGTGATAGATTTGGGAAATCCATTTCAACAAGGCACATGATAGCTACTCACTCGCAGAGCTTGTGGGAAAGATAGATTTGCAAACAATTACTATAAAGTCTGGTGGGGAAGTTGGGTCTAAGTGACCCTAATCTACCCAGGGAGCACCCAGGAAGGCTTCCTGGAAGAAGCGCCAATTAAGACGAGTGCTAAAGAGGAAGGTGTCTCCCAGGCGACACTGGCAGCGTCCAGAGACATTTTTGGTTGTCAGGATTGGGCTGGGGTGCTCCTGGCACGGAGTGGGTGGAGGCCAGGGACGCTGCTCAGCACCCTGTGGTGCCCAGTATGGGCTCACCCTGGAGAATTATCTGACACCCCACCATCTGTGGTATCGGCCGTGCCAAGGGGTAGAAACAACTCTTGAAGGCTTAGTCCAGTGCTTTCTGTATATTGATCTTCTTTCTCACAACACTGTGAGGTATTTGTATTGTCTCTTTTCCAGAGGGAGAAACTGATGAAGGTAATTTACTTGAGGGCACAGTGGAGCTGACTCTCAAACCTGTGCAGTGGAATCCTCGCCACTCTGCCTCTCCTGGCCAAGGAGGAGCTGGGGAGTAGCAAAGAGGAAGGGGAGAAACGGTCTGATTATGGCCATTTTGAGGCAGGGCCAAGGGGTGGGGCAGGGCAATGTGGGTAGACGGAAGGTGCTGCCCACACTGTGGTGGAGACATGGGGAGGAGGTCTGGACGGCCAGATGCCGGGCTGCTGTCTTGCTCTGCCGAGGGCCAGGCACCCAGGAGCTCTGAGCAGAGTTTAGTAAAGTCAGCAGCTTGTGGAGGTATTTCCATCGTGGGAGTGGCTGAGGTGACTGAGGGGGTAGAAGGAGGAGAGGAGTGGGCAGGACCCAGGCGCAGAGGAGCAGCAGCCAGAAGCAGGAGGAAAACAGGGGTGGTGGGGGGTACTCCAGGTGGAGCTTCTCCCCTTTTTTTTTTCTTTTGAGACAGAGTCTTGCTCTGTCGCCCAGGTTGGAGTGCAGTGGCACGATCTCGATCACTGTAAGCTCCACCTCCCAGGTTCAAGTGATTCTCCTGCCTCAGCCTCCCCAGTTGCTGGGACTACAGGCGCCCACCACCACACCTGGCTAATGTTTGCATTTTTAATAGAGACGGGGTTTCACCATGTTAGCCAGGATGGTCTTGATCTCCTCACCTTGTAATCCACCCGCCTTGGCCTCTGAAAGTGCTGGGATTACAGGCATGAGCCACTGCGCCTGGCCCGCATCTCCCCCTTCTTAGCATGCTGGTAGCTGCAGTGCGTGGGGTCCCCTCCCATCTTGCACTGGAGTTCCTGCCACCAGACAGTTCGTGAAGGCAGGGACATCTCTGGGGCTCCCCACCCCTCCTTGCTGACATCTGCCTGGAGGTCAGGGCTGTAATGGCAGCTCTACCATCACCGGGGACCCAGCCTCCTCTGACTCATTGCTTTCCCATCCTTATCATGGGGCTTCCACCTTGAGGTCCACTGTGGCTGCTGTGCTCCAGCCATCACATCGGCATTCCAACCAGCAGCCTTGCTTTTCCCACGTGTACAATGGGGATTACCTCTACCTTAGGTCATCAAAAAGAGGAGACGGGACAGAAGTGTAGCGTGGAGGCTGCTGTGATGACGGCCAGTACCCCCTTGAGATGCTTGGTAAAACCAAGTTTCCCCTTTTTTTTCTGAGGCAACTGCACCCTGGGGACCTGCCCAGAGGGCTTTGGAGGCACATGATGGCCTGAGGAGCTCAAGCAGGCTCCTCTTTCCTGGGGCACCATCCCCCATGCTCTGAGCTCCTGCTTTCCCCAGCCTGTCAGGCCCTGTGGGCAGGGCTTGGGTTTCCTGCTCTGGGCCCTGCAGTCCACACCGGGCCTGGCTCTGCGGCGGTTGGGGAGGTGGGGAGTTGGTACTTGCCTAATTTGACTCAGGGGTCTCAGCTGGAGGAAGGTCTGAAATTGTGACCCAGCAGGGGATGGGGCGAGTGGATTTCCTGGCTGAAGTTGGCACCGTCAGGACCCAGTGGGGTCCTGGAGTCCCAGCCCAGGGAAGGGAGGGGCGATTCTAGTGTCGCCTGGGACAGAGAGGCCTGGACTGGGGCAAAGGCCGAGTGTCTCTGGGGGCATACGGGGCACTGGCCTGGCACTCGGGAAACAGATTTAGGGGCAGCTGAGTGAGAACTGTACTACTAGCCTTTGTGGGCCACCTCCCTCCCACAGGTGGGCCCTGCCGGGTTCCTGAGCCCATTGCTGTCCTCTGCAGAGTTTCTTCAAAGTCCTGTAGCCCCGCACCACAGTCCCCTGAGAGGGAATGGCAGCAACAGCACGCTTCCTGGCCCCTACCCGAATCCCACCGAGTCAGGCTCCCTGTGGATGGGGTCTAGGAATTTTTTGAGCAAGCCCATGCACTGATTCTCAATGATTCTGAAGTTTGGCCCCAACTGTACCAAGGAAACCATGAGGACAACCAGTGGTTCGGATCCGAGACCGGTGCACCTGCTTCTCCACTAGATCCAAGTGGGTCTAGCCTGTAACAAATGCAAACAGGAGGCCGGGCCGGTGGCTCACGCCTATAATCTCAGCACTTCGGGAGGCCGAGGTGAGAGGATCGCTTGAGCTGAGGAGTTTGAGTCCAGCCTGGGCAACATAGGAAGACCCCCATCGCTAAAAAAAAAAAAAAAAAAAAAAAAAAAAATTAACTGGATGTGGTGGCGCGCGCCTATTGTCTCAGCTACTTGGGGAGGCTAAGGTGGGAGGATCACCTGAGCCCAAGAGGTTGAGGCTGCAGTGAGCTATGATAATGCCACTGCACTCCAGCCTGGGTAATAGAATGAAACCATCTCTTAAACAACAAACAAACAAACAAACAAACAAAAACAAAAAAAAACCCAAAGTGTAAACAGGAGCCACTGACCATCCTGGACAAAGAAGTGTTTCTGTGCCATCATTGGCTCAGGGTGGGCCTTGCTAAGGAACTGAGGGCCCCGGGCTCCTTTTGGAAGGCACTAGAACATCCCCAGGGAGCCTGCAGGCAAGTGCGGGGGGCACCTCTGTGGCTTCTCCTCTGGGTCTTGAGTGGTTCAAGCCCAGCAGGCTGGTGTCCCAGGGCGGGGGGGGCAGGGCCTGGAGTGTGGACAGCGAGTCCAAAAGTGGGCACGCTCAGTGTTTACTGCTATGAAAAACGAGACCAGGCCTGAGAGGCTCGTGGCTTTGCTGCCACCTCTGTTGCTCCTCGTGGATCGGAAAGACGGGCCGGAGCCTAAGGCAGAAACCAGCTTGTATTGGTTACCAGGAGTGAGCAAAAGCCGGGCGTTACAATCTGTTAACTGTGAGCTTCAGTGTCTCCAAGGAGAGGAGAGGTATAAAGACATTCTTTCCGTCGGATTTCAACTAAGGTTTGGGCTATACGACCAGACAAACAGTGATTATTCCTGACTTTTCGTTTCTAAAGTGAGCACGCGTCTTTCTCCTCCTGCCCCTCCACTCGGGCGCAGGCCGAGCGTTGCTCTGAGCTCCTGCAAGCAGGGAAGGAAGGTTTTTAAAGGCCACGTGAGCTATTAGTACCTTCTGTGTGAATGAGAACAAAACATTTGGGACTGAACATACTGCAATGTACACATTCATAAGAAACATTCTAATAACAATTAGAGCACAAAACTATTGGTATAAACATTTTTCCAAAAAGAGAAAACTATTGCATTTCGTTAGAAAGCGCGTCCTGGGCCGAGGCTCGTCTTTCTTCTCTGCAGCTGGTTTGGGGGCAGAAACTCCAGCACGCAGCTGTCCAACTGCAGCGGCCACGTGTCTCCATGGAGACAAACTCGGTGTCTCAAGTTCGGGGCTTCGAAAGTCCCGAATATTTGTCCCCAGAGAAGAGTTCTGACTTTGAAGAGGACAAGGTGGGACTCGCTGGGGGTTGGGGTGCTCCGGGATTAATTCAGAGGGAGGCGTTCTGGAAGACTCCGTGGAGCGGGACGCAGGCACTGCTGTTTGGACGACAGGCGGGATGGCTGCTTTCCGAAGTCGCGGCTGTGACACTGTTCCTGTTGGACAAACTCCTTCCACAGCCAGCGGCTTGATGGTGATGATGAACTTGGACAGAGCCCCAGATCCTTCCTGGTGCTGACAGAACTTCTGGTTTTGAGTTTTCGGAAGACACTGCTTTGTCCTGGCACGAGCGAGCCCGTTTCTGTGGCTTGTTCTTTTTCAAGCTGCAGATCTGTCCAGGACACAGCGATTGTCAGCTGCCCCTCAAGTCCTTTGGCATCTGGAGATGGGTTCCTGCAGCACGGCCGGCCTCCCGCCTCAGCGCATCGGGGCAGGGCAGTCTGGCTCTAAAAGGCCACAGGGCACCGCACACAGCTGGGTCCCTCCCACATGGTGCTACCAGACAAGGGCACTCCACTTTCCATTCCTGACGGGACTCCAGGGATGCTGGCGAGCTCTGTGTCTCCCCAGTGGTGGCAGGTAGGAGGGGAGAGGCCGTCCCTTTCTATTCGGGCTCTGCCAGGTTTTTAAATTTTTAAATCATGGTGAAAATTGGTTCCAGTTGAGTGTAGGGGCCAGCGCTCTCAGCACAGCCCCTTCAGCTCTTAAAGGGACTGGGGCCAAAGTCCAGAGTTCCAGCAGAGGAGGGTTTGTCCAGAACAAAGAACCCATGGTCTGGTGTGGCCCTGCTGGCTGTACAGGGGCCTGGCACCCAGAGCACAGCTACAGTCAGTGGGAGCCCCGGCCCAGGCTTCTGTAGCTTCAACAACTGCTTTCCTTCTTGAACACTCTCTCGGCCTTCAAGGGCACGCTGACCCCGGGAGCCCCCGCTTGAGTCAAAGTAAACATCCATCGTCTAAGAGGCACTAATTTGGTGGAGCCGGTGAAGTCCAGGTTCCCAGAGCGACCGGGCGGCATCTTCTGGAACCTGGCGGAGGAGCCGGCCGGGGCTGCTAGATGCCCTGCAGGGAGTGGTTGGGATCACTGCGCTCCCGCTTCACCAGGGGCTCGCCCAGGCTGTGGGCATCCGGGCCCGCCTCGCTGCCGCGCTGCTCATCACCCATGTCGTCTGTGGAGGGAGGGGTAGGGTCAGTGTCCATCATCAGGAGGGCATGGGAGGGAGAGACGGAAGCGCATGTTCCAAGAGCCGCTCCGGCACGCCAGGCAGGGTACTAAGGACACATGGCAGCCCGTGGACCCCGCCTTGGCCTCTGCTCCAGGCTGACCTGTCCTCTCCCACCTACCTGGTCACCCAGAGGTGCCCCCAGGTCGGGCCAGGCGAAAGAGCCTCTGCCCTGTGCCTCTCTCCCCAGGGCCGATAGGCCTGGGGCCTGCTCCCCACAGGGCTGGGGCCTCTGGGATCCTCCTCCCACCCACGTGGAGCAGGGACGGGGCCCAGGGGCTCCTCTGGCCTGCCTGTCCCACTCTACTGCTGGGCATGGGCGCAGGAGACCAGAGGCTGCCTGGTCCGGACCTGGTGCTGAGGTCCCTGGGCAGCCGCTACCCAGAGGCCGGCAGCACTCTGAGCCCCAGCCGAGCCAGTCTGCAGTGGCGCCTGCTGCCCAGGGCCCTCACCCACTGTCTGGACACCAGATCCCAGGGCCCTCACCCCCCAGGGGCTGCCCCCATTTCCACCTGCTCATCATGAGATGAGGCAGACAGGCCACGGCCAGGAGTACCACCCTCCTGGGAGGGCCGTGGCGGGAAAGCTGCAGACACACCCACCTTTGTCAAGCAGCGTCAGCGACAGAGAGGCGAGATCGTTGAACTGAAAGAGAAACCTGGAGTCAGGGGCGCCTGCAGAGGGGTGGCAGTTGCTGTTTGGGGGCTCTGGGGATGCTGCCCAACCTTGCCTTGAGCCACGTCCTCCATTCACAGTAAAGCAGCCAGGGTCTGCCCTGAGAAGTGGCTCTGATGCTGCCAGGCGTCTGGGTGGGTCCCTGTCCCCTGTCCAGGCCGCCTCTGGGAACTGCTGGGGGTGGAGGGTGCTGACTGCTCGAGGCAGTGAGGGGACAGGAGCTGGTTCCCGAGGTCCCCTGGGTGTGGCTGCTCTGGGTTTTAAGGTGGCAGGGAAGGGCCGTGGGCCAAGTTATCTTTGCTCCCTGCAGTCTGTGTACAGCATGAAAACCACTGCTTGGTGGCCCCAGAGCCCGGCGTCCACGCCAACACGCAGAGCACACACAGCTGCCACAGTCTCTGCACACGCTGCGGGGCCCCGCCACCGACTCTGAGGGTGCTGTGGCCTCTGGGTAGTAAGAGGGCAGGGACCCTGCCATTCATCAAGCATCACCTCGTTTCTTCCTCGAGGCAAACCCATGCAGCCCAGCAAGTCCACTCCAAGGCGTGGACCCCAAAGAACTGAACACAGGTGTGCACACAAAACCCGCCCACAAATGCCCACAGCAGCGCCATTCACAACGGCCACAGAGAGGGAGCGGCCACGCAGCACGGAGGCACGAGGGTCAGCGCAGCGCGGCCAGCCACGCACTGGAACACAACTCAGCCAGGAGAGGAACCAGGCTCTGACCCGGGTCACAGCACAGACGTCACGTTCAGTGAGAGACGCCGGACACGAAAGGCCACAGTGTGTGATCCCATTTCTATGAAATGTCCAGGACAGGCCGATCCACAGAGGCAGGAGGGGGCCGCGTGGGGGCTGTGCTGCAGGAGGGGCTTGGGAGTGACTGCTCCTGGGACGGGGTTTCCTTTTGGGGTGATGGAATATTCTGGAACTGGACAGTGGTGTCAGCTGCACCTTGTGAATGTGCTAAACGCCACTTTATTGTGCGCTTTAACATGGAAACACCACCCCATGTGTATGTCACCACGATACAAATACACTTTGGGTGGTGTGTCCGAGGCCTCCCCTGCGTGGCAGGACACCCAAGGACAACTCCTTCCACAGCCAGCGGTTTGACGGTGCCTGTGAACTCAGACAGAGCCCCAGAGCCTTCCCGGTGCTGATCAAACTGTGGTTTGGATGTTGTGGAAGACACTGCTGTGTCCTGGCATGAGCGGGCCCGTTTCTGTGGCTCTTTACAGAGCTGTGGATCTGTCTGGCGGCAGAGCAGCGGGACCTGTGCGTGTCCTCTCTCCGGGCTGCTCAGAGCACACTGCCCTCTCCCCACAGGCCTGGTCAAGCCCCGGCCGTCCCGCCCAGGAGGGTCCTCACCTCTCCCATCACAGCGATCGGCGTCTCTCCGGTGGCCTCCGCGACGCGGTGCTCCACCAGGTAGAACATGTACTCGTCGTAGAGCAGGCGGATGAGGTGGAAGGAGCCGAAGCTGGCGGCGCTGCGCAGGGTCAGGTCCCGGATCACCATGGAGCTGGGGACAAGCGGACAGAGGCTGGGGACCCTCAGGGGAGCATGGAACCCGGGTCCCGGGCCAGGCTTCATGGCAGCAACACGCTCCCTGCTCTGTGTTCCCTGGGGAACCCAGACCCTGAGTGATCCTAAGACCTGCTGGCCTGTGCGGGGCCGATGACTGCCGAGACCCTGGGCCCAGCGTGATGGATGGGTGGGGCAGGCCTGCCCACTCAGTTCCAGAGACCGCCTGGGGGACAGGAGAGGGAGACGGGCAGTCAGCCCCAAAGCGACAGGCTGCTGGAAACACAACTGCGGCTGGTGCTAGCACAGGCGCTGGACGGAATCGTGGCTGGTGATTCCAGTGACATTTCGGACTCCGAATCAGAGCACAGGCTGGCAGCTGGTGCCTGTCTCCCCAGCAGGAGGCGCCTCTCCCCACCTTCCCCGTTATCCTTGCCACCTCCCGCCATTCCTCAGCCTGTGGTTTCAGGCACCTAAACACAAGACAAAAAGCCAGGGTGCTTTAGTCTCTGTCAGCGAAAGCAGGAGTTTCAGAGACTTCAGCCCAGATCCAGCCCTCAGCCAGCCCTCAGCCTGTGAGCTGAGAATGCTTTACATTTTGAAATGGTTGGAAAAAGTCAAAAGAATAATTATATTCGGTGGCATGTGGAAATTACATGAAATTCACATGTTGGTGTCCACAAACAGTTTCACTGGCACGTGTCATGCCCGTTTCTATATTGTCTTTCCTAGGATGGCTGCAAATACTACCTGGTTCTTTCCAGGAGAGGCGGCCCCTGACCTGAAGGATCAATATAAGACCAAAAGGGGCTGGGCATGGTGGCTCATGCCTGTAATCCCAGTACTTTGGGAGGCCAAGGTGGGCAGATCACTTGGGGTCAGGAGTTCGAGACCAACCTGGCCAACATGGTGAAACGCCATCTCTACTAAAAATACAAAAATTAGCCAGGCATGGTGGCAGGCGCCTGTAATCCCAGCTATTCGGGAGATTGAGGCAGGAAAATTGCTTGAACCGGGAGACAGAGGTTGCAGTGAACCGAGATCATGTCACTGGACTCCAGCCTGGGTGACAGAGCAAGACTCCATCTCAAAAAAAACCAAAAACCAAAAAACAAAAAAGCCCAGAATGAAGTGGAACGACGTCTCAGTCCTCCTATGAGACCTAAATGACCCACATACTCAGACCCACAGTGGTGCCTGATTAAAACCTTTGGCGTACAGGTCAGGTGGTCCCCAATGCTCAAATGCCCCGTCTCGAACTAAGCTTTCATAAACTCTCAGTTACGTCTTATCAGTACCGTAGCAATAACAAGAACACACAGGCTTGAGAAAAGCAAAGACAGCCGCACTGAAGACCACCAAAGCTGTCTATCCTTAGGTGTCAAGCACAGCTGCAAAGCCCCCAGCCCCCTTCTGTTCCCCTGGGCCCACCCAGCTTGACTCCCAAGCCCCCTTTCCCCAAAGGCCTCCCCCACGCAGATGAGGTGCTGGCGCTCTGCACCCAGCTTCCCCACAGCCCCGGTGTCTGGTGTGATGCTTCAGTCCGAAGTATTTCCAGAACACCGCCTGCGGTCACCTCGGTATCTCCGGGTTCCCAAATGGGCTCGCAGCTCCCAGAGGGCAGGAGCATCGGCCAGCCACCATCAAGGGAGGCCCAGCCAGAGCTTGGGGATGATCAGCCAAGGCCTCAGCCCACATGCTACCATTTTCCAGTGGGTGCTACAGAAATAAATCCCGTAAACCTAATTTTTATTTTTTTATGACGGCACTGCACATGCGTAAGAATGGAGTCAGGCCAGGCCGGGTGCGGTGGCTCAAGCCTGTAATCCCAGCACTTTGGGAGGCCGAGACAGGCGGATCACAAGGTCAGGAGATCGAGACCATCCTGGCTAACACGGCGAAACCCCGTCTCTACTAAAAACACAAAAAATTAGCCGGGCGAGGTGGCGGCGCCTGTGGTCCCAGCTACTCGGGAGGCTGAGGCAGGAGAATGGCGGGAACCCGGGAGGCGGAGCTTGCAGTGAGCTGAGATCCGGCCACTGCACTCCAGCCTGGGCGACAGAGTGAGACTCCGTCTCAAAAAAAAAAAAAAAAAAAAAAAAAAGAATGGAGTCAGGCCGGGTGCGGTGGCTCACGACTGGAATCCCAGCACTTTGGGAGGCCGAGGCAGGTGGATCACCTGAGGTCAGGAGTTTGACAGCAGCCTGGCCAACATGGCAAAACCCCGCCTCTACTAAAAATACAAAAATCAGCCGGGCCTGGTGGCGGGCACCTGTAATCCCAGCTACTCAGGAGGCTGAGGCACGAGAATTGCTTGAACACGGGAGGCGGAGGTTGCAATGAGCCGAGATTGCACCACTGCACTCCAGCCTGGTGACAGACCGAGACTGTCTCAAAAAACAAACAAACAAACAAGAGAATGAAGTGGAACAGTGTCTCGGTCTCCCTTGTGAAGAGCACCCCCGCCTTGCAGCTGGAGACCCCGATCCCCTCCAGCTCTGAGCTGTGCTCTTCTCTGGCTGGCAGGTACCTCAGTCCTGCGCTCACTCTGCTCTTCTCGATTCTGCCACTTGCAACCTTCCTCTGTCCATGGAGACAGGCATCGGCATCCCTACACTGTCTCTTCCCTTGCTCTCCCTCCCCATTACCCCAGTGTGGCTTTGTGGTAATTTCTGGCTACACTGGTGTTTCTGTTGCATGGCAGTGGTGTGCTAGGCCCATGGCAGAACCGCGCAGTCTGTTAGGCATGTGGTTCCTCTCATTTATTCACTCAGCCAGGATTTAAACAGAAGCGAGGTCCCGCACCCAGGTAGCGTGCCTGATCATGCAGGAGACAGACAACAGACAAGTGAACAGATGACGAGAGACAGGTGACAGTCAGTGCCCAGAGAAAAGCAGGGCATGGGGGAAGGTGGACAGAATGGGCCGTCCTATTTACAGAGGCTGGGGGTGGGGGGTTTCTCCGCATGGCTGTCTGGGGGAAAGATGTTCCAGGAAAGAGGGGCAGGTGGAAAGGCCCTGAAGCAGCGTGGCCAGGGGAGTGTGTAAGGAGGGAGCTGAGGACAGGGAGGTGCTGGCTGGCCAGCTGAGGGGTTGGCACATTTTTTTTTTTTTAACTGAGACAGAGTTTGGCTCTTGTTGCCCAGGCTGGAGTGCAATGGCACGATCTTGGCCCACTGCAACCTCTGCCTCCCGGATTCAAGCGATTCTCCTGCCTAAGCCTCCCAAGTAGCTGGGATTTCAGGTGCCGGCCACCATGCCTGACTAATTTTTATATTTTTAGTAGAGATGGGGTTTTGCCACGTTGGCCAGTCTGGTCTTGAACTCCTGACCCCAAGTGATCCACCCACCTCAGCCTCCCAAAGTGTGGGGATTACAGGCATGAGCCACTGCACCCAGCCAGGCAAACTCGTTTTAATGCTTGCCAGATAGTAAATACCGTCAGCTTTGTGCCCAACAGTCACACTGTTTGTTTGCATTGACAGCTGTAGCTGATCTGTGAATGAATACGTGTGGCTGAGGTTCCAATAAAACTTTATTTGCACAATGGGCTGGGGCAGTGATATGGTTTGGCTCTGTGTCCCTACCCAAATTTCACCTTGAATTATAATGATCCCTACATGTTGTGGGAGGGACCCGGTGGGAGGTAATTGAATCATTGGGGCAGATGTTTCCAATGCTGTTCTCTTGAGAGTGAATAAATCTCATGAGATTTGATAGTTTTATAAAGGGGAGTTCTCCTGCACACACTCCCTTGCCTGCCGCCATGTAAGATGTGCCTTTGCTCTTCCTTGGCCTTCCGCTATGACTGTGAGGCCTCCCCAGCCATGTGGAACCGTAAGTCCATTAAACCTATTTTTCTTTATAGATTACCCAGTCTTGGGTATGTCTGTATCAGCAGTGTGGGAATGGACTAATACAGGTGGGGTTAACAATTTGGCCCTGTGGCCATAGCTCATTCATGCGCTGCGTCATGCAGGGCCTGTCAGCCACAGAACAGCTTTGTGTTTTCCTGGGGTAATAACTGGCTCTTTTTTTAAAAATGCTCACTTTTCCATGTACTCATGAGACTAAAACTCCTGACAGAACTGCAGGAGGCATCTTGGTGCCTTTCCTGGGGATGATCCCTCTGGAAGCCTTGGCTCCCCTGCCCTGGTCTGCACAGGGTAGGTCTGTAGCTTGGAAATAATTTCCATCAGAACTCTCAGGACATCACTCTACTGCCTTCCAGGTTTCTGCACATTGTTCAGAAGTCTAATGCTGCTCCCATCCCCAGCCTGTCGCTTTCTCTCTGGAAGCTTTTATGGCTGTTTCTCAAGCTTAGTGTTTTGAAATTTCACCCGGAGCCTCCCTGGGAAAAGTCAGCAGCTTTCTCAGTTTGGAGACTTGTGCCCTTCAGTTCTGAGACAGCTTTTTTTTTTCCCCCCTTAGAGATGGGGTCTTGCTGTCACTCAGGCTGGAGTGCAGTGGTGCAATCTTGGCTCACTGCAGTCTGGACCGCCAGGGCTCAAGGATCCTCCCACCTCAGCCTCCCAAGTATGTGGGACCACAGGCACATGCCACCACGCCCAGACAAGTTTTTTAACTTTTTGTAGAGGTCCTGGTATTTTCCCCAGGGTGGTCTGGAACTTCTGGTCTCAAGCCGTCCTCCTGCCTTGGCCTCCCAAAGCGGTGGGATTATAGGTATGGGTGGCCATGCCCAGCCCCTAGTGATTATTTCTGTCTGCAGAACTTGCAACTTAGTTTTTAGGCTACGGTCGCCTTCTGGGCCTGCCCCTGGGAGCCGCTGGTCACGAGTGAGGCCCCCAGCCAGGTACTTGTTTTTTGGGGGTTCAGGCACTGCTGGAACTCTGCTGAGCTGTTTTTCTCTGAGCTCACCAGCCGAGCTACCCCTTAGAAGTTTGCCTCGGAGCCCCCGACCCGCCAGAATTCTCTCGGAGGTCTGGCAGGACTAACCTGTAAAAGGACCATTTCAGCAGGAACTGCCGGGCGGCCTTGGGGAAGCTGGGGCTGCCGGCATGCTGCTTCAGGACCTGGGTGACCACGCTGTCCAGCCAGCTGGCCCACTGGTCCAGGGAGCTCTGCTGCTGCAGGGTCAGCTTGAAATCCTGCTCCAGCCGCTGCACCACACTCTCCTCACACTGGCACACCCACGAGGCCTGCTCCTGTGGGTGGGGTGGAGGCCAGCGTCAGCAACACAGACCCCCAGCCACGGCAGCCCCCCCGGACCTAGCAGTGCTCAGGGCGGGACATCGTGCTGTGCTTGAGCCTTCTCATCCTTGACCTTGACAGCTGCAAGCCACACCCTGTGTCCCCCATAACAGGGGCAGAATAGAGAGCCAAGGGGGATCCTACCCGCCTTCCGGGGACTCATACCCGGGTCTTTCTGGATCAAAGCTCATGCTATATGAGGTCTTCATTTCGTTTTGTTTTAAAAGGGTGACTTCTAACTGTGTGTGTGCATTTATTTACTTAATGGATAAACCCAGGGCCTGAAATAAGCATAGCTCTGAATCTGCTTTGGGCCGGTACTTTGCCAAGCCCAGGGGACAGAGTCAGGAAAATGGCCACAGGGAGGTCAACGTGCTGCCAGGATCCTGGAAACCAGGAGCCTCTGTGAGGAAAATGAGCAGCAGTGTTGGCCACAGCACCTGGACGCCAGAGGGCCCTGAGAGATGATGGAGTAGAGAGAGCTGGGGGCTGTGGGTGGGCTTTGGCCTGGGGCCCGTGTCATGCAACAGAACTGTGGCCAGGCTCGGGGCGGGGGCCAGGTTTGCCATGGGCTCCACTCAGGGGTTTGCTGGTTTTGCTGGAGGGCGGGAAGCCCAGGCCCGGGGGACGGCGTGGAGGAGGTCACCTGCACATTGGCAAAGTCCACGCGGTTGAGGTCGCTGAGCATCTGGTTGATCTGGGACGTGTTCTGCAGCACCGCCCGGGCCGCCTGTGCCAGGTGGTTGAGGGACGTGTAGCGCCGCAGCGTCTGGGCAAAGGCACTGACGACGCCCACCTGTAAGCCAGAGCTCGTGGTGAGCAGGGTTCGCGGGGAAGAGCCTGTTCCGCTGCACTCCTGGCAGGGGTGCCAGGGCTCAGGGACAGCACAGGGAGCAGGGAGCAGGAAACAGCAACCTGGGCAGGGAAGAGGGAAGCCCCTGCTATTCTTAGGGACCCAGTGAGTGAGAATCAGTGAAGCGGAGACCTCGCCAGTGCATCGCACGCATCGCGAACCGAAGCCTGTGTCCGCGAGTTAGAATTCACAACCGGCCCCATGCCCACTTCTAGAGTCCCTGTGGCTCTCTGGAGGGGCTGTTGAGACCACAGAGTCCTGGGTGCTATAGGGTCAGACTTTTAGTGGGTGTGGCCTGGGAATCTTATTTTTTTAAGAGATGGCGTCTTGCTTGTTGCCCAGGCTGGTCTCCAACTCTTGGCCTCAAATGATCCTCCTGTCTTGGGCTCCCAAAGTGCTGGGATTACAGGTGTGAACCACTGCACCGGCCCTGAATCTGAATTTTTAACAATGACCTGATCCATGCTTACACCACTGCCTAACAGATCAATTCCAAAGAGCAGGCGGGTGCCCTGCAGCTGCCTCCTCTCACCCAAGAGCCCTTCAAGAAATGCTCATGATGGCTAGGCGCCGTGGCTCACGCCTGTAATCCTAGAACTTTGGGAGGCCGAGGTAGGTGGATCACCTGAGGTCAGGAGTTCGAGACCAGCCTGGCCAGCATGGCGAAACCCTGTCTCTATTAAAAATACAAAAAAATTAGCCAGGTGTGGTGGTGGGCGCCTGTAATCCCAGATATTCGGGAGGCCGAGGCAGGAGACTTGCTTGAACCTGGGAGACAGAGTGAGGCTCTGTCTCAAAAAAAAAAAAAAGAAATGCTTGTGAGAACGGTGGGTAATCACTCTCTTTTCCACAAGTCGGCCAAGGTTCTACATTTCAAATTCGATTGATTTGTGGCCAAGATTATAGCAATAAGAGTCACAGCAAGGAGATTAAGTTTCCCTAATAAGATGAGCACAGAAACACACAATCTATTCTGAATTGACTCAAAGATATGACGTCAAATGACATCTTCTGTTGTTCCCCTTCCTGCCAGCACTGATGCGTCATCGGCTGTGTGCTCGGGGCTTCCTGAAGGGACCGATTACTCTCATGACACAGGGACGAAGCCAGCGCTCTCCGGGACACAGTGGTCCTCATGTTGTCCTGGAGTGGAGCCCCTCCCAGCCATAGTTGGGGAGCCCAGGCCCCACCCCAGACATACCTTGGTCTGGATGACCTGTTGTGGGAAGTCGCTCATGGCATTTGTCAACCAGCCTTCCAAGCTCTTGGCAAAGTTACGGATGGCCTGTGTCAAGGTACCTGGGGGATACAGACCATGATATTACCAGGGGAAAGGCAGTGACTGGACACTGGAAATCAGCATTCAATGGAAGGGCTGGCCCAAGCGCGATGACAGTCACCACCATGAAGAACAAGCCACAGAGGCCGGGGGAACCGCGGACACTTAGACACGGGAAGAACCGGGCGTGGCCCAGCGCTGCTGGTCACCACCCACTGCCTGTGCGGGTCTCGGGTCTCGCAGGGGCAGTTCTCCCCAGGGACACTGGGTGGTGTCTGGGGTTGTGAATGGTCGTCATGCGGGGCGCCTCAGGCATGGAGTGGGTGGAGGCCACGGATGCTTCTCAGCACCTCGTAGTGCCCAGGATGGCCCCACCCCAGAGAACGATCCAGCCCCAGATATCAACAGTGCCAAGGGAGAGAGGCCTTGACACAAACACACACACACACACACACACACACGTAAATACATTCTACCAACTTCCTAATTTATTTTAAAGTGGCTTACAATAAGAAACAAATAATAAGACTGTTAAAAAAAAAAAAAAAAAAAAAAGGCTGGCGTGGTGGCTCACGCCTGTAATCCCAGCACTTTGGGAGGCCGAGGTGGGCGGATCACCTGAGGTCAGGAGTTCGAGACCAGCCTGGCCAATATGGTGAAACCCTATCTGTACTAAAAATACAAAAATTATCTGGGCGTGGTGGTGGGTGCCTGTAATCCCAGCTACTCGGGAGGCTGAGGCAGGAGAATCACTTGAACCCGGGAGGCGAAGACTGCAGTGAGCCAAGATCGCGCCACTGCACTCCAGCCTGAGTGACAAGAGCGAAACTCTGTCTAAAAAAAAGAAACAGAAAAAATAAAACAGAAAAATATTTTAAAATGCAAAAGGAGGCCGGGTGCGGTGGCTCACGCCTGTAATCCCAGCACTTTGGGAGGCCGAGGCGGGCGGATCACAAGGTCAGGAGATCGAGACCACGGTGAAACCCCGTCTCTACTAAAAATACAAAAAATTAGCCGGGCGCGGTTGTGGGCGCCTGTAGTCCCAGCTACTCGGGAGGCTGAGGCAGGAGAATGGCGTGAACCCGGGAGGCGGAGCTTGCAGTGAGCCGAGATCGCGCCACTGCACTCCAGCCTGGGCGACAGAGCGAGACTCCGTCTCAAAAAAAAAAAAAAAAAAAAAAAAGCAAAAGGAAAGATACCCCAAACTTCCACCATAACATAGAAACTCAAACAAGGCATTGCCCCGAACAGTTTTCAGGCAGACAGCAAGGCCAGGCCAAATGAGAAATGTAATACTTCTGCTGTTTCCCATCTTCCAGCAAAGGTTGCATAGAGTTTACTCAGCAGGACGGAGAGCTGCCTGGTACTAATGGGCCCGGATGTTTGTGGATGGCCTGCGGGGCACAGCCCGTGGTCCTGATGCTGTGATTTATGAAGACAGGCCTCTGTGCCCAGCTTCCTGGACGACCCCCAGGGTTTTGGGGAGCTTGGCACGGGCCTGGACTGAGGGCCCACCCATGGTGGATGCTGTCATTGCCTCGGGAACTGGAGGCCCTGGTAGGTCTCCAAGGGCACAAGTGAGCCCTGCCGTGGGCCTAGCCTCTTTCCTCACTGTGCCCATCACTCTCTCCCTACCCCCGCAAGTCCTGTGGGAAATCACAGGGCAGGGCGCTGGGGTGTAAATGTCTCCTGGAATCCTATGGTGCTGGGAAGTGGGGTCTGGCTGGGGGTTAAAGGGCAGCCCCTACCCTAACAGGCTGCAGGAGTCCAGGGTCACGTCCCAGCTGCTTCTTCTAAGTTTATGTCCCTGCCCCTCCTATAGGGGGTGGCACTCAGGAAGTGTCACTGTGGGGCTTCAGGGAGGCTGGAGGAAGGTGGCTGGTGGTCGTCTCTAAGACCAGGGTGGGCAGCCACCCCACACGGCCCTGGGCCAAGGCTTCCTGCACAGCAATGGCTCCAGGGCTGCAAGTAGGCTACTCCCAGAGGCCGGCCTGCACGCCCCCAGTGAACCTTCCAGAAAGCACCACGCCCAGCCTGGCTACTCTTGGCAGTGTCCTGACAGCAGGTAGAGCTCACCAGAGCCACTGTGGCCTTCCCCTCGAGTCAGAGACAAGGACAGATATGGACGCCAGAGGACACACATTCCACGGCCCACAGCGCTCTCGCTTAGGGATTTCTTTTTTTTTTGAGACAGGGTCTTGCTCTGTTGCCCAGGCTGGAGTGCAGTGGTGCAATCATAGCTCATTGTAGCCTCGACCTCCTGGGCTCAGGTGATCCTCCTTCCTCAGCCTCCTGCGTTGCTGGGACTACAGGCATGCAACACCACACCCAGTTAATTTTTGTTTTTTTAGAAACAGGGTCTCACTATGTTGCCCAGGCTGGTCTCAAGCTCCTGGGCTCAAGTGATCCTTCTGCTTCAGCTTCCGGAGTAGCTAGGGCTACAGGCACACACCACCATGCCCAGTTCAATTTTTTTTTTTTTTTTTTTTTTTTTTTGAGACAGAGTCAGGCTGAGTGCAGTGGTGTGATCTCGGCTCACTGCAACTTCTGCCTCCCAGGTTAAAGCTATTCTCCTGGCTCAGCCTCCCTAGTAGCTGGGACTACAGGTATGCGCCACCACGCCCAGCTAAATCTTTGTACTTTAGTAGAGATGGGGTTTCACCATGTTGGTCACACTGGTCTCAAACTCCTGACCTCAAATGATCCTCCTGCCTTGGCCTCCCAAAGTGCTGAGATTACAGGCGTGAGCAATATTGCCTGGCCCCAGCTAATTTTTTTTTTTTTTTTTTTTTTTTAGAGATAGGGTCTCACTATGTTGCCCAGGCTGGTCTCAAACTCCTGGGCTCAAGCAATCTGTCTGCCTCATCCTCCCAAAGTGCGGGGGTCACTGGCATGAGCCACTGCGCCTGGCCCCTTTTGGGTCTTCTGTGAAAGCGATGGTCCCAGGTGGCTGAAGATGTACATGTAAGAAAGGACAGAGGAGGCAGGAAGAGAGGATGGAGCGGCGCCAGGCGGGGCCGTGGGTCACTTACTGGGGACCGGCCTCAGCACGTCGGGGATGAGAATCTCCACCAGCGCCTGGTAGAGGATGTGGTCGCAGCTCCTCATCCACCTGAGGATGGGGTCGCATTGACACAGGGAGATGAGCTTGTCCTTGGGCAGGACGGCGCCCTCGGGGTCTTCGTCACTGTGGAGGGAGGGGGACAGGGGAGCTGTGGCCTGGCCCAGCTGGGCTCGCACAGCCACGGGAGTGACCAGGGAGCCGGGCTGCGGGACTTCTGCCCAACAGTGGGGCTGGGGTTTTGCTCCCCGTCCCTGAGGCTCAGTGGGTCCCCTCCCTCCGTGATGCTCCCAGCGGTCCACGCTGTCCCTCCCCTGCCGGTGGTCATACTGTCATACTGCGTCTCACTGCAGCTATGGGTTGGGGTCCCTTCTACTTGGGATTGCGTCATGGTCACCTCTAAAATCCTCCCTATTCAAACAGTCTGACCTCGAAAAGGGGCAGATGGCAATGTGAATTTCAAGTCAGCTCTACCAAGTCTAAAAATCACAGGGACGGAGGCAGAGGGGTCTGAGTGCTAATTCTTGGAGAGTTGATGCTTTTGTTTGTGGGTTACCTGTGGACATCAGCAGGGGGCTAAGACGTGAGGGGGGCTGTGAACCCAGCCAGGGTGTGGCAGTCACCTGGCAGGAAGAGAGGTGGGGCCGTCGCTGGAGGAGGCCTTGGAGTTCCAGAAGGAGAGCCACAGCTTCTCGATGTAGTGGAACTGCAGGTTCATCACCACATCAACGGTCGCCTAGGAATGAAGGCACCGGTGAGACAGACGGGTGCGTGCGCCCACCACGTGCACTCAGCACACGTCAAGTGAGCAGCCGTGATCCGGGCTGCAGCGGGGTGCCCTGGAATCCCAAGGGAGGCCACAGAGAGGAGAGGAGCAGGCGATGGACATGGATGTGGAGGGGCTGCTGCTCCAGAGAGGATGCTTGTGGGGGGCTCGGGGCTCCGTCTCCTCAGCATCACCCAGGGACGCTGGCGACCCTGGCCTGAGCGACGGCAGTTCCGGGGAGGGACACATAGGAGCTGCCTGCCTGGGCTGGGGCGGTCACCTCGCAGTGCCGTCTGTACACCAGCTGCAGGGCCTTGACGTCGTGCAGTGTGACGCCGTCCTGCAGCAGGACGCTGCCCAGGTCGGGCGCTGGGAACTCGGGGAAGACGTGGGAGACATCTGGGGGAGGAACACGGGAACATCAGAAACGGGGCTCTTAGGAAACCGCGGACAACTGGAAGGCCATGGGTGGATGGGGGGCCCAGAAACAGATGGTCTGCCCCACCCCATGCAGTCAGAGCATTTGTTTATTTCTTTTGTTTTTCTTTTTTGAGACAGGGCCTTGCTCAAAAGGAGCACCCAGGCTGGAGTGCAGTGGCACGATCTCGGCTCACTGCAACCTCCAGCTCCTGGGTTGAAGCGATTCTCCTGCCTCAACCTCCCAGGTAGCTGGGATTACAGGTGTGCGCCACAATGCTGGCTAAGTTTTGCATTTTTTAGTAGAGACGGGATTTCGCCATGTTTTGGCCAGGCTGGTCTCGAAATCCTGACCTCAGGTGATCCGCCCACCTCGGCCTCCCAAAGTGCTGGGATTACAGGCGTGAGCCACCATGCCTGGCCTTTTTTTTTGAGACAAAGTCTTGCTCTGTCACCCAGGCTGGAGTGCAGTGGCATGATCTTGGCTCACTGCAACCTCCTCCTCCTGGGTTAAGCGATTCTCCTGTCTCAGCCTCTTGAGTATTGGGATTACAGGCGTGTGCCACCATGCCTGGCTAATTTTGAATTTTTTTGGTAGAGATGGGGTTTTGCCATGTTGGCCAAGTTGGTCTCAAACTCCCGACCTCAAGTGATCTGACTGCTTCGGCTTCTCAAAGTGCTGGGATTATAGGCGTGAGCCACCGCGCCCGGCACTGTCAGAGAATTTGTAAGCATCAGTTTTCTCAGGTAGAAAATGGAGAGAATATTACCACCTCCCAGGACCATTAAATATGCAGATGCAGAAAGCCCTGAGCCCAAGCCCTGGCACACAGCCAGTACGCACAGAGCCAGCTTAGGGCAGCACATCTCGGGGAGAAGGCCAGCCACAGTGTCCCTGCAGTGACCTCCTGAAGATGGGCCTGACCCCACCTCAATCTCTGCAGGAGACTCAACCCAGGAGGGTTGTTTGGGCTCAAAAAAGATCATAAACTACATGGAAGCCGCTGAGTGTGTACAGAGCCCGCCTGAACCACGACACTGATACCAGTGAGCCTTCCCTGGCCGTCCCCCAACCCCCCGCCCTCCCTCATGGCAGGTTCTGAGTTAGGGCCTTCCTGGGGCAGAGATGGCACCACCACTAGGCCAGCTAGGGAAGAACGCTGTCCCCTGAGCAGCCCCCAGGGAGGAGGCCAAGACCGCCTCATGTGGGGGAACCGGGAGCACCACGAAAGCTCCAGGCAAGAAGGAAGAAAGCCCAGATGGCAGGCAAATCCTGGTGCACCCTGAGTAGAGAATATCTTTTTTTTTTTCTGCACTCTTTCTTTTTTCTTTAATTTGAAAGGCAGAGTCTCACTCTGTCACCCAGGTTGGAGAGTAGTGGCGTGATCACGGCTCACTGCAGCCTCAAACTTCTGGGCTCAAGTGATCTTCCTCCTTTCTCAGCCTCCTGAATAGGTGGGACCACAGGAGCTTGCTGCTATGCCTGGCTAATTTTTTATTTATTTAATAATTTTTTAGTATGTTGCCCACGCTGGTCTTGAACTCTTGAGCTCAAGTGATCCTCCCGCCTTGGCCTCCCAAGGTGTTGGGATCACGGGCATGAGCCGCCTGTCCTCTAGTGTTCTTCCTGATGGTCATTGGATTTTATTTTCTCATTTTTCTGATGGTCACTTTATATATTACTTTTTTTTTGGCATGTGCTGATTATTCTAAAGTCTCAGAGATGTCAAAAAGAAGGTCTAGTGAGAACTTTCTATTTGACTGAAAAGGTGTCTCATAAGAAAACTGTCAGAAGCGGACGTTTAGACGCCACTGGTTCTGCTGGTGTCGAAACCCAGGAGTGTGGCGAGCCGATGGGAGCCCCGCCCCGGGGCCTGTCCGGGCCTCTCACCAATGTACTGCTGGTGGTGCTGGCTCTGCGCCGCCATGGTCTGTTCTGGGGTGCTGTGGAGGCTGCTGTGGGAGCCGCTGTCCCCAAGGCTGTCCGTCTTCTGGGCTGGCCGGTACCTAGGCCGGGAACACACATGCCACCGTGAGGCCCAGCAGCCCTACTGGGGGTGGGCCCAAGGAGTGGGGGGCTGGGCAGGATTCAGTCAGGCATGTGCGTGTATGATGTTTACAAGTTGCGGTCGAATACACACAACACAAAAGTTACCATCGGAACCATTCTGAGTGCACAGCTCAGCAGCATGAAGCACATTCACGTGGCTGTGCAACCGTTACGATCGTCATCTCCGGAACTTGTTCATCTTCCCGCACTGAAGCTCTGTCCCCATGAAACACTCACTCCCCATCCCTGTCCCCAGCCCCTGGCACCCCCACCCGACTTCCTGTCTCTGTGAATCTGACGACTCTAGGAACCTCCTAGGAGTGGGGTCATACAGGATTTGTCCTTTTGCAACTGGCCTGTCTCACTGAGCGTTGTGTCCTCAAGGTCCACTGAGTTCTAGCCTGTGTTGGAATTTCCTCCTCCTTGTTTGTTTTTTTTTTTTCTGAGACGGAGTCTTGGTGCAGTGGTGCCATCTCGGCTCACTGCAAGCTCCGCCTCCTGGGTTCACGCCCTTCTCCTGCCTCAGCCTCCCGAGTAGCTGGGACTACAGGCGCCCACCACCGCGTCCGGCTAATTTTTTGTATTTTTAGTAGAGATGGGTTTTCACCGTGTTAGCCAGGATGGTCTTGATCTCCTGACCTCGTGATCCGCCTGCCTTGGCCTCCCAAAGTGCTGTGATTACAGGCGTGAGCCACCGCGCCCGGAATAGAATTTCCTCCTTTTTAAGGCTGAATAATATTCCACCATATGGATGAACCACGGTTTGTTAATGGACACTTGAGAAAATAGATATACATTTCCCCCTAACATTTCTCTTTCAGAAAAAAAGTGAAATTCTTGGCCGGGCACAGGGGCTCACGCCTGTAATCTCAGCAATTTGGGAGGCCAAGGCGGGCGGATCATCTGAGGTCGGCAGTTCGAGACCAGCCTGACCAACATGGAGAAACCCCATCTCTACTAAAAATACAAAATTAGCCGGGCGTGGTGGCGCTCGTCTGTAATCCCAGTGACTCAGGAGGCTGAGGCAGGAGAATCGCTTGGACCCAGGAGGCGGAGGTTGCAGTGAGCCGAGATCGCACCACTACACTCCAGCCTGGGCGACAAAAGTAAAAGTCAGTCTCAAAAAAAAAAAAAAAGCGGGGAGGAATTCTTTGCTTGAATCACAAACATCTTATTATTGGCGCAATCTCAGAAGTTCTGAGACTTTCATTTTGAGCCAGCAGTGGTGTCCGCCTGTGCAGGCGGCACTGAGAAACACTCGAGGAAGGCTTTCCAGGTGCTGGGCTCCTGGGAGGCTGCTGTGTGGTAGGGAGGGGGCTGGCCTGAGCCGGAGCATCTCTGGGGAGCCCCCCTCCTCAAATACAAAGCGGGGCCAGGCCTACAGGGAGGTGGGAGACCATGCCGGCGAGGTGTGTGTAAACCACCTGGCTCAGGGCAGGCTGTGGGCACCACACAGACACAGGCTCAGGCTGTGGCTTCCAAATGCAAATGGCATCAGCCTGTCGCCCTGAAATGTGTGTCGCTGCTCCTAAAATGACACACTGCCTGGAGCACAGGTTCACAGGTGTTCGCCAGGGGCCCAAACTGAACAACGGCAGCGAGCTCCAGAGTCCGTGTCTGCAGACGATGAGGTACAGAAGGAATGCTCTGGAAACTCTCTCCTGGAACCTCCAACTCCTGGGACTGGCTGTGGTCAGGAGTCACTGGCTGACTCAGAGCAGCTGGAATGGGTTTTTGAGATACACACATACATGGGTGGCTCTGTGCAGACGGCCCAGCACCAGGTGTGAAGGTGCCACATGGGGCTACTGCAATGCGGCCCCTGCTCTGAGGGTGGGCACTTGTGGAGGGACACTAGGAGGCAGCAATATTTGAATGGGCCCTAAACCAGGGGCCAGCAAACTACGGCCTGAGGGCCAATTCTGCTACTTGTTTTTATAAATAAAGTTTTATTGGCACACAGCCACACCCATCATCTTCATGCTGTCTGTGGCTGTTTTCAGGATGCAGCCAAATTGAACAGTCATGACAGAGACTGTCTGGCCTGCAAGGCTAAGATATTTGCTGTCTGGCTCTTTACAGGAAAGGTTTGCTGAGCCTGCCTTAGAAGATGAGAAAGTTTGTGATGGTTGAAGAAGAGGATATTCCAGAAAATGACCAGGGCTTTCCAGCCACTGGATCCAAAAGTCAAGAAGTCGTGACTTGAGCACATCTGCTGCTTTCTCCTGGCTTCTTGGGTTATTTGCAGAGTCCTCTCTCTCTTTACTTCCTAAGTTTTACAAATTAAGTGTCTGTGATTCCAACTATAAGACACTGGATAAGGGGAAAACTGTGGGAATGGTAAAGGATTAGCGGTAGCCACAGACTGGGGCACAGAGGGAAAGCTGGGTAGGCAAAATGTGGAGGATTTTTAGGGCTGTGAAAGGACTCTGTGTGACACTGTGATGGGGGACACGTGTCATTATAGGTTTGTCCAAACTGTAGAATGTCCAACACCAAGAGTGAGCCCTGGTGTCGACTGTGGACTCTGGGGGGTGACGCTGGCTCCATGGAGGGTCATGGGTCGTAACCAATGCACCGCTGTGTGGGGGAGGCGGATGGTGGGAGGGGCGGCGGGGAGCGGGGCTGGGGGTGTAGAAGAACTCTCTGTACTTTCTACTCAATTTTGCTGTGAACCTAGAATGACTCTAAAAAATGAAGTCTGTTGGCCGGGCGCAGTGGCTCAAGCCTGTAATCCCAGCACTTTGGGAGGCCGAGACGGGCGGATCACGAGGTCAGGAGATCGAGACCATCCTGGCTAACACGGTGAAACCCCCATCTCTACTAAAAAATACAAAAAACTAGCCGGGCGAGGTAGCGGGCGCCTGTAGTCCCAGCTACTCGGGAGGCTGAGGCAGGAGAATGGAGTGAACCCGGGAGGCGGAGCTTGCAGTGAGCCGAGATCCGGCCACTGCACTCCAGCCTGGGCGACAGAGCGAGACTCCATCTCAAAAAAATAAATAAATAATAAAAAAATTAAAAAATAAAAAAGAAGTCTGTCAAAAACAGTTTTAAATGGTCTAAACAAAAGTCTGAAAACAGTTAGCTGGAGGAGGCTGCATCCCGGCCTCCCGTGTCTCCTGCTAGACTCACCTCATCCTCAGCAGAGGGGGGTACCTTGGCTTTCCCAGGATGCTGGAGACGAGGGAGTTATGATGAGTTCGTTGCTTGTCGGAGAAACACCTCTCTCTCCATGCTCCAGGGGAAAGCCAGCCCCGCCCAGCTCGGCCCGCGCACCCACCTGGGCTTCTGATGCATGGGCTGCTGCCGCATGGCCATGTACTGCGTGTCCTCCTGCAGCCGGTTCAGCGGAGAGTCTGGCTTCAGACGAATCCCGTAGTAATGGTACTTCGAGTTGCCCCTGGAAACCAAACATCCCAGGGTCAGCTCCCTTTGCCGACGTCCTGAACAACAAGATAGGTTGGGATTCTTTTTCTGTCTTACTTCTTTTTTTTTTTTTCTGATACAGAATCTCACCCTGTCGCCCAGGCTGGAGTGCAAGGGTGCCATCTGAGCTCACTGCAACCTCTGCCTCCTGGGTTTAAGAGAGTCTCCTGCCTCAGCCTCCCGAGTAGCTGGGATGACAGGTGTGGGCCATAATGCCTAGCTAATTTTTGTATTTTTAGTGGAGACAGGGTTTTGCCATGTTGGCCAGGCTGGTCTCAAACTCCTGGGCTCAAGCGATCCTCCCACCTTGGCCTCCCAAAGTGCAGGGATTACAGGCGTGAGCCACCGCGCCTGGCCTCTTCTCTCTCTTTTTTTTTTTAGAGACAAGGTCTCACTCTGTCACCCGGGCTGGAGTGCAGTGGTGCAGTCACCGCTCACTGTAGCCTTGACCTCCTGAGCTCCAGTGATCCTCCTGCCTCAGCCTCTGAGTAGCTGGGACTGCTGGCGTGTGCCACCACGCTCGGAAGGTAGGTGCTGTTTTCTGGCCTTTCACTTTGGCCTGTCTGGTTCAGCATTTCCTGAACTGCGTGAGGAATGTGATGAAGGAATTCTGCACCTAATACGGTTGTCATGGAGAGCCCTCTCTCACAGGCTAGTATAACACAGGCTCGGACAAGTCCTGTGTGGAGAACACCAGGTCAGCTTTGCTGCGCTCCACATGGCCTATCTCTATTATTATTACTAACAACTCTTCCCCATCCCTTTCCGTCATCTAGCAACACATTTTGGAAAAAGGCACAGTTTGGGAACCATTACATTAGTTTATTACAGGACAATGATGATCAGAGGGCCTTAAACAATTGAACTCAGAAAACAGCTCACAGAGTCCTTACAGGAGAGAAGCACTAACCCGCAGACATGGCTGTGGAGATACCAGCTCACAGGATGCCATTTCTCCAGAGCTGGCAACGAGGACATGCAGGAAGCACCTGGGTCCTTTCTTTTAATTTGTTTTTCTTTTATTACTATATTTTTGAGACAGAGCCTCACTCTGTTGCCCAGGCTGGAGTGCAGTAGTGCCATCTCGGCTCACTGCAACCTCCCCCTCCCAGGTTCAAGAAATTCTCCAGCCTCGGCCGGGTGCGGTGGCTCAAGCCTGTAATCCCAGCACTTTGGGAGGCCGAGACGGGCGGATCACAAGGTCAGGAGATCGAGACCACAGTGAAACCCCGTCTCTACTAAAAATACAAAAAATTAGCCGGGCGTGGTGGCGGGCGCCTGTAGTCCCAGCTACTCAGGAGGCTGAGGCAGGAGAATGGCGGGAACCCGGGAGGCGGAGCTTGCAGTGAGCCGAGATCGCGCCACTGCACTCCAGCCTGGGCAACAGCGTGAGACTCCATCTCAAAAAAAAAAAAAAGAAATTCTCCAGCCTCGGCCGGGCGCGGTGGCTCACGCCTGTAATCCCAGCACTTTGGGAGGCCGAGGCGGGTGTATCACGAGGTCAGGAGATCAAGACCATCCTGGCTAACACGGTGAAACCCCGTCTCTATTAAAAATACAAAAAATTAGCCGGGCGTGGTGGCGGGCGCCTGTAGTCCCAGCTACTCGGGAGGCTGAGGCAGTAGAATCAGCTGAACCCAGGAGGCGGAGGCTGCAGTGAGCCGAGATGACGCCACTGCACTCCAGCCTGGGCGACAGAGCAAGACTCTGTCTCAAAAACAAAAACAAAAAACCAATAAATGGTAAATCCAGCTTTACTGGATAAACCAGAGGCTACATTTTATTTGTCTGTCTGTCTGTTTGACACAGGGTCTTGCTCTGTTGCCCAGGTTGGAGTGCAGTGGTGCAATTGTGGCTCACGGCAGCCTCAACCTCCTGGGCTCAAGTGCTTCTCCCCTCTCAGCTTCCCAAATAAGTGAAATTACAGGTGTGCAAATAGGTGTGCACCACTATGCCTGGCTAATTTTTAATTTTTTTGTAGAGATGAGGTCTTACTATGTTGCCCAGGCTGGTCTCGAACTCCTAGTCTCAAGTGATCCTCTTGCCTCGGCCTCCCAAACTGTTGGGATTTCAGGCGTGCACCACCACACCTGGCCCAGAGGCTGCTCTAAACAAACAAACAAATGTATTGTTTGGGAAATTTCAAAAGGAGAGAGAAAACCAGAGTGACCTCCATGTCCTAACACCGGCTTCTAAAGCCAATGCCGCGGGCTACGCCCAGCCACAGCCAAGGCTGCCGCCAATTGAAAGTAACCGCAAGTTGGCCGGGCGCGGTGGCTCAAGCCTGTAATCCCAGCACTTTGGGAGGCCGAGGCGGGTGGATCACGAGGTCAGGAGATCGAGACTATCCTGGCTAACATGGTGAAACCCCGTCTCTACTAAAAATACAAAAAACTAGCCGGGCGTGGTGGCGGGCGCCTGTAGTCTCAGCTACTTGGGAGGCTGAGGCGGGAGAATGGCGTGAACCTGGGAGGCGGAGCTTGCAGTGAGCCGAGATCACGCCACTGCACTCCAGCCTGGGAGACACAGCGAGACTCCCTCTAAAAAAAAAAAAAAAAAAAGAAAGTAACCGCAAGCACTCCAGAGGTGGCTGCAAATCAGGCCACCTGGACAGGAGGCGGAAGCCTAGCATTTTCCCAAAAGCTCCATTTCTTGGGAAAGGAAGAGGAAGGACAGGTGGGCTGGGGGTCGTCTACCCACCTGGTGCCCAGTCGCCGTGTCCTCAGCCCCATAAACACAGAACGGATCAGTTTCCCGAAGGAGGCAGCGTTCACCGGGTCCAGCTTGTGCTCCTGGCAGTGCCGAAGGTAGTGGTTGTAAAGAGAACTTCTGGGGAGACTCACACCTTCCGCAGTTTCATAATTATCCAACAGCCACTGGAGCTGCGAAAAGACAGACACGCCTGCGTTTGTCAGAAGCCTGAGGAACGCTAACATGCCAACGTGGACTCGTTAAGAGAATTACTTGCGTTCCCTGTATTACCAAACAGGATGAGGAAATCCATCTTTTCTTTCTTTTTGAGGCAGAGTCTTGCTCTGTCACCCAGGCTGGAGTGCAGTGGCGCAGTCTTGGCTCACTGCAGCCTCTGTCTGCTGGGTTCAAGCAATTTTCCTGCCTCAACCTCCCAAGTAGCTGGGATTACAGGCACCCAACACCACGCCTGGCTAATTTTTGTTATTTTTAGTAGAGATGGGGTTTCACCATGTTGCCCAGGCTGGTCTCAAACTCCTGTCCTCAGGTGATCGGCCTGTCTCAGCCTCCCAAGGTGCTGGGATTACAGGCGTGAGCCACCGCGCCCGGCCAGAAATCCATCTTTGTGGTCGCTGATTTGAATTCTCTAAGCAGATTAATGAATAGCTCATTTTCTCTCATTTATTGATTCTCCCATGTTTAGCCTGGTTTTCCGTTTCCCGGACTTAATTTGTAAAACTCTGGGTGTGATCAAGAACTACTAGGTTCTGTCTTCAGTCACTTAAATGCCCACACACCACCACACAGGGTTTAAACACCCAATAGCTCCTCAGCATACACGAATGGAGGAAATTCTGATGCTAAACAGGAAGACTGAAGACGACTTGGGGGACCGCACAGCCCCATGTTCTGTAGTAAGCAGTGAGCTAACATGTACTGAGATCCCTCACTGAGGGAGGTACAAATGGAAATTCAATAAAATACACAAATGCTTATATGCACGGTTTTGTGTCCGAGTCAAAAGGCAGGACATAGCTACTTGGGAGGCGGAGGTGGGAGGATTGCTTGAGCCCAGGACGTCGATGCTGCAGTGATGCTAGGGTCGCGCCACTGTACTCCAGCCTGGGCGACAGAGCAAGACTTTGTCTCTTTCAAAAAACAAAACAAAAAGATGAGCTAAATGAGTCTAGAGCCAAGGACTATGCCTCGAGAAGTTAACATCCAGTTAGAAGGGCAAGAACTGTCCACAGGAAGAGCTCAGTCCCCACACTGGGCTTCGACGCAAAGGTGTCCCACCCACCAACTGATGCCCTGAGCCAAGTGCCTTAAAGGCTGCGGCTTAATTCTGGTTTCCACCTCTCCCTCTGTTATCGTCTGTCCCCTGATCCAGAGAGGTTTGCTATGTGAATACAAAAGGCTTCACTGATGCCTGCGATTGGGAGAAAGACAGGAATTCCACGCACAGAAGCGAGGCCCGAGTCCAGATCCCACGTCAAGAGCGTGGGGGGAAACCGGCTGTCCCCACCTGGTCCACTTTGTGCGAGGCTGTCGGCGGCTTTGTCTAGGCTGAGCCCTGCTTTCAGAGCTTTGCAGGGCTCCTGTTGCCTGGGCCCTTCCGAGTGGGCAGTGCTGGGTCCTCAGCCCTCCCCCACCGGGCATGTTGGGTTCCTGCACAGCCCTTGGCCTGGGAAGCCCTTGTCCCTGTGCCCCACACACCCTACAAGACACAAAGCAGGCCTGTCCCCTGGGAAGTATCTGTCCCCTCACCACAGCACCCTCCCCCACACCGTCACGTTTGCCCTCTGTTTGCCCCCGCTCCCCCACACTCTGCATTGCAAGCTGGGGAGGAAGTAAGCGTGCATCTCCTTTTTATTATTTATTTATTGAAATGGAGTCTCACTCTGTCACCCAGGCTGGAGTGCACTGGCGCAATCTTGGCTCACTGCAACCTCCACCTCCTGGCTTCAAGTGATTCTCCTGCCTCAGCCTCCCGAGTAGCTGGCATTATAGACATGAGCCACCACGTCTGGCTTATGTTTTTTGTATTTTTAGTAGAGATGGGATTTTGCCATGTTGGCCTCAAATTCCTGACCTCAGATGGTCCACCTGTCTTGGCCTCCCAAAGTGCTGGGATTACAGGTGTGAGCCACTGCACCCGGGCTTCATCTCCTTTTTATGAAATAGTGCTATGGGGTGGTTTTGACCAGCCCTGCACCAACGACCAGCACCTCGGGACCCCTCTTATCTCATCTAAGACCCACCTGATCCAGCGTGTCCTGGCCCCTCCAGCCCTAACGGGGGCTGACCCAGGGTCACAGTGGAGTGAGGACCTGCCCTGGGTTCTGGAATGTTTCACAGGATGACGAGCAGGTCAAAGGTTGAGGGGAAGGGGTGTGTGGGGCCTGAGCGCGGCGGTCTTGTAAGCCGAATTGCAGGTGCGCTGTGGGGCTGAGTCTGTTTTAGAAACGGGGAGGGTGGCTGGAGTTCAGGGTAGAAATTGGGACCAGATGTGTTACCCTGGAACCAAAGAGCTGAGGACAAAACCTCCAGAGGGGTGGGAAGAGTCACCTGGCAGGGGCACTGCCCACGCGGGTGTTGAGGATGAAGAGGAGCAAAGCCTCAGTCTTGAAGTGCGGGTCCAACCTCATGTGCTGCCTCTGGGGCGAGCCAGGAGGGCTTCAGACCTCCTGACCACAAGCTCCCCTCCAGCTCTGCTCCTGCAGGTAAGTCCTGTGGCCAAACATCCCTCCTTACCAAGGGCACAGGAGTGGTTCCTGCCGCAACCCCTGAGCTTGGATTCCGGTTTCCTGGCAGCCCCTGAATCACTCAAGTAGCCCATCACCTCCTCCGCGGCACCAGGGGCCCCTCGCCCTCTTGCTACCACAAAGTCTGCCTCCTGCCGCCTGCAGGGCCCTGTGTGACGTGCGGTGTCCGCCCCGGCCATGAGTGCAGGTGATGGATTAGCAGTTGCCAATTTCATCTGTCCGGCGTTGGGTGCCACGTGCTTGACTGTGCCCATCACCACAGGGAGGGACCCCTGCCCTCCTGTCCTCTGAATAAGGGAGAGTTAAAACAAAGGACCCTGAGAAGGGCCCCGGAGTGGAGACTTCATCTCTTTCTCACTTGCCTCTTTGGGAAAAGGACATCAGAGTTTTCACTTTCCATCGAGTCGTTCACACCCTTCATCTTCCAGCTTTCTGGACTGGACTTTTTCCGATACAATGGAGGCTGTGTTACTTTTTTCCCTTTTTCTCCTCCAAAGCCCGGCTCTGGCAGAGTGCTTGGACCCTTAAGAGTCTTCCTCGTATTTAATGCTATGAATACTATGAACCACAACCTTGGTGTTGAAGTTAGCGTATGAGTGTATATATATGTATATACTTTTTTTTAAGAGACAGGGCTATATATATATTTTTAGAGACAGGGTCTTGCCCTGTCACCCCAGGCTGGAGCGCAGTGGTGCAATCATAGCTCACTGCAGCCTCCAACTCCCAGGCTCAAGTAATCCCCCTGCCTCAGCTTCCCGAAGTGTTGGGATGACAGTCGGGAGCCGCAGTGTGGGCCCTGAAGCTTTCCTTCACAGTCTGGATTTGTCATGTGTGCTTGTCGCCTGTTTCCCGGAGCGCGCTCCTCCTGAGGGTGGAGATGGAGCCAGGTGTGCACATTCATTTGTTCCCCGGAGCGCGCTCCTCCTGAGGGTGGAGATGGAGTCAGGTGTGCACATTCATTTGTTCCCCGGAGCGCGCTCCTCCTGAGGGTGGAGATGGAGTCAGGTGTGCACATTCATTTGTTCCCCGGAGCGTGCTCCTCCTGAGCGTGGAGATGGAGCCAGGTGTGCACATTCACCTGTTCCCCGGAGCGTGCTCCTCCTGAGCGTGGAGATGGAGTCAGGTGTGCACATTCATTTCTTCCCCGGAGCGCGCTCCTCCTGAGCGTGGAGATGGAGTCAGGTGTGCACATTCATTTGTTCCCCGGAGCGTGCTCTTCCTGAGCGTGGAGATGGAGCCAGGTGTGCACATTCATTTGTTCCCCGGAGCGCGCTCCTCCTGAGCGTGGAGATGGAGTCAGGTGTGCACATTCATTTGTTCCCCGGAGCGCGCTCTTCCTGAGCATGGAGATGGAGCCAGGTGTGCACATTCACCTGTTCCCCGGAGCGCGCTCCTCCTGAGGGAGATGGAGCCAGGTGTGCACATTCACGTGTTCCCCGGAGCGCGCTCTTCCTGAGGGAGATGGAGCCAGGTGTGCACATTCACGTGTTCCCCGGAGCGCGCTCTTCCTGAGGGAGATGGAGCCAGGTGTGCACATTCACGTGTTCCCCGGAGCGCGCTCTTCCTGAGGGTGGAGATGGAGCCAGGTGTGCACATTCACGTGTTCCCCGGAGCGCGCTCTTCCTGAGGGTGGAGATGGAGCCAGGTGTGCACATTCACGTGTTCCCCGGAGCGTGCTCCTCCTGAGGGTGGAGATGGAGCCAGGTGTGCACATTCACGTGTTCCCCGGAGCGTGCTCCTCCTGAGCGTGGAGATGGAGCCAGGTGTGCACATTCACGTGTTCCCCGGAGCGTGCTCTTCCTGAGGGTGGAGATGGAGCCAGGTGTGCACATTCACCTGTTCCCCGGAGCGCGCTCTTCCTGAGGGAGATGGAGCCAGGTGTGCACATTCGCCTGTTCCCCGGAGCGTGCTCCTCCTGAGGGTGGAGATGGAGCCAGGTGTGCACATTCACCTGTTCACCTAGAGCACGTTCTTCCTGAGGGTGGAGATGGAGCCAGCTTTGCCCATGTGGGCATCCGCAGGACCCTGGAGATGTCTCAAGCCTGGCAGCAGAGAAAGACTGTCCGAGGAGGTAGGTGGGGAGCGAACAGAGGGTGTCTGGGTGAAGAAGCCAGAGGCTTCCCTTGGTCATTCTGAGGCTGGGGCCACAGATGCCACTTCTTAGATTGTCCTCCACGGGCAGCAGGAGCCAGGGCCAGTGGCCCCACATCTCAAGGAGACAAATGACGATGCAGATTTTCAGGCTAAAAGTGTGAGGCCAGATTTTGTGGGTGGTGAGCTGGAAGGAGCACTGGACTAGGAGTCCTGAGAGGTTCGAGTCTAAGACTGCATCCACCAGGAGGACATACTGGCTCACACATACAAAGAAAGTTTTGGAACAGATGATCCTTCTGCTGTTTACCCCCGACCCCCCGTGCTATTTAAGAGTAGAATCCTTTGCTCAGGTAATTATGTTGGCATTGACACTAAAAGGATGCATAGTTGTCTTGACAACAAGTCCTTCTTGTTCAACATCAAAAAGCCACAGAGAAGAGACTGATGTGGCTGGAAGAGTCAGGTCCATTTCCTCCCCCTTCTGCATCGGCAAACTTCCGGGAGGGGAACTGGGTTAGAACTGAAGTGTGATGGGCTTGCAGACTCTGTTCAGGGTCTACCCTCACCAGCAGGCTGGGAGCCACTTATGCACAGGGCCTTCCCATCCCTCAGTGCCGGAGCCCACACCCGGCGGCGCGTCAGACCGGGGCGCGCGTCACAGGTCAGTTCCGTGAAACCGACCACGAGGGTCCGGCTGCTCCAACCACACCTCGCCCACCTCCCCTGCTCTTGAGGGCTGGGGCACCTTCATGCCAGGAAAGGCGGCAGCTGGACAGAGCCACCTTTCCGGTTTGGGCATGTTCTGCAGTCTGCTTTGTCTGCTGATATTTGCACTCTTTCTGTGTCAATATCAAACAAAAATGAGCAGAATGCATTCCAAGGAATGTACAGTGTATCCACATTTGCCGCAGTCTGTCAGGACGGCACACTTTTGATGAAATGGATCAAATCCTTCCTTTTAAGGAATAAAAATCCCGAAATGCCAGTGCCTCCCTCTCCCTGGCCCCCCCACAAAGGCCTGTGGTTCTGGGCTCTTCGCAGGCACAGCCCCTGTGGACAGATACCCTCACCTGCAGGTGGGAAGGCAGGGATCATGCCCACCTACCCAGCCCCCTTTATCTCCTAAGACACTTGTTTCTATTCCTGGGGGCAAATTTGCCTGACACTGGCTCCTGGTGGTGAGTCAGAGTCTTGCCGGGCCATACACTAGCAGCTTGGGCAGCTATTCCGACCGTCCATGTGTATCTGTGTTGACATAATCCGACTTGGAACACCCACCTTTTCACTCCTCCCACCAATATTTACGAGAGCTGACTCTATGCCACTGCTTGTTCCAGGTGTGGGGATGCAGCGGCGAATAAAAGACAAAAACCCCTGCCCTCTGGGAGTGTCCATTCTTGTCTGGCAGAGACCCACAATAAAGAAGGCAAATGAACCGAATGAGGGCCGGTGCTGAGTGTCATGAGAGAAACTCACCTGGGAAAGGGGACGGGGGTCGCCGCCACAGAGGTACTGGAGGGACGACGCAATAGTAAATTGAGGTGGGGTGGGGTGCCAGGCAGGGCTCACTGAGAAAGTGCCCGCTGAGTGAAGACTCGAAGGAGGTGACAGGGAGCCTGGGGAAGACAGCTTCAGGCAGAGGGCCCCACAGTGCAAAGGCCCTGGGGCAGGTCCGAGCATGGTGCATTGGAGAAGGCCTATGTGGCTGGAGGAGGCCCGCGTGGCTGGAGCAGAGTGAGGAGTGGGAGACAGCCGGTCCTGCTGGGCCCTGTGAGCCATTTTGACAACACTGGGTTCTACTTGGAGGGCCAAGGGGAGCCCTGGAGGCTTCCGAGCAGAGCAGTGTGGTGATCTGACCTGGGTTTTAGCAGCTCACTCTGGCGGCTGCTGCGAGAAGGGGATGGAGGCTGGGTAGGGGTGGGCGCCGACGGCTGGCTAGGAGGTGGCCGAAAGAATCCACAGGGACAGTGGCAGTTGGGGAAGTAGTAGAGGTGGAGGAGGTGGGGGTTCCATCTGGTTCTGGATCTTTCTTGAAGGTGAGGTTGAAGAGCATCTGGGGGTGGGCATGAGAGGAGCAGGGAGGCGAGGACGCAGTGGGGTTGGGGGCTGAGCGCCTGGAAGATCGGCTGCCCCTGCCTGAGATGGGACCGCGGGCGGGAGGCGCAGGGGTTGTGGGAGGCACAGGGGTTGTTGAGGGTGGAGGCCACGCACTGAGCTAAGATGCTAATCCACGGCAGGCAGGAATACCGGGGAAAACAGCGGCACTTCTGGACAGAGGCCCCTTCTGAGGAGCTGCCGGCTCTAGCGACCCCACCATGGCCTGCAGGACAGCACGGCCATGGCGCCAGGCTACACAGGTCACCAGCTGAAGGCTAAATGACCTTTGACAATGTGTGTTTCTTGATTTCAAAGCAAGAAGTCACATAACCCTAATATGACTCTTCCACACCCAGCTCTCTCCCGCAGGCTGCGTGAGTGATGTGTTTATTTTAGTAGACAGCGCCATCTCGTGGTGACAGAGACTCAGTGAACCTGCTGCGGGGTCCGGGTCGGCTGGTAGCCTGAAGGCAGCCCGGTGCCCACTAGGGGCTGAGGTCGCCTCTTCTGCTCATGGCGGCGGCCTGCCATACCCAGTCGGGTGAAGACATATTTCATCCCCAGCCCCAGCTCCGTCCCCTTCCCTCTGGAAGGGTAATCCCCATTTTCACGGCACCATATCCTGCCCTTTCCCAGTTTGGACACTGCTGGGGGCCTCCTCCTCCCTGGGGGTTTCCACGCCAGGCTGACCATCAGCTGACTGGAAGGTTCTTCCAACGTGCAGACCTCCAGGCCCTGCAGACCGCCTGGGTCCAAGCCCCTAGAGGGGAGGCCTGGGAAGCTCCTGTTGACCAGGGTCCCAGCATCTGAACACCCCCTCCCTCCTGAGACAGCGCAGAGGAGGGAACCAGCTCCACTCAGAAATGTCTATGGGCGGGCTCCCTGGGTGGTTTTCCCACATCTCCCACCTTCTGCCTCAAATGCTAAGCTCCCTGGAGTGACTTTTTCCTCCTTTTTCACTCCCTGTGTTTGGCACTGACTTGGCCAGAACCCTGCACACGGTAGACGGTCGGCTGACGTCACCACTGGCAGCAGGGAAGAGGCACACAGGCCCTGCCACTGGGGGGACCCTCCCTGGGGCTGTCCGAGAAGGGAGGTCTGGGAGGCCACTCAGTCCCAGCCACAGGCAGCCCCGGGGACAGCCGTTGCGAGGGCGCGTCGCCCCGTCCACCAGCAGATCACGTGTTTTAACTCCTCCCTTCGTCTCTGGCTCTCACATTTGCCAAAGCAAGATCTAGGTTTGTTCTACTCATGTGTGTGGTGAACTCTGTAGAAAGATCTTATTTTACTTCCTTGGTTTCAAGTCACCAAGCCCCAAATCTTACTGATCACAGCTCAGGATGGAAGGAAACAACTCAACAGCGAATCACCAGTGAGAAAAAGAAACATGAGATTTTACCTGCTGGAAAAGTCAGCTCGGGAATGTGAATCTGTGGGGAAGCGACCTGAGAAAGTCTGCCTCGGGTGAAGTGTTAGAAAGCAGGAAGGATGCCAGCAGCCAGAGACAAGCGGTTCATGCATTTTCCCATAGACATTTTTTCTTTTTTTGAGACGGAGTCTCGCTATATCTCCCAGGCTGAAGTGCAGTGGCGCGATCTCAGCTCACTGAAACCTCTGCCTCCCGGGTTCAAGCTATCCTCCTGTCTCAGCCTCCGGAGTAGCTGGGACTATAGGCATGTGCCACCTCACCTGGCTAATATTTGTGTTTTTGGTAGAGACGGGGTTTTGCCACGTTGATCAGGCTGGTCTTGAACTCCTGACCTCAAGTGGTCCGCCCGCCTTGGCCTCCCAAAGTGCTGGGATCACAGGCGTGAGCCACCGCGCCCAGCCCATTTTCCCACAGACATTTTAACTCTCCTGTGGACACGCTGCCTGCCCAGGCTCTGCAACCCCATCTTGCCTGGATCACACAGCCCTCTTGCCCGGGGCTGAGACCCTGGGCCCGCATGAGTTTATGTTCAGGCTGAAGATGGCCTGGTGGGGAATGTCTTTCTGCACACTTTCCCATATGTATGTGCTCTGAGTTTAAGACTCGAGGCCGGGGAGATCCTCTTTCCAAGCACGTGGGGAAGACTCCCTTCTCCCTGAGTTCATCTACAGGGAGGACGTCATCTAGCAGTGACACATGACAGGATGACCATGTCCTACGCAGCCTGGAGGGGAGCGGGGCACTGAGCAGGGGTCCGGCATGGTGTTTGTTTTGTTTTGTCTTTTTTGCTTCAAGACAATTGGCAGAAGGAGATATTTCTGTCATTTCTTCTAGTGACCAGCCCCCTGAGGCAGAGCGCAGAGGGCAGAGGCCTCGCCAAGGGCTGCGGTGAGCAGGTGACCACACCTGTGCCTAACCCAGAAGCCCAGGTTTCCGGACTGTCCTATGTCACTTTCCACCCCCAGAATCACTCACTGCCTTTTGAGTAATGCCTCATTTTACACATTGGCCAGCACAGAAGTCAGGATGGGATGACAGTGAACACGGGAGTCAGGATGGGATGACAGTGAGCACGGGAGTCAGGATGGGATGACAGTGAGGATGGGAGTCAGGATGGGATGACAGTGAGGATGGGAGTCAGGATGGGATGACAGTGAGGACGGGAGTCAGGATGGGATCATGGTGAGGGCGGGACTCAGGATGGGATGACAGTGAGGGCGGGAGTCAGGATGGGATGACAGTGAGGATGGGAGTCAGGATGGGATGACAGTGAGGGCGGGAGTCAGGATGGGATGACAGTGAGGATGGGAGTCAGGATGGGATGACAGTGAGGACGGGAGTCAGGATGGGATGACAGTGAGGATGGGAGTCAGGATGGGATGACAGTGAGGATGGGAGTCAGGATGGGATGACAGTGAGGACGGGAGTCAGGATGGGATCACGGTGAGGGCGGGACTCAGGATGGGATGACAGTGAGGGCGGGAGTCAGGATGGGATGACAGTGAGGATGGGAGTCAGGATGGGATGACAGTGAGCACGGGAGTCAGGATGGGATGACAGTGAGGACGGGACTCAGGATGGGATGACAGTGAGGGCAGGAGTCAGGATGGGATGACAGTGAGGATGGGAGTCAGGATGGGATGACAGTGAGGACGGGAGTCAGGATGGGATGACAGTGAGGACGGGAGTCAGGATGGGATGACAGTGAGGGCGGGAGTCAGGATGGGATGACAGTGAGGGCGGGAGTCAGGATGGGATGACAGTGAGGGCGGGAGTCAGGATGGGATGACAGTGAGGGCGGGAGTCAGGATGGGATGACAGTGAGGGCGGGAGTCAGGATGGGATGACAGTGAGGATGGGAGTCAGGATGGGATCACGGTGAGGGCGGGAGTCAGGATGGGATGACAGTGAGGATGGGAGTCAGGATGGGATGACAGTGAGGACGGGAGTCAGGATGGGATCATGGTGAGGGCGGGACTCAGGATGGGATGACAGTGAGGGCGGGAGTCAGGATGGGATGACAGTGAGGACGGGAGTCAGGATGGGATCACGGTGAGGGCGGGAGTCAGGATGGGATGACAGTGAGGACGGGAGTCAGGATGGGATCACGGTGAGGGCGGGAGTCAGGATGGGATGACAGTGAGGACGGGAGTCAGGATGGGATCACGGTGAGGGCGGGAGTCAGGATGGGATGACAGTGAGGATGGGAGTCAGGATGGGATGACAGTGAGGACGGGAGTCAGGATGGGATGACAGTGAGGACGGGAGTCAGGATGGGATGACAGTGAGGGCGGGAGTCAGGATGGGATGACAGTGAGGGCGGGAGTCAGGATGGGATGACAGTGAGGGCGGGAGTCAGGATGGGATGACAGTGAGGGCGGGAGTCAGGATGGGATGACAGTGAGGGCGGGAGTCAGGATGGGATGACAGTGAGGACGGGAGTCAGGATGGGATGACAGTGAGGATGGGAGTCAGGATGGGATGACAGTGAGGGCGGGAGTCAGGATGGGATGACAGTGAGGATGGGACTCAGGATGGGATGACAGTGAGGACTGGAGTCAGGATGGGATGACAGTGAGGACTGGAGTCAGGATGGGATGACAGTGAGGATGGGAGTCAGGATGGGATCACGGTGAGGGCGGGAGTCAGGATGGGATGACAGTGAGGATGGGAGTCAGGATGGGATGACAGTGAGGACGGGAGTCAGGATGGGATCATGGTGAGGGCGGGACTCAGGATGGGATGACAGTGAGGGCGGGAGTCAGGATGGGATGACAGTGAGAACTGGAGTCAGGATGGGATGACAGTGAGAACTGGAGTCAGGATGGGATGACAGTGAGGGCGGGAGTCAGGATGGGATGACAGTGAGGGCGGGAGTCAGGATGGGATGACAGTGAGGGCGGGAGTCAGGATGGGATGACAGTGAGGACGGGAGTCAGGATGGGATGACAGTGAGGATGGGAGTCAGGATGGGATGACAGTGAGGGCGGGAGTCAGGATGGGATGACAGTGAGGATGGGAGTCAGGATGGGATGACAGTGAGGGCGGGAGTCAGGATGGGATGACAGTGAGGATGGGACTCAGGATGGGATGACAGTGAGGATGGGACTCAGGATGGGATGACAGTGAGGACTGGAGTCAGGATGGGATGACAGTGAGGACTGGAGTCAGGATGGGATGACAGTGAGGATGGGAGTCAGGATGGGATCACGGTGAGGGCGGGAGTCAGGATGGGATGACAGTGAGGATGGGAGTCAGGATGGCATGACAGTGAGGGCAGGAGTCAGGATGAGATGACAGTGAGGACTGAAGTCAGGATGGGATGACAGTGAGGATGGGAGTCAGGATGGGATCACGGTGAGGGCGGGAGTCAGGATGGGATGACAGTGAGGACGGGAGTCAGGATGGGATCACGGTGAGGGCGGGAGTCAGGATGGGATGACAGTGAGGACGGGAGTCAGGATGGGATCACGGTGAGGGCGGGAGTCAGGATGGGATGACAGTGAGGACGGGAGTCAGGATGGGATCACGGTGAGGGCGGGAGTCAGGATGGGATGACAGTGAGGATGGGAGTCAGGATGGGATGACAGTGAGGGCGGGAGTCAGGATGGGATGACAGTGAGGATGGGAGTCAGGATGGGATGACAGTGAGGGCGGGAGTCAGGATGGGATCACAGTGAGGATGGGAGTCAGGATGGGATGACAGTGAGCACGGGAGTCAGGATGGGATGACAGTGAGGACGGGAGTCAGGATGGGATGACAGTGAGGACGGGACTCAGGATGGGATGACAGTGAGGGCAGGAGTCAGGATGGGATGACAGTGAGGATGGGAGTCAGGATGGGATGACAGTGAGGATGGGAGTCAGGATGGGATGACAGTGAGGGCGGGAGTCAGGATGGGATGACAGTGAGGGCGGGAGTCAGGATGGGATGACAGTGAGCACGGGAGTCAGGATGGGATGACAGTGAGGGCAGGAGTCAGGATGGGATGACAGTGAGGATGGGAGTCAGGATGGGATGACAGTGAGGATGGGAGTCAGGATGGGATGACAGTGAGGGCGGGAGTCAGGATGGGATGACAGTGAGGGCGGGAGTCAGGATGGGATGACAGTGAGCACGGGAGTCAGGATGGGATGACAGTGAGGACGGGAGTCAGGATGGGATGACAGTGAGGACGGGAGTCAGGATGGGATGACAGTGAGGACGGGAGTCAGGATGGGATGACAGTGAGGACGGGAGTCAGGATGGGATGACAGTGAGGGCGGGAGTCAGGATGGGATGACAGTGAGGGCGGGAGTCAGGATGGGATCACGGTGAGGGTGGGAGTCAGGATGGGATGACAGTGAGGGCGGGAGTCAGGATGGGATGACAGTGAGGACGGGAGTCAGGATGGGATGACAGTGAGAACTGGAGTCAGGATGGGATGACAGTGAGGGCGGGAGTCAGGATGGGATCACGGTGAGGGTGGGAGTCAGGATGGGATCACGGTGAGGGCGGGAGTTAGGATGGGATCACAGTGAGGACTGGGGTCCACTGAAGGGAACTTCTCTGATGTCTGAATTCTCAAGAGAACGTCAGATCCCAATTGAAGTGCTGGAGAGCACAACGGCTAGAAGGACATTCTGACTTCAATGGCTTGTCCCAGGTTTAAGATGCCAAACACATTTCCAGGTATGTGCAAAGCTGAATCGAGAGCGTTTGGGGAGAAGTGAAAGCGATGAGTCTGAGGGGGCTAGAGCTTTCCTTCTCTATTGTTCCTGGAAATAAAGACGGAGCCGGCCACGTCCCCTAGTCCCACCCTGCTACGGAGCTCTGCAGAGCTGAGATGCCCCCAACCTCCTGTCATGGGGCCTGTGATCATGGTCTTCTCCCAAGAGACAAGGGGAGGAGAAAAATCCTAGACACTAAAATCTGTACGAATTAGCTGCTTTATGCTTTTCTCAAATTACTGTTTCTTTCCAAGAGAGAACTCCAGGAAAATTAGCTAAGCGTCTAAGGCATTCCCAACCCTATGTCGTTTTCTCTCTTTTTTGTTGCTGTTGCTGATTTTTGCATTGTTTTTATTTTTCATATATAACTATACTGCTTATCACCTGCCAGGTATTGTTGAAAGTATTTTACGTACATTAAATAATTTACTCCCTATGACAACCCAAGGAGGTAGGTGTTGTTATTATCTACCTTTTACAAATAAAGAATCTGTTTTGATTTCTCCTTCATTGCTGAAGGGCATTTTTTGCTGGATGTAGGATGCTAGATTGGCTTCCCCCTCAACCACCTTTCACAAAGGGCACTTTAAAGGGGGCATTTTATTGTCTTTGTTTTTTTTTTTTTTTTTTTAAAGACGGAGTCTCGCTCTATCGCCCAGGCTGGAGTGCAGTGGCGCGATCTCGGCTCACTGCAAACTCTGCCTCCTGGGTTCACGCCCTTCTCCTGCCTCAGCCTCCCAAGTAGCTAGGACTACAAGCGTCTGCCACCATGCTCGGCTAATTTTTTTGTATTTTTAGTAGAGATGGGGTTTCACTGTGTTGGCCAGGATGGTCTGGATCTCCTGACCTCGTGATCCACCTGCCTCGGCCTCCTAAAGCGCTGGGATTACAGGCATGAGCCACCACACCCGGCATTTTACTTTTTTTTGAGATGGAGTCTCACTCTGTCCCTCAGGCTGGAGTGCAGTGGTGTAATCTCTGCTCACTGCAACCTCTGCCTCCCGGGTTCAAGCAATTCTCCTGCCTCAGCCTGCCAAGTAGCCGGGATTATAGGCACCCACCATCACACCAAGCTAATTTTTGTATTTTTAGTAGAGATGGGGTTTCACCATGTTGGCCAGGCTGGTCTCGAACTCCTGACCTCAAGTGATCCACCCGCCTCTGCCTCCCAAAGTGCTGGAATTACAGGTGTGAGCCGCCGCGCCCGGTTGCCTTTGTTTGTTTTAAAAATGTCTATGCAGGTTACAAGCAGAGCAGGGACAGGTTGCCAGGTCAGACACACACTTACATGGCTGTTGAGTAAACCGCTTTTGTGTGATGTGATTCCTTCGCTTTTTTGGAGGTTTTCAATCGCCATTTCAAGCTAAAGAAAATGTGTGCAGAAACAAAACAAAACAAAATGAAAAAAAAAAAAAAAAGGAAATCAGATGGTTAGCATCAGCCAAGATTTGTTTTTATTAATATCCAAATAATGATTCGAGCTCCTACAAAATAAAAAGGAGGCTCCACGCAGGCAGGGCGGTGGGGGTGAGTTAAATTGTGCGTGAAAGCTGAGGCAGGGAGTATTGCTTCGCACACGTAGATAAGCCTGAGAGCCTGTCTGACAGAAGCAGCAGCAATCGTGTGGTAAAAACTTGCTACTGAATTTTAACCCGGCATATGTGTGTGCACATCATAACATTAATATGCAGCTGCTGCATCCATTCCAGTGTCCGCCAAGCCAGCCTCATAGTCACCTGCTCCTCTCCCCACACCACATCGATGGGGAACCAGAACGAAAGCAAGGGCAGATGGCAGCCTTGACTCCCCAGCCAGGCCGTCTTGTTGCAAAGCCCAGGGTCTCCCCGCTGCTACCAACGAGGCCAAAGACTCAGACCCTGCCACCAGGAGGCCATAGGATCCAGGGCCACTGGACACTGTCTGGCGAGTTATTTATCTAGTGGGAGCTGTGCGAAGACGGTTTTTGGAAAAGAGAAAAGAGTTTTGGAAGAAAGAGTTGGGGAGCTAACGGTAGAACTTCCTGGAGGAGGGATTCCTGAGTTGGATCCCGAAGGACCTGATGGAAGTGGGGAGGGAGGTGGGTGGCAGGTCCATGCAAAGGAGGAGGCACCCAAATGTGCGTGGCCGCCAAGGCATTCCCACGCATTTGGTCTGTCCTAGACTCGCACACGGAAAACGGCGATGTAAAATCTGCTGCAGCCCACCGTGACGACCAGAGGACTGAAGTGGAAGGAAATGAACCTGAAGTATATGCTTCCTTTCCTAAAACACCCAGGGAGGCCAAAGACTTGACAGTTCTGCAAAGAGCAGGTTGAGTGTGTATTTCCGAGAGCAGGCTCGCGGAGCTGAGTTCAAGAGCGAGAGGCTAACTGCTTCTCCCACGGCCTCTGACCACTGTGGTTCTGCCTCCTCTCATTAGCGACCCTTGCTTCAAGCCAAGGAGGACGTCAGGGTCGCCTTTAAGAAGTGCAGAAGGTACAGTGGAGGACCAGGGGAAAGCAGAATGGTGAGACCTCCCCCACCCATCGGCCTCAGGGCGCAGGCGATGAGAAGGCAGTCGCCACCTCTATGATAGAAAGAAAAAAGGCACATGCCACCCTCATGTCTTGGGGCCATTCTGATTTGCAGCTTGGGCAGGCAGGTGAGTACCGCCCGGTGGCACCTTCCCTGTGGGACACCGCTGACCTGTGGGTGCTGGGAGAGCAGAGTGCATGACCTCTGGAAGTCTGCCCTCATCTCAGGGGCCTTGTCCAGTGCCCAGCAGACTCGGAAGGAGTAGAAAACACTGTCTCCGAACATAGTGGGTCTCAGTCATTTGGTCTATTAAAAAATACACTCTTACAAAATTTTGAGATTTCGCTGCCTCCCCTGAAAAAGAGCTTTTTTTTTTTTTTTCTTCCTTGAGACAGACTCTTGCGCTGTTTCCCAGGCTGGAGTGCAATGATGTGATTTCGGCTCACTGCCACCTCTGCCTCCCAGGCGCCAGTGATTCTCATGCCTCAGCTTCCCAAGTAGCTGGGGTTACAGGCGTATGCCACCACACCCAGCTAATTTCTGTATTTTTTGGCAGACATGGGGTTTCTCTATGTTGGCCAAGCTGGTCTTGAACTCCTGGCCTCAACTGAACCGCCCGCCTCGGCCTCCCAAAGTTCTGAGATTACAGGTATGAGCTACCACACACCGCCTGCTTTTGCTTTTAAAAGTTAAATCGATTATTTCCCTTATTAGAAATCAAAATAGATAATTTTTAAAAAGATGTATTAATTCATTAAAAAATAATAAACCCGTTATAGGTTAACACTTAAAGAATAGGTACACTTTCCAAATAAAAAAAAAAAAAACAACCCAAGATGAGAAGAGCGGAATGATTCTACGTCTTCACAAGTCTGTACAGTGTGTGGCTTACAGAGACCGCTCTGCACATCTGCTTCTGAGCTCCATCTATTGTATACTGTTTACTGTTTTAGTTGAAGTACATTGAAAAAACTTGGCCTCACACAGATATATACTTGGAAAAGGAGCACCGTTTTAATAGCCTTTTCAGATAATTGTGGATATTTTTACTTGATACTATCGCAACACTTGACAACTGGTAATTTCTTAAAGGTTAGCTGCAATGTGGAATCTGAAACCATTATCAACGAGCTTTTCATACTCAGTAACATTGAAATCCATTAATCTTGAGCTGACATCCATGACAATGACAGAGTAAGGAACTCCAAAACCCATCCCTTCACAAAAGCAGTGAAAACATGGGCAAACATCGTCAGAATCAACTTTATCAGAACTCTGCAAATGAATTAAAAGATTATGGTAAACAGGTGAAACCTTAATCAAGAAAAAAAAAAAGATAAAACTTGGCATTTAAGGAAATCTCCATCAAATCACTAGTTAACCACTAAGGTAACCGAATAGAGATTTTGGCTGGGTGTGGGGGCTCACGCCTGTAATCCCAACACTTTGGGAGGCTGAGGCACGTGGACTGCTTGAGGCCAGGAGTTCAAGACCAGCCTGGCTAACATGATGAAACTCTGTCTCTACTAAAAAATATGAAGAAAAATTAGGTGGGTGTGGTGGCACACACCTGTAATCCCAGCTACTGGGGAGGCTGAGGCAGGAGGATCACTTGAACCCAGGAAGTGGACATTGCAGTGAGCCAAGATCACACCACTGCACTCCAGCCTGGGCAACAAAGACTGTCTAAAAAAAAAAAAAAAAAGCAGATTTTACAAAATTAGTTCAGAAAGGTCATAAAACAATCAACAACACCTATAAGCAGCAACAGCAAACTGTGGGGAGGACAGAAGAATCCGATATTCAGAGTCACCATGTTATACTATTCAAAATATCCACTTTTCCACAAAAATTATGAGGCATGCAAGAAAACAAGAAAGTATGGCCCATATGTAGAAATAAATAAATAGGACCGTCCCTGAGAAAATCTAGCCTTTGGACTTATGAAACAAAGAGTTTAAATCAACTATATAAAATATACTTAAAGAGTTAAAGGAAATCACGTACAAAGCACTATAAAAAACCATGACAGGCGGGCGTGGTGGCTCACACCTGTAATCCTAGCACTTTGGGAGGGTGAATTGGGTGGATCACTTGAAGTCAGGAGCTCAGGGACCAGCCTGGCCAACATGGTGAAACCCTGTCTCTACTAAAAATACAAAAATTAGCTAGGCATGGTGGTAGGCGTCTGTAATTCCAGCTACTTGAAAGGCTGAGGCCTGAGAATTGCTTGAGCCCACGAGGCAGGGTTTGTAGGGAGCTGAGATCACACCACTGCACCCCAACCTGGGTGACAGAGTGAGATTCCATATCAAAACAGAAACAGAAACAGAAACAAAAACGAAACAACAACAACAACAACAAAAAACACATAAGAGTGATGTTTCTTTTTTTTTTTTTTTTTTTGAGACGGAGTCTCGCTGTGTCTCCCAGGCTGGAGTGCAGTGGCGTGATCTCGGCTCACTGCAAGCTCCGCCTCCCGGGTTTACGCCATTCTCCCGCCTCAGCCTCCCAAGTAGCTGAGACTACAGGCGCCCGCCACCACGCCCGGCTAGTTTTTTGTATTTTTAGTAGAGACGGGGTTTCACCATGTTAGCCAGGATAGTCTCGATCTCCTGACCTCGTGATCCACCCGCCTCGGCCTCCCAAAGTGCTGGGATTACAGGCTTGAGCCACCGCGCCCGGCCAAGAGTGATGTTTCACCAGTAGAGAATATCAACAAGAAGATCGAAATTGTAAAAAGGAACCAAATAAAATTTCTGGAGTTTAAAGCATAACAGCTGGAATGAAAAATTCAACAGCAGATTTGAGCAGGCAGAAAAAAGAATCAGGGAACTTGAAGAAAGGTCAACTGAGATTACCTAGTCTGAGGAGTGGAAAGAAAAAAGAAGAAAAATGAGCTGAGTGCCGGGTGCAGTGGCTCACGCCTGTAATCCCAGCACTTTGGGAGGCTGAGGTGGGCGGATCACAAGGTCAGGAGATCGAGACCATCCTGGCTAACACAGTGAAACCCCGTCTCTACTAAAAATACAAAAAAAAAAAATTAGCCGGGCGCGATGGCGGGCGCCTGTAGTCCCAGCTACTCAGGAGGCTGAGGCAGGAGAATGGCGGGATCCCGGGAGGCGGAGCTAGCAGTGAGCCGAGATCGCGCCATTGCACTCCAGCCTGGGGGACAGAGCGAGACTCCGTCTCAAAAAAAAAAAAAAAAAAAAGAAAAGAAAAATGAGCTGAGCCTAAGAAACTTGTGGGACACCACCAAGCTTACCAACAAACACATAATAGGAGTCCCAGAAGGAGAGGAGAGGGAGAAAGTGGTAAAGTATATTTGAATAAGTGATGGCTGAAAACTTCCCACATTTGATGAAAGACATGAATCTACACACTCAAAAACCTCAACAAACTTTAAGTGGTATAAATGTAAAGAAATCCACACCAAAGACACATTATAATCGGACTGTTGAAAGGCAAAGACAAAGAGAGAATCCTAGAAGCAGTAAGAGAGAAGTGGCATCACAAACAGAGAATCCAGAATATGAGTAATGGCTGATTTCTCAACAGAAACCATGGAGGCCAGAGGGCAGTGAAATGACTTAGTCAAAGTGCCAAAAAGTGGAAAAACCCAGAAGTCAATGAGCAGATGAATGGATAAACAAAATGTGGTCCATCCATACAATGGAATAGTATTTAGCCACAAAAAAATAAGGTTCTGACACATGCTACAACATGGATGAGCCTCATACAAAAGACTATATATTGTATAATTCCTTTTACATAAAATATGTAGAATTGGCAAATCCCTAGAGACAGAAAGCAGATTAGTGGCTGTCAGGAGACCGAGGAAGGGACAATGGAGAGTGGCTTCTAATGGGGCTGGGGTTTCCTTTCAGGGTGATGACAATGTTCTGGAACTAGATAATGGTGGTGATTGTACGACACTGTGAATGTGTTAAATGCCACTGAATTGTCCACTTTAAAATGGTGAATTTTACGTTACATACATTCTATCTCAATAAAAAATATACATATAACTAATTTCAAAAAGTAATTTTAGTCTCCCTTGAAACTTGAATGAGTATTTTACTAATGGGTATAGTTTTGTAACATCATATATTGGTCACTTGGAAAATATGAGTTTACTGAGTTTGCAGATCTTCCAAACATTGCCACATTTCATTAAATAGTGTGAAAAAATCACATTCATTAATATCACCACCAACCTCATCAGAAAAGTCATCAACTTTTGGGAAGTTGTCAGGTTCCTGGTTGGCAGACACAACTCCAAAATTTTCATTTCTTTGTTTGAAAACTTGAATTTTATCATTGGCAACAAAAACGTGCCAGCTGTTTTTCTTAATATGTCAGGCTTTGTTTATTTTTGAAAACATTTCTGCCAAATACCTGTGTCTGAGTAATCACAGTTTGTCATTCTGTCAAGCAGAAATGGAGTTTTAGGAAAACAATGGCTAGTTCTGCCCACACATCAATCAGGCACACACAGGTTTTTCTGGGAGGTGGTCATTGTACTCTGAGGGACTTCCCATCTCATCACACACACAATACTAAAGAGATGTGTGCTCAAGAGTTGAAATTTAATAAAATTAATATTTTTTACTGCTTCATCAAGGACATTCCTTTTTTTTTTTTTTTTTTTGAGAGGGAGTCTCGCTCTGTCGCCCAGGCTGGGATGCAGTGGCCGGATCTCAGCTCACTGCAAGCTTCGCCTCCCGGGTTTACGCCATTCTCCTGCCTCAGCCTCCCGAGTAGCTGGGACTACAGGCACCCGCCACCTCGCCCGGCTAGTTATTTTTTGTATTTTTTAGTTGAGATGGGGTTTCACCTTGTTAGCCAGGATGGTCTCGATCTCCTGACCTCGTGATCCGCCCGTCTCGGCCTCCCAAAGTGCTGGGATTACAGGCTTGAGCCACCGCGCCTGGCCATCATCAAGGACATTCTTAAATGAAACTAGTATTTCCCTTCTTTCTCCCCCATCCCCTCCTTTTTTTTTGAGATGGAGTCTCACTCTGTTGCCCAGGCTGGAGTGCAGTGGTGTGATCTTGGCTCACTGCAACCTTCACCACCCAGGTTCAAGCGATTCTCCTGCCTCAGCCTCGTAGGCACCTGGGATTACAGGTGCCTGCCACCATGCTCAGATCATTTTTGTATTTTTAGTAGAGGTGGGGTTTCACCGTGTTGGCCAGGCTGGTCTTGAACTCCCGACCTCAAGTGATCCACCCGCCTTGGCCTCCCAAAGTGCTGGGGTTACAGGTGTGAGCCACTACACCCAGCCTCTTTCTCTGCTCTCTTAAAAACATTTTTTAGAATGTGAGCATGTGGTAGTGAAAAATACAGTGACTTCTAGGACAGTTTGATGCCTCTGCGTTCTTTTTTTAAAAAGAGGTGGGGTCTCTCTCTGCTGCCCTGGCTGGAGTGCAGTGGCATGATCATAGTTCATTTCCTGGAGCTAGAAGTGGCCATGGTGTGGGGAGGGAGAGGTGGTCATTCCCCCAAAACCCAAACGTGGAGACACAAGACAGAGAAGGACACTCCTAAACCTGCTGTGGTTAATTCACCCTCTGTTCTAAAACAGAACTTAGACATGTTACCATAGAAGGAGCTAATTAAAGATAAAATGCTGACAACCCTTTGGGGTCTTTATAAAGAATGCAGATTGTTTTTATTTTTTTATTATTATTATTTTTTGAGATGGAGTCTTGCTCTGTCGCCAGGCTGGAGTGCAGTGGCACGATCTTGGCTCACTGCAACCTCTGCCTTCTGGGTTCAAGTGATTCCCCTGCCTCAGCCTTCTGGGTAGCTGGGACTACAGGTGTGTGCCACCATGCCCAGCTAGTTTTTTTTGTGTTTTAGTAGAGATGGGGTTTCACCAGGTTGGCCAGGATGGTCTCCATCTCTTGACCTCGTGATCCACCCACCTCCCAAAGTGTTGGATTACAGGTGTAAGCCACTGTGCCTGGCCCAAGAATGCAGATTGTTTTTTTGTTTGTTTGTTTGGTTGGTTTTGAGAAGAAGTCTCGCTCTGTCCCCCAGGCTGCAGTGCAGTGATGCGATCTCAGCTCACTGCAAGCTCTGCCTCCCGTGTTCACGCCATTCTCCTGCCTCAGCCTCCCAAGTAGCTGGCATAACACGCGCCCGCCACCACACCCGGCTAATTTTTTGTATTTTTAGTAGAGATGGGGTTTCACCGTGTTAGCCAGGGATGGTCTCAATTTCCTGACCTCGTGATCCGCCCGCCGCAGCCTCCCAAAGTGCTGGGGTGACAGGTGTGAGCCACTGCGCCCAGCAGGACCGATTCTTATAGAGCCACTGCACACTCTTAACTTCAACACTCTTAACTAATCCACGGACTTTATAGAATATGATCCATTTTCTCACTAATCTCCTTCCTCTGGACCAGGACCAAGTCTGGAATCACATACTGTGATCATTTTGCATACGGTGCCATAAAAGAAAATAGGAAAATAAGACACGGGTCAACACCCAAGAGATTCATCGGTAGCTAATTGATTATTAGATCAATAATCCATTTGTCCATGGTTGTCTTAACACCTTATCAAGTGAGGTTATGTCACTTCAGACAAAGAAGGATGACTTATCTGGTAAATCAATTGAAATGTTTCAGAATAAGTGAAAAATAGTGCTTTTTAGTATGACAGTCTTTAATCATGTCACTACAGGCAAATCAGAGACTAAAACTTCAGACATATCTTTTTTTTTTTTTTTTTTTTTTTTGAGACGGAGTCTGGCTCTGTTGCCCAGGCTGGAGTGCAGTGGCCGGATCTCAGCTCACTGCAAGCCCCGCCTCCCGGGTTCACGCCATTCTCCTGCCTCAGCCTCCCGAGTAGCTGGGACTACAGGCGCCCGCCACCTCGCCCGGCTAATTTTTTTTGTATTTTAGTAGAGACGGGGTTTCACCGTGTTAGCCAGGATGGTCTCGATCTCCTGAACTCGTGATCCGCCTGTCTCGGCCTCCCAAAGTGCTGGGATTACAGGCTTGAGCCACCGCGCCCAGCCCCAGACATATCTTTCAAAGGGGTACTTGTAAGTGTAAACCTGGGTACTTTTCCCACCTTTGCGGGAAAAAAACAAAAAAAAACAAAAAAAACCAAAACCTTATAAAACCAGCTTCAAAAGTGATATTATCACACACTTGCCACAACCCATACAACGCACACCACCAAGAGAGAACCCTAATGTGAACGGGAGTGTGGTCTACAATAATGCATCAACATTGGATCATCAGCTGCAACAAATGTAACAAACTAACAACTTCCAACTGCACTAAAAAGGGAACTCTAGGAAATTAAAAAGCGGTGATAAATGTCATAGTGAGAGGAAAAGCAGATGTGCCATTGTCGAAATTCCTTTATCAAACAGTATGTTGAGTGTGGGAATGTCAAAGGCAGGCAGTGGGAAGAGCGATTATCATCATGTGTGTTGGCTGGCAAATAATTCGCCCTGATCATTGGACAAAAAACTGCTATGCAGGGGCTGAGCAGACTTCTGGCAGATGGGAGGAGTACCCAAGTGATTTATTTTTATTTATTTATTTAGAGACAGGGTCTTGATCTGTCACCCAGGCTGAAGTGCAGTGGCACCATCATGGCTCACTGCAGCCTCAACCTCCCCCAGCTCAGGTGATCCTCCTCCCTCAGCCTCCTTAGTAGCTGGGACTACAGACACACACAGCTAATTTTTCTTTTTTTTTTTTTGAGATGGAGTCTGGCTCTGTCGCCAGGCTGGAGTGCAGTGGCATGATCTTGGCTCACTGCAACCTCCACCTCCCGGGTTCAAGTGATTCTCCTGCCTCAGCCTCCTGAGTAGCTGGGACTACAGGTGTGTGCCACCACACTCCACTAATTTTCATATTTTTAGTAGAGATGGGGTTTCGCCATGTTGGCCAAGAGTGTCTCCATCTCTTGATCTCGTGATCCCCCGCCTCAGCCTCCCAAAGTGCTGGGATCACAGGCATGACCACCATACCCGGCCCAATTTTTAAGTTTTTTGTAGAGATGGGGTCTCACTATGTTGCCTAAGCTAGTCTTAAACTCCTGGGCTCAAGTGATCCTCCCACCTTAGCTTTCCAAAGTGCTGGGATTACAGGCATGAGCCACTGTGCCCAGGTGACTTTTCATTCTACATCTTCACTGAAGAGCCAGGCTACAGAAGAAGAGATGGGTGTGACTGATGATTCTGTCATGAGCTGTGCTGCTGCATGGAGGTGCCACGGGCCTCCGCGAGCCACCTCCACGGACCACCGGGGAGGGGTGCTCTCTGAACCTCTTCTAGTTCTGAGGGCTGCCTGACGGGAGAGTTGTTCTTTGCTCAGACAGACACTTGTTTAATTTACCGAAAGTTTCTCTTTTAATGGTATTATATATGGTGTATCATGAGACCCCCTTCTTGGGTAAAAAGAAAGCTGTCAAAGGCAGAATATTTAGCTTGTTAAACTAATAAAATACAGCAGGACATTTTAACTTCAGCTGCAATTAAAATCCACTAGACTTTTTTTATCTTCTGCTGTATTAGTCAGATTTAAACTAATAAAATGAGAAAAGATTCATTAAAGTATGAGAACAATTTTGAAAAAGATAAAAACTGGGTAGGCCTTTTTTCTTCATCAGGGCCTACAGTGCGACCCTCAGAGGCTGTGTGTTTTCACAGCACGGCCTCATGTAGCGCTGGGTCTTGCGGGAGGAAGGGCCCACTGAGGGCAGCTCCCAGGCTGGAGGAGTCTCTTTCCTGTCCCCCCGATTGACCGTCAGCATCCCCTGGACACAGTCCAAGGGGTAAAAAAGGAGGCTCCACTTGGGCAGAAAGGACAAGAATAAAACTCTCACTTTAGTGTCCCTGCTCCATGTAGTGAAAAAAAACACAATAGAAAATGTGTGTATCAAAAATTCACCATTTGGGCAATTAACGTTTGAGATTTATAATACGGATGACATTTTAACTGGAAATAAATACTCGAGAAAATTGGTCACCAAGAGTCTGGAATCACTCGTCGAGGCTGTAAGTGAGGACTTGCTTCAGCCTTCATGCTCTGTCTTTAGGACTAAGCGATAGTCCCAAGAAACAAAACTCTGACATGAACAAACTGGTAGACATCAAATGTCGGGTCCAGCAGTCGTATTTCTGTTGCAATTTCAGGGCCATTGTTGTTCTTGGCTCTCGGAAAGTCTCTCGAATTTCCGTGGCATCCTTGTTGGATGTTCTCATGCCAACAACAAGCCAATAAATACCAGAGCAGTCAGAAGCCAGGAATCAGATTCCTATCCAAGATGATGACTTCCCCAGAGCTTGGTGGGGTGTGTGTGTGTGTGTGTGTGTGTGTGTGTGTGTGTGAGAAAACATAGCCCGTTCATGGATTTCTAATTGATTTAATAATTCAATTTTTCCAGAGAAATCCAGATAACAAACCACAGTTCCAGGGTGGTGGTCCAGGGTCTGAGGAGCATGTTCGCTGCAACGAGGTAATTCTGAAACCACAGAGAACATTTCTGTTTCTCAGTAAATTTGTCACTTGCAATCCCAGTCTATTTTACTGTTATAAGTTGATGTTGTTTGCTAAGTCAAATATGCCACATTTGTGACAATTACTGTAGTCTGTGAGGAAAGCTTTCTGATCCATAACAACTAAACCTAGTTCCACCCAGCCAATCCCATGGGGGAGAAGTATGTCTGGTCTGCCCGAGCTGCCTGGCCTGGGGTGCTAATGGCACCGAGGCACTAAGTGGCTAGGGGTAGAAGCAGCAGGCACTACCCTATAATTTCACAGCCTCTAGAAAGAAGACTCCTCCCGAGAAGAGAGGGAGGAGGCGTGGGGCACTATGCCTGTCCCCAGAGCCAGGGCCTGGGGGTCACTCTGGACATAGGAAGAGAGAGGACAGCAAGAGTCATGGGCCTCTCTGATGCCAGGGTGACTCCAAAACACACCAGAACCAAAACCAAACAAACAAAAAAACAGAGACAAGGCTAGACCATCACCTTCTATCTCAGGAGATTAGCCTTACACCAAAATAAGAAGTTATTGTGAAACTGAAAGTCAATCAATGCAATCCATTATATCAACACCCTAATGAAGAAAAAAATATGCTTACATAAATTTAAAAAAAAAACCCATTTGGCAGAATTCAACATCTATTTATAATAGAGACTTCCAGAAAACTAGAAAAAGAAAGGAACTTCCTCAATCTGAAAAAGGGCATCTGTGAAAAACCTACAGCTAACATCACATACTTAGCAGTGAACTACTGAAGGCTTTTCCCTTAAGATTGGGAAAAAGGCAAGGATGACCATTCTTGCCACCCCTGTTTTCAACAGTTCACTGCAGGTCCTAGCCAGTACAAAAAGGCAAGAAAAAGAAATGAAATTTCTTTTTGTTCATACTGGAAAGAAAGAAAAAAGTGGTTATATTTGCAGGCAACCAGAAGCTCCTAGAACTAAAAAGTGAGTTCAGCAAGATTACAGGATACAAGATAAACAGTCAAAAATCAACCATTTTTAAATCCTAGAAATGAACAGTTAGAAACATAAATTTAAAGATCAATGCCAAGAAAACCCACAATGCCATTTACAATAGCTCTCCAAACATGAAATACTTTGATATAAATCTAACAAAACATGTACAGAATTTTGTATAAGTTACAAAATGCTGATGAAAGAAATAAAAAATCTAAACAAATGGAGAAAACATACCATGGTCATGGATTGGAAGCCTCAACACGGTAAAGGTGGGAATTCTCCCCACATTGGTTTAGTGCAAATTAATCAAAATCTCAGTAGATTTTTTTGTAGATACAGATAAATTGATCTAAACTTATACAGAAACTTTGAGTTTATATAAATAGCCAACACAGGCCGGGCGCGGTGGCTCAAGCCTGTAATCCCAGCACTTTGGGAGGCCGAGGCGGGCGGATCACAAGGTCAGGAGATCGAGACCACAGTGAAACCCCGTCTCTACTAAAAATACAAAAAATTAGCCGGGCGCGGTGGCGGGCGCCTGTAGTCCCAGCTACTCAGGAGGCTGAGGCAGGAGAATGGCGGGAACCCGGGAGGCGGAGCTTGCAGTGAGCCGAGATCGCGCCACTGCACTCCAGCCTGGGCAACAGCGTGAGACTCCGTCTCAAAAAAAAAAAAAAAAAAAGCCAACACAATACTGAAGAATAAAGTGGGAGGAACCATTCTATTCAAGTTTAGACTTACTGTAAAGCTATAGTAATTAAGTCTATGCTATTTGTAAAGGGATAGGCAGACAGACCAATGGAATGGAACAGGACACTCTGAAATAAACCCAACTGATTTTTGACAAAGGTGTTAAAGCAACCCAAAGGGTAGTGTTTTTTAACAAACGAGGCTAGAATAGCATGTTGTTTCATGTGCAAAAAAAACAAAAACAAAAACCTCAACTTAAACCTTATATCTTATACAAATGTTAACTTGACAGGAAACAGATCTAAATGTAAAATGTAAAACTATGATCAGGTGCGGTGGCTCATGCTTGTAATCCCAGCACTTTGGGAGGCTAAGGTGAGTGGATCACTTGAGGTCAGGCATTTGAGACCAGCCTGGCCAACACGGTGAAACGCTGTCTGTACTGAAAATACAAAAATTAGCCAGGTGTGGTGGTGTGCACCTGTAATCCCAGCTACTTGGGAGGCTGAGGCAGGAGAATCGCTTGAACTCAGGAGGCAGAGGTTGCAGTGAGCCGAGATGCACTGCACTCCAGCCTGGGAGACAGAGCAAAACTCTGTCTCAAAAAAAAAAAAAAAAAAAAAAAAAAGAAAAGAAAAACAAAAAGAAAAAGAAAAAGAAAACAACCCAAAACAAAAGTAAAACTATAACACTTTTCAAAGGAAACAGGAGAAAATCTTCATGATGTGCAAATAGGCAAAGAGTTCTTAGACGTGACATCGAAAGCATGAGCCACAAAAGAAAAACTGATAAACTGGATTTGATCAAAATTAAATTTTTTTTTCTCTGCAAAGGACACTCTCTAGAGAATGGAAAGACACACTAAAGACCAGGGAAAATATTTGCAAGTCACATGTCTGACAGGAGACTTGTATCCAGAATATATAAAGAATTCTCAAAAACTCAACCATAAGAAAACAAGCAACCTAGTTAAAAAAGAAGCAAATGACTTGAAGTGACACTGACCACAGCATCTACACTCACAGGAAAAGCTGCTTACCATCATTAGCTATAAAGAAAATGCAAGTTGCAACCACAATGAGGTACCACCACACATTTATTAGAATGGCCAATACCAACAGCACCAGGAGCATCAAATGCTGCTGACGGAGCTGAGCAAGAGGAACTCTTGTATGTTGCTGGTGGAAATGCAAAATGGCACAACCACTTGGGAAACTGGTGGTTTCTGATCAAGTTAAACATACACTTTCTGTATGAGCCAGCAGCAATTCCACTTGTAGGTATATATCCAAAAGAAAGAAAACATACATCCTTACAAAAGCTTGCATGTCAAATTTAAGGCTTCTTTATTCATAATCGTCCCAAATTGGAAACCATCCAAATGGCCCTCAACTAGTGAATGAATAAACAAACTGTAGCGTAATAGAATATTACTCAGTAACAAAAAAAAAAAAAAAAAAAAGCAACTCGGATTCATGCAACAACTTGACTGAATCTCAAAGGCACCAGAATGAGTACAAGAAGCAAGTCTCAAAAGGTCACAATCTGTATGATTCCATTTATACACCACGCTGGTAAAGATGAAACTACAGCAATAGGGAACAGATCGGCGGTTGCCAAGGGTTGGGGATGGGGGGAGGTTGTGACTGTTAAGAAATACCACGAGGGGGTTTTCAGGGCATTGCACAGTTCTGTGTCCTGATGGTACACAAATCTACCCATGTCGAAACTCACAGGGCTGTACACCAAAAAGTCCATTTTACTTTGTGTTAATTTAAGAAGGAAAATGCATGAGAAGTAAATATGGGAAATCGAGTTTTAAATGTGGAGACTTTGGAAGAGCAGGTAAGTAGTGACTGTGCATGGGGGCACGGCAGTGAGAACTCGCCAGAGGCTGCAGGGAGACCTCCCCTGCTGGATTCAGTGCAGGCGTCCCGTGGATGGATCGATCCACGCCTCTCAGAGCTTGATATTAACAATGATAACAATCATGACAACAGCAAAGGCGGCTGCAGCATCCACCAGTGGAGAGATGCTTGATTCATTCCCTTTTCACAAATAGCCCATGACGCATGACTTGTCCTCCTCTTGATACCAATGGCCAACTGAAGTTCAAAGAACTCTGCAGGCCAGCCTAGGGTTGCATGGCCCATCTGAGGCTGCCCCGACTCCATCGTGGGGCCGCCTGGGCCCAGAGCAGACGACAGGCCTCTGGCTGCCTCTTACTCACCGTCCCTGCCGCCGCTGCTGCGAGAATACTCATGGCCTACCCCGCTGGTCCCAAGAGCCTCCTACATACCGTGGCTGGCGATGACCGGGAGGTGTGGGCCAGGGAGTGTCTGGTGCTGTCCATCCCCCCATGGATGAGATAGGCTCCCGTGCTGGAGACGATGGGGCTCCCCCCGACATCCATGGTGATGCCCACCATGCTGTGGGAGGGGACCGCTGGCGGGGACGAGGCTGCCACGGTCACCTGGGCACCGCCTGGGGCCTCGAAGTAAGAAGCTGCGCTGCTGGGGGCGTACATCTGAGGCTCGGGGTTGTAGGTGTAGGCCGTTCGTCTGTTAGAAAGAGAGAAGTCACGCATGGGATGCTGTCCCATTTAAATGCCTTGTCTGAGTTCATGAATATCCAGCCAAACATCATGTAAAAGCTGCAGCCCGGAGAGGCCAGACACATGGAGCAATTTGGACATGGCATGTGACACTCAAATGCAGCACAAGTTCAGAGCCATCGTGTTGCAAAATCTTCAGGACCACAGGCTGACTCATCGAAAACTGACCCCTAAAAAATTCTAGGTCAGGTGTGGTGGCTCAGGGCTGTAATCCCAGCACTTTGGGAGGCTAAGGTGGGAAAACTGCTTGAGGTCAGAAGTTTGAGACCAGCCTGGGCAACACAGAGAGAACCATCCCTACAAAAAATAAAAGATTAAGCCAGGTGTGGTGGTGCGTGCCTGTAGTCCCAACTACTCAGGAGGCTGGGGTGGGAGGACTGCCTGAGCCCAGGACTTTGAGGCTGCAGCGAGCTGTGACCACACCATTGCACTTTAGCCTGGGCAACACAGCAAGACCCTAGCTCTTAAAAATAAATAAAAATAAAACTTAAAATTCTAAGTGGATAAATGGGTCACATGAGGGAGCTCCTGTGTGGAGATGGAGCAGTTCTGTCTTGACGGTGGGATTGTTACACAAATCTACACATGGGCTAAAAATGCACAGAAATAGACACACATGCACACACAAGGGCACACACATGAACATGCAAAGCCACATGTACTCCACATGCAAGCACACACACAGAAGCATGTGCATAAAGACTGGGAGAACTGAATAAGGCCTGCGGGCTGGTTAACAGTTTAACCCCGATGTCAATTTCCAGGGTTTTCTTTTGTTTTGTTTTTTTGAGACAGGGTCTCCTGTAGCCCAGCCTGGAGTGCAGTGGCAAAATCATAGCTCACTGCAGCCTCAGCCTCCAGAGCTCAAGTGATCCTCCTGCTTCAGCCTCGGAATACAGGCGTGCACCACCACGGTAGCTGGGATTACGGGCGTGCACCACTGCACCTGGCTGGTAGGTTTCCAGGTTTTGATATTGTCCTGCATGGTGTCACCACTGGAGCAAGCTGGGGGAAGGGTAAATGAACTCTGTGTATTAATTTCAGAACTTCTTGTGGAGTCTCTGATTATTTCAAAACAAAAAGTTTAAATAAATGAGATTGCATAAGAAAAAAGAATTTCTAAGTGATAACAATAATTCATCTAATCTTCCTTTAACATCTGGATTAAAGGAGTGACTATGTCATTCAGACCGAAAATGTGAAGTTTTACTTGAGTAATGCAGCTGTGGTCAGGAGTGGGCTTCCCTTATCGGTGAGTAAGGTTTGTGATGCGTCCTAGGGGCAGGCCCTCTGGGTGGCAGGAAGGACCCCTTTGACCTCTCGGAGGCGTGCACTCCTGTACCCTAACCCTAACCCAGCGGGACGTCTATAACTCTGTAGTACAATATCAAAACCAAGACCGTGACCTTGGTAGGACCTACAGACCTTGCTCCAATGTCACTGGTGTTACATGCACTTACTGTGTTTCTGTGTGTTTCGTAACCTTCAACATCATGCTTTAGAGAATCGTATAACTCCACCATTCACAACCCTGAAGCCACAGCCAGGTTCTCGTGCACAGCCCCTGCACTTGTGAGGGGAGCATCCAGGCCAAACAGAGACAGACAAGCAGGCGAAAGGAGCCACATCTAAAGTAAAGTGAGCTGCATGGGAGACGCATACTTTCCTGCCCCAGCATCACACAGTTACCGAGCAGAAACCTCCAGGCGGCATTGCAACGCGGAAAATCAAGTTCTATTAACATTACACAAAGCTAGAGTTTAACAGAGGCGGGGGGGGGGGGGGGCGGGGGGTGCGGGGGAAAACACACAGAGCTGGATGGTTTCTGGATCTCAAAGACTGACTTCACAATGAAGAGTTAGGATTAGCCTTTTTTTTTTTTTTTTTTTTTACCCCTAAGACTATCTTTTCTACAAGTAAAAAGTACAAAAGTCTGTGATTTCTGAGGCCGGGCGCGGTGGCTCAAGCCTGTAATCCCAGCACTTTGGGAGGCCGAGACGGGCGGATCACGAGGTCAGGAGATCGAGACCATCCTGGGTAACACAGTGAAACCCCGTCTCTACTAAAAAATACAAAAAACTAGCAGGGCGAGGTGGCGGGCGCCTGTAGTCCCAGCTACTCGGGAGGCTGAGGCAGGAGAATGGCGTAAACCCGGGAGGCGGAGCTTGCAGTGAGCTGCGATCCGGTCACTGCACTGCAGCCCGGGCGACAGAGCGAGACTCCATCTCAAAAAAAAAAAAAACAACAAAAGTCTGTGATTTCTGAAATCTCCATAGGGTTATGATGTCCTAATTCCTCACCCCCCACCCTGCTCCCTTTTTTTTGGACAGGGTCTTGCTCTATCAGTCCGGCATGATCATAACTCACTGCAGCCTCCAACTCCTGGGCTCATGCGATCCTCCCACTTTGGCCTCCCGACGAGCTGGGAGGGACTCTAGGCGCTGGTCACCATGTCTGGCTAATTTTAAAATTTTTTGTAGAGATGTTGCCCAGGTTTCTAATAGTGTTTTAATAGTATTTAGTGAACACATCACCAAAAGCATAAGGGAGAGGAATTTGTTCAATGCCTCCCCAGGTGGCAAAGGCTGGAGTCAGGGAGAGGGTTCTGGGTGTGGCCTGCGGGAGAAGCACGCACATGGCTCCATTCGTGTAGACGGCGTCTCCCCCTTCCACGTACTGCACCTGGGCAGGATACACATGCTGCGCTGGCTGCACCTGAAACATGGGATATGCTGTGTTACCGCCCGCCGCGCCCTCATTTGTTGCCTGCAGATTATTCAAGCTAGACGTGTCTTCTATTGCCTTTATGAACATTTAGTACCAAATGACAATGTTCCCGCCCACAGTCAGCACGCCTAGAAAGACACTGAGGAGACAGTAATGTACAGATGACATATTCCAAACGGGCCCACACAGTTCAGGGAGCTGCGACTGATCCCCAGAGCTCTGCTAGCGTGTCTGTACGCCCTGGCTCCTCTGTATACGTGGGGCGGGACCGGGAGAATGACAGCGCCCCTCCAGTGCAGTGGAAACTAGAGTTGTGGACAGAGGCCCAGCCTTGGCTCACAGGACTGTCCCTGCTTTCTGTTTTTGTTTTTTTGCGACAGGGTCTCCGTCTGTGGCTCAGGGTGGCGTGCAGGCTGCAGTGTACAGGGGGCCAAGTGGATTCGACTCTACATGGCCCCAACACCTCCTGTGGGTGGCCCTGGTGCCCCTTCAGTGGCAGAGAGGAGGGGAGAGAATGTGACGGTCTGAACAGAGTGGGAAGGAGCGGCATGCCTGGGAAGATGGGGCAATGGGGGGACCCCAGCACACCCCCGCTGCCCTGTCCTCCCCTCGCTGAAACATCAGTTCAGAGCCCCAGCTGACAGGCCCCGAGGGACTCTAGCCTGAGCAGAGCAGTGGAAGCCAAATGCTTTGCACGTGGGACTTCAAACTCTCACCCCAGAGGGTATCTTAGTGGCTGCCTACGTCCACCGAATTTTGGGGTGAGAAGATGGAGGGCCACAGCAGTGGGCTTGCTCGGGTGTCATGGTGTCATGGTGACCTTGTGGTTGAGGCTGCAGGATGGGGCTGACCTGCCCCTCCCAGGACCACTGAGCATGGTATGTACTTGTCCAACGCACCACCCCCAGAATCACAAGTCCTAGGGGTTAACATCTCTTGGGTGGTGCCCCCAGGGGTGGAAGTCAAAGGTCGAATTCTAGGAGACCAAGTGAAATGCAGAAGTTACAGAAAGAGCTGGGGCAGGCCCAGCACCAGAAAAGTGGTGGAAGCTTCTGGAATCATACATTAGTCTTTGTCTCCTCTCCATGGTGTCTCTGGGGAGTGCCTTGACAGACAGGAGCTAAGAGCCACTGGCCTGAGGCCCTGGGTCCACACTGGGCCTGTCTGGAGCCTTTTCCTTCCTGTGATCCCGCAACCTTCCTAGTTCTCATGGACACAGTCACCTGACAAATGCCTGTGAACACACTGCCAATCTAGGCAAGACCCTCTTGAAGAGTGGTGCATCCTCTAGGGCCTCAGGGCTCCTTTTAGGGAGGAGCCTGAGTTAACTTTAATTCAGGATTCTGCAGGGCAGAGTTGGTAAACTCTGGCCCACTGCCTGTTTTTGTAAATAAAGTTTTATTGGCACACAGCCACGCCCATTTGGTTACGTATCATTTATGGCTGCTTTTGCAATACAATGGCGGAATTGAGTGGTTGTTCCAGAGACTGCCTGGACCACAAACCCCCCAAAATGTATAATTTGGCCTTTTCTGGAACAGTTTGCTAACCATGTTCTAGACTGCCCCCAAGCTGATGATCTGTGTTGCTACTCAGCTGGTCAGCCGTGCTTTCAAACTCTGTTCTTAGATCATTGAAATCGTCAGCAGCATTCCCTCCGTTGTGCCTGCATCCGAGGGTATGGCACTCACTAGCAGATGGCTCCTCCAGTCCAGAGCCCTTTGTTTCTGTCTGCATTTCTACCTGAGCTCCACCCACAGGCGTGGGGTGCTCACCGGCTCCCGAATGCTTGTTGAATTTCTGAATGAATGAAAGATCACCAGCTTTCTTGGCTTGTTGCAAAACTATCTGCAGTAAATGATTCTTTTCTTTTAATTGTACAGCTTCTGGAAAAGCCTTTTGGCTAAGAAACTGAAGCTTACAACAAGGAACAGCAGCCACAGAAAAGGATGCATGCTTCAGAGATTGTTCCAGATCGCCGAGTGCTAACTGCGCCCCGGTGTGCATGGTGCTGCGGTGCTTGTCATTACCTGCTGGGGTACCTGCTGAACTCTGGGGAGGGAGATCGGCTGCATCTGGGCCCCTTTGGGAGCGGAGCTGGCTGCCTGGACCAACACCCTCTAAAAGGGAAGGGAGAGAAGGCCAGTTAGACTTGTCAGAGGTCAGTGCTGAGGACACACACAGAATGTAAGAGGCTGTCTGTCTGTTCACGTGCTCTTGATTAAAACATAGGCGGGACTGATCAGAGGGGACAGTGGGGTGATGGTCAGACTTGCACACTCACACTGACCTGGGCAGACACACGGCAGGTATGTGCAGGCACACAAACAATGCACATACATACACAAGTGTGCACATACACTCACCCCAAGCACCACACCTATGCACAAATTTGTGGGCACACACACACGTATGCACACACACATACAGAGAAGCCCATGCACCTTCACCCGCCCAGGCAGCTTTGCCTCTGTGGGTCTGTAGTCTGCAGCAAGGTGACACTGACCGTCCCTCGTACAGAGGGGACTGCTGGGGCCCTCTGGACAGCCGTCCGCATCACTGCCTGGGAGAGCACTCTGTGGCACCCCTCGCTTCTGCAGTATAGCCCGGACTTGTTTCCATTTTCTAATGAGGTTAATGAAGCCAGAGGGCTCAAGTACTGCTTCTGGCTACAGAATACTCGAGTGCAGGTGCCCTGTATCTGCGTCGCTCGCTCTCTGACCCCACTGCTCTCCGGCCTCCTAAGTCAAGTCTGCACAGTGTGACTTTGCTATTTTTCTGGGAGTACTGATTGGCCACACAAAGCTATGAAAACGGGAAGGGTCAAAGTGAACTCGTGTCGAGGGAGGAACAGGAGTGTTTTGTGTGTTTATTGAGAGCTGGGGCTTTAGGAGTCATTGGCTGCAGTGCTGTGATTTCCTGGCATGAACCGTGAATGTCACAGGTAGCAGTGACTGCCATATATACGTCACGAGGGGTGACGGGTGAGGACACACCATCCCCAGTGTTGCAGAAATGGAGCTAAGGATGAAGATGGTGCTAATAAGGACGCCAGTGCAAGGGCATTCCGATTCCAGGTGAGCTGGGTGCTGTGTGCTTGGAGAATTCACAGGGTCCTGGCAGGTCCTCAGAGAGGGACCACAGTGATGAAACCTGGGATGGACGTGGTGGCCGTGAGTGGCACTGAGACCTGTCCCCGGTGGCTGCTGCGGAGGAAGACAGAGTCCATGTAGGCCTGGGAGAGCCTGAGAGAGGGGCTTGGCAGGAAGACCTGACGGCTGACTCCTCTTGGACACTTTCAAGTGGGCAAGGAAACATATCAATTAGGCCACAACTGCTGGCGGGGCGACGGCACCTGATCCCCACCTAAGACGGGCTTCCGAGACGCCCTCCCCACTGCCATATGTGCAAGAAATAAAAGGTAAAGATTCCTGACTATACATGCTACATCAAATAAATCGCTTCACTGATTGCCTTTTGGTTTTTGCTGAATTGAGTTTTTTTTGTTTTTTTGTGTTTTTTTGAGACAGTTTCACTCGTGTTGCCCCTTGTTGGCCAGGCTGGATTGCAGTGGCATGATCTCGGTTCACTGCAACCTCCACCTCCCGGATTCGAGATTCTCCTGCCTCAGCCTCCCGAGTAGCTGGGATTACAGGCATGTACCAGCACACCTGGCTAATTTTCTTTTCTTAATTTTTTTGTATTTAGTAGAGACAAGGTTTTTCACCATGTTAGTCAGGCTGGTCTCAAACTCCTGACCTCAGGTGATCCACCCACCTCGGCCTCCCAAAGTGCTGGGATTACAGGCATGTGCCACCGTGCCTGGCTCTGAATTATGTGTTTTTAAACCATAATCATTTCTTTTTGCTGTGCTCCTAACTTTTAGATTCCAGATCGAGGTGGTCACATGGCCACAGTGGACCTCAGCACACGTAATGAGCCTCCAGCCTGTTTTATGTGGCCAGTGCCATTCACTTGGTATTTCTGTCTTTTTTATGGCTTATTTCATTCCATGGTAGAAATCCAGGAGCAGAGAGAGCCTTAATGTGAAAATTCTCTCTCTGCAAAGTTTAAAGAATATATTCATTCAGGTGCTAGATTCCATTTTGAACCAAATCTTAAGAATTCTAACTCATCTAGGCTGGGCGTGGTGGCTCATGCCTGTAATCCCAGCACTTTGGGAGGCTGAGGTGGGCGGATCACCTGAGGTCAGGAGTTCGAGACCAGCCTGGCCAACATGGTGAAACCTTGTCTCTACTAAAAATACAAAAATTAGCCGGGCGTGGTAGTACATGCCCGTAATCCCAGCTACTCAGGAGGCTAAGACAGAAGAATCGCTTGAACCTGGGAGATTGTGCCACTGTACTCCAGCCTGGGCAACAGAGCGAGACTCCATCTCCAAAAAAATAATAAATAAATAAATAAATAAAGAATTCTAACTCATCTTTTGCCTTTTTTTTTTTTTTTTTTAAAGACGGAGTCTCGCTCTGTCACCCAGGCTGGAGTGCAGTGGCGCGATCTCCACTCACTACAAGCTCCACCGCCTCCCGGGTTCATGCCATTCTCCTGCCTCAGCCTCCCTAGAAGCTGGGACTACAGGCGCCCACCACCACGCCCAGCTAATTTTTTTTTTTTTTGTATTTTTAGTAGAGACAGGGTTTCACCGTGTTTGCCAGGATGGTCTCAATCTCCTGACCTCGTGATCTGCCCGCCTCGGCCTCCCAAAGTGCTGGGATTACAGGCATGAGCCACCATGCCTGGCCTTTCTTTTCTTTTTTTTATCGGTTAGGCTGGAGAGCAGTGCTATGATTATAGCTCACACTGGGCTCAAGCAATCCTTCCACCATAGCCTCCTCAGTAGCTGGGACCACAGGACGTGCACCACTATGCCTGGCTAATTTTTTTATTTTTTATTTTTTAAAGACAAGGTCTCTATCACCCAGGCTGGAATGCAGTGTCACAATCATGGCTTACTGCAGCCTCAATCTCTCAGGCTCAGGAAATCCTCCCATCTCAGCTTTCTAAGGAGCTGGGACTACAGGTGCAGGCCACCACGCTTGGCTATTTTTTTTTTTTTTTAGAGAAAGAGTCTGTTTATGTTGCCCAGGTTGGTCCCAAACTCCTGGCCTCAAGTAATCTGCCAGTCTCAGCCTCCCAAAGTGCTGGGATTACAGGTGCGAGCCACCGCACCCGGCCTGCCTTCTTAATAAGGCACTTCTGTGTAAAAGAGTCATTTCCAAGTACAAGAAAACCTCTACTGAAGGCTAAGAAGAGACCAAGTAAGATTTGGGGCAGTGGTTTCTTTTCCATTGGTGACATCATTTCCTTGATGGAATCTTTTTAAGAAAGATTGAAAAAGCCAAATACAGTCAAGGAAGTTGTGCCTATTTCAACAGCAGCAGCATTGGGGCTGAGAAGTCCATTCAGAAAAATACAGATTTCTCTCTCTGCAGATCCGAGCAGCCTTCAAACCCAAAGGGATCGCGTCCACGCTGTGGCCACCCTGTTGTTGCTGAGAGGCTGAGCGGCGGGCGGGCGCACATTACCTGTGGGGAGGCTGGCACAGGAGGGGCTGCCGCCGAGGGACGCAGAGCCACGGATGCTGGCGAATCCGCTCCACCCTCGGAATTCTGCATGCTCAGGTCTAAAGAAAGGTGGAGAGAGATTGGGTGGGCAAGGGTTGCAAGCACTGAAACCCCAAGAGGCAACTAACAAGTTCATGGGAGGGAAGGAGTAACCAGCTACATTCTTCGAAGTTGAAAGGCAGAGACCCTGGCGGTACCGCCTAAGTGAGGAGCTGTGGGAGCAGCCTGCACAACTGTCCCACACAAGGAGAGAGGGGCCAGAGAAAGTTTTCCAAATATAAACCCCAAAAAGAGCTCTGTCACCGCACAATGGCAGGAATTCCTCAACAGAAGGCCGGGACAACGGCTCTGTGCCCAAGTCTGAGCAGGTTGAACTATTTTGAAGGGCTCAATTGTTTACTCATTTCTCCAGCAAATCAAAAGCTCGGGGTGGGTGACTGCCATCCGGGGAGCTACTGCACCCCAAACGACAATGGGAGATACTCTAAGGCTGGGTGTCCCCACTGTGGCACCACTGACATTTGAGCTGGATACTTCTTTGCTATTGCAGGCCCATCCTGGGCACTGCAGGGTGCTGAGCAGCCTCCCTGGCCTCCACCCCTTCCATGCCAGGAGCACTCCCCCTCCAAGCTGTGGCAATCACAGATGTGTTCAGATATTGCCAAGTGACCCCTGGGGGACAGCGTGAGAACCACTGGCTAGCGAGAGAAAAGGTGATCGCAGAGGGAGCAAAGAAATGGTACGTTTTATCCTGGGCTGGATAAAAGCCCTCACGGATTTTGGCAGTAAGTAAAAACTGCCTTCTGTTCAAAGCCATCTTTGCCCACAAGAAAGTATAAACATGTATTTCTTTGCTGTCAGAGGCATACATCTTTCAAAGAGGTAGTTTAAAAATTCTATATAAAACGACTCATTTAATATCGCGGCAGATAATATAAATTTGTTCCATGAAAGTGCTAAAAGTCAAACAGTCTTCACTTTTAAATAAACAATCGGCTATGTCGAGCATTTGAGACATAGTTAAGTATACACACTTGGGTAGGGAGGTGGCTTTGTGATCTGGCACACCAGTCCCCCGTCCTGGCACCAGCTCTGAGCATGTCACCCACCCAATGTGGGGTCTCCACGGCTCCTGCCTGCTTGGGGCAGTGAGGACTGAACCTCAGGCATACATCGTGGTGCACATGACATAGAACACAATAGACATTTGCTAGAACTTTTCTGTTTCTCTATCACCTCCAGAGTTTTTATCTCTTAGAACGAGTGAAAAAAAAAATTTAAGCCTTTTAAAAACGAAAAGCCGGGCGCGGTGGCTCACGCCTGTAATCCCAGCACTTTGGGAGGCCGAGGCGGGCGGATCACGAGGTCAGGAGATCGAGACCATTCTGGTTAACCCGGTGAAACCCCGTCTCTACTAAAAATAAAAAAATTAGCTGGGCGAGGTGGCGGGCGCCTGTAGTCTCAGCTACTCGGGAGGCTGAGGCAGGAGAATGGCGTGAACCCGGGAGGCGGAGCTTGCAGTGAGCCGAGATCGCGCCACTGCACTCCAGCCTGGGCGACAGAGCGAGACTCCGTCTCAAAAAAAACCCAAAAGACAAAAACGAAAAGCCAAACTTATAATAGATTAAACTAATTTACCTAAGGAAAACAGAAAGGGATGTGTGTGTTTGAATTCGAGTGTGCTGGATCAATCACATCTGTATTGTTGGGGACTATTCTCCGACTACCACCACCCCACCCCCAGTTCCCCTCCCGAATACCCTTGGTGCGACCCAGAGACCCATGGCTAGTGCCTCGGGATTTTTCTGTTCTGTGTGAGTCTGACTCACTTCTCACCACTAGATGGCCCCAGAGCCACACGGTGATTGGCTGGGGCGTTAACTAAACCTTACGCAGCCTGCACCTCCTACCTTCCATTCTTTCAAAAGATTGTAAATTTCCCATAGTGTATTTCCTGAGTCCTCAACTCATTCTTTCTGTGTTTGACAGACCTGACCTTTGGAATTTTTCTGTTGGAAGCTGCTTGTATTCACAGTTTCCTTTAAATGTTTAAATCAGTCATTTGCCCACCATCCACCATGCTGTTCCCATCTGAAGCCAAGTGGGTAGTGTCAATGATACTAGAAGGAGATGATTTGACTAGACCTCTTTGTGAAAGGAGTCCACCAGTGATAAAGCGAGAATGCTGACTTGACTAAGACCAGGTCCTTGTTCCGCAGGTGGAAATAATTTTGCTCCAAACTCCACATCTTATTTAAGTAAGAAGAGGCCGTGAGAGTGTTAATGGTGAGACCGTAGTCTGTCCACCATGGCCAGAATGCACCTTCCAGAATGCAAGTTATTCCACATCACAGGCATTTATACATGAATGTGTTCCCCTAATTTATTTTTATTATTTATTATTATTATTATTATTTTTTTGAGATGAAGTCTTGCTCTGTCGCCCAGCCTGGAGTGCAATGGCATGATCTTGGCTCACTGCAACCTCTGCCTCCCAGGTTCAAGTGATTCTCCCGCCTCAGCCCCCTGAATAGATGAGATTACAGGCACCCACCATCATGTCTGGCTAATTTTTGTATTTTTATAGAGACAGGGCTTCACCACGTTGGTCAGCCTGGTCTCAAACTCTTGACCTCAGGTGATCTGCCTGCCTCGGCCTCCCAAAGTGCTGGGATTACAGGCATGAGCCACTGCGCCCAGCCTGTTCCCCTAATTTAACACACTATTTACCACGTGCTGTCTTATAGGTCAGACCAATGAGTCTGTGGCTTTTTGCCTGCGGGCACGCCCCAATCCACAAATGCTTGGGTGCCAGAAAGCATCAGCCTCATTATCCTGAAGGGTCAAAGGACAGAGTCCTGAATGCTGGGGTGTGGAGATTCTGAAAGAGAGAGCCACAGAAGGGGTGAGCCCCCAAATCTTCCTACAAAATACACCTGAATCTTTGGCTAAGCAACTACACCACAAAGGTGTGGGGGAGATACCAGGGATCTTGGGGAAAAACCAGCAGGGCAAAGATAAAAAAATTAAGTGAAGACTTCAGCTGCTGCCTGTTGCAGGAGGGAGAGTTTGAATCTAGCCAAGTCACTTGCCTTCAGGGGAACTCAGCTGAATCTACAGATTCTATAACACATCATTAACAATGTCCAGGACCCAGCAAAAATCATGAGCTAGGAAAAGAAACAGGAAAGTGTACCTACACTCAAGAGAAAGAGTAACAAATAAAAGGAAAAAAGAAAAGCAGTTAATTATAACCAAACCCAAGATAATCCAGATGATATAGATAGCATACAAGGACTAAAGCAGCTACTAAAAATAACTTCAAGAACTTAAAGGAAGTTATATACATAATGAATGAACATATGGGAATCTCAACCAAGAAACAGAAAGTATAAAAGGTGAACCAGGCCGGGCGCGGTGGCTCATGCCTGTAATCCCAACACTTTGGGAGGCCGAGACGGGCGGATCACAAGGTCAGGAGATCGAGACCATCCTGGCTAACTCGGTGAAACCCCGTCTCTACTAAAAATACAAAAAATTAGCCGGGCGTGGTGGTGGGCACCTGTGGTACCAAGCTACTTGGGAGGCTGAGGCAGGAGAATGGCGTGAACCCAGGAGGCGGAGCTTGCAGTGAGCCAAGATCGCGTCACTGCACTACAGCCTGGGTGAGAGTGAGACTCCATCTAAGAAAAAAAAAGTGAACCAAATAAAAATTGTGGAGCAATAACTGAAGTAAAAACTTAACTAGATGCACTCAACAGCTGGTCAGAGATAATGGAAAGAGTTAGTGAACTTAAAGATAGAAAAAAAGCATTTACCCAATCTGAAGAATGAGGAGAAAATATATGAAGAAACATGGATAGAACACACTGTCTAATATATATGTAAACAGAGTCCCAGAAGACAAAAAGAATGTAAGAAAAAAAAATATTGAAAAATGGCCAAACATCTCTACATTGGGTGATGGATATCAACTTAGAGGTCCAAAAATCTCAACAAACCCTAAAAAGAATACAAAGAAAGCCAGGATAGGTATGTCATGGTTAAACTGTTAAAAGAAGTAAAGAGAAAATCTTGAAAGCAGTCAGAGAAAAACTACATATTATATTCAGAGAACAAGGGCATGGATGATGACTGACTTCTCACCAATAACAATGGCAGCCAGAAGGCAACGGAATGACATTTTTATTTTTTTATTTTTATTTATTTATTTTTTTTGAGACGGAGTCTCGCTCTGTCGCCCAGGCTGGAGTGCAGTGGCCGGAATTCAGCTCACTGCAAGCTCCGCCTCCCGGGTTCACGCCATTCTCCTGCCTCAGCCTCCCGAGTAGCTGGGACTACAGGCGCCCGCCACCGCGCCCGGCTAGTTTTTTGTATTTTTTAGTAGAGATGGGGTTTCACCGTGTTAGCCAGGATGGTCTCGATCTCCTGACCTCGTGATCCGCCCGTCTCGGCCTCCCAAAGTGCTGGGATTACAGGCGTGAGCCACCGCGCCTGGCCGGAATGACATTTTTAATATGCTGGGCGGGAAACCCTATCAGCCCATAATTCTATCTCCAGCAAAACTATTTTTAAAAACTGAAGGTGGAATAAAGACATTTTTTGTGTAAACAAAACCTGATGAAGTTTTCTGTCTACACTATGAGAAATGCTAAAGGAGTTCTTCAGGATGAAAGGAATTAATATCAGATGGTATATGTGGATCTATTAGAAGGAGTTAAATATCACTTAAAATGATAAATATGCAAGTAATTATAAAAAAAACTGTATTTTTCCTTTTCTTCTCTTAATTTATTTTAAATACATAAAACTATTTAACAAAAACTTTGTAACACTCCATTGTGGGGTTTATATCATATGTAGTTGTTCTCTATGACAATTATAACACAGAGGATAGGGACAAATTAAGTTATACATTCAAGATTCTTGTATTGGCCGGGCGCGGTGGCTCATGCCTGTAATCCCAGCACTTTGGGAGGCCGAGACGGGCAGATCATGAGGTCAGGAGATCGAGACCATCCTGGCTAACACGGTGAAACCCCGTCTCTACTAAAAAATACAAAAAACTAGCCGGGCGAGGTGGCGGGCGCCTATAGTCCCAGCTACTCGGGAGGCTGAGGCAGGAGAATGGCGTGAACCCGGGAGGCGGAGCTTGCGGTGAGCTGAGATCCGGCCACTGCACTCCAGCCTGGGTGACAGAGCGAGACTCCGTCTCAAAAAAAAAAAGATTCTTGTATTTTACCTAAAGTAAACTGTAAATTGTGATAAATTATCAATGCACATTGTAACCTCTGAAGCAACCACTAACAAAAAGAAAATACAAAAAGATATAGCTAAAAAGCTAATAGAGAAATCAAATGAAATCCTACTTAACATATTTGATTATCCAAATAAAGGCAAGAAATAAAGAACAGAGAAACAAAAAACAGTTGACACAAGTAGAAAGCAAATGGCAGAACTGCTTTGCTAAATCCAGATATATCAATATTATATTAAATGTAAATAAACTAAATTCTTGAATGGAAAGGCAGAAATGATCAGCCTGGGTAACAATCAAGTTCCCATTATATGCTCCCTAAAAGAAACCCTCCTTAAAAATAAAGGCACACATAGGTTGAAAGTAATAGAATGAAAAGAGATCCACTGTGCAAACTCTGATCTTAAGAAAGCTGGAGTGGCTATAATAATCAGACAAAACAGACTCTGAGATGAGAAATATTACTAGCAATACTAGAGACATTGACAAGACAAAGAATATTACTGCAGATAAAATTTCATCATGATAAGATGATCAATTTATCAGGATGACATATTGATTACAGATGTGTATGTACCTAGTAATACAGCTCCAAAATACATAAAGTAAAAATTAACAAAACTAAAGGAGGAAATAAACAATTATAGTTGGAGATTTTAAACATCCTTTGATTACTGAATCAAAATTAGAAGAACTAAGCAAAAATATTACTAAGATACAGAATATCTGAATTATATTATCAGCCACATTGATGTAATTGACATTTAGAGAACACTACATTCAAAACCTGCACATTATTTTCAAATGCATATGGAATATTCACTATGATGGGTCATGTTCTGGGCCATAAAATAGGCCTCGATACATTTTAAAATACCATAACTAAACAGAGCATGTATGCACTTTGACCACAATGGAGTAAATTAGAGATCAGTAAGAAGGCTAGAAAAATGCCAAATATTTAGAAAACTTAACAGCGTGAACCCAGGAGGCAGAGCTTAAGGTAAGCTGAGATCACGCCACTGCACTCCAACCTGGGTGACAGAGTGAGACTCCGTCTCAAAAAAAAAAAAAAAAAAAAAAAGAAGAAAAAACAATAAAGAACAAACTTAATGAAATATGAAATTAGAAACTCCACAAACAATGGAGAAAATGAACAAAAGCAGTATTTCTTCAAAACTGAAATTTTTTCAAAAAAAGAAAGGAGTTATCAAGCCATGAAAAGACATGGAAGAAACTTAAACACATACTAGGAAGTGAAAGAAGCGAGTCTGAAAATGCTACATACTGTATGATTCTAATTAAACAACATTTTGGAAAAGGCAAAACTATGGAGACAATGAAAAGATCAGTGGTTGCCAGGGATCAGAGAGAGGGATGAGTAGGCAGAGCACAGAGGATTTTTAGGACAGTGGAACTATTCTGTATAGCACTATAATGGTGGACACATGTCATTATATATTTGTCCAAACCATAGAATGTACAACACCAAGAGTGAACTCTCGAGTAAACTATGGACTTTGGGTGAGAATGCTGTGTTAATGCAGATTTCATCAGTTGTAAAATATGTACAACTTTGGTGGGCGATGGTGATAAAGAGGGAGGCTGTGCATGTGTGGAGGTATGGGGTATATGGGAAATCTCTTTATTTTCCTGTCAATTTTGCTGTGAACCTAAAACTGTTCTTTAAAAAAGCAAGTCTTGGCTGGGTGCAGTGGCTCAAGCCTGTAATCCCAGCACTTTGGGAGGCCGAGGCGGGCGGATCACAAGGTCAGGAGATCGAGACCATCCTGGCTAACACGGTGAAACGCCATCTCTACTAAAAAAATACAAAAAAACTAGCCAGGCGAGGTGGCGGGCGCCTGTAGTCCCAGCTACTCGGGAGGCTGAGGCAGGAGAATGGTGTAAACCCGAGAGGTGGAGCTTGCAGTGAGCTGAGATCCAGCCACTGCACTCCAGCCTGGGCGACAGAGTGAGACTCCGTCTCAAAAAAAAAAAAAAAAAAGTCTTGGCCAGGCACGGTGGCTCATGCCTGTAATCCCAGCACTTTGGGAGGCCGAGGTGGGTGGATCACCTGAGGTCAGGAGTTCGAGACCAGCCTGGCCAACATGGCAAAACCTCGTCTATACTAAAAATACAAAAATGAGCCATGAGTGGTGGTGGGCACCTGTAATTCCAGCTACTCAGGAGGCTGAGGTAGGAGAATTGCTTGAACCCAGGAGGCAGAGGTTGCAGTGGGCTGAGATTGCACTACTGCACTCCAGCCTGGGTGACAGAGCAAGACTCCATCTCAAAAAAAAAAAAAAAAAAAAAAAGCAAGTATTTACAAAAGTTAATTAACAACTTTCTCCAGGAAAGACTAATAAGAAAGGAAAGAAAACCCAAATTGCTAATATCAGGAATGAAATGAAATATATCACTAGAGATTCTACAGAAATCAAAATGATAATAGGGAACTATTACAAACAACTTTAGCCCATAAATTCAATAACATATAAAATGAACACTTTTTTTAAAACACACAACATAACAAAACTGACACAGATGAAATAAAAAATGTGAATGTAATACATATAACAAAAAAATTGAATATGTTATTGGAAACTTCCCTACAAAGAAAACTTCAGGCACATATAGTTTCACTGGTGAATGCTATCAAATACTGAAAAAGGAATTATTACACAAATGCCATCAGAAAATAAAAAAAAAGAATACTTCATGACTCATGAAGTCAGTAAACCCTGACACCAAAACTTGACAAATATATTACAAGAAAAGTGTTTAGACTAATACCTCTTATGCACATATATGCAAAAATAATTTAAAATATTAATAAATCAAATTCAGCAATATATAAATAACATAACCCACACAGATTATCAATTGATTTTTTCTTTTCTAATGGAGCCTCAGCTCTTTTCTTCCTCAACTGGATTTTGACAAAGGTGCCAAGGCAATTCAACAGAGAAAGAAAAGTCTTTTAAACAAATGGTGATGGATCAACAGGATATCCATATTGGGGAAAATAAATGGATCTTGACCCCTACCTCACATCATACATAAAAATGATTTCAAGTTAGAACATAAACTTGGCCAGGTGCGGTGGCTCACGCCTATAATCCCAGCACTTTGGGAGGCCGAGGTGGGCAGATCACGAGGTCAGGAGATCGAGACCATCCTGGTTAACACTGTGAAACCCCATCTCTACTAAAAATACAAAAAAATTAGCCTGGCGTGGTGGCGGGTGCCTGTAGTCCCAGCTACTCGGGAGGCTGAGGCAGGAGAATGGCGTGAACCTGGGAGGCGGAGCTTGCAGTGAGCCGAGATCGCGCCACTGCACTCCAGCCTGGGCGACAGAGCGAGACTCCATCTCAAAAAAAAAAAAACACCATAAACTTACACATAAAAGCTAAAACTATAAGACTTCTCAGAGAGAATATAGGAGGTTAGACAAAGGTTTCTTAGAATGCACAAAGTAAATAAGCATAAAAGAAAAACTTGAGAAATTAGATTTCACCAAAATTTGAAACCTCTGCTCATTAAAATATTTTACTAAGAATATGAATAGGTAAGCCACAGTCTGGGAGAAACATTTGCAAAACATGTATCTAATAAAGGGCTTTTATCCTAATCTATCTATCTATCTATCTATATAAACTCCTACAATTCAGTATAAGAAGACAAATAACTTTAAAAAAAAAATGGTACTTCACGAAGCAAGATATTCAGATGCTGAAAAGTACATGAATAGTGTTCAGCCTCGTTAGTCACGAGGGAAATGCAAATTCAAACTATATCAAGATATCGCTAAATACTCACTAGAATGGCTAAAGCTGACAAGTCTGACAACATCCAATGTTGTAGGTACATGGAGCAACTAAAATTCTCACACATCCCCATGTGTAGATACGAATGATACAACCACATTGGAAAGAGGTTTGGCAGTTTTCTAGAAAGTTAAACCTGCCCTTTAGCCCAGAATTCCTCTTGTAGTTATTTTTATCCAAGAGACATGAAAACATATATCTTCAAAAAATAATAATAACTTGTATAAGCATGTTCATAGCAGCTTTTTGTTTGTTGGTTTTTTTGTATTTGAGACAGGGTCTCACTCAGGATTAAAGTACAGTGGCACAATCACAGATCACCGCATCCTCAACCTCCCAGGCTGAAGCAATTCTCCCACCTCAGTCTCCTAAGTAGCTGGGACTACAGGCGTGCAGCACCATACCCAGCTAATTTTTGTATTTTGGGTAGAGACAGGGTTTCACCATGTTGCCCAGGCTGGTCTCAAACTCCTGGGCTCAAATGATCCGCCTGCCTCGGCCTTATTCATAGCAGTTTGATTCAGTCACTAAGAAGTAAAAATAACCCAAATCTTCCTCATCAGGAGAGTGGATGAGAAATTGTAGACTATGATGATTTAAAGATTCATACTGAAAACCCTAAAACAACCACTAAAAATGGAAAAGAAGGGCATAGCTAAAAAGCTAATAGAGGAATACTACTGGAATACTCATGAATAGAAAGGAATTAATTACTAAAATTCACAATGCATGAGTGAATCTCAAAATCATTACACTGAGTGAAAGAAGCTGAGTCCAAAAGAGTAGATGAGTAGAGTGGATTAAAACTAAAGTTAAAAAAAAATCATAACAGCGGGCAGGGGGCGGTGGCGGGTGAGAGTGACTGGAAAGGGACAGGAGGGGACATTCCAGTGAGATGGACACATTCTGTATGATAATACAGTGTGGGGTTACATGGAGTTGCGATTTGTTAAAATTAGCCAGCTAAGGTTTGTGCACTTACTATATGTGAATTTTAACGACGACAACAAAGCCTGTAAAAATATAAGGGTGGAGAGGAGGATGGAGAGTGGGTAGGGGTATCCAGGCGCTATAAGAATGGCAGGACACTGATACCCTGTAGAGGGTGGTGGCTTCATTAAGTTTTATTGCACTGTGTATTTACTTTGTGGATGTTTGAAACGTCTGTGATAAAGAGTTAAACAAACACACACAAGACACCAGCGATGAGCTGTCCGCCCAGCAGAAGGAGCGGCTCGTGGTCCTGGCCGTGCTTCCAGGTGACAGCAGTAACTCACATGGTCCTCCCAGAAGGGGTGATGCTGGATCCTGAGTAACTCCTCCACCTGGCAGAGGAGGGGGCAGCGGAGAGGGGGAGAGGGCAGGGCCCCGAGGGTGTGGGTACTATTCAATGTAAAGTCCACAGGGCACAGGGAAGCACACTGTGGAGTACCTTTGCAGTACCCAGCTTGGGAACCCCTCAATCCAGCACAGGACAGATGTGAGTGAGTGGAGGCCATGCTTCTTCTCTGAACCTGAATCTGCCGTGGGAACTTGGACTCATTGGTGACTGCCCCACCGTCCTTGCTTTCTCACGTTCCTTTGTCCTCTCTTCTGTTTTTCTTCCTGTGGCGAGGACCTGGGCAGTCTTTCTTTGACTGCCTTCCCCTGTGTCCTCTTAGACCGGGTTACAGGAGCCTTGGAACAGCCAATATAAAGGGGAGGGGCCGAGACATGACCTGTCATCCAGCCTGGCCCTGCTTGGCCGATGGGTTTGGCTGGCCTAAAGCTCCCTCGTGGCTCAGAAACATGCCCGGAGTGCTGTTTATAAGCTAAGCACGTTTCATTTACCATCTGGTCCAAGATCAGGACGGGCATGAAATAAAGGGGAAAAGCACAGAACCAGCCGCGCAATTTCCCCTCCTTGGCCGGCACCAGCCTTTGGAATCCACAAAACGCGCATCTGACCTTGAACGAACATTCAAGTGAACCAGATGCGCACTTGACCTTTTGGAGCCTCTGCTGAGTCAAATGCGCCAGTGGGAACATCTCCCGTGGCTTCCTGACTTCATGTGAGGGGCACAGGAGAGACGCAGCTAGAAGCAGCCTTGGACTGCAGCCGTGATGAATGAGTCTGCCTGGGCACAAAGGGAAGAGGCTTCTGTTTACAGAAAAATACTCCCATCACCTAGTAACCAGCAATGTCAGGAAAGGAAATGCAGAAAGCGCTGAGAGCAATTTCTGGGCCGGTTCCTGGCTGAGCCGCTGACTCACTGCGACCTTAAGCAATCTCTCTTCTATTCCTGTTCCTCCGTATGCCAAATGGAGCTGTCACCTGCCTCACATAGTTCAGATCAGTATTTAGACAATGTTTTGTCATCTTCGGTGATAATTGGGGCAGAGTTAGCTGAGTGGTTTTAGTTACCTTCGTTCTGATTGGCTAATGAGCCTTGGCGTTTGGGAGGCACAAGGCCTCCGCCAGCCATCAGCTCCTCCTCTCCTGGTACTCGCTGGCGTCCAGATGGTACCAGAGTTCATCTGCCCGAAGAAAGCAATTAATTTCCTCCCTCCGAACAAGAAGGAACAAGTCCAGAGCGCTCTCAGGAATACCGGTCGCTTCAAAGCCCAGATTCTGTCCTGGTGCTTGTCTTAACACTTGCAGTGTCATTACGCTGCCCAGAAAAATCTCGTCTATTTCCTTCTCCTGGAGGGCCAGGTCTACGCAGCAAGTGATGTGTGTTTTAAGATTCTGTCCCCACCATTCAGGTTTGTGTGGCCTGGCCCCACGCACAGGGAAGACACAGCCATCTCCTTGCTGAAAAGTGGATTCTTGAACCTCCTTGATGGTGGAACCACGTCCTTTCTTGCACCAGGATCACTCCCTGTGGACCCAGTTAGTTCTCAGCGCCAAGAGTTATTACTCTGCCCTGATTATCACCAAAGATGACAGTGGGTGTCCCCACTTGGCACTGCGAACATTGGGGATGGATCCATCTCTGGGCTGGGGCTGTCCCGAGCACTGCAGGGCGCTGAGCAGCATCCCTGGTCTCCACCCACTCCATGCCAAGAGCACCCCCAGTTGTGACAACCACAGATGTCCCCAGACATTCCCCAGTGTCCCCTGGGGAGGCAGAAGGACCTCTGTTCAAAATGGATGTGTGATATCTGAGAAGGCATCTGGACAAACAGCCCCTGACTAAAACAGGCCTACAGACAGGTTGAGAACGGGAAGATGAAAAAGGAGAGTAGGCAGGACACAAAATCATGACAATTCAGCCAGGCCAGGAGTCTGAAATAAAAGAACAGGACCCTCTGAAGGCTACCCATGCGTTCCAGAGCAGCAGACTTCAAAGCACACTGAGGGCAACTATCGTTCCCTCTACGCCTAAGCCATTCCTCACTTTCGGTTTTTTTTTTTTTTTCTCTTGTAGCAATGAGCTTTCAAGGACTGGAGCTGGCTCCGAGCTTCTCGGAAATCAAGTATCTTCAGAATTCAAATTCCTTTTTCTTTTCGTAAGAATTGGGCTTCTGTTCCTGTTTTCTTCTCAGGAGCCAAACTCACCCTCCTTTCTCTAGAAAAGGATCAGAACCAAGCCCTTGACAACTGGCCTGAGAAAGGGCTGTTTGCAGAGTGGAATGGGGATGGGGAAGTGTGGACACCCAGTCGGTCCCTAAGTCACAGGTTCTAATCTTCAGAGGGTTGGAGCAGGCTGCACTGACAGGGCCTCCCCTAAGCCAGGGACCCCCGTCATAACAGAGGAAACACCCATTCCTTCCCTTTTAGAAACCTGACTTTTTTTTTTTCAGGCACAGTCTTCTCTGTCACCCAGGCTAGAGTGTGGTGATGTGATCACAGTTCCCTACAGCCTCGACCTCCCTGGCTCAAGTGACCCTCCCACCTTAGCCAACCAAGTAGCTGGAACTATAGGTGAGCACCAGCAAGCCCGGCTAACTTTTAATTTTTGGTAGAGACAGGGGTCTCGCTATGTTGCCCAGAATGACCTCGAACTCCTGGACTGAAGCAATCCTCCCACCTCGGCCTCCCAAAGTGCTGGGATTATAGGTGTGAGCCATTATGCCTGGCCTTGATTTGATTATTAATATAAAAATTGTCCAAACTAAGGTATGGTGTACCTCGTCTCTGATGTGGTCTGCTTTTAACTGCCATCAATAATATACCAAATTCAGGGTGAATTTTGAATTTAAAAAACCACCAAGGCTTCACTGACATTTTCACCCAGCAAATACTCTTTTGGCAGTCAATCTGATTCCACTGCTTTTAGCAATAACTTCAATACCACAAAACTTGGGTTTCTAGGAAATGGAAATTCTCCTTAGGTTATGGGGTGCCCTGAAGTCCAACACACTGGAGTGAAAGGTAACTGGATTCCAAGCTAGAGGCCAAGCATCAGCCGATGCTGTCCCCCCGGAGAGGATGTGAGAGTGTCACACACATACACATACACACGCATGTATACACTCCCCACGTATGCATATATACAAATATACATGGACATACACATATACACACATACACACAAAAATACATGTACATACATGTATACATAAAAATATACACACAGACACACATACATGCACACACATACGCCACCTGATGCAGGATAATATGAGGAAAATGGCCAAAAACACTCAGAAGACACATGTCATTTTCTTACTCCAGACATTTTTCTATTAAACTGAATGTTGACTCCTCCCACTAGATAAAAACAACAACAATTCTTGTAGTAAAAAGTCGGGGGCGACCTATGTTCACACATCCACACACATGCCTATGAGAGAAAGCCTCAAAGTACATTTTTTCTCTATACTTTATTCCTTGCAAGATTCCATTCTGAAATTGCAGCCCTTTTCTGACAGCGCCTCTGCACCTTCTGGCTCTCAGCCATGCCCCTGCCATGCTGTCTCTTCCACCTTCTTCTATCCCGCAGCCCCTTCCCTGTGCTGACCTCCCCTCACTGTCTCACATCCAGACTGTCTACATCCAGTTCCTTGCATCTTCAACTCCCATTTTCCCAGTAGCTATGATGACTTTTGTGCTCCAACAGCAGAGGTGAGGAGCTGAGACAGACCCCAGCAGAAGCCTAAAATATGTACTCTCTGGTCCTTTACAGAAAAAGGCTGCTGGTCCCCTTCCTGAAGGTTCTAGAGCCTTCCATCTCCCTCCAAGGACCCACCGATCAAGCCTGTAATCTGGCTTCTGCACAGGCTCCATGATTTCAGCTTATAGACAAGCTCACATCACACCCCTTTGAGGAGAACATCCACTGCCACTGAAACCCTGCTCTTTATCCTTTATCTTCTCTCGAGATATGGATTCTTTCTTCTTTGTAAGTCCATACTCTTGGGAGGGAGTCTCCGTCGGCTTCTCTCCGCGGTTCTCATGTCTGCCCACTGTTCTCGAGGTCCTCACCGGGCAGGTTTCAGGCCTCCTCTGAACTTGGCCTCTGCAGTATTTCGTGTCGCTCCTCAAAGCTCCATCCTCCCTCCTTTCTGGGCACTGTTGTCATCTGGTTTCATTTTTCCCCCTAATGGTACCTTCTCAGTCCCCTGCACTGGTCCCTCCTTGTCTACCACCCTCGGCCTCCACCCTTGTGCCCCTCCCCTGTCACACTCAATGTGGACGACCTCATGGCAGCAGGACTCCCGGCACCACCCAAATCACCTGGCTCCGGCTCCCTTCTCCAGCTGCCTCCCAGACCTCTCTGCCTGGGCGCCCCTCAGGTGCCTCAACAAGTCCAAGGGAAACCCTTTGCCCAAATTTCTCCTCTTGCGTTTCCTAAGCCAGGGGACTGTTCAAGGCACTGGGCATCTCCCTGGGCCCCGGGGCACGTGTCGCTGGTGACTCAGCCTGCTGTCTCCACCTGATACCATCTCTGCCTCCCCCTTCCTTCCGCTCCTGCTGCTACTATTTTAGTGAGCCCCTGCCTCCCCATCTCCTACCTGGAACCACCGCATCCGCCTCCTAATTGGTCTCCCTGCTTCCAGCCTCGGCCCGAGCCAATTTTCTTTCACATTGGGGTGATTCAAAAGATAACAATGTCTTCTCATTCCCTGGCTGAAAAAACCCTCCCATGAGTTTTCACTGCATAGAAAGCATGTGCTAAACCAAGGGATTAACTACCAAGGTGGGGGTTCCAGACATTTCGATGTCGAAAGGGTCTGCTGTCTGTAGGATCCCTTCTTCAGAGGGCTGGAGCCCGCCCTTCACACTCACAAGTTTGGCTGATCAAGACCCTGTCACCTGAAGGCCGTCCACAGGCAGCAGAGAGCCCTGCCCCACAGAGCGCATCCAAAGAAAGGGAACACTTGGTTCCCTTCCTACTCCCAGCCCCGCCTTTGGATCTTACTGGGGAGTCGGCTCCAGCCGGGGTAAAAAGACTTTGCAACCTCCATTATTTATATAAATAAGAACAAATGCCAAGGGGAGTGCCGAGTGGCTGGGAAGGAGGTACGGCCACCCACAGCAGAGGGAGGAGGCCAGGCTTCAGGTTCAAATCCCAGGCCTGTCACTCACTTACTTACTGACTGTGGCCGTGGCCTTGGTTTCTTAATCTGAGAAAGGGGCTGGGAGGGGGAAGGGAATGATGTAGTTGATGTGCCCACCCTGAGTGTAGATCCCAGCAGGTGCCTGATCAATGAAATATGACCTAGGCAGGGGCGGGAGGATCCACTGAACCCAGGAGTTCGAGACCAGCCTGGGCAACATAGCGAGGCCCCGTCTCTACAAACGAACAAACAAAAAACTGGGGGCCGGGGAAGGTGGCTTCTGTCTGTAATTTCAGCACTTTGGGAGGTTGAGGCCAGAGGATTGCTTGAGGTCAGGAATTTGAGGCTGCAGTAAGCTGACTGCACTACTGCACTCCAGCCTGGGAGACACACGAAGACCCTGTCTCTACAAAGAATAAACAACAAAACAAAACAACCCAAAACAACCAAAAAACCAAAGTAGCCAAACGAAAGATGGACACAACCCCAAGGACAACAGCAGTGGCAGCAGCCGGTGGCCAGACCGAGTCCCAGACTGTGGGCAAAACCGGTACACGTGGGGGCCGACTGACTCTGAGAAAGCTGTGGCCACATCACCTCTGCTCTAGACACAACACACATGCTGAGGCTCAGAAAGGGCGAGCCATGAGCTGAAGGTCACCAAGCAGGAAGAGGCAGGCTGGACTGGGGCTTCGGCTTGGGTTTGGCTAAGTCACTCCTTTAGGAGGAGGAAGCACATGTTTTTATGACTCTGGAGCCTCCGGAGCCACCGCTTTCCGACCCATGTGAAGCTTCCGCTTCTTTTCCGTATATAAATCGCTTCCCCAACCCCATGCCAAAGAGAACTCCAAATAACAACACAAGCTTAGCTTTTGCTTTAGAAGTTTCTAGAATTTAGCTGATGCTATTGGAGTGATCATGAACTGATACAGTCCCTGTGGGGAGTGACTGGATGAGTTCGAGCCAGACTTGGACATTTCTCCAGTCCTCTGTGGTTCCAGTTGAGAAGTAAGTGGCTCTTTCTTCATTCTCAGTAACTGGGAGGAACTTGTAAATAAGCGTAACTTAGAATGACCATTCCCTCTGTCTATCCCCAGAAGCAGTTCCCTGTGCGTTTACAGCAGTGGGTTTTTCCGAATGTAAAGATCTGGGGGTCACTCCCTGGCCAGTCGCGCATATTCAATATCTGCTCGTCCTTTCCCTCCCCTTCCAGAGACCAAGGTCACCTGTCTGTACCATTCTGGTGCCTGGCCCCTGCTGGGGTCACCCACATCCCCTCCCGTGAGCTGTTGCGTCTCCTGCCGCTCCTGTCCTGCCGCTCTCGCTCTTGCTCCCAGGCCACCTTCTCCCTCATGCATCCAGCTACTTGGTTTGAAACTCTCTCCCTGGTGCCTGCTTCATGGGGAAAGCCGGGCTTCCTCTGATTCCGGATTGAGTGTTTAAATGAGATGGCCACACAACCCCGAAGGACCCTCTGATTCAAATGGAATTAGAGCTCACGCCTGCCAGACCCCCAGGCCTGAGCACCGGCCCCTGCACTGAGCAGCTGCTTCTGCCTGCATGTCTAAGGTCTGCAGAATTGAAGGAGGCAGCGTGGCACACAGTGGTCCAGACTCACAGTGACAAGGTGGTGGCAATGCATGGAGTGCCACCGGAGGCTGGCACTGGTGTCCCCTGCATACAACGCAGGGAGGGTGAGAATGGGGCCGATGCACCTGCCAGGGTGGGGATGGACAAGACCCCTCCAGCAGGGCCAGGCAGGCTGGGCAGCGCTCTGTCCCTCAAAGTCCACCTGCCCATGACAGCTAAGATCAAAGTGACTGCTGCATTAAAGAGGGAGGGAGACAGAGAGACAGCAGCCAGCAGCTCCAAAGGGGACCCCACACAAGTGACGAGCAGTGGGGAAACCCTCTCTCCAGTCAGCTTGTCATCTCACACAGGTTTTCCTGACCTCAGCAATGCGGGCACGAGGGGCAGGAGCATGCTCTGGGCTGGGGCTGTCCTGGGCACCGCAGGGTGCTGAGCAGCATCCCTGGTCTCCACCCACTCCATGCCAGGAAACCACCCCTGACCGCTGTCGTGACAACCACAAATGTCTCCAGACATCGCCCAGTGTGCCCGGGGGCAGGACCACCCCCGTGGAGAGCCACACGTCTAAGGCCGCACCTTTACTCCACACAGCGTTTCCAGATTCACCAAACCACTCTCCGTGCTGGCCCCTCAGATTCCTTCCTGTCATGCAGCTGTTCACATCTGGCTTCTTGGCTAGTCAGCCCTTCTTGAGAAAACAAAGTCTGGGTCTGTGTCATCTCAGCAGCCCCCTCGCAGCTCCCTCACCCCAACTCCAGCCCCTACGTAGCACATTGCCTGCAAAGATGCTCAAGGCGTATTTTGCAATGAAAAAGAGAATGAGCAGCCTGCCTGCTCTGGGCTGCCCACCTGTTCTAGCCACCTTCACCATGTCGGCCTCCAGCTCCCGTCTTCAGCTGAGCACAGGGGCCTGTCCCAGGGTTCTTGGGAGCGGCTTCCTAAGGCATCATGCTTTTGTGTTCTGCTCCTTCTCTTACCAGCCTTTCTTTCCCTCTCATGTTTCTCTCCCTTTCTGACCATGAGCAGGGCTGCAGTGCAGCTGCTGATGGTCAAGATGAAGATGGGGAATGTGCCAGTGAAAATCTGGCATGCGGAGGCCTCACCTCACTCCCCTTCTCCTGTCCCACCTTCAAAATCTTTCAGAGCGACCCACGCTGCCAGAGGGTAGAGAGTGGACCCGGAAATGACAAGTGACAGTTCCTCAGCAGTAGCATCTCCTGCATTCCCAGCCTGGTGACCTGACACGGCAGCAGGCCCACTGGGCACCTGTGCCCACCTGGGGACAGGGTTTCGTCCTGCCTGTGTGGCCCTTCCTGTCCCTGACAGCCATCTCGAGAGACTGCCAGTGAGCACAGGGCAACAGGCAGTGCATGTTCTTTCCACGTCTCCATGACTGATTCGGGCCAGGAGGAGGCTGGTTTTCCAGATCCCACCAACATCACATACGAGACCTTTCCAATCTACACCCTACCTCCCCTCCGGTCGTGACTTGATTCTGGAAATTAAGTAGCGGAGAAACAGCCTAGTTCAAATACAAGAATTTCCACCTAAAACCACAGCATGGAGAGGCCCCTTTAAAAACCACCTAACCCAGCTCTTTCATCAAACACATGAAGAAACTTACCTAAAGATGTTAAGTGGTTTGCCCAAATTGCAAAGCCTGATATATGGGAAAATACTTCCATGGGAAATAAGAAAATGATCAATTAAAAAAAAATTTTAATGAGGCTCTAATTCCTGAAAAATGACTTACTTAAACCGAGGACTGGGCAGAAAATAATATTGTAGAAGGCAGAACAGCATTTCTTTGGGAAGATTTATCTTTTGAAGTATATAGTGGTCTTCTACAACTATCCTACAACAGGTTGCAGGACAAAGCATGTATTTTAATCTTTGGGGGAGTCTTTGTGTAAGTCAGACCTTATTCATTTTGATTCCAACAACACTCACAGCCATTGGATCCTAATTATTGCATCTAATAAGGCTGATGGCTAATCAGCTTGCCTTTTTAAGGAAAAAAACACAAGCTTACTTTTATTTGTTATATAACACAAATGACATTCCATTATAAGTTTCTGCTGCAAAAGAAAGTTGGGAAATTTGTTTAGATACTTTAAATAGTCCTAAGACATTAGCTGAAATGCTGGTAACAAACGTGCAATGAACATTTTCTTGGGGGCATTCAGCAACAAAGTGAATCGCCCTTAAAAAAATATCCATACACGGGCGGATCACGAGGTCAGGAGATCGAGACCATCCTGGCTAACACGGTGAAACCCCGTCTCTACTAAAAAATACAAAAAAAAACTAGCCGGGCGAGGTGGCGGGCGCCTGTAGTCCCAGCTACTCGGGAGGCTGAGGCAGGAGAATGGCGTAAACCCGGGAGGTGGGGCTTGCGGTGAGCTGAGATCCGGCCACTGTACTCCAGCCTGGGCGACACAGCGAGACTCCGTCTCAAAAAAAAAAAAAAAAAAAAAAAAATCCATACAACCAAAGCGAGTCTCACCACAGGAACCACAGCAGCTGTTTTAGTGACAGGCTGGAGTGTCTGTTACAGGTGACACTTTTGCGGCTGTTGCTGCATTAGTCAGATTGCACTCGAGATGAATAAGGAAGAATAAAGTCTTCACCAAAAACCTGTCCTGGCTAACAGTTCTTAATTTATAGCCCTGGCAGTGGGGGCGGGGGCTGGGGCAGTGCTGGGAGGAGGGAAAGAAATATGTCACCTGCTCTGAATGAAGTTCAGGGGTGGTGTTTACCTAAGCAACAAACCCTTGTAAACAACCGCTATCTCTGGCTCGCCAGTGAGGAGGTGGGGGAGTGAGGCTGTTTTGATCAAAATCCAACCTGGGGCTGCAAAGGGCCCATCAACAGGGCACTTTGTTAGTGGGAAAATGAGACCTCCCTTAATAAACGTAACACACATCCCACTGAGGGCCACGGGAGGACCCAACTTCTCAGCAGGAACATTGAGCACACGAAACCAGAAGGTGCTGGGTCCAATTTCCACCCCCAGCCAACCCTATCTGTGAATGTCTCTACATGTGAGCCAGCCAGGGCTCAACTCTTCGCTCTTCTGAAATTCTTAGGCAGCAGAAATGAAGGCATCGTGCTGAAAAGCGCTCCAGAAATTGCGGATTTATCAGTGATGTACGGTAGTAGGTTGGACAAGTAATGATTTTCTGAACACCAGGAATTAGATCAAAAAAGAAATTGCACTTAAGACTAAAATAAGTCTCCAGTTGAGAGCAGTCTAGGACATATTCGAATGGCCAGAAGTTTGTTTCAATGGGGCCTCTGCGTTTATGCAGCATGGGAGTCAACATTACAATATTGGTTCTTTCAAGTAGATCCCGAGTGGACCCATGTCTACCTGTTGTGGCAAATCAAACTCAAATTTAATCAGAGAAAAATATATGCAGATGTTCAATTAAAACCTGGAGTCCGCAGTCTTGGCACTGTTTGCCCGGCGCTCATTGTTTGCTAAGTAACAACGGTTGCCAGGGGCAACGCAGTCCACTCCCGTTTCCAAGAGCCTGTTGCTGGGCAACCGGGAGAATACTTCCCAAACCAAACAATGTCATCCCGGAGCAACCCCCTCTATCTCACATTAACCAGATCTAAAAAAAACCCTCCCAAATATGTAATCTATTATTTTCAGAAGCACTAAGAGAAAGGCAAATAATCTCTTCTCTATAGTAACTGACGGGAAAACAGTTTACCATATTTGTTCTGAAATAACAAAACCCAAGGAGGAACAACTCCCTCTGAGGTAAGAGGGCATCACAGGAGGGATTTCAGTCCTTCCTAGTACTGGGAGGAGAAAGTGCCCTTTTCTCCAAGAGGAAAGAATCTATTTATCATCAAACAAACAATGTGGGAGAGTTCATAGCTGCATAAGTGTTTTCTGGGCGAAGTAAAATGAATCACGGATTAAACTATTTGGAAAAAAGTGTGAAAACAGAGGAGCTGATACTGAATTTAAAAGACTTTTGGAAACATCATGTACGTATGGAACAAGTGCAAAGGGAACCACTGACTCAGCGTCAGAAATGCCTTGTGGGGCTTTGCCGGGAGGGACTTACATTATCTCTGACGTCACTGCGCCGGCTCTTCCCTCCCTACCCAGGGAGAGGAAGACTTTTCTAAGAGGAAGCCATGCCACATCAGATGCCCCCAGATGGCAGGACACACAATGGACACACGTCTCCGGAAAGAGGCACACGGTTGGGCAATCTTGACCCACGGAGGGGGAAAAGGGCTAAACTGAAGCCAGTGCAGTTTTTGTTATGCCTAGAGCAGTTCATGCTGAGCATGGCTTCCCTGAGGCTTTGGGACCAGGAGAGGGTGAGGTGGCACCACCACCTTTCAAGGGGAACACAGAGCTCTAAGCAGTGCTCTTGTTTTTGGTGGGACCAGCCAAGGATCTTAAAACATTCTGATAGAATGAGCAGCGTGTAGCTGCAGCTTCGATGGGTCAACATTGTGGATGATAAAAGCCCACAATGCTGACAGATTTGTGCATGGCCAAGCATAGCCTTTAAGGAGCTCTCAGTGGAGGTTTGCCCTTTGAGACAGACACAGTCAGTGCACAGAAACTGTTTTTTTAAGGTTATCATCCCGGAGTCATTCCTAGAATAAACAGGATGGAACAGACATGTCTCCCTGAGAAGAAAGGAAGACAGATTCTATACTGTTAGAATTTGAGTCTCTGTTCAAGGGAGATGAGGAGTTGGAAGCCAGACTCTTGGGCAGTTAACCCATGGCTAAGTGGTGATGAGGTGACATCCTTGAATGCTAGTTCTGGAGGTCAAACCACCAGCAGCTGGTGCCAGGGAGGCTTTGCTTAGGGTACATGGCCGGGTTCTGCCTGGATGCTGCATCCCGAGGGAGGCGTTGAGGTGCGGCTGTGAGGACTCCAAACCCCATGTCCAGAAGGATGAGTAACAGAGATCCTAACTGTGTCATTCATTGATTTCAATAAAATATTTATTGGATCCATAGCATGGGCATGGCATTGACCAGTCATCAAAACACAATTCCCTGCCCTCATGGAGTTTCTATTCTAGACCATGTGGGAAGACAGGGGCAAATGGACAGTAAACAAGGTAAGTGATAAAAATATGTCGTACATCAGATGACACCCTATATCATCTGGTGACAAGTACCAAGGGGGAAAACGAAGCAGACAGAAGGAGTGCTGGGATAGGAAGAGGTTGCAATTTTTAAAGGGTTGTCAAATGCTTCCCTGGGCGGGCTCATTAAAGAGATGAGGAAAGGGCCGGGCGCGGTGGCTCAAGCCTGTAATCCCAGCACTTTGGGAGGCCGAGATGGGCGGATCACGAGGTCAGGAGATCGAGACCATCCTGGCTAACACGGTGAAACCCCGTCTCTACTAAGAAATACAAAAAATAGCCGGGCGAGGTGGCAGCGCCTGTAGTCCCAGCTACTCGGGAGGCTGAGGCTGGAGAATGGCGTGAACCCGGGAGGCGGAGCTTGCAGTGAGCTGAGATCCGGCCACTGCACTCCAGCCTGGGCTACAGAGCGAGACTCCGTCTCAAAAAAAAAAGAGATGAGGAAAGTGTGGGACGGCACTATTCAGATATCCTGGGGAAGAGCGTTCCTAATGGAGGGAAAAGCCAGTACAAAGGCCCCAAGGCAGGACAGTGCCTGGCTTGGAACCAGGCTGAATGAACCAGAAGGCAAGAAGGAGAAAGGCCCACACAGGCCATCGCAGGGGCTCTGGCTTTTGCTTGGGGTGAACGGAAGCCATCACAAGGTTTGAGCCCAGGAATGGCCTGGTTTGACTTGCATTTTAACCAGGCCCCTCTGGCTGCTGGGTTGAGAACAGGGGAAGAAGGAAAAGGGTGGGAGCAGAGAGAGCAATCTGGTGGCTAATGTGATAATCTGGGCAAGGGAGGGGGGCTTGGCTGTGAGCCGTGGAGGGGCAAAGTCACAGACTCTGGATAAACATAGGAGGTAGAGTCAGCCAGATTTGCTGACGGGTCAAGGGTACCTCCAAGGTTTTTGGCAACTAAAAGGATGAGGTCAGTAAAATTGCCCAAGAAGCAGCGCTGGAGAGCACTTGGGAGTTGAGTTCTAAAGGTGTAAAGTGTGAGAGGCTCCTAGACACCCAGGTTGAGATGCTGAGAAAGCAGGCAGATTATGTAAGTCTCAGGCTGAGGGGTGAGTTGGAGCCATCGGTGTATAGAGAATGCAGGCTGGGGCCATCAGTATATAGAATATATGATTTGGAGCCATCAGTGTATAGAAATTGCAGGCTGGGGCCATCAGTGTATAGAATATATGAGTTGGAGCCATCAGTGTATACATAACATGGCTGGAGCCATCAGTGTATAGGGGACATGACCTAGAGCCACCAGTGTATAGAGGATGTGGGCTGAAGCCATCAGTGTATAGAGAACATAGGATGGAGCCATCAGTGTATAGATGACATGGCTGGAGCCATCAGTGTATAGAGGACATGAGCTAGAGCCACCAGTGTATACACGATGTAGGCTGGAGTCATCAGTGTATAAATGACCTAGTTAAAACCATAAGACTATCTGGACTCACCAAGGGAGAGTAGAGAAAAGAGGCCTAGGGCTGAGTTCTGGAGCTCTCTGCCATTTAGAGATCCCCAAGAAGCAGGAGCCTGAAAAGAGCAGGCCAAAGAAGTATGAGCAAGTGGTGTCCTGGAACCAAGTGACTCTGGGGTTGAGTGGTGATCACCGGACTTAGCAAAGTGGAGGTCACCAGTGATTGTGAAGCGGAGTTCCAGGGGAAAAGTGTGTGCAAAAGCCACAGAGGTTGGAGCAGGTTCAGGAGAGCCCCAAGTGGAGCAGAACTGGAGACAGGAGGACCAGATGGTTCTTTTGAGGAACTTTTGCTAGAAAGATAGGAAGAGGAATGGGGTGGCAGCCGGAAAGGGAAGATTGAGAGAGGGTTTCTGAAAATGAAAGAAATAATAGCAGGAAGGACCTACCAGGAGGGAACTGGGATAGGAGCAAGAAGGGAGACTTGCAAGTGCGTGTTCTTGCATGGATGGGATGGAATGGGATGTGGATGGGGTGGAATGGGATGTGGATGGGGTGGGATGGGATGTGAATAGAATGGGATGGGATATGGACAGGATGGGATGGGATGTAGATGGGATGGAATGGGATGTGGGTGGGGTGGGACAGGATGTGGATGGGATGGAATGGGATGTGGATGGGGTGGGATGGGATGTGGATGGGATGGAATGGAATGTGGATGGGATGGGATGTGGATGTGGTGGGATGGGATGTGGATGGGGTGGGATGAGATGTGGATGGGATGGGATGTGGATGGGGTGGGATGGGATGTGGATGGGATGGGATGGGATGTGGATGGAATGGGATGTGGATGCGGGGGGATGGAATGTAGATGGGGTGGGATGGGATGTGGATGGGTGGGATGGGATGTGGATGGGATGGGATGTGGATGGGATGAAATGGGATGTGGATGGATGGGATGTGGATGGGGTGGGATGGGATGTGGATGGGGTGGGATGAGATGTGCATGCGATGGGATGTGGATGGGGTAGGATGGGATGTAGATGGGGTGGAATGAGATGTGGATGGCATGGGATGTGGATGGGGTGGGATGGGATGTGGATGGGGTGGGATGGGATGTGGATGGGGTGGGATGGGATATGGATGTGGTGGGATGGGATGTTGATAGGGTGGAATGGGATGTGGATGGGATGGAATGAGATGTGGACGGAATGGGATGTGGATGGGATGGGATAAGATGTGGATGGGGTGGGATGGGATGTAGATGGGGTGGGATGGGATGTGGATGGGGTGGGATGGGATGTGGATGGGATGGAATGAGATGTGGATGGGGTGGAATGGGATGTGGATGGGATGGGATGTGGATGGGGTGGGATGGGATGTGGATGGCATAGGATGTGGATGGGGTGGGATGGGATGTGGATGGGGTGGGATGGGATGGAATGGGATGTGGATGGGATGGGATGTGGATGGGGTGGGATGGGATGTGGATGGGGTGGAATGGGATGTGGATGGCATGGAATGGTATGTGGATGGGGTGGAATGAGATGTGGATGGGATGGGATGGGATGTGGATGGGATGGAATGGGATGTCCTGCAGAACACAGGAGGGCTTGGCCAGGGCTAGATGCATGGATGTGCATCCACCAGTACAGGAGAGAAAACATCTTCCTGGAAGATGGACACCAAGTCATAGTCCTTTCGGGGGGAGTCCTTCCTGGTCCCCAATCCCATTCTTCACCCATGGAATCCCTGTGTTTACTCCTGGTCAGCCTCAATAGCTGGCTGCTGGGGACCTCCAGTCTCAGCAAGTGGAAGGGCTTGAAGCCACAGGATAGGGCTTCAAGTATGATGACTTAGGTCCACAGACCTCACATCAAAGCCTCCAGCAGACCCTGGGTTCACAGGCTCACCTGGTCTCCATGGAACCAATACCTGCCCCCAGCCCATGGTCCTACCTCAACGCCTGACAGAAGCCCCACTCCTCAGGTTTATGCACCTGATTTGCCTTTTTCCCTGCTTTCTTTTTCTTTTCTAGAGACAGGGTCTTGCTCTGTCACCCAGGCTGGAATATAGTGGTTGGATCATAGCTCACTGCAGCCTCAAACTCCTGGGCCCTCAGCCCAGTGATCCTCCTGCCTTAACCTCCCAGGTAGCTAGGACTACAGGTGCCCACCACCACGCTTGGCTACTTAAAACAACAACAACAAAAATTGTACGGGCAAGGTCACACTATGTTGACCAGGCTGGTCCTGAACTCTTGGCCTCAAGCAGTCTTCCCACCTCAGCCTCCCAAAGTGCTGGACTACAGGCTTGAGCCCCCGTGCCTGGCCCTCACTGTTTTCCTTATGGTTACTCCATACCTCTTTTCAAATTTGCCAAATGGCTAATCTTTCCACACTTGAGTATTATTAGAAGTGCGTTTTAATATACCTATTTTTCTTGCTATGTCAACGTACAAACACGCATCCTAAATAAGAAAGTGTTAGAGTCACATATTAAAAATGCATTTCTTGCTAAGTCATGCTCGAATTAAGCAAGATTGCAAGAAAATTTAATGCAAGACAAATGAGGGAGGCCAGGAATCTTGCTGTGAGAGTTTGGGAAGCAGAGCTCCCTGGCCCCACACAAGGAATGGACTCAGCCTGGCGGGAGGAGGTCTCGCCTGTCTTTGGGAGGGAAAGAACCTGTCGGTACTTTTAAGTCTGTCTTTGAGGCACAGACACATCTCAATCGGCCTGGGACAGAAAATGAAGCCAAGTCAGAGATCCCCTCAGCAAGACCCAGGGGTCTCCGAAGACATGAAAATGAAGCAAAGAAAGACAAAATTAGAAATATTTGTTCCATCTGTCATCTCTTTGCTGGTCTCAAACGTCACCGTCCAACCCAATGAGAACGACAAAAGGACATTCTATTTCTGTCCCCAAGAAAATTTCAACCCCAAAGCAAAACTTCAGTGTGCGCTGAGAAGACGGAGCAAAAGGGTCTTGTTAAACTCATTGTTAGAATTAAACCCAAAGAGGGAAATGTTGGAGGTATTTCAGGTTTTTAAACTAATTAGCCCCAATTAATTCTAAGAAGATACACTAAAATCAATTCTGTTTTAGAAAGGCAATTTAATTCAAAAGCTTGAGGGGAAATGTTATTTTTAACATGTAAAAAGGCACCTTAAAACCTGTAAACTATTGTAAACGGCTTTTCTGTTCCATCAGGTTTTGCGAGGGGTTTTCGTTTTCCTCAGGAAACGTTTTCTCCCGGTGTGGGGTTGGGGACGACTTCAGACAGGGCCTGAAAGCAGCGAGCAACTCACACTGTCCAGGAGGGGCAAGAACAAACCCTCAGCTTTGTCTAGTTCTGTTTTTGGTGTCTCCATTCCCAGCTCCGTATTAAGTCAGTTCCCAAAGCAGAGCAAAGGATAATTTTGGAAAAAAAAAGGAATAAAATGTTCTAACTCCGCCCGAGAGATGGAAAGAGAAACAGAGATGAGTCTGATGAAACAGAACTCAAATCACCCCCTTCCTGACCCACCGCTTCTCTTCTGATTCAAATGGAGACTTGGACAAATTGCCACCTTTCAGACCTTTCCATGTTCCAATATTCTTTCCATTTGTCCTGGCTTCTGGAAGCCTTGGCAGCCCACGTATCCACCTGGGCGCTGGGTGACCCTGCCCATTGCTGCTCTTGGAAAGCATGTTTCACTTCTGCATACATTTTAAAAGATAAATATTTGGGCCAGGTGCAGTGGCTCATGTCTGTAATCCCAGTGCTCTGAGAGGCTGAGGTGGGTGAATTGCTTGAGACCAGGAGTTTGAGACCAGTCTGGGTAACAAAGTGAGACCTTGTCTCTAGAAAAACAAAATTAAAAATTATCTGGGTAAGGTGGGTGTGCCTGCAGTCCCAGCTACTCAGGAGGCTGAGGCAGGAGGATTGCTTGAGCCCAGGAGGTGGAGGATGCAGTGAGCAATGATTGCATCACTGCACTCCAGCCTGGGCGACAGAGAGAGATCCTGGCTCTTAAAAAAGAAATATGAAGTCTTCCTTCCGAGGACATAAAAAAGAAAAAAAGGCCCCTCTCTCTTTGATGCTGCCTACGGAGGTGGCAGCCATCTCCTCCTCAGCATCATGGCCGCCTTCAGACTCCTCATGAAGCCCAAGGTCGTCAAAAAGAGGACCAAACAGTTCATCCGGCACCAGTCAGAACAATATGTCAAAATTAAGTGTAACTGGAGGAAACCCAGAGGAATTGACAACAGGGTTCGCAGAAGGTTCAAGAGCCAGATTTTTTTTTTTTTTCTTGAGACGGAGTCTCGCTCTGTTGCGCAGGCTGCAGTGCAATGGTGCGATCTCAGCTCCCTGCAACCTCCGCCTTCCAGGTTGAAGCAATTCTCCTGCCTCAGCCTCCAGAGTAGCTGGGATTACAGGCACCCACCACCACGCCTGGCTAGTTTTTGTATTTTTATTAAAGACAGCGTTTCACCATGTTGGCTAGGTTGATCTCAAACTCCTGACCTCAGGGGATCCACCCTCCTCAGCCTCCCAAAGTGCTGGAATTGCAGGCGTGAGCCACCGTGCCTGCAAGGGCCAGATCTTGATGCCCAACACTGGTTATGGGAGCAACAAAAAAACAAAGCACATGCTGCCCTGTGGCTTCCGGAAGTTCCTGGTCCCCAGCGTCAAGGAGCTGGAAGTGCTGCTGATGTGCAACAAACCTCCCTGTGCTGAGATCGCTCACAGTGCTTCCTCCAAGGAGCGCAAAGCCATCGTGGAAAGGGCCGCCCAGCTGGCCATCAGAGTCACCCACCCCAACGCCAGGCTGCACAGTGAAGAAAATGAGTAGATAGCTCATGTGCATGTTTTATGTTTAAATAAAACCATAAAAACTGCAAAAAATATATAAAAACAAAAAAGATAAATATTGGAAATATTTCCATCCAAATGGAATTTCAAAACAATTCAAAGATCAAAAGAAGGAAGGCTGAACGCATGAAAGCCCTCTGAAGCTTACAGAGTGGAACGATGAAGACGCAGTTGCATTTCTGTGTTAGTCGAATTCTCTTTTTTACCATGCAAATTTCATGGTTAAGATGAGCTTGAATGCGGATGGCTAATACCAGTAATTTGGGCTAAACGCTCCTCTTCCGGGAGTCTGAGCCATCTGAACTGGCTGTTTACCCGGCTCATACTGATCAGAAGTATCTGAGATGGTGAATGCACCAATAAAAAGCCGTCCAGACCCTCCTCTCCAGCAAGTGGAAAGTGTGTGTCTCGTCCTCACACAGGAATGACTGTGGACGACCACAGGGCGACTTCTCAGCAGCCCCCAGACAGGCCGGCCCTGGGCAGCAGGAACTCGTTCTGTCCCGGCTGAGGTTCTGGGCCTCATCACTAATGACCGACACCAGCCAAGGTCAGCCCTCAGGAAGACGGAGAGTGAATGAATGAAGGGCAGCCCTCAGGAAGATGGAAAGTGAAGGAAGGGCAGCTCTGCCCAAAGCGGCAGACCAGGTGGGCACACAGAGAGCTGGGGTTTCGTAGCAGGGGTGGGGGTGTGGCATAGGAACAGATCTGGAGCTTGTGGCAGGAGTTCAGGTGGAACCTCAGGCAGGGGACAGATGCCACAGTGTGGAGAAAGCTCTTTCTCTCATTCCAAACTAGCCCCTTCCTAACCTCAAGTCAACGAGAAGAGAAGGTGGGCTGGAACCTTTCTACCTTCCTCTTAGCATCCGGCCTGTGCCCGTGCATCTCCTCACCCCACAAGGTTCCCTGGGTGCAGGGGCTGGGGTTTGAAGGGTGCCTGTACCACACTTGCTCAGAGCCTGGGCACTCAGCCATCATTCATTCATTCAACAAACACAGTCTGAGCATCTACCATGTGCCGGCTCCAAGTGCTGAGAACACAGCAGGGAATGAAACAGATCAAGTCCCTGACCACGTGGGGCTGACTCCTCTGGGAGAGACAGACGACACCATGGACACAGAACAGCAGGAGGTGACAAATGCTCTGAAGAAAAATACACTCAAATGCACAAGTGGAGTGCGGCATGGGCCAGGGGCAGTGAGGTGACCTGGGGCAGCAGCAGGAGAGAGGCAGAGTGAGGTGAGGAAAGTATTGCTACTGAGAAGGCTCTGCCAGGAGGGATGCTCGGAAAGGCCGAGGCACATGGGATACGTGGGGTCACATGGGTCACGTGAGAAGGTCACCAGAGGAGCCGGGGGAATGCTGGGGGCTGAATGTTGTATCCCCTTAAATCCCTATGCTGAACTCCTCCCCCCACGGCAGTGGCTTTAGGAGGTGGGGCCTTTGGGAGGTGATTAGGTCGTGAGGGTGGGATCATGCCCTCCCTTATGGAAGGGACCCCAGAGAGCTCTCTCTGGCTTCCCACCATGTGAGGACACAGCAAGAAGACGGCCATCTGCATCCCAGAGGGGAGCCCTCACCAGAACCTGACCCTGCTGGCACCCTCTTCTCAGACTTCCCACCTCCAGGGCTGAGAGATGCGTGTCTATTGTTTACAGCCACCCAGTCTATGGCCTTTTGCTGAAACAGCCTGAACAGACTAAGACAGGAGGAGGAGGAGGAGGAGGAGGAGAAGGAGGAAGAGAAGGAGAAGGAGGAGGAGGAGGAGGAGAAGGAGGAAGAGGAGGAGGAGGAGGAGGAGAAGGAGGAAGAGGAGGAGGAGGAGGAGGAGAAAGAGGAGGAGGAGGAGGAGGAGGAGAAGGAGGAAGAGAAGGAGGAGGAGGAGGAGGAGGAGAAGGAGGAAGAGGAGGAGGAGGAGGAGGAGAAGGAGGAAGAGGAGGAGAAGGAGGAAGAGAAGGAGGAGGAGGAGGAGGAGGAGAAGGAGAAAGAGGAGGAGGAGGAGGAGGAGGAGGAGGAGGAGGAGGCGGCCTTAAGAGACACAAGGAGGCCACAGTGGGGTCTTTGGCTTTCGCTCTGAGTGTGCTGGGAAGCTACTGGAAGGTTTAGGGCACAGGGACAGGGTCTGACAGATATTTTGGAAGCATCAATGGTCAATGGAAGCAAAGGTCAGGGCTGGACAACCAGGCCAGAGGTGACAAAGACTTAGGTGATAGGAATGGTCTCATTTGGGAGACACCTGAGGACACAGCCAGCCACATCTGCTGACGGGTTTGACATAGAGGGTGAAAGAAAGAGAGGAGTCAAGGTTGACTTAAGGCTTGTGGTTGGCCTGAGCACCTAGAGAATGGAGCTGCCCCGTGCTGAGGCTGAAGAGAGACAAGCGTGAGGTCGAATCAGGCACCCAGTTTTGGGTGACAGAAGCCTCAGATGCCCATCAGATGACACCCACATGCAGCTGCCACCTAGGCAGCTAGGTACACAAGTCCGGGATTCGGGGGAGTGAGCCAGGCTACAGACATTAGGACACTGGAGGTTCTAGGATGCATTTCAACTCTTGTACCTTGGTGAGATCACCAGGAAAGCAGCTGTAGATAAAGCAGAAAAGAGGTCCTTCTCAAGTTCAAAGGTCATGAACAGTTGGAGGATCTGGCATTGGGGACTGAGTAGAGGAAGAAAGCAGAGGGAATACTGAGTTCTGAAATACACAGAGTCACCCCTTTGCTTGGCTTTCGGAGCTCGGTGTTCATAAAAAATTAGAAACGAGGTGGAGGGCGGTGGCTCATACCTGTAATCCCAGCACATTTTGGGAGGCTAAGGCGGGCAGATCACTTGAGGTCAGCAGTTTGAGAGCAGCCTGGCCAACATGGCGAAACCCCGTCTCAACTAAAAATATACAAAAATTAGCTGTGTTTGGTGGTGTGTGCCTGTAATCCCAACTACTCGGGAGGCTGAGGCAGAAGAATCGCCTGAACCCAGGAGGCGGAGGTTGCAGTGAGCCAAGACTGCACCACTGTACTCTAGCCTGGGTGACAGAGCGAGACTCTGTCTCAAAATAAATAAATAAATAATAAACAAATATTCATCAATAGGAAAACCATTAGCTACCTTACAGTGCATCCTAGTTCTAAAACAGGTGGCTAGCGGGGGTGCCTAGGTCCAGATCCTGGGTCCTCCAGTTTCTAGCTGGGTGACCTCAGTCAGGGACTTAAATCTTTTCACACTTCCATTTCTTTGTCCATAAATGGAGAAAACACTTCTATCTGTGTTGGGTGGTTGTGCTAAATGAGATGAGTCCTACAAAGTGTGGAGTTTAATGGCCAGCCCAGCACACGGAAAATGCCCACAAATATTCATTAGCGTCATTGTTGTAATTCACGCTGTTACAACGTAACCGACATCATCTACTGATTTTTTGCAGATTTAAATATCTGAAACTCTAAAAGCAGTTATGCTCTTTGCTATTTGTGATGATGCTAAACCCTTTAGGGAGTGCCTCCTGCTATGGAGCTATATTCATTCCAGGGCATATTTGTGGGGTTTGTCATTTTAACCAAGTACTTAATACTTGTTTCTCTCCCAGCATCTTGCCAAATGTGGCAGCTCTCCTTCTAGACGAACATTGCTGAATTACCGTTATAGAAATGATATTTTAACATCAACTCTCTTTTCCCTTTTCCTCCCTAGAAATCCGGTCCTTCCATGAGGCCTCGGTGCACACAGAACTCCTCCTACCACGTGCAACCTTATTCTTAGCTGAGCAACTCATAAATCGCTTAACAAAAATAGTGATTGATGCGGACTGTGTTTAGTGACATCCTTCCTGGTGAGAGGGAGTGAGCCAGCGAGCTTCTTTAAATTCTTTTAGTTCTCCAAAAGGAGAGGCTGTTTGCTTTCTCATCTATGCCGCACATTTCTGGGGTTTGCATCATTAACCTGGTGGCTTTGCCAATTCCTTTGCCAGTGCTGGGTCAAAGACAGGCAAGGGCACCTGTAGGGTTAGCCATGAGTGTTTGCCAGGGGCTGAATGCAAAACCCTGGAGCACTGGTCGCTGGGGCAGGTGGGCGGGGCTCTGCCACTGCCTCCCCCAGCCCGCCCAAGAAGGGGGTGTGCCTCTGCAGGAAATGGCCTCCAAGCATTTCTCAAGACTTAGGAGATGTTCAAACCTACATAGTCAGAGACAAAGAGCTAGCTATAAGTGGTGTCTTTTTCGCCTCCTCAAAATTCATCCTGCAGAAATACACATGTGCTAAACGGTGCATGGCCACACAAATGCTTGGATACCGATGTTCACGGCAGCATTGTCCTAATAGCCCCAAAGTAGCAACAGCCCAACTGTTTGCCAACTGATGGATGGATAAACGAAGGCAGCCAGGTACGGTGGCTCACACCTGTAATCCCAGCACTTTGGGAGGCTGAGGCGGGCAGATCACCTGGGGTCAGGAGTTTGAGACCAGCCTGACCAACATGGAGAAACCGTATCTCTACTAAAAATACAAAATTAGCTAGGCGTGGTGGTGCATGCCTGTAATCCCAGCTACTTGGGAGGCTGAGGTAGGAGAATTGTTTGAACCCGGGAGGCGGACGTTGCAGTGAGCCAAAATCGTGCCATTGCACTCCAGCCTGGGCAAAAAGAGCAAAATTCCGTCTCAAAAAAAAAAAAAAAAAAAAAAAAAAAAAGGAATGAGGCACTGGCACATGCTGTAAATGGATGGACAACGGACCCTGAAAACATTATGTTATGTGGAAGAAGCCCGTCACAAAAGGCCACATCGTGTGTGATTCTGTTTATATGAAAATGTTCAAAACAGGCAAATCCACAGACGCAGAAAGTGGATTCACAGTTGCCAAGAGCTGGGGGGAGGAATGGCAAGTGACTGTTCATGGCAGATTCAGGGTTTCTTCTTCTTTTTGGAGTGATGAAAATGTTCTGTGAATACAGTATACTAAGACCCACTGAACCATACACTTCAAATGGGTGAACTTTATGGTACGCAAAATAGATCTCAGCACAGCTGTAAAAAGAAAAAGAAAAACAAAAACCAAAAAGAAAAGGTATATTGACAACCTGTCCCCAATGGCATTAGTTGAAGTCATAAAAAATTAGAAACAAATGTTCATCAATAGAAAAATCATTAAGTACCTTAGGGTACATCCTAGCTCTAAAACTATGCTGCCATTAAAAAGAAGAGGTACCTTCTCCAAGAAAGAAAGCCAACATCTGCAGTGCCTGGCACACAGCAGGCTCTCAAATATTTGCAGAATAAATTTATGTTGAAAAAAACCCCAGCTATATATACTATAAAATAGGTAAAGAGACCTTAAAAAGATCTAGAAGGACGCAAGTTATATGATTAACAGTGCTCACCTCATGGGAGGTGGGACAGACGGAAAGATGAAAAGAGAAACTTTATTTCTGAATCTCCTGCCATAGATGGTGGCCCTTCCCAGCAGAATGTTACTTGTATTACTTGCATATCATTTTATTTTTATTTTTATTTTTTTTGAGATGGAATCTTGCTCTGTCTCCCAGGCTGGGGTGCAGTGGCACAATCTCAGCTCACTGCAACCTCCACCTCCTGGGTTGAAGCTATTCTAGTGCCTCAGCCTCCCAAGTAGCTGGGATTACAGGCGCACGCCACCATGCCCAGCTAATTTTTGTATTTTTAGTAGAGAGGGGGTTTCACCGCCAGGCCGGTCTCAAACTCCTGACCTCCAGTGAGCCACCTGCCTCGGCCTCCCAAAGTGCTGGGATTATAGGCATGAGCCACTGCGCCCGGCCATTACTTGCATATCATTTTAAAAGTTGTAAATTGTTGGTAAACATTCTAAGACATGCCAGTTCCTGTAAATTACCAAACTGTACCCTGTAAATTACCAAACAGAATGGCTGTTTGTGCGGGGAATATCACTACGATTTAGTGGACTTGGTCTAGAGTATGCCGTCGCTCTTACAACCAGAGGCTTTCATGTTAATTCAACATCCGTCATGAAGAGAAAATGTACCAAACAAACTGTGATAGGATGACACATGGACTGTGCTCCAGCAATAAAAGGAACAAACGACTGACACACACAATGACAGCGATGAATCCCAGAGGCATTTATGCCAAGTGAAAGCAGCCAGTCTCAAAAGCTACACAATGTATGTTTCCATTTATATGACATTCTGGAAAAGGCAGAGCTATAGAAAGGGACAGCAGATGGTGGCCAGAGGCTAAGGGTGGGGCCAGGGTCTGACTACAGAGAGAGGTTGGACTTGCTCTCCATTCTGTTTGAGGTGGAGGTTATAAGAATCTATGCAAACGGGCCGGGTGTGGTGGCTCATGCCTGTAATCTCTGCACTTTGGGAGGCTGAGGCGGGTGGATCACAAGGTCAGGAGATCAAGACCATCCTGGCCAACATGGTGAAACCCCATCTCTGCTAAAAATACAAAAATTAGCTGGGCATGGTGGCACGTGCCTGTAATCCCAGCTACTTGGGAGGCTGAGACAGAAAAATCGCTTGAACCAGGGAGCTGTGAGCTGAGATCGCGCCATTGCACTCCAGCCTGGCGACAAAGCAAGATCCTATCTAAAAAAAAAAAAAAAAAAAAAGGAATCTATGCAAGTGTGAAAAACCATAGAACAGCAAACCCAAAAAGGCAAACATTACTGTGTGTAGATTTAAAATATAAATAAATAATAAAAAAAGAAAAAAAGGTGCATCTACTGAGTGCCTGGCCCCATTCTAGGCTCTGAGGATTCTGTTTTTTTAGGGATGGGTCTTGCTCTGTTTGCCCAGGCTGGAGAGTGCAGTGGTATGATCACAACTGACTGCAGCCTCTAACTCCAGGGCTAAAGCAATCCTCCCGCCTCAGCCTCCTGAGTAGCTGGGACCACAGGCACATGCCTGGCTAGTGTGTGTGTGTGTGTGTGTGTGTGTGTGTGTGAGAGAGAGAGAGAGAGAGAGAGAGAGAAGGTGAGGTCTTACTTTGTTGCCCAGGCTGGTTTCGAACTTTCAGTTTCAAGCAATCCTCCCACTTTGGCCTCCCAAAATGCTGGGATTAAAATGTGAGCCACCACACCCAGCCTGAGGATTCTAAGGTGAACGGGTCAGATGAAAGTGCTGCTCTCAGGGTGCTGGTATCCTTGTCAGGCAAGAATACACAAGGTTGCAGATATACAAGTTTGTTCAGTAGAGATCCAGGCTGTGGTACAAGGGGATTGCAGAGGGACAGAGCCGGGGGTGGTGGTGGAGAGGGTTCCCCTCTTGATAGCCAGTTAGGGGTGGCACTAAGGATGGCACTGAGCTGGGACTTGACAGCTGCAGAGAAGGGGCCAGCCTTAGGAGGATGTGGGAGGGAGCAGCCTGGACAACAGGAATAGCTGTGCAATTGTCCTGCAGCAGCAGAGGCCCTGAACAAGGTCAGATGTCTAGAGTTTTAAAATTCCAATTGCCGGCCGGGCTCAGTGTCTCACACCTGTAATCCCAGCACTTTGGGAGGCTGAGGTGGGTGTATCATGAAGTCAGGAGTTTGAGACCAGCCTGGCCAACCTGGTGAAACCCCATCTCTACTAAAAATACAAAAATTAGCTGGGTGTGGTGGCGCACACCTGTAGTCCTAGCTACTTGGGAGGCTGAGGCAGGAGAATCACTTGAACCCGGGAGGCGGAGCTTGCAGTGAGCCGAGATTGCGCCACTGCACTCCAGCCTGGGTGACAGAGCGAGACTCCGTCTCAAAAAAAAAAAAAAAAAAATTCCAATTGCTGAGGTAAGCCCCAGGTGGCTCAACCCATAGGCACAATATAATCTGACTTACATCTTTTAAAAGAGCATTCTTGTTAGATTATAGAGAGAAAGAGTGAATGCAGGAAAACTAGGACAAAGGCATTTACTACTTTTTAAAAGTTCATAATAATTCTGCTTCCTGGCCGGGTATGGTGGCTCACACCTGTAATCCTAGCACTTTGGGAGGCCGAGGTGGGAGGATTGATTGAGGTCAAACAGGCCAAAAAGCGAGACCCTGTCTCTATTTTAAACAAATAATAATAATAATTAATTATGCTTCCAAGACCTGTCTGTGGAACCCGGGAAGGAATCATATCATTTTATAAACAAACCAAGTAACACTAAGCCCATAGCATGAAGGGTTAACTAATTAAGCATTTAGTTAACATGAAAGTAAATGATGGCTTCTATACATTTTTAATGCAGGTAATTATACTCTCAGTAAATCATTACAGCACACAAACATTAGCATGCTTATTAATTCAGTGTTAATTGCTATTGGCTTACATGTACTATTATCCAAAAATTAAATAATTTATGAGTGTACACTCACTTTTTTAAATAGGTACATAAAAAGGTAGATGGAGGGCCGGATGTGGTGGCTCATGCCTGTAATCCCAGCACTTTGGGAGGTCGAGGAGGGTGGATCACCTGAAGTCAGGAGTTCGAGACCAGCCTGGCCAACATGGTAAAACCCCGTCTCTACTAAAAATACAAAAATTATCTGGGCGTGGTGGTGCACACCTGTAATCCCAGCGACTAGGGAGGCTGAGGCAGGAGAATCATTTGAACCCAGGAGGCAGAGGATGCAGTGAACTGAGATTGTTCCATTGCACTCCAGCCTGGGCAACAGAATAAGACTGTCTCAAAAAAAAAAAAAAAAAGAAAAGAAAAAAAGAAAACAAAAGGTAGACAGAAGAAATGGACCAGATGTTGAATCTAGTTTGGTTATAGTCATTGCTGGGGATTAATAGAGTAAGAGGAGAGCCCTTCTCAACTGAATTGATGTCTATCAGGGGTTGGAAAGTTTTCTTTTTTCCTTTGAGACAGAGCCTTTCTCTGTCACCCAGGCTGGAGTGCAGTGGTGTGATCACAGCTCACTGCATCCTCTAACTCCTGGGCTCAAGCCATCCTCCCACCACAGCCTCCCATGTAGCTGGGACCACAGGCATGCACTAACACTCTCAGCTAGTTTTTGTATTTTTTGTAGAGATAAGGTTTTGCCATGTTGCCCAAACTGGTCTTGAACTCCTGGGCTCATGGGATCCACCCACTTTGGCCTCCCAAAGTGTTGGGATTACAGGCGTTAGCCACTGGAAAACTTTCTATAAGGGCCAGAAAATACACATCTTCGGCTTTGCAGGTCTCTGTTGAGACTACTCAACTCTGCCTCTGGACAGCAGGAGGAATGAGCACGGCCGCCGCACTCAGTGCTCTTCAGAGCCATGCTAGAGCCTGGGGCAAAGCGGGAAAAAAAAGCAGCAGTGCTGATCCTGCCTTATGTAAAATTTCAACATTTTGTTCGTCATGGAATTTTTTTCCCGTTTTTTTTTTGAGACAGGGTCTCAAAACACGGCTCACTGCAGCCTCAACCTCCCCGGACTCAGGGAGTACAGGCACGTGCCACTACACCTGGCTAATTTTTGTATTCTTTGTAGAGACGGGGTTTCACCCTGTTGTCCTGGCTGGTCTTGAACTCCTGGCCTCAAGTGATCCACCCACCTTGGCTTCCTAGAGTGCTAGGATTACAGGTGTGAGCCACTGTGCCCGGCCTTCATCATGAAACTTTTTGGCATTTATTTTGATTTTTTTAAAATACTGCATTAAAACATTGTGTATCTTGATGACTGGTTTTTTTAGGCACTGCCTTAAATTTTGTACCTCAGGCGAGGGCCTCACTTGCCTCATGCTAGTCCCAGCCCTAGTACTGGTGCTGTTCCAATAAAACTGAACATTTATGGACACTGAAATTTATGGACACTGAAATTTAATTTCATATCATTTTCATGTGTCACAAAATATTTTTTCTTGTTTCCAATCACTTAAAAATGCAAAAAAATATTCTCAACTCATGGAAAGTAAAAACAAAAATAAAATCCACAGTAGTGTGCCAGATACAGTCTGCTGACCCGTTTTTGTTTTTTTTTCTAATTTTTATTCATTTATTTATTTATTACGAGGCTGGTTCTTGCTCTGTCACCCAGGCTGGAGTGCAGTGGTGCAAACATGGCTCACTGCAGCCTCAACCCCCAGAGCTCAAGTGATTCTCCTGCCTCAGCCTCCCCAGAAGCTGAGACCACAGCTATGTGCCACCATGCCTGGGCAATTTAAAAATTTTTTTTGTACAGATGGGGTCTCATCATCTTGTCCAGGCTGTGACCCCTATCTTAGATGGCCTTTTGGGGAACATGTCTTACTCATAATTATAGACAGTGGAAAATGCCTGCTAGCGAGTGGGCACTCAAGCGTGTCTGAATAATTTAATCCCATTTTCTCCATTCTTAAATTCCTGATTAGGTTGCTTTTCATTCTCTTCCCAGCCCCAGATCTCCAAATACAAGAGATGAGCACACGTGTCCAGGGCACCCCAGGCCTCTTGGGCAGGGAGGACTCTCGGCAGAGAAGGCCCGATATGGGAGTGTGGCGTGGGAATCGTCTGTGAGTGCTGAAGAACCGGCTCTCCACCTGCCCCAAGCTTTCTTTCCATTAGGCTCAAAAGCAGAATTCGCCCAGTTAAGGGCATGGAAACGAAATGAGCTTGCTGTGCATCGTTCAGCTAATATGTGACCACAGGCGAGATAAAGGTTGAGGGTCTTTATTGAAGCTGTGATCCTCTGCTTTAGCAGGAGAGTGTAGGGACTTACGAGGGGCAAACTATACAAAGCATATGCCTCCTAGTAAAGTAATGCTGGGAAATATGATGGGAGTCGATTACTCTTTATCATTAACTGTGGTAAAATGTGCATAATGTATAATTTACCATTTTAACCATGTTTAATGTACAGTTCAGTAGCATTAAGTGCATTCACACTGTTGTGCAACTATCACCTCCATCCATCTCCAGAGCATTCTGATCTTCCCAGATCAAAACTTTGTCCCCATGAAACACTCACTTCCTACCCCTCTCCAGCCCCTGGCACCCACCATTCTACTTTCTGTCTCTACGGATCCGATGACTCTAAGGACCTCCTAGGGGTGGAATCACACAGGATTTGTCCGTCCTTCCTTCCTTCCTTCCTTCCTTCCTTCCTTCCTTCCTTCCTTCCTTCCTTCCTCTTTCTTTCTTTCCTTCCTCCCTCCCTCCCTCCCTTTCTCCTCCTCCTCCTCCCCTTCCTTCCTTCCTTCCTTCCTTCTTTCTTTTTCTTTCTTTTCTTTCTTCTTTCGATGGAATCTCGCTCTTGTTGCCCAGGCAGGAGTGCAGTGGTGCGATCTTGCCTCACTGCGACCTCTGCCTCCTGGGTTCAAGTGATTCTCCTGCTGAAGCCTTCCAAGTAGCTGGGATTACAGGTGCCTGCCACCACGCCCAGATAATTTTATATTTTTAGTAGAGACTGGGTTTCACTATGTTGGCCAGGCTGGTCTCAAACTCTTGACCTCAGGTGATCCACCCGCCTTGGCCTCCCAGAGTGCTGGGATTAGAGGCGTGAGCCACTGCGCCCAGCTGGATTTGTCCTTTTGTGTCTGATTTCCTTCACCAAGCATGATGTCCTTAAGCATAATGCATAATGTCCATGTTGCAGCCTGTGTCAGAATTTCCTTCCTTTTTCAAGGCTGAATAGTATTCCATTGTATGGATGGATCACATTTTATTTATCCATTCATTTGTTGGTGGACACTTGAGTTGCTTCCACCTTTTAGCTATTGTAAATCATGCTGCTATGAACATGAGTGTACAAATCCCAGTTTGAGTGTACAAACACTGTTTTCCAAAGCAGCTACACTATTTTGCATACCTACCAACAGTTCACACGGGTTCGGTTCCAATTTATCCATATTCTCATCAACATCTTTCTGTCTTTTTTCTTTTGGATAACAGTCATGTTAATGGGTGTGAAGTGGTACCTTATTAGGGTTTTGATTTGCATTTCTGCAATGATTACTGGTGTGAAGCACCTTTCCAACTGCTTATTGGCCGTTTGTATATCTTCTTTGAAGAAACAGAAATATCTACTCGAGTCCTCTGTCCATTTAAAAAAATTTTTGCCAAGTTATAGAAATTCTTTATATATTTTGAATATTAACCTCTTATTAGAAATGATTTGGAAACATTTTCTTCCATTCCCTGGGTTGTCTTTTTATTCTGTTGCTACTGTTCTTTGATGCACAAAAGTTTTTAACTCTGATGGTAACTAATTTTTCTGTTTTTTCTTTTGTTGTGAGTGCTTTTGATGTCCTATCCAAGAAATCATTGCCAGATCCCATATCATAGAGATGTCTCCCTATGTTTTCTGCTAAGAATTTTACAGTTTTAGCTCTTATGCTTAGGTCTTTGATCCATTTTGAGTTAAATTTTGTAATGTTATAAAATAAGAGTCCTGGCTGGGCATGGTGGCTCATGCCTGTAATCCCAGCACTTTGGGAGGATGAGGTGGGAGGACTGCTTGAGGTCAGGAGTTCAAGACCAGCTTGGGCAACATAGTGAGACCTCATCTCCATAAAAAATTTAAAAATTAGCCTGGCATGGTGGCACATGCCTGTGATCCCAGCTGGTTGGGAGGCAGAAGCAGGAGGATCTCTTGAGCCCAGAGGTAGAGGCTGCGGTGAGCCATGATTGCACCACTGCACTCCAGCCTGGGTGATAGAACAAGATCCTGTCTCAAAGAAAAAAAAAGGCATGGGAGGTCCAATTTCATTCTTTTGAAGGTGGAAACCCAGTTTTCCCAGCATCATTTATTGGAAAGACTGTCTTTATCCCATCGAATGATCTTGGCACCCTTGCAGGAGTCAAATACGGTCATGAGGCGCTTCCTGACAGGGATACATTCTCTTCAATGCATCCTCAGGCAATTTCGTCATTGTGTGAATATCACAGAGTGTACTTACACAAACCTAGACGCTACAACCTACGTAGCACACCTGGGCTGTATGGTATAAGCTATTGCTCCCAGGCTGCAAACCTGTCTAGCATGTGACTGCAGTGAACACTGCAGGCAACTGTAACACAATGGTAAGTATTTGTGTCTCTAAACATAGCTAAGCATAGAAAAGGTACAGGAAAAATACAGCATTATAATCTTATGGGATCACTTGTATATGTGGTCTGCTGTTACGCATGGCATGATTGCGTTATAAACAGATAATTAAAGTTAAGTAATAACACACAAGAATCTAATCTTGCCAGAAAGGGCACTCTACAAGTGAACTGCAAAAGCTCACAGGAATTAGATGACTTCTGTGTTTCCCGTTTGACAGTAATGGATGCGTCCATGCACACGGCTCATTCCTGTTTTCAGTGATGCACTTCCTTACCATTATTTGCAAAGGGAATTTGTCTGTTCTGACCACACAACTCTACGGAGATACAAACATCACATGGGCACCTCTGCCTTTTCTGTTTACTACTAATGTAGATTGTCATGTAATTTTTGCCCTTCCATGCCTATTCTTCTGAGGAGAAATTCCCGGTGTTGAGCAGATTTTGAAAGAGATCCAGACTGATGAAAATTAAAAACCACTGGGCTATAGCAGTATGTCCTTTTTTTTTTTTTTTTTTGAGACAGAGTTTCATTCTGTCGCCCAGGCTGCAGTGCGATCTCAGCTCACTGCAAGCTCCACCTCCCAGGTTCACACCATTCTCCTGCCTCAGCCTCCCAAGTAGCTGGGACTACAGGCACCTACCACCACACCGGCTAATTTTTTTTTTTTTTTGTATTTTTAGTACAGATGGGGTTTCATCATGTTAGCCAAGATTGTCTCGATCTCCTGACCTCGTGATCCGCCCACCTCGGCCTCCCAAAGTGCTGGGATTACAGGCTTGAGCCATCCGCCAGGTCTTTTTTTTTTTTTTTTTTTAAATCTTTTAAAACTTAAGTTGACAAATTTGAGGACTCCAATTCAGACGAGCTTTGTTGTATAAACCAGGCAGATCTGTGGTCTTTAGAAGAAAGTAACAAAATCAATTCACTTCCTGGGCGGGGACTGAGCAGAGGCAGACAGTGGCAGCGGGTCAGAAGCCACAAGCTGCAGAGACAGACTCGTGATAGAAAGGGCGACAGGCATAACCTCCACAGGGGCAAAGTGAGATGCACACCCGTCTCCAGCAGGCAGCCACAGTCCACACAGGTGGCTACTCCTTCCTCCCACCGCCCTGTATTTAGGAACTCAAACAGCCTGGGAAGGGACTGTGCTGATAATTGGCTCTGCCTTCAAAGAACACCTGGGAGATAATTAACCCACAGTCCACCAAGTCCAGGAATTCGAGGATCGAGGATCAGAGGAAGCCCAGGAGAGAGATACCTGCCAGAGGGGAGTAAAGGGGCTTAGAGAGAAGTTCAGTTTTTTTCTCGCATCCACCCATTCAACACAGGGAAGCCCACCTGATTTACCACGTCTAGTCACTGACCTTGATCAGTTTCATGGCCAGGCATTAAGGCGAGTCCCCACTGACTTTCTCACCCCAGAGAAGCCCGATTGCAATTCAGCCCCTCCCTGGACTCTGTCAGTAATTCCTAGCAATGTCTTAACTCTAAAAAATCCAGCTACAACGAAAGATTCAGATGTTGCAAAATTTATGTTCGTGAGGTTTCAGCTCCAACTGAAAGGGCTGATATCATGGAAATAGCTTTTTTGACAGCTAAACAGAAATTATTTTCCTTGTTGATTAGCCATGACACATTCTCACTTCTTAGGTGGACAGCGTGTTTTGAGATGAAGGTGACCGGTTACAGGTGCTGGGTTTCTCTACGGGGGCAGTTTCTCCCCCAGGAGCTTCACTCCTTACATCATCATCTAGAGCAGTAATTAATTTCAGAAACCACTCCTGGCTGCCATAAAAGCTGCACACCCACTTCCAGAACTGGCTTAACCCGCCAGGAAGCAGCCACAGTCCTCAAGGGACAGTCACCCAGAGCTGCGTGTTGGTGAGTCAGAGACCAGAGCAAAGACAAAACAATGCCCCCTGAGACAGAGCCCTTCAAAGACAAAGAAGAATGCCACAGAGGAAGACCAGGGCACTACAGCTTTTTTTTCTTTTCTTTCTTTTTTTTTTTTGAGATGGAGTTTCACTCTTGTTGCCCAGGCTGGAATGCAATGGCGTGATCTCGGCTTACTGCAACCTCCACCTCCCACGATTCTCCTGCCTCAGCCTCCCGAGTAGCTGGGATTACAGGCACGCGCCACCATGCCCTGCTAATTTTGTATTTTTAGTACAGATGGGGTTTCTCCATGTTGGTCAGACTGGTCTCGAACTCTTGACCTCAGGTGATCCTCCTGCCTCGGCCTCCCCAAGTGCTAGGATTACAGGCGTGAGCCACTGCACCGACCCAGCATTTTTTTTTAAAGGCATAGTTCTCATAGGTATAAGAAGGCAATGAAATTCATCCTGCAAGATGGATGTAGCCAAAGACTCTTCTTTAATTACAACAAACAGGAGAAGATAACAAAGTAAATATTATTCCTCTCTCCCTTAGATGAAGCAAAAATATGTTAAACACCATTGAAGAGCCTAAGGGATTTTATAAACCTCAAAATTAGCACCACATTCATATACACATGAGTACTAATCACATATAGCCAAGTAATGTGTGTCAGACCAGGGGTTGGCAGGCTTTTTTTGTGAAATGCAGAATAGCAAATATTTTAGGTTTTGCAGGTCAGGCATTCTCTGTCAAGATGACTCAACTCCATCCATCGTAGGGTGAAATGATTGTGGCTGTGTGCCAATAAAACTTTATTTATGGTTCCAATTTTAGCATATTTGCTGCCGAAGCAAGCACAATTTATGGACACTGAAATGAGAATTTCAGATAATTTTGTATGTCCTAAAATATTCTTCTTTTGATTTTTTCCAACTACTTAAAAATGTAGGAAAAAAAGCATTCTTAGTTCACGGGCTTTACAAAAACAGGCAGTGAGTTGGATTTAGCCCATGGGCTAGTTTGCCCACTCTGTATTAGACTCAGATGTTTGGACTCATGTCTTTAAAACAGAGCCTAAAATAACTCCAAATAAATAAAAGGGCAGGTATCAAATAGCCCATGTAATGACAAATACCATTCTAGAAATCTGTGTCCAGCAGGTCAAGGACACTCTGGGGGTGAAGACCAACATTCCTGTCATGTCTCCATCTCAGAGGCACAGGATGTGGGGTTTTGGGCAGTCTCTGGAAAGGGCGCGTGCATGGGCAGGAGCTGGAGCAATGTCATAGGGAAGGCGAAGGCCAGCTCTCATGTCATGTGGATCCTGACCCTGTGCTATGGTTGGAATGTTTGTATCCCCCTAAAACTCACATACTGAAACCTAACCCCCAATATGACGGCATCTGGAGGTGGCGCCTTTGGGAGATGATTAGGTCATGAACATGGTGCCCTCAGGAGTGGGATTAGGGTCCTTGCAAAAGAGGCCCCAGAGACTTCCCCTGCCCCTTCCATCATGTGAGCATACAGCTAGAAGGCAGAAGCTGAACCAGAAAGCAGGCCCTCCCCAGACACCGAATCTGCCAGTGCCTTGTTCTTGGACTGACCAGCCTCCAGAGCTGACGGCAACGCATTCCCGTTGTTCAGAAGCCAGCCAGTTTCTAAGATTTTTGTTGTAGCGGCTGAATGAACTGCCACCCTCCCTTCCCTCCACCACCCTGTGTAGCTCTTACATGTGTTCAGGACCTTCACGATTCAGGGTCTTTGGACATTTCACAGAAGAAGAGAAACTTGTGGATTAGAGAAAATTATTATACGAGATAACATCTTTAGATTGTTTGTTTGTTTGTTTGGAGACAGGGTCTCGCTTTTGTCACCCAGGCTGGACTGCAGTGGCATGAACATGGCTCACTGCACTCTCAATGTCCCGGGCTCAAGAGGACCTCCCACCTCACCCTCTGGAGTAGTTGGGACCAGAGGCCCACACCACCACCCCTGGCTATTTTTGTATTTTATATTTTTCATAGAGACAGGGTTTCACCATGTTGCCCAGGCTGGTCTTGAACTCCTGAGCTCAAGTGATCTTCCTGCCTCAGCCTCCCAAAGTGCTGAGATTACAGGCATGAGCCACCGTGCCAGCCCAGATAACACCTTTGAATATACATTTCTCGGCCGGGTGAGGTTGCAGTGAGCCAAGATTGTGCCATTGCACTCCAGCCTGGGTGACAGAGTGAGACTCTGTCTCAAAAAAAAAAAAAAAAAAAAAAATACATTTCTTCAAAGAAGATCTACAGACAGAGAAAAGCACATGAAAAGAGGCTCAGCATCATTAGTCATTAGAGAAACACAAATCAAAACAACAATGAAATACCACTTCACACCTACTAGGCTGGCTATAGTAAAAACAGGGAAAAATAAAAGTGTTGGTGAGGATGTGGAGAAACTGGAGCCCTCACTCCCTGCCGGTGGGAATGTGAAAGGACGGTTTGACAGTTGACATGCAGTTACCATACGACTTAGCAACTCCACTCCTAGGTATATTCCCTGAAGAAATGAAGCTATATGTCCAGGCAAAAGCTTGTCCGCAAATATTCACGGCAGCACTATTCGTAATAGTCAAAAGGTAGAAACAACCCAAATGCCCATCAAGGGATGAACGCGTAAACAGATGTGGTCCATCCATGGAGTGGAATACTATTCAGCCATGAAAAAGAATGAAGCTCTGACACAGGCTACAATGTGGATGAACTTCAAAACAATATTATCCAATCTTCCAGGGCTTAAATATATATTTATATACACACAAGTGAAAGAAGCCAGTCACGAGAAAGGTCACATATTGTATGATTCTATTTATAGGAAATATTCAGAAGAGGAAAACCCACACAGACGAGAAGTAGACTGGTGTTTGCCAGGGGCTGGGGAGTGGGGGACTGTGATTGACTTCTAATAGGTATGGAGTTTCTTTTCATGGGGACAGAAATGTTCTGGAATTAGAGAGTGATGATGGCTTCACAACACTGTGAAAATCCTAAAATCCACCAAATGAAAACCACTTTAAAGTGGTTAAAATGGTAAATTTTGGGCTGGGTGTGGTGGCGTATGCCTGTAAACCCAACACTTTGGGAGGCTGAGGCTGGGGACTGCTTGAATCCAGGAGTTTGAGAGCAGCATGGGCAACATAGTGAGACCCTGTCTCTACAAAAAATTAGCCAGGCACGGTGGCGTGCACCTACAGTCCCAGCCCAGGAGGTGGAGGCTACAGTAATCCATGATCGCACCACCGCACTGCAGCCTGGGCGACAGAACAAGAGCCTATCTGAAAAAAAAAAAAAAAAAAAAAAGTGAATTGTATGTGAATTTTACCACAATTGAAAAAAGAAGATGGCCGGGCGCGGTGGCTCAAGCCTGTAATCCCAGCACTTTGGGAGGCCGAGGCGGGCGGATCACAAGGTCAGGAGATCGAGACCACAGTGAAACCCCGTCTCTACTAAAAATACAAAAAACTAGCCGGGCGCGGTGGCGGGCGCCTGTAGTCCCAGCTACTCAAGAGGCTGAGGCAGGAGAATGGCGTAAACCCAGGAGGCGGAGCTTGCAGTGAGCCGAGATCGCGCCACTGCACTCCAGCCTGGGCAACAGCGTGAGACTCCGTCTCAAAAAAAAAAAAAAAAAGAAAAAAGAAAAAAGAAGATGACGCTGAGTGCTGGCAAATGCCAGCCACGAAGAGAAACAATGACATAGAGACTAAAAGCATTTCCTGCATTCCTCACCTCAGGAGAAGTAAAATGCAATATTCTCATAATTATGAGAAAACTAGGCACCAGAACTTACAAAGTACAATTTGAACATTTTCAGAAATAAAATTCAGTAACAAACAAAAATATCTGTTCAACATGATCCCTAAGAGACTGTTTGTGAAAATCTCGAGTGACAGGAGAGAAGTAGGTGTGGGGAAGTCTGGTTCAGAAACGCTGAGTCTAAGCAGCAAAACGTGTTTACATGAGTCCCGTCAACAGAACAAGCCGAGGGACTGAATGAGGAACGAACTGCGGGAAGTAGGCATTCTACAATCAGGAATCTGAAATGAGACTATGTCCCAGTTTGGGAGTCAGAGAATTGTAGATTTTCTGGGCCAAGCCCTCAGTGAACATTAACCCTGGAGAATAAAGGAGCAGGGAGTTTCTAGAAGATTCTACATTCGGGGGTGGGGGGAGGAAAACTGTGGAGGTTGGTGTCTCAGAAATCTTAAAGGATGTTAAAAAAGAAAACTATGATTCACTGAATTTAAAATGGGAGAAAAGCTCAGATTAAGAATGAATAACTTTATCGAGGATTAAGTCACAGGAATTCTGGTTTTAAATTGTTTACATAGAGTTAAAGAGAAAGAATTTGTACCATAATAAGAAGCCAACTATAACAGCAAGAAAGAGGTTCAAGAACAGGATCTAGTGGCTGCACAACTGAGTTCCCTCCTCGGGCTGGAGAGAGCAGGGGCTCAAGTCCCTAAACCCGGGCCATGGCAGCAGGGGGTCAATGACCCGAGAAAGCAGCTCGGGACGGAGGGTGGCCCCGCAGGCTGCATCCTGGGCTGCTGGAAGAAGGTCTTCCGCTGAGAAGGCAGCAGAATGAGTGCTCTGCTGGAGAATAAAGGTAGCAGAGTTTACAGCCGCGCGTCCAGAGGGAATTCGGAGGGGCGGGGCACGCCGTTGCTAGGCTCCAGTCCGCGCAGGAGTCAAGGGCGACAAGCATGAGCTTGTGGCTGCGCAAACTAGCCCAGCAGCCAGGCCTCCCCGAGAGGCACACGCCCGCATGGGCGCAGCTCACGGTGACAGAATGAGGCTGAGTCAGTCACACGTGGGCTGTAGGACAGGCAGAGCCAAGCTGACGGGGAACACGTTCCAGAAGAGGGGCCGGGGGAGAGGCTGCCCAGGGGTCCTAGCACCTCCTCAGTGGCCCACAGAACACTGTGGCTGAGTTCAGTGTGCATTCTCCTGGAGAGTGGAGACACAAGTTTTCACGAGTCCGTCAAAGGGTCTGGGACCTGCTACTCTGAATGTTAAGAAGGTAAAGAGTTTGTGCTGGTCTGAGAGGCAAGGAGTGGGACGGGGACTTAGGGCAAAGGACAGGCATGTGGTAAAAAAGGCCCTGTGGTGTCGGGGAGGTGAGGAGGTGGCTCTGGTCCTGCTGGAGGCAGTGCAGTTTCAGGAGAGGACAAAAGTGGAAAGTCACCTTTATAGTAGGAATGGAGTGCAGATGTAAGTGGCGGCAAGCTAAGGCCAAGGGGAGGAAGTCCGTCAGGCTCAGCAATTTCCCTCCCGTGACTGTGCAAACATCTCACATGTGTACACAAATGTATTTGGGCATGTGTGCTTACTGCAGCATTGGCGGTAAAGTGGAAGGTATAACCAAAATGCCTATGAATAAATAACTAAGGCCAGGTGCAGTGGTTCATGCCTGCAGTCCTAGCACTTTGAGAGGTTGAGGGGGGCAGATTGCCTGAGGTCAGGAGTTCGAGGCCAGCCTGGACTACATGGTGAAACCCTGTCTACTAAAATACAAAAAATTAGCCGGGCATGGTGGCATGTGCCTGTAATCCCAGCTACTCGGGAGGCTGAGGCACAAGAATTGCTTGAACCCAGGAGGCAGAGGTTGCAGTGAGCCTGGATTGTGCCATTGCACTCCAACCTGGATGACAGAGCAAGACTCTGTCTCAAAAAAATAAATAAATAAAATAAAATAAAAGGCTAAGTAACTACTTAGGGCAGGAGTGGAAATATCAGACCGTTAGTAGAAAGAATGAAGCACAAACACAAATAGTGAGTGATAAGGAAATATACAGGCTAAATATTAGGTAAAAGAGCAGGTTGCAGAAAAGTGAGCAAAATAATATCTCTTTTTTGCACACACACACAAAAAGTCTTATTCCAGTCATGAAAAGCAATGAAGCACCAACACATGGTACAAGGTGGATGAACCTTGAGAACATCATGCTAAAAACAGCCAGTCACAAAAGGCTACTGACTATATGATTCCATTTTCATGAACTTTCCAGAACAGGCAAATCCACAAAGACAGAAAGTGGCTTAGTGGCTGCCAGGGACTGGGGAAGGGAGGTGGGGAGTGACTGCTTAATGGGGATAGGGTGTCTTTTTGGGGTGATGACTCTGGAATTAGATGATGGTGATGGCTGCATACCCTTGTGAATATACTAAAAGCCATTAAATTGTACACATTAAGAGGGTGAATTCTATGGCATGTGAATTACATCTCAATGCAAAAAATACTAAAAAATTCGTGTGTATATTTTATAGGCCTGCGAAATATGTGAAAGCATCCACACCAAACTTTTCTTAGTGGTGGGAGGGGCAGAGGAGAGAGGAAGAAGCAGCTAGAGGCTCTTTTTTTCTTTTGTACGATTTGGATTTTTTTTTTTTTTATGATGAAAAGGTAAGATTTTTATAATGTAAAAGAGAAGCAGTCAGAATTATGGGGACTACACATAGGATCCCAAAGTCCTGAAATGGTCACTAGGGAATTCTGGGGACAGATCACTCAGGTGGCTTGGAGGGCACTCAGGTGGCTTGGAGGGCACCACCTGTGTTACAAAGTCCAGCGATGGTCACTAGAAAATGGACAACACTGAGGTCAGGTGGACCCACACCACTCAGACTTTGCGATGACCTTATGTTTTCACGGCTATGGAGTATCTGCACGCCAGTAAGTAGCCAATATAGTGGTCGCCTTTTAAAAGGAAGAGTTGACGTAAAACTTGTGCCTGCCTTGACTTTAACACCTTTACCTGTGCAGTCGGTATAGAAGCCAGGGTCACACGTGGCTGCCGAGCACCTGAAATGGGGCTGGTCTGAACTAAGATTTCTAAGACTTAGCACACAAAAAAGAATGTGAAATATCTCAACAATAATTTTTCCTATAGATTATATATTGAAATGAATATTTTCAATACAGTTCATCGGATGAAATGTATTATTAAATTACTTTCACTTGTCTCTTTTTACTTTTTAAAATGCAGCTACTGGGCTGGGCGCAGTGGCTCATGCCTGTAATCCCAGCACTTTGGGAGGCTGAGACAGGCAGATCACAAGGTCAGGAGACCGAAACCATCCTGGCTAACACGGTGAAACCCCGTCTCTACTAAAAAATACAAAATATTAGCCGGGCATGGTGGTGGGTGCCTGTAGTCCCAGCTACTCAGGAGGCTGAGGCAGGAGAATGGCGTGAACCCAGAAGGCGGAGCTTGCAGTGAGCCGAGATCGTGCCACTGCACTCCAGCCTGGGCGACCGAGTGAGACTCCGTCTCAAAAAAATAAATAAATAAAAACAAAAATAAATAAATAAAATGCGGCTACTAGAAAATTGCAAATTTCACATGTAGCTTGTGTTATGTTTCTATATTGGCCAGTAATGATCTAGAAGACCCTTAGAATAAATCATCTTAGGGTAAGTTTAAGAGTTCACAAGTATCTTAAGAGATCCTATTTTACTAGAAAGTAAGCAAAATGATTTTTAGAGGTAGATGTGATCTCTATCTAGTAAGAACTCATGTAATTTTGACAAATAATTACTCTATGTGGTGTCCCACAAATACAATTAGACACAGCCTCTATCCTCAAGGGTTTTGTATGGATGGGGTAAGAAAGAAAAGGAGACGTACACAGATAATTCCTTACGTGGCAAAAGGTGACAGGTGCAGACTCCAGATGGAACAGGGTGCCATAAACAGCAGGGCAGGGGAGTCTGGGCAGCATCCCGTCCTGGACCCTGCTGGAGGTGGGGTAGGGAAAATCAGGCAAAGGTGTAGACAAGGGGAGGGTGTGTGGGGCAGGGAAGGGGTCAAGAGACCAAGCTGGTTGGAGCTCGGGGAATAAAGGGGGAAATAAGATGGACCACTTGGAGAAAGTCTATGAATGTGAGTCAGAGCCCCTGGACTCCACCATAGGGGCAGGACTCAGGAAACTACCGCCTACCACCCAAATTTGGCCCAGCCGCCAGCCTGTTTGTGTATGGCCCATGAGCCAAGAATGGCTTTTACATTTTGAAGTGGTTAGAAAAAAATCAAAATCAAAATATTTTGCGATGCATGAAAATTACATGAAATTCACATTTCAGCATCCATAAATAAAGTTTGATTGGCACATGGCCATGCCCAGGCTCTCACATGTTGTCTACATCTGCTTTCAAGCTCCATCGGGAGGGCTGAGTAGTGGAGATAGCGACCATCTGGGCCGCAAAAGCTAAAACATTTACTATCTAGCCCTTTATAGAGAATGTTTGCTGATCCCCACTTCCTTGGAATACTAAAACATCCTGTGGGCTTTCTTTGCTCAAATAAAATAAAGGCACTGCTCAAATAAAATAATGGCACTTGTGCCAATCTACAGAAATATTTATTGGCTAGGTTCCTCGAATTTAAAACATTTTCCCTATCAATATTTCTTAAACCTTTGGTAGACGTTTCCTCTTATCTGCTAATGAAGAGTAGCAAACAACAAAACAAAAAATAATGTCATACCCTGCAGGTTTCACATTATTGGGAAGCCCTGCACCAGTCTGTCTCTCCCAATCAACAGCAGTTTTTTGTTTGTTTGTCTGTTTTTTTGAGACGGAGTCTGGCTCTGTCACCCAGGCTGGAGTGCAGTAGCATGATCTCGGCTCACTGCAAGCTCCGCCTCCCAGATTCACGCCATTCTCCTGCCTCAGCCTCCCAAGTAGCTGGGACTACAGGTGCCCGCCACCACGCTCGGCTATTTTTTTTGTATTTTTAGTACAGACGGGGTTTCATCATGTTAGCCAGGATGGTCTCGATCTGCTAACCTTGTGATCCGCCCGCCTCGGCCTCCCAAAATGCTGGGATTACAAGCATGAGCCACCGTGCCCGGCCAACAGCAGTTTTAAAGAACGTATGCTCACAGTTGATACTGCACACACGCTTATTTCTTATAATTTAATCATGTTGCATGAATAAAATATGATGAGTTCACATGATTTAATTCAGTGCACTCCTGGTATTCCATGGTGTTTCACAATATCGGGTGGTCTCCCCCTCCCAGGGTCCCCCGCCATCTTAAGGCCATTGTTGAGGGCAGCTAGAAGCACCAGATTTGGAAGAACACAGAGCAAGAAGACCCGTGCTCTACCCTTCAGCTCAGGTAAGAAATCGGAAGTTTACTTGAACAATCCTGAATGAGAGGGTCTGAATTGGAACAGTATAATCCGAAATAGAAAGGGAAGAATCAATACAAGACCAGTTTGGGTGGTGGGATCTATAGGAAGTAGTGAGTAGAAAAGAGGGCAGTGGGTTAGTGGGGGTGAAGGAGAGTGGGGAGAAGATGAGGTGACCCCTACCCTTCGACACTGGGCAACAGAGGAGACAGCTCCATCTATAGCCTTGGACTAGACCCTGGCGAGGAAGAACGAGTGGTCCAGGCTACTCAGGTTTCTGGCAAGAGCAGGGTGCCCAGGTTGGGACCCACACATCTCTCTTTCACTTGGGCCTTGCCTTTCTTCCTAGACCCTGGGTCCAACCCTTTCTGAAGCAACAAAGCGGGGAAGCAACTAAGGAGAAAGGCAAATTGAGTGCAGTTTAGCTGCAGGAAATATTCCTCAGCTACCTGCCCAAAGGACTGAGACATGCATTAAGATATCTTTACCCTTCTGAGGGCATGATCATCATTCCAATTCCACTGGGCTTTTACAAGGATTAGAAGTAATACATGTAATGCACCAGGCACATAGTAGGTACCCACAGGTAATATCATGGCAACCCTTTATTATTATTTATTATTATTATTATTATTTTAGAGACAGGTCTCACCCTCTCACCCAGGCTGGAGTGCAGTGGTGCAAACACGGCTCACTGCAGCCTCCAACTCCTGTGCTCAACTCCTGTGCTCAAGTGATCCTTCCACCTCAGCCTCCCGAGTAGCTGAGACTACAAGTGTGCACCACCAGGCCCAGCTAATTTAAATTTTTTTTGTGTGTAGACAGAGCCTTATTATGGTGCCTAGGCTGGTCTTGAATTCCTGGCCTCAAGCTATCCTCCACCTCAGCCTCCAAAAATGTTGGGATTACAGGCATGAGCCACCGTGCCAGGTTCCCTTTATTTTTAAAACATAACCTTGTTGATCTAACAGGCACTACTTTTAACGTCTGGCTACTCCTTACTGAGGGCTGCTTTTTTGCCTGTTTGCTTGATTCTGTGGCCAACACACCACTCTCTGCTGTTCTTGAAAAACCCTCTTTCTTCTTTTCTTATATGAGAATCAAAAATGTTATCACAAAGCATTGAACATTCTTATATAGATCAGAGAAGGCAAATGACTTGATAAATGATGTCATACGTTATTTTATCTAAGAGCTTTGTAACCAGACAACTAAACATATAATTATTTCAGAGTATCTATTTGGAAACAATAAAAGAACTTTGCCACCCATGAAGTTTATCCCAGCCTCTCTAAGTGGCTTATATTTTGACTTGCATGAAAAATGACCTCTCTTCCTGATGAGAACTGTTACTGGTCTAATTAGAAATGTGGGGCTCCATTGTGGGAACTTGAGAAATGGGGGCTGTCCCTGCACCGAGGCAGTGCAGTGAGTGCTTGGCTGATAATAACACCTATAAAGAGGCCACAAGATAAAGAGAGTCTTCAGCGAGATGCGTTTTCGTCCAAGTTCATCAGAGCCACCTGGGCAATGATCTTGAGGCAGTGTCTCTTTGTTGGTTTTAGCACCTTCCAGGACCACCAATACTACCATTTACTATTTTTCTTTAACAGTCAGCTCTCGAGTTTTGAAGTCTGTTCTTCATTAAACATGAGAGGTCAGGAGTGTTACAGAGGGGTTAAAGATACCTTAACACCCACAAGAGACTTTCTCCTCAGCCTACTGGGAAGGCCGAAAAAAGAACTGGAAAAAAAAGAGGATTCTGCTTTGGCAGATCCAGTGGTAGCAGATCCATGTGTTGGGAAATGCTTTTGAGTTGGGGAACAAAGCTGGGGAAATAGATCTTTAAGAAAGGGAGCCAAGGTTAGAAATATTTGTCTACAAAGTGAGTAAATTTTATGTAACTCTGTTAATTCTCTGTAACTGCTTCCTCTGCCACTGCTCGTGGCCCAGGGCTGACTTTTTGGGGTGACCCCAAGTGTCTGGAGCTTTCAAATATTTCACTAATTGTTTGAACCACAAAAAAAAAAAAGCTAAGGGCTAAAATACAACTTGCCCTATAACCTTGCTTTCCCTCAGAGCAAAAAGGAGAATTCATTGGTTCGACAAATGCTGAGTGCCACATTTCGTTGCTGAAACAATTCTAATAGACATAACAGCTCTATATTTATTCCAAATTGACTTTTTAACAGAGTGAAATCTTTGAAAAGTTCCAAAGCAAAACAAGAGACAAATCAAGCCACTGCAATGGGCTGGGACATAGAATTCGGGATTTCATATTCTCCACTGCGTACTCAGCTCCTAGCAATGAGACCCAGCAGCAGCTCTGTTATAAAACCCCTCCCTGCTCCCCGAACTTTCTGGAAAAAGAACTTCATTTGCAATTTTGGCTGGGTAAAAAGGGAAATTAATTAACAGTAGGGGTCTTTGATTAAAATTGCTTTTGAAATTTGGTAAAGGAAAAGTACATATTGAAAGAGCTGGAATGTTAATTGAGACCAAATCGAAAACATGGAGTTTGAAGGTTATTGGATCTCAGGCACCGACTGCGTGATTTTTTTTTTTTTTTTTTTAAGAACTGTACGTTTACCATCTTGATATAGGCCTTGCCATTCTGAAGAGCACTCGGGCTTATGTGTGTCATTCACTCACGTGTTAAATATGAAGCCCTATGTACAATGGCCTGTGGGAACTGTGGCAGGAGTAGCTGTCTCCATCCTCCAGAACCTTGCCACAATCAAGAATAGGAAATGAGACGCACAAATCACTACCACCTGTCGAAGAGGCCTTGCAATGCTAAATCTAAGTGCTGAGGCAATTTGCCTGCAGTCTTTGCCACTTCTGGTTGATTAGTCCAGCAGCCCCCAGCTGGGGGGCAATTCTGTTCACCTTAGCTCCCACCTCAGGACATCTGGCAATGTCTGGAAACAGTTGGTTGTCACCACTTGGGGAAGGGGGAATGTGCTTTTGGCAGGTAGAGGCCTGGGAGGCTGCTCCACATCCTATAGTGCACAGAACAGTCTCCCCAACCAAGAATAATCTGGCCCCAAATGTCAATAGTGCCATGGTAGAGACTCTGCTCTAGTTTATATTTTCCAACTTAACTCCTCAACGAAAATCTCAAGGTTCCATGGCAAGAGGGGATTAGAGAAGGGTCTTGAGGGAAGAGTAGGATTTTCTTTAGTAGAAATGACATTCCAGAGACGGGATAAGAAAGTACAAGACCCGTTTAAAGTATGGCAAGGTCATTTGGAGTAGTGAAAAGGAGGCAATGAAAAGGAAGATGGGGCTGGACTGAAGGAAGCCTTGAATGTGTGGTTACAACAAAGGGGAGGGGGAAGTTTGTCCGTTTGGCTAACAAAGTAGTCAGAAAGTGCCCTTCCGTTCCTCCTGACATAGCTCAGAGAGACGTGACAAGGCGGCTGGGAGAAGACGGAGATCAGTAAGAATCCAGAGACGAAGGAACCCAAGGTCTGTGCAAGGACCCGCAGGGAGACAATACGGAAGTATAAGAAGAAGAGAGGCCGGGCGCGGTGGCTCAAGTCTGTAATCCCAGCACTTTGGGAGGCCGAGACGGGCGGATCACGAGGTCAGGAGATCGAAATCATCCTGGCTAACACGGTGAAACCTGGTCTCTACTAAAAAATACGAAAAACTAGCCGGGAGAGGTGGCGGGTGCCTGTAGTCCCAGCTACTCGGGAGGCTGAGGCAGGAGAATGGCGTAAACCCGGGAGGCGGAGCTTGCAGTGAGCCGAGATCGCGCCACTGCACTCCAGGCTGGGTGACAGAGTGAGACTCCGTCTCAAAAAAAAGAAAAAAAAAGAAGAGAAGTAGGCTCATGCAGGCCCATGTAAATGGGAGGAAGGTGGAAGTTTCCGGACCGGAAGTCTAGGTGGGAGGCGCCATGTTGCGGCCCAGTCGCTGCTGCTGACTCCACCATCCCGCAGTTCGTTAAATTAAATAACTGCAAATTGATGAGTCTTTTCTTTTGCATGCTGAGTCTCTCTGATGAGCACGGTCATCAGTGTGAACTAAGGCTGGCGATTAATTGAATTATATTGATTTAATTGAATTAATTAATAGAATCATATCCATTTCCAGAAGTAATTCTACTCACCCGTCTGTCATTTTAAGGGTCTGCAGTAAAAATACCAGGATTTACACAAAAGATTTGCTCCTGAGATATATCCTGTTTTTAACTTAGGGTCTGAATATTAGTTGCCAATGGTTTCTAATAATTTTAAATTTGTCTATTGCCTTCTCCCCTCTCAACTGTCCACATGATGATATTAATACACGTAAATACTTAACTAATTATAAGCTCCTCAGATGTTTGATATTTCAGGCCCACAAATATTTGCTAAATAAATGGATGGAGATCCCAGTGAGCTCCTCACCGAAATCCCTAGTAGGGTGAATTCTTCAAGAAATGAATAATTCCTTTTAAAATCAGAAGCATATCCTTTAGTCTGTTTTCAGTGGGTCTGGAATTCCAAATATATTTTTTCTCAAGGCAGGCTACATCTGTCTGTATGTATTCTGAGAAGGACAGGAGAGGTGGGAAAAAGGCCTTCGTGTTATTTTCTTTGGGTTTCCACTGGCCTGGGTGGAGCCCGCATACATTTTTGTGGGCTGGTAATTTTTTTGGAAACTGCTTCTAAGGCCTTTCCCCACCGATCACCTTTTGGACAGAAATGTATCCTTGGAAACATGGCACAGTTTCTAAAAGATAAACAGTTTGCATTTTTAAAAAAAGTATAATTAAGTGCTATTGCAGCATTAGGAATGGACTTCTATATCATTGGTATAATTTCAACAGTTTTCCAGGAGACAGGCGCTTATGAGTCAAGCCTTCTGCCTTTCTGTGGGGACCCAGTCCTTTTTCTCATGGGACTTGTGCAAGTCTTATCTTTCTGGTTGCCATTGGATCTCACTCTTCATGGTGCTCAGTTCTTGAAGTTATTTCCTCCTTTGCCTTTTGAGCCTCTGTCCAGGTTCTCCCTCCACCTAAAGAGTCCCTTCGAGATCTCTGCTTAGCATGATTCACAATAGCTGTAAGGTGGAAACCACCCAAGTGTTCATCCATGGATGAATGCGTAAACACAATGTGGCATATCCATGCAATGGAATATTCTTTAGCCTTAAAAAGGAAGGAAATTCTGCTGCATGCTACAGCATGGACAAGCTTTGAAGATATGCAAATGAAATAAACCAGTCACAGAAACACAAATACTCTATGATTCCACTTATATGGGGTATAGTCATCAGATTCATGGAGACATGAAAACATGGACTGCCCAGTCCTGAAAACATGGCCACATCCCTCTCCCCCACCTGCTGCCTGCAGAACACCATTCTCAAGATGCAGTTCAGATCCACACCCTCTTTTCAGACCTTTCATCAGCTCCAGGGATAGCTGGCCTCCCTATTTTGTCTGCCTTCTGTGCCTGTAGAAATACCCAGCAAAGCCTATTTGATACTGACTCCCCTTCCTTGTTAGTCTTTGGTCTTTGTAACCGGGTAGGATAGCACTTTACTCAAAGAAGGTAATGAATAAATGAATGGAGGATGAATGAATGAAGAATGTATGAATGAATAATGAACAAATGTCAGGAGTCTGAAAAGCAGGTCTTTTGGTAAATGACTGGACACCCTTGATCTGACAGCTACAGGCTGACGTGAACTCTACTGATGATCCAGTTTATACTTAGAATAGCATCCAAACTTTGCTCATGGCCTCCAAGGCCCCGCAGATTGCCCCTGTCTCTTCTGCCTCTCTTTGCTTTGCTCGCCAGGCATCAGCCACACAACTGCAGGACCTTTGCATCTGCTGTCCCTTGCCTGGAAGGCTCTTCCTTCTGAACCCCACAGCGCTGGTTCCCTCTCCTCATTTCAGTCTCAGCTCAACTGTCACCTCCTTAAAAACTGCTGGATGCCAGGAGCCCAGTCCGCATCACACGGCCTTGCTTTTTTTGTCTCTACTGTTCAATTTTTCAGCCAAGTTCAAATATAAGAAGCCTCTTATGGCCAGGCACAGTGGTTCACATCTATAATCTCAGCTGCTTGGGAGGCTGAGGCAGGAGGATTGCTTGAGCCCAGGGGTTTGAGGCTGCACTCCAGCCTGGACAACAGAGCGAGATTTCATCTCTTTTTTTTTTTTTTAAAGTTTCTTATTATTAATTACCCACACCCCAGTCTCAAACATATACACAAACACATGCACACATGTCCAAAATAACTGCAGAGATCTTAGTAGAAATAGGCTTACCATATATAGCACATCTGGGCTTCATTATATAAAAAATGACAAATAATCACTATATCGGACCATTACATGTAAATTCTACATATTTTTAATGGCTTTTCAGCTTTTTCTCCACTTTGAAACATGGACTGTAGCAGGTGTAAATGAACTGACAGCATTTAAAATCTATCTGCTTTATGTATCATCTACAGGCAGTGGCAAGTCAACTGTATTTTTTAGAAAGTCATGAAATTCACAAACATTAAAAATAAGAATAAGGAATTGCCAGGGCATACAACAGGGTTTTCAAACACGCAAGACATTATGTATCATAAAACAGGAATGCACTTTCAGGAAAAAACAACTGAGGTGCAGCAAGGCCAGGCTGTCTGCTCCTAAGGGCCCAACTCAAGTCCTGGCACGAAGACCAGGCCAGTCCTCAGCTCCAAGTGGCTCATTTCCAGACTCCGACCGTGTTGGCATCCAAGAGCCAGTGATAACAGAGAAGGGAAACCAGTTTTAAAATGTTCTCATCTGTAGAGCTGGCCACTCCCCAAAACCCATCACAAATGTGATGTCTGGGGAGTCATTTCAGAGGGGCCCATGCCACAATCAAGATGTAGGACTCCAACAACTTTTCGTGTTGTTTTTGTTCTTATGAAGCACTTGTGTTTGCAGAGGGACACATTAGTACCCATGAGTTTCCAGGTTAATTTAAGGGGATTTCCTACCTTAAAACAGACAGCATGGGGCCCGACCACTCAATCAAGCAAGATGTATTTACTAAATGCCTCCTTAGCCTCTAGTACTGGTCAGGAAACCACAATAAAAAGCTGATCATCCCAGGCCACTTACTACTTATTTGCTTCATCCTAATAATAATAATAATAACACTGACGTTTTTCTGAGCATCTAGTAGATGCCAGCCGCTGTGCTAAATAGCTTATAGAAATTATTTCTAATATAGCAACCACACGAGCTATTATTATCGATTTCACAGATGTCAAATCTTGCCCCAGAGCCACTAAGCTAATAAATGGTGGCGCCACAATTTAACCCCTTCTCTGCTATGCTCCAAAGCCCTGGTCTACAACATCCAGCACTATGACCTGCACCTTTTCCTTTCCTCTTTGCCCTGCCCCCGTTCATCCAGATTCATCCAATTTGAGTTCTACTGACTCAGAGATGGCAATATGAGCTTAAGGTGCCTATGAGCAATTCTTAACTAAAAAAAAATTTTTTAAGGGCAGGGTCTCACTATGTTGCCCAGGCTGGTCTCAAACTCCTGGGCTCAAGCGATCCTCCTGCCCTAGCCTCCCAGGTAGCTGGGATTGCAGGTGTGAGCCACCACACCCAATGCAGCTCCCAGCTCTTCATTTCTACATATGCTTTCCCCATAAGTGTCAAGGCAACCATTTGTTTATTCATTTCACAAATATTTCTCAATTGCCTACTCAGCACCAAAATTCTTCTCAGCCCTGGGGATATAGAAGTTAATAAAACAGCTCATGCCTGTAATCCCAGCACTTTGGGAGGCTGAGGCGGGCGGATCACGAGGTCAGGAGATTGGGACCATCTTGGCCAGCATGGTGAAACCCGGTCTCTAATAAAAATACAAAAATTAGCTGAGTGTGGTGGCACATGCCTGTAATCCAGCTACTCGGGAGTCTGAGGCAGGAGAATCACTTGAACCCGGATGTCAGAGGTTGCAGTAAGCCAAGATTGCACCACTACACTCCAGCCTGGTGACAAAGTGAGACCCCATCTCAAAAAAAAAAAAAAAAGAAGTTAATAAAACAGATAGAAGTTCCTGCCCTTACTGAGCTGACATTCTAACAAGAGGACAGTGATAATAAAATAAATATGTATCACTTATGGTGTGTTAGATAGGAATAAATGCTGAGACAAGAGAAAGCAGGGGAGGAGGCTGAGAGCACCCATTCTCAAGTGGGTGGCCTGGTGACATTTGAGAAAAGGCCTGAAGAAAGTCAGGGAGCCAGCCCTCCAAATACCTGGGCAAAGAGCTTTCCAGGCAGAGCTGGAAGGAGCTTCCGGAGGCCAGCAGGGTGGAAGTCCAGTGAGGGGAAGGCATCTAGGTTGGCGATGAGGTCAAAGAGGTATTAGGCTTGGCGGGGAATGGAGTTGGGGTGACTTTGGTTTTTGCTCCAGGTGAGATGGGAGCCATCGGAGGGTTTGGAGCTGAGGGATATGAAGTAGAACTTAACATGACACCCCCTCCCCTAGGGTTAACAGGCCCTGTCTGGCTGCTGGGCTGAGGAGAGACTGCCGAGCGCCAGTGGTGGAATCATCTGGGCTAGATGCTGGTGGCTTGGACCAGAGGGGCTGGCAGTGGAGGTGGCAAGGCATGGTCAGGTTCTGGGTAACTACTGAAGGTGGAGTCAACAGGATTTGCTGATGGCTTGGGAGAGAGGAGTCAAGGACAATCCCAAGGTTTGGCCTGAGTAATGGGGAGAAGTGAGTTGATACTTACTAAGGAGTTTGGGGGATACTTTGGGAGTAGTAGATCTGGGGGGACTATGACAGGCTCAGCTTGGCCACCTTAAGTTTAAGGTGCCCGTCAGAATCCACCTGGACGTGCCCAGCAGGCAGCGGGATAGATGTTTTGTGCAGAGAAGAGCTTAGAATCCTAACCCAGTTTGGAGCTTCCCAGGCTCCAGTTCCCTCTAGACCTGTTAGGGCCTCTCTCTGGACCTTTTCCCACTCCTCCTTCACCTACCCTTATCCCTTTCACCCCCTTCATTCTGGGTCTTCCCCTATATTTTTTTCCTATGAGGATTCCTTTGCTGACCTTAGAGTTTCCAAGAAGCAAGTAGGTGGTTTTCAGTTTTCTCTCTAATTCCCAGCGTATATTCCATCGGCCTGCCCATCCATCCATCCGTCCATCCATCCACCCACCCACCCATCCATCCATCCATCCATCGAAATAAGAGCTTTCACTATGCCAGGCATATGTCTACATGAGAGAGCATGAGAACACGACCAGCAGAGGAGCTCATCGCCATTTACATTCTAAAGCGGGAGTCAAAACATCTTTTTAAAAAATACGTAAGCCCACAACCCCTTACAATAATACTGAAATCCAGGAAACTCTGAAAACTGGAAGTTTTTTTGTAAATTTGGCCTGAACTCACTTGGTGACAAAAGCTGGCCTGAACTGACATGAGGTTACTTATGGTCCTTCTCTTCCCCACTTCAGGTGAATATTCATATAGTTCAGTCCAGAAATACAGCTATGTTTAGTGGGAGTGCCCTGGACCCGCAGCTTCAGAGACGGGCCCACAGACTCGCATTCTCCTCTCCGGTAGTTTAGTGAGTGTCTTGACAAGCAAGATGAGAACTTCCCTTTGTTTTTCCAAAGTTTCATATTTTACAAGTAAGTGTGTATGTATGGGGGCACACTGTTTAAAAGTTTGTAAATATTTAAATATATTTCTTTTATATTTAAAATATATTTATATTATATTTAGATTTTATCATATTTAAATATATAAATATATATACATGTTTTAATATTTCAAAATATATTTTAAAAATATTTAAATATTTAATAAACAGCTGTCAACTTTAGAAACAAATATATAAGATGTGGTTCCTTCTGGCCCCAGAATTTCATGACCAAAACAATCATTAGCTACTATAAAAATCCACAGGTGCAGGGGCCGAAAACGGGTGGCTCACGCCTGTAATCCCAGCACTTTGGGAGGTCAAGGCGGGTGGATCATTTCAGGTCAGGAGTTCGAGACTAGCCTGGCCAACATAGTGAAACCCTGTCCCTACTAAAAATACAAAAATAAGCTGGGTGCAGAGGCGCGCACCTGTAATCCCAGCTATTTGGGAGGCTGAGACAGGTGAATCCCTTGAGCCTGGGAGGTGGATGTTGCGGTGAGCCGAGATCTGGTCACTGCACTCCAGTCTGGGTAACAGAGTGAGACTCTGTCTCAAAAAAAAAAAAAAAAAAAAAATCCACAGGTGCATTTAAAATTGTGATTCGATTATAATATTAAAGTTAAGCCAATTTAATATTTTTATTGATTATAACGTTAATATAAAACTAAACAATTAGATCTAAGCAATAAGACCCAGAGAAACAATTCCCCAGCATCTGCATTTCTGGTGGACAGAACCATCCTTAACAGTACTTCAATAATAACCAATGTTAAAAGATGAGTATCGGCCGGGTACGGTGGCTCAAGCCTGGAATCCCAGCACTTTGGGAGGCCGAGACGGGCGGATCACAAGGTCAGGAGATCGAGACCATCCTGGCTAACACGGTGAAACCCTGTCTCTACTAAAAAATACAAAAAACTAGCCAGGCGAGGTGGCGGGCGCCTGTAGTCCCAGCTACTCGGGAGGCTGAGGCAGGAGAATGGCGTGAACCCGGGAGGCGGACCTTGCAGTGAGCTGAGATCCGGCCACTGCACTCCAGCCTGGGCGACAGAGCGAGACTCCGTCTCCAAAAAAGAAAAAAAAAAGATGAGTATCTATATTTAAACATACATCACATATACATTATATGATATTGTTATATTTAAATACACATCACACATACATTAAGGTAATGCATGCCCTTCATGCAGAAAGCAAAGATCAAGTGATTTCAAAGAACTTGTCCTGTTATTGAGGTAATAACTGTCTGTCTCTTCTCAGATTCAGTGGTTTATAAGAATGAACTTAAAAAACTAAAATAATTCAGTATTGCTTTTCCTGCAGGGGCAAACTATTTCAGAACTCGTTCCCGACCCAAGTCCGTTGAACTGTCACACAGTCACAGAACCAGTGATCTTTCCCATCATACATTATGAATTGCCTTCCGTACCACGCCTGTTGATGAAGAAGCCCTAGTCATTCAAGAACTTAAATTATTTTCCTAGGGGAGGGTACCATAAACTCTTACTTCTCTGGTCAGAGTAGGTGAGTTGCCGTTTCTAAGGTTATTTTACAGTCAGTTCAAGTCTTTAAACTGGAGCAGGAGAGAGCACAGATGCCCCCTCCTCCTTATCCAGAGAAGGGCGGGAGGTAAGGATCTTTCCATAAGCAAACAATGTTTCGGGGCATGATGTAAAAAGATAAAATACACGTCAATAACATGTACAGGCAAACTTTTTTTTTAGTCTTTGTTGTTGTTTTGTGTCATTATTATTATTACTGTTACTTTGTTGGGGAACTCTTAGTTGAAACAGAGAAAGAAGCTTGTACGAGGTTTGATACCTCGGACCTGCAGAGATGAAGCTGACTGAGAGGGAAAAGAACTCATCGACGCCTGCGCTGGTCATTTATGGTACAAAGCAGGAAAATAATTGCAGGGAGGCGCAATGCTAACAACACCCCAAAGTAGGAATAAAGCCTGAGGGGAGGGGGGCGGTGGGGGTAAGGCAGTCCGCCCTGGGTCCGGCGCTCATCCTGCCCTCTCCCTTCCCCATTCTGGCCGCACAACCAGGAGGTTAAAATAGGAAGATGAACCGCGCCGCCGGCAGCAGCCAGAATGGCCCGGGCGCTTGGGGCCCTCGGGGGGCCCTTGAAATAGACACTAGGATCGGAAAACCCAACTTTCCTAGCGGAGCAGCGAGGAAAACCAGAAGGAACGGAGCCGGAGGCTGGTGGCGAGGGAGCGCGGTGGCTTCTCCGAGGGAGGGAAAAAGAAAGCAATGAGCATTTGGGGTGTGAGTGTGTGAGTGTGTGTGTGTGTGAGTGCGTGTGTGTGTGTGTGTGAGAGTGTGTGTGCGCGCCCGCCACCGCGCTGGGGGGGGGGGGAAGGGGGTGGAGTTTAAATCCACAAACACACACACGCACTCGCACAACCTCGGAGAAAATGCCCCGAGCAGTTTAGGTTCTTTAAGAAAATAAATAAATTGAAAAAAAAAGAAAAAGTTTCACTCGCTTAGGTGAAACTTTTCTCCCTTCCAGATCAGTCCTGAGAGGAGAGCTGCGGACGTGCGGGGAGGGGCTTCTTGGGGGGACGTGGAAAGACTGGCGGACGCACGAACCCCCAAACTCAGGAATATGGGGTCACAGGGAGAAGGGGAGGGGGTGTCAGAGAGAGGAGCCCTGAACGCGAGAATTTGGGGTGAAAAGGTGAGAAATGGTTCCCGGGGAAGCTCGCTAGGGGAGTTTGGGATGAAAAGGTGAGAAGGACAAGAGGGGTTCTCTCCAGGGCAGACGCACCAGCTTTTAGTTAAGGAATGAGAAAAGGGTTCCAGGGGTGCCCCCAAATTCAGTATGTCTGGGAGTCCATTAAAAAGGGGGTCCCCGGGACAAGTCAAATCTAGGAATTTGGGGTAAAAATGAGAAGGGAGTCTTCGAGGTCCTCTCGAGGCAAGGAGTTTGCGACTAAGAGTGACAGAAGAGCTCTGGGGTCACCCCAATTTCGGAGGTTTGGGGAGTAAAGTAAGAAGAGGGCCCCAGGTGCCCCCAACTCAGGGAGTTTGAGGGTATGAGTAAAAGAGGTGTCCCTGGGCGCCCCCAACTCAGAGATCTGGAGAGTAACCGTGAGAAGAGGGTCCCCCGGGGCCCCCAATTCAGAAAATTCGAGGGTATGAGTAAAAGAGGGGTCCTCGGGTGCCCCCAACTCAGATATCTGGGGGGTTAAAGTGAGAAGAGGGTCCCCAAGCGCCTCCAATTCAGGGAGTTTGAGAAGTTTGAGAGACGTTCCCGGGGCGCCCCCAACTCAGCGAGTTTGAAGGTAAGCGTGAGAAAGGGGTCCCCGGACGCCCCAACCTCAGGAAGTTTTGTAAAAAGTCAGGCGACGGCACCGCACCTCCCCCGCGTTCGGTCCATAAGGAAAGTGGAGGCGTCGCCAGGGTCCCCCCAAACTCCGCCGCGCGCGCGGGACGGGGTGGCGGAGGCGGGTCCCGCGGCCGCACCCCCCGGACGTTTGGGGTGAGCGGCGGGGACGTGCTGCCCGCTCCCCCGGCTCCCCGAGCGAGGTCCCCGCCGCCCCCCATACTCCCCGGCCGGGCTGGGCCCGGGGCGGTCGCATCGGTCACCTGGAGTTCGGGCCGGGAGTTCGGGCAGCGGCTCCCGCGGCGGCGGCAGCGGCTGCTGCGTGTTGGTCCCCGTTGGTAAGTAACAGTCTCCACGGCTACAGTCTCTATGGCGGCGGCGGTGGCGGCGGCGGCCGCTCCTCCTCCGGCTCCCGCCGCCAGCCAGCCTCGCGCAGCCCGCCCGCCCGACTGGGCGGGGCGTTGTTACCGGCAACGGTTACCAGGCTCCGTGCCCCACCTTCATAACGGCCCGCCCACGCCCGCCTCCAACGGGCCCGAAGAGGGCGGGGCGCGAGACCCTGTGGCGTTCCATTGGCTGTCTGCAGAGTCTGTCAGAAGGAGGAGGCGTTCCCTGGCGGAAAAGAGGGCGAGACTCGGCCAATCGCCGCGAAGGGGGGCGGGTCTTGGCGGGAGGCGCGCTGGGCTCAGAGGGTTGGCAAACCCGAGGCGCGCGCGGGGCCGGGGGTTGGTGGCGCGTTTTGGGAAAGTCTAGTTTTAGGGGACCCAAGGGACTTCGTTAACCCCACAGGAGGAATGTGAGACATGTCGGGACAGTCTGATTAGGGGTCAGCAAACTCTGGCTCGCGGCCTGTTTTTCACGAACCCCCAGCTGAAAATTTAAATATATATATATTTTTACATGGTTAAAAGAAACTATCAAAAGGAGCTTTTGTGGGGTCTGAACCTGATAGGAGACCCTCTTTTATTGTAGTGGGTCCAGTATTTTGAACTAGTTTAAAGATTGGCAAACTGTGGCCTGCGGGTCAAATTCTGCCTGCTTGGGTTTGTAAATAAAGCTTTATTGGAACATAGCCACGCCCATTTCCTTGAACAGCTTGGAGGAGTAGAGTAGTTGCGCAAAGGCGGCATGTCCCACGCAAAGCCTAAGATATTTACTATACGGTCCTTTACAGAAAACGTTTGCCAAAACTCACCAACCCTCCTGTCAAGCTGGTAGATTCAGCTATGAGTAGAACAGAAACAGACCCTGTTTCTCTATAAAAATAGAGCTTTTATTCTAGCGAGGGAACATGGATAACAAACACAATAAAGAAGTAAACATATAGTTATTCGAGACAAGGGGCTGGAACAATAGGAGAAAACAACTTGTACTGAGAAAAGGCAGGAGATTAGGCTTCAGCTCCACTCATTCATTCAACAAGAAATCATATTAGTGAACACTGATTAAATTGTTATGTGCCAGAAAGTGATCTAAGCATTTTTTAATTTTTTAATTTTTAATTTTAATTTTTATTTATTTAGTTTTTTTGAGACGGAGTCTCGCTCTGTCACCCAGGCTGGAGTGCAGTGGCACCATCCCGGCTCACTGCAAACTCTGCCTCCCGGGTTCACGCCATTCTCCTGCCTCAGCCTCCCGAGTAGCTGGGACTACAGGCAACTGCCACCATGCTGAGCTAATTTTTGTATTTTTAGTAGAGACGGGGTTTCACCATGCTGGCCAGGCTGGCCTCGAACTCCTGACCTCAAGTGATCTGCCAGCCTTGGACTCTCAAAATGCTGGAAATACAGGCATGAGCCACCATGCGCGGCCCATCCCCATTTTTCAGATCAGGAAACTGAGGCCCAGAAAGAATGAGTGAATTTGCCCAGTGTCAAAACAGCTTGTGAGGGATCGGAGCCCTACTAGTCTAGTGCCATAGTGCATGCTGTTGATCACTAGACGGGTGGTTTTCGAACATTTTTGACCAGAGCATACAGCAGGAAATACATTTTACTTAGGGGCTCAGTCCACACAAACGTCTATAACTGAAACAAATGATACTGTAACTAAAACAAATGACACTGTAACTAAAGTACCATGAAATGATACTTTAATGCACTCTGATATTTCCTGTTCTGTTTCATTTTAATTAAAATGTTGACCGTGATTTTCTAAATTGATTTCATCATCTCCTTCTTTTTTTTTTTTTTTTTTGAGACAAAGTCTCTGTTGCCCAGGCTGGAGTGCAGAGGCATGATCTCAGCTCACTGTGACCTCCACCTCCTGAGTTCAAGCGATTCTCCTGTTTCAGTCTCCCCAGTAGCTGGGATTACAGGTGCCTGCCATCACGCCCGGCTAATTTCTGTATTTTTAGTAGAGACAAGGTTTCACCATGTTGGCCAGGCTGGTCTCAAACTCCTGATCTCAAGTGATCCACCGGCCTCAGCCTCCCAAAGTGCTGGGATTACAGGCAGGAGCCACTGCGCCCGGCCATGCGACAGAATCTTAAACTTAAGTGGTCTACAGTAATCAGTCCCTTTCATTCAATTATTAATTTAGTCAAAAATATTTATTGAGGTCCAAGTGCAGGGACTCAGCAGGAGGATTGTTTGAGACCAGGGGTTCAAGACCAGCCTGGGCAACATAGTGAGACCTTATCTCTGTAAAAATAAAATAAACTAGCCAGGCACAGCAGTGCACACCTATAGTTCCAGTTGCTCAGGAGGCTGAGGTGGGAGGATCGCTTGAGCCCAGGAGTTCTAGGCTGCGATGAGCTATGACTGTGCCACTGAACTCCAGCTTGGTAGATAGAGCAAGAATCTATCTCATATATATATATATGAGATATATATACACACACACACACACACACACACACATATAGTATATATGATGATTGATAGATAGATAGATAGATAGATAGATAGATAGATAGATAGATAGAGCCTACTATTTGCTAGGTGCTAGGACACACGTGTAAATAAAATAGGCCGGGCGCGGTGGCTCAAGCCTGTAATCCCAGCACTTTGGGAGGCCGAGACGGGTGGATCACGAGGTCAGGAGATCGAGACCATCCTGGCTAACACGGTGAAACCCCGTCTCTACTAAAAAATACAAAACAACTAGCCAGGCGAGGTGGTGGTCGCCTGTAGTCCCGGCTACTCAGCAGGCTGAGGCAGAATGGCATAAACCCGGGAGACGGAGCTTGCAGTGAGCTGAGATCCAGCCACTGCACTCCAGCCTGGGCGACAGAGCGAGACTCTGTCTCAAAAAAAAAAAAAAAAAGGTAAAATTCCCATGCCCATAGGAAAGTGATACAGTAGTGGCTTGGTGGGAGAAGTGGGTGGGTGGACCTTATCTTAGATAGAGCAATCAGAGATGATCTCCCTGGGACGTCCAACAATCCTGCTTGGCCCAAGACTGAGGGGTTTCCCAGGATATGGGAATTTCAGTGCTAAAACCGGGAAATCCCCAAAGCAGGAAGAGTTGGTCACCCTGAGTCTCTCTAAGGAGCTGACATTTGAGGCAACGTTGGAGTAACGAGGAACAGAGGAAAATAGTTTGGAATTCAAAATCCCTGGGGTGAAAGCTGATGTGGAAGAAACAGAAAGCAGGTCCTTGGGCATAGCCGGAGCCAAGTGAAAGGGGAAGAGCAGTGAGTGGGTGGGGCGAGTGAGTCAGGGGATGATATGATGGCAGTCATTTTATTGGAGGCTATAGGGAAGAAGTCATGATCACACTGGGAAACCGATGGAGGGTTTGTTGTTGCTGCTGTTGTTTTTGCTGTTGTTTGTTTTTGAGATGGAGTCTCGCTCTGCACTCCAGGCTGGAGTGCAGTGGTGCGATCTCAAGTTGTAATCTTGGGGAGTAAGGTGACCGCCTGTCCTGGGACTGCTGGTTGACCCTTTTAGCTAAGCTAGACCTCTTCCTGCTTCCAGCCCTGGCCAGACGTGGAAACTGTGGCCCCAGTTAGCTCAAAAAACAAGCACAGAGTAGCAAAAGACAAGCCAAAAAGTGGCAACTTCTTATGAGTCCTGCTTTTGTGCCACACATTTTTTTTTAATTAAGGTGAAATTAACATACCATAAAATGAGCCATTTTAAAAGGAAATAGTTCAATGGTATTTAGTATATTCACAATGTTGTGCAACCACCACCTATATCTAATTCCAAAGCATTTTCTTTATTAAATTTTTTCTCTTTTTTTTTTTAATGATGGAGTCGCCTATCACCCAGGCTGGAGTGCAGTGGCACCATCTAGGCTCACTGCAACCTCCCCCTCCTGGATTCAAGTGGTTCTCTCCTGCCTCAGCCTCCCAAGTAGCTGGGATTACAGGTGCCGCCACCACGCCCAGATAGTTTTTGTATTTTTTGTAGATATGGGGTTTCACCACGTTGGTCAGGCTGGTCTCAAACTCTTGACCTCAAGTGATCCAGCCCCCTCGGCCTCCCAAAGTGTTGGGATTACAGGCGTGAGCCACCACGCCCAGCCCCCATGGCGGATTTTAAGCAAGGGGGTGTTTGGGGGCAGGTGGAGGGAGGAGTGGGTGGAATGTAATCTGATCTGTGATTTTATTTTGTTTTGTCAATTAATTAATTTTTTAAGAGACTCTTACTCTTATCGCTCAGGGTGGAGTGAAGTGACACGATCATAGCTCACTGCGTCCTCAGACTCTAGGGTTCAAGGGATTCTCCCACCTCAGCTGCCCAAGTAACTAGGACTACAGGCATTGCCACCAAGGCTAGTTAAATACAAGATTTTTTTTTTTTTTTTTTGTAGAGACAGGGTCTTGAACTCCTGACCTCCAGTGATCCTCCTTCCTTGGCATCCCAGAGTACTGGGGCTACAGGGATGAACCACCATGCGTAGCCTAAACTATAATTTTAAAAGCTAGGTTGAGGCCAGGCACAGTGGCTTATGACTGTAATCCCAGCACTTTGGGAGGCCAAGGCGGGTGGATTACTTGAGGCCAGCCTGGCCATCATGGTGAAACCCGGTCTTTACTAAAAATCCAAAAATGAGCTGCGCATGGTGGCAGACACCTGTAGTCTCAGCTACTCTGGAGACTGAGGCAGGAGAGTAGCTTGAACCCGGGAGGTAGAGGGTGCAGTGAGCCGATATCATACCAATGCACCCCAGACTGGGCAACAGAGAGAGACTCCATCTCAAAAAATAGAAATGAAAATAAAAATAAAAATAAAAGCTCAGTTGAGCCACCTCATGGGGAACAGATTGTAGGAGATAAAAGGGACAGAGAGAGAACCTAGGAGTCTGTCCCAGTTCTCCTGGGTGGCTTGGTTTAGGGACCTGGTAGTGGAGGTGGACATGAGTGGGTGGACTGAGGGTACATTTGGAAGTACACTCTAGTGGACTAGACGTGGGGAGTGAGGGATAACGTTTTAGGGTGCGACAGGAGGTGCCTTGTAGCTGATTTGTATGCTCCGTTCTGCTAGAATGCTTGTCTTTGAAATGTGAATTAGTCCCAAAGTGGTGGATATAATAGCAAACAATTTGAGCATAATGTGGATTTTGCCTTCCTTATGCACAATTTTGTCTGCAAGAAACACTAGGTAAATAGAAAACTGCACCTGTCTGGACAAAATCGTATAGGACTGCACAAAATATGCATAAGCACACATCTGAAATATCTACCAGCCAGCTCAGCTTCCTGTGAATTATAAGCCACATTTATCTACACCTAGCATTACAACTTTCCATCTGATTACAGATGATTTTCTGCCTTTTCACAATAACTCACAAGCTGCAGTCCTCCAATAGCCACTTCCTCAAGCAAATTTCAGGCTTTTTTCATGGCAATGTGTCATATTTACTATAGTATTTATGTATTTCTTAACCATCTAAAATGTGTAAAACTCTTCAATCTCAAAGAAGAAATCATGAGGGAAATTAGAAAATACATTAAGGGCCAGGCACAGTGGCTCACACCTGTAATCCCAGCACTTTGGGAGGCTGAGGCAGGTGGATCACCTGAGGTCAGGAGTTTGAGACCAACCTGGCCAACATGGTGAAACCCCGTCTCTACTAAAAATACAAAAATTAGCTGGGTGTGGTGACACATGCCTGTAATCCCAGCTACTGGGGAGGGTGAAGCAGGAGAATGGCTTGAACCTGGGAAGCGAATGGTTCCAGTGAATGGTGAGTCAAGATCACACCATTTTGCACTCCAGCTGGACAACAGAGTGAGACTCCATTAAAAAACAGAAAAGAAAAGTAAAGAAAAACACATTGAGAAAAATAAAATAAAAACACAACCTACCAAGATTTGTGGAGGCAACTAATGCAGAGGGAAATATACAACTGTCAGACACCTATGTTACTAAAGAAAAAGGATCTCAATAGCCTTCCACCTTAAGAAACTGAGAAAAGAAGAGTAAACTAAACCCAAAGCTAGCAGAAGGATAGAAATAATAAACATATGGGTAGGAAAAAACAAAATAGAGAAATAAAAATCGGGAGAGTCAACAAAACCATAGGTTGGTGTTTTGAAAAGATCAACAAAATTTTAATTAACTAGGCTAAACGAGAAAAAAAGAGAGAAGACTCAAATTGCTAAAATCAGGAATGAAAGAGGAAGTATCACTACTAATTTTATAGAAATAAAAAGAATGATGGAGCAATGCTATGAGTGATTGTATGCCAACAAATTAGATAAATTAAATGAAACCCAGTAACCAAAAAATAATCTAAATGAAATGGACAAATTCATAGAAAGTCAAAACTACCAAAATGGACTCAATAAAAAATAGCAAATCTGAATAGACTTATAACAAGTAAAGAAATTGAGTAGTAATCCAAAAGAAACTTTCCACAAAAAGCCCAGGACCATGTGACTATACTAGTTAATTCTTCCAAATATTTAAAGAAGGATTAACACCAATCCCTCACAAACTAAATGGTCCCCAGCTTACGATGGTTCGACTTTCAACATTTTTAACTTACAATGGGTTTATCAGGCTACAACCCCATCATAAGTTGAGGAGCATCTGTTGTCTTAAAATGGGAAAGGAGGGAACACTTAGTTCTACTATTTTATGAAGCTAGTATTATCTGGATAACGAAACCACACAAAGACATTATAATAAAAAAATAAAACTACACACCAATCTCTCCTATGATTATAAATGTAAAAACCCTCAATCCCAAATCCAGAAATGTATAAAAAGAATTATACACTATGATTAAGTCAAATGTATCCCAAGAGTGTAAAAGTGGTTGGGTCAACATTTTAAAAGTCATATTAGTAGAATAAAGGACAAAAACCATATAATCATCTCAATAGATGCAGAAAAAGCATTTGACAAAAATCCAACACTCATGATAAAAGCACAAGAAACTAGAGATAGAACTTTTTCAACCTGATAGAGGGTATCTATGAAAATCCCACAGTTAATATTAGAGTACTTATTGGCAAAAAAAAAAAAAAGAAAGAAAAAAGAAAAAACAACCAAAAAATACTGAATACTTTCCCCCTTAGGTCAGAAACAATACAAGGATGTCCACTCTACCACTTCTATTCAGCATTGTACTGATGGAGCTAGCCAGGGCAACTATGCAAGAAAAAGAAATAAAAGGCTACTGGATTGGAAAGGAAGAAGTGAAACTACTTCTATTTGTAGATGATATGATCTTGTATACAGAAAATCCTAAGGATCCTACCAAATCGCTATTATAATTGAGAAACAATTTCAGCAAGGTTGTAGAGTACAATAACAATATACGAAAGATAATTGGAACCTGGTGCCTGGCACTGCAGGCCGGGGTCAAGTGGGCTGGGTTGGGCTCCTCTGGGCCGAGGTGCACATGTTGTGCTGGTAACTGGGGAAGTGAGGAGGGCTGACCTCTTGTGGAGCTGCCTGCTGTTTTATAAAAAAGAAAAAGAAAAAAAGTCGGGCGCAGTGGCTCATACCTGTAATCCCAGCACCCTGGGAGGCCGAGGTGGGCAGATCATGAGGTCAGGAGATCGAGACCATCCTGGCTAACACGGTGAAACCCCGTCTCTACTAAAAATACAAAAAGTTAGCCGGGCGTGGTGGCGGGCGCCTGTAATCCCAGCTACTTGGGAGGCTGAGCCAGAGAATTGCTTGAACCCAGGAGGCGGAGGTTGCAGTGAGCCAAGATGGTGCCACTGCACTCCAGGTTGGGTGACAGAGTGAGACTCCATCTCAAAAAAAAAAAAAAAGAAAAAAAAAAAAAGTAAGTGAGTGAGGCTGGATGCAGTGGCTCACACCTATAATCCCAACACTTTGGGAGGCCGAGGTGGGCAGATCACTTGAGGTCAGGAGTTCTAGACCAGCCTGACCAGTCTCTACTAAAAATACAAAAATAAGCTGGGCATGGTGGTGCACGCCTGTCATCCCAGCTACTTGGGAAGCTGAGGCAGGAGAATGGCTTGAAGCCAGGAGGTGGAGGTTGCAGTGAGCTGAGATTGCACTCCAGCTTGGGCAACAGAGCAAGACTCCATTCCACATTCAAGGGAAGGATTAGATAAGGGTGTGAACATGAGACAATGGGGACCCTGGGGGTCTCATGTAGGGGCAGCCCACCACACTGGGCTACAGAAAGGTTCAGTCACTTGTCCACACTTACAGAGCTAGCTAGCAAATTGCAAACTGGGATTCGAGCTCAAGCAGCGTGTCTCTAAAATCCAAGTGCTTCACCTCCACCCTGTACCACGCCTCCTCTGCACCCTTCTGCAGCATGCTTGTATATGCAGATAATATTTCTGGAAAGATAAAAAAAAATACACTAAGGATATACATAACAGTGGAAGGGAGGCTTAACTTTCATCGAAGAGCCTTTCATGTGGTTGAGTCTGTCTGCATGTTTTTATGTGCGTTTACCAAGCACAAATACTATTTTTCAATGTTTTTTTTTTGCCACAGAACTCAAATGGCACGATAAAATAAAGATATTTTTCTGCTAAAATACAAAATAAAATCAAACAAAAATTATTTATTCATTTATTTTAAAGATGAGGTCTGGCTCTGTCACCCAGGCTGGAGTACAGTGGTATGGTCACAGCTCACTGCAGCCTCAAACTCCTGAGTTCAAAGGACCCTCCCACCTCAGCCTCCAGAGTAGCTGGAACTACAGACCACCACCAAGCCCAGCTAATTTTTTTTTTTTTTTTTTTTTTTTTTTGAGACGGAGTCTCGCTCTGTCGCCCAGGCTGGAGTGCAGTGGCCGGATCTCAGCTCACTGCAAGCTGCGCCCTCTGGGTTTACGCCATTCTCCTGCCTCAGCCTCCCGAGTAGCTGGGACTACAGGCACCCGCCACCTCACCCGGCTAGTTTTTTGTATTTTTTTAGTAGAGATGGGGTTTCACCGTGTTAGCCAGGATGGTCTCGAATCCCTGACCTCGTGATCCGCCTGTCTCAGCCTCCCAAAGTGCTGGGATTACAGGCTTGAGCCACCGCGCCCGGCCAATTTTTTTTTTTTTTTTGAGACGGAGTCTCGCTGTGTCTCCCAGGCTGGAGTGCAGTGGCGTGATCTCGGCTCACTGCAAGCTCTGCCTCCCGGGTTCACGCCATTCTCCCGCCTCAGCCTCCCAAGTAGCTGAGACTACAGGCGCCCGCCACCACGCCCGGCTAGTTTTTTGTATTTTTAGTAGAGACGGGGTTTCACCATGTTAGCCAGGATAGTCTCGATCTCCTGACCTCGTGATCCACCCGCCTCGGCCTCCCAAAGTGCTGGGATTACAGGCTTGAGCCACCGCGCCCGGCCAATTTTTTTTTTTTTTAAGAGACGAGGTCTCACCATCCTGCCCAGGCTGGTCTCGAACTCCTGGGCTCAAGTTATCCTCTGGCCTCAGCCTCCCAAAGTTCTGAGATTACAATCATAAGCCATCCTTCCCTGCCTCAAACAAAAACGTTTAGCCAGCACATTTACAAGGGAAGAATTAGTAAAACCACAGGGCCAGTGAAAACGAGTTCGGGTATGAGAATGGTACAAAAACTGCCTCTTTCCTGGGAGATGTCCAGGTCTCCTTGAAACAATTTACCCTTGGTGATTGTTAAAACTATTTTTTTTCCTCCCAGACGAGCTTCTCCCTAATTGATTGTTTTTATTTAACTGATGACTGTTAATTAACCAGCACTATTAGAACTTTACAGGCCATTGACGCACCGATGCGTGGTTTTAAGAGCCTCTTACTTGGTACAAACCTGAGTTTGAGCATCTGATCCTTTCAAGGGTAGCATAAAAGGACAATTTCCATAATGACGGGGCTTCTGAATAGCGGATTTTGTGTAAAAAGCACCTGAGTGCCGCAGAGATCTTTTATTTGTCTTGTGGCTTTGTCGCTGTCCGCTGCCACGTTTCTCTGCAACATGGAATCATTTCCATAGCAAATGCTTGTGACCCCGAATAGCCTTCGAAGGGGCAAGCTGAATACATATCAAACACATTTTTTTTAAAACAAAACAAAACAAAACAAAAACATTTTTTTTCAGCCAAAGGTATTAACCACTTCCAGGTAACCAGGGAGCAGAAGGATAGAATGGCTGTGTGTGCCTGTGTTCCATATTAACCTCAAAGGCAAGGAAGAAGGAAAGGAAAGAGGAAAAAGAGAAATGGAGGAAAAAAAAAGGAGAATTTGGAGAGAAAATGAAAGGGGTAACCGGGCACAGTGGCTCATGCCTGTAATCCCAGCACTTTGGGAGGCCTAGGTGGGTGAATCACTTGCGGTCAGGAGTTCAAGACCAGCCTAGCCAACATGGCAAAACCCCATCTCTACTAAAAATACAAAAAATTAGCCCGTGTGGTGGCAGGCGCCTGTTAATCCCAGGTACTCGGGAGGCTGAGGCGTAAAAATCACCTGAATTCCGGAGGTGGAGGTTGCAGTAAGCTGAGATTGTGCCACTGCACTTAAGCCTGGGTGACAGACCTAGACCCTGTCTCAGACAAAAAAAAAAAAAGGCAAGGAATGAGAATGAAAGAGGTTTAAAAAAAGAGAGAAACAAAAAATTTCAGTAACAGAAGCTGTCAAGTATACTAGCTGCCTTCTTTATGAAAACAGAGATAAAAATGTTCAATTCTGGATGGACATGGTGGCTCCTGCCTATAATCCCTGCACGCTGGGAGGCCAAGGCAGGGTGATCGTTTGAGGCCAGGAGTTTGAGACCAGTCTGGACAAGAAAGCGAGACCTCATCTCTACAAAAAAATAAATAAATAAAATCAGACTGGGCACAGTGGTTCACACGTGTAATCCCAGTACTTTGGGAGGCTGAGGTGGCCAGTAGTTTGAGACCAGCCTGACCAACATGGTGAAACTCCGTCTCTACTAAAAATACAAAAATTAGCCAGGCATGCTGGCAGGCGCCTGTAATCCCAGCTACTCGGGAGGCTGAGGCAGGAGAATTGCTTGAATCCAGGAGGCAGAGGTTGCAGTGAACTGAGATTGCACCACTTCACTCCAGCCTGGGTGACAGAGCAAGACTCCATCTCAATCAATCAATCAATCAATCAAATCAACTGGGCATGGCAATGCAGACCTATAGTCCCAGCTACCCGGGAGGCTGAGGTGGAAGGATTGCTTGAGCCTGGAGAGGTTGAGATTGTAGTGAGCAGAGACTGTGCCATTGTACGATGGGCAACAGAGCAAGACCCTGTCTCAAAATAGTAAGAAGAAGAACTCAAAAAAGAGAATGTTCAATTCTTAGCTTAATTACAACCAAGCTGTAACAGTAACTGCGTTCACTAGTCTAGGTTCTGTGCCTGAATGTTAGCAACTTTTCAGAATTGATACAAAGATTTATCTTACAACTTGGCAAGGCAATCTAACAAAGGGGACTGTGGGGGCTTTGCAACTAGTTCGCATCTTTATAAACGACACTGGCTTCATCTGCATTATTTTAAGGATATCACCGTGTGAACTGCACCACTTTTATTATTATTGTTGTTTTAATAGAGACAGGAGGCTGGGCACTGTGGCTCATGCCTGTAATCCCAGACTTTGGGAGGCTGAAGTGGGAGGATCACCTGAGCTGAGAGAGGTTGAGGCTATAGTGAGCCACAATTATGCCACTGCACTCCATTCTAAACAACAGAGTGACACCCTGTCTCAAAAAAACAAAACAAACAAAAAAAACAAATTGAGATATAACTTACATACATCAAAGTACACAATTCTTAATTGTTTACATATGTGTGACTTTTTACGTGTGTGTGTGTGAACCCTTACCACCAGCACCTGGATCAAGGTATAGAACATTTCCTTCTCCCCAAAAGGTTCTCTCTTGTCCTTTTCCAGTAGATACCTCTACTCCATTTTTCTGACTTCTACCACCACATGTATTTTGCTTACTCTTTCATTTTATTTTAATTTTTTAGATGGAGTCTTGCTCTGTCGCCCAGGCTGGGGTGCAGTGGCGCGATCTCAGCTCACTGCAACCGCCATCTCCTGGTTCAAGCGATTCTTCTGCCTCAGCCTCCCAAGTAGCTGGGACTACAGGTGCATACCACAACGCCCAGCTGATTTTTTGTATTTTTAGTAGAGATGGAGTTTTGCCATGTTGGCCAGGCTTGTCTTGAACTCCTGACCTCAAGTGATCTGCCTGCCTCAACCTCCCAGTGCTGGGATTACAGGCATAAGCTACCACGCCCAGCCTTTTCTGGCTTCTTTAGTATGATATTATATCTGTGAAGTTCATTCATATTGTTGAATGCATCAGTTGTTCATTCTTTTAAAAAAAAATCTGAGTGGTATTTCATTAAAAAAATATACCACTATTTATAGGTTTATTCTCTTGTTGACAGACATTTGGTTTTCTTCTAATATCCTTTAAAAAGAGTTTTTTTTTTTTTTTTTTGAGACAGAGTCTCACTCTGTCTCCCAGGCTGGAGTACAGTGGTGAGAATTCGGCTCACAGCAACCTCCGCCTCCGAGTTTCAAGTGATTCTCCTGCTTCAGCCTACGAGTAGCTGGATTACAGGCACCTGTCACCACACCCGGCTAATTTTTATATGTTTAGTAGAGACAGGGTTTCACCATGTTTGCCAGGCTGGTCTTGAACTCCTGACCTTGGGTGATCTGCCTACCTCGTCCTCCTAAAGTGTTGGGATTACAGGCATGAGCCACTGTGCCCGGCCCGTCAAATTTTTAACAGACACAATTGGCAAGAAACTTTACGCACACAAACAAGCAGTAAGAAACTTCAAACCATTTTCTACAAGCCTTTAAAAATTACAACAGGTGGCCGGGCGCGGTGGCTCAAGCCTGTAATCCCAGCACTTTGGGAGGCCGAGACGGGCGGATCACGAGGTCAGGAGATCGAGACCATCCTGGCTAACACGGTGAAACCCCGTCTCTACTAAAAAAAAAAAAATACAAAAAACTAGCCGGGCGAGGTGGCGGGCGCCTGTAGTCCCAGCTACTTGGGAGGCTGAGGCAGGAGAATGGCGTAAACCTGGGAGGCGGAGCTTGCAGTGAGCTGAGATCTGGCCACTGCACTCCAGCCTGGGCAACAGAGCGAGACTCCATCTCAAAAAAAAAAAAAAATTACAACAGGTGAAATTATGTCTAAGGACCCCTCTTCTTTATTCATTAACAAATATAAGTTTCAAAAATTCTTGACTGGGCACGGTGGCTCACACCTGTAATCCCAGCATTGCGGGAGGCCTAGGCAGGTGGATCACAAGGTCAGGAGATCGAGACCATCCTGGGTAACATGGTGAAACCCCGTCTCTACTAAAAATACAAAAAAAATTAGCTGGGCATGGTGGCGTCCACCTGTAGTCCCAGCTGCTGGGGAGGCTGAGGCAGGAGAATGGTGTGAACCTGGGAGGCGGAGCTTGCAGTGAGCTGAGATCACACCACTGTACTCCAGCCTGGGTGACAGAGCAAGCCTCCATCTCAAAAAAAAAAAAAAAAAAAAATAAGTTATTGTAATGATATAAATGGCTTTTTGAATCCAGTTGAGTGTTTTCCCATCAGGCACTTCAAATGATAATGATGCTCTAATTTGCATGCATTGTTGGAACAGTCATCCAGTTGCTGGCTTGATCCCTGCTGAAAGAGCATACCAGCTGCAAATTGACAGAAGAATCTGATACATGTAAAGCTGGGGACTTGGAGGTTTTGTCTGGCGCTGCATCCACCAGGAGCCCCCTTCTGGTCTCCTCCAAGAACTGCACCTTGGCTTCACGGCCTTTCCTTGGCACCTGGAACATGGACTCCTTCAGTATCTTCCAGTACCTGGATCCACAGTGACACAGGATGTTCGTGGTGGACAGCGAGTGTCAGACGTAGGGATCAAAGACACACCTCCAGACCTCACTCCATACTGGCCATCCTGATGGGAGCCTTGGATGAGGCTGCTCATGGCTGTAGATGACACACCAAGGAACTAGAGCTTTTCAGATGCCACCTGGCCACACAGAGAACACCTTTTCAGACGTTCTCGGCCATAGCAGTGTTACTTGCTACTGTCAACATCCACTGCATTCTGTCAAATGTGTGTCATTTAAAGACCACAAGACATAACAAAAATTAATTCATTAAAACTTCCTGTATTTTATTTTTTAAACTGAGATAGGGTTTCTCTCTGTAGCCCGGGCTAGAGTGCAGTGGTGCAATCACAGCTTACTGCAACCTCAAACTCCTGGGATCAAACAATCTTCCTGCTTCCCAAGTAGCTGGGACTACAGGTACACGTCACCACATCTCGTTAATTTTCAAATTTTTAGGAGAGATGAGGTCTCTCTATGTTGCTCAGACTGGCCTCAAACTCTTGACCTCAAGCGATCCCTCCGTGTTGGCCTTCCAAAGTGCTGGAATTACAGGTGTGAGCCACCATGCCTGGCTTAATTTTGCTTTTACACAGACACACACACATACACACACACAAACACACACACACACGATAAGAAAATTGCAATTTCAGGAGCCAAGACTTAGGACATCATTGATTCCTGATGGGGTTGGTCAAAACAAAACAAAACAGGACCACAAGATGGCAGTATTGCCTAACAAGCTTTATTGCACGGCACTTAGATAGGTTTGCATGTGGGCGCTGTCCCTTCCAGCAGGACTCCTTCCAGAGGAGCTCCTGGAACAGAGGAGAGTTAGAGGCAGGGTTTAAGTGTCTAGGTGATGTCATTCAGTAGCAAGGTGGGGAGAGTCTGCATCATAGAACTCTGAAAGGCAAAAATAATTTGGAGTTTCTTATGGCTATAAGATTTGTCTTCTCTGTGATTAATAGGTGTTGGGTGCAATTTTGTGGGGTATGCAAAGTAGGTAGGCTCTAAACGACTAAACATATGCTTATTTGTGCAATATTTATAGCAATGGATTGTGTGAGAATTTGAGCTTGGTGCTGGTGGGCTTTGAGCTGTCAGGTCTCTGCCTGCCTGCTGTAAAGAAATAAATGGGGGCCGGGCATGGTGGCTCACGCCTGTAATCCCAGCACTTTGGGAGGCCAAAGCAGGCAGATCACGAGGTCAGGAGATTGAGACCATGGTAAAATCTTGTCTGTACAAAAAATACAAAAAATTAGCTGGGCGCAGTGCCGGGTGCCTGTAATTCCAGCTACTCGGGAAGCTGAAGCAGGAGAATGGCGTGAACCCACCAGGCGGAGTTTGCAGTGAGCCGAGATGGTGCCACGGCACTCCAGCCTGGGCAACAGAGTGAGATTCTGTCAAAAAAAGAAAGAGAGAGAGAAAGAAAGAAAGAAAGAGAGAGAAAAAGAAAGAAAGAAAGAAAGAAAGAAAGAGAGAGAGAGAGAGAGAGAGAGAAAGAAAGAGAAAGAAAGAAAGAAAGAAAGAAAGAAAGAAAGAAAGAAAGAAAGAAAGAAAGAAAGAAAGAGAAAGAAAGAAAAAGAGAGAGAGAGAGAGAGAAAGAAAGAAAAAGAAGGCCGGGCGCGGTGGCTCAAGCCTGTAATCCCAGCACTTTGGGAGGCCGAGACGGGCAGATCACGAGGTCAGGAGATCGAGACCATCCTGGCTAACACGGTGAAACCCCATCTCTACTAAAAAATATAAAAAACTAGCCGGGCGAGGTGGCGGGCGCCTGTAGTCCCAGCTACTCGGGAGGCTGAGGCAGGAGAATGGCGTAAACCCGGGGGGCGGAGCTTGCAATGAGCCGAGATCGTGCCACTGCACTCCAGCCTGGGTGACAGAGCCAGACTCCGTCTCAAAAAAAAAAAAAAAAAAAGAAAGAAAAAGAAAGAGAGAAAGAAAGAAAAAGAAAGGAAAGAAAGAAAAAGAACAAAAGAGAAAGGAAAGAAAGAAAGAAGAAAGGAGAAAGAAAAAGAAAGAAACAAAGAAAGAGAAAGAAAGAAGAAAGAAAGAAAGGGAGAGAGAGAAAGAAAGGAGATAGGGCTGATGGAAAGACATCATCTTTGGCTCATTTATATAACAAGTGACAACCAATGTCGCTCAAATTTTCTTGCCTCTAGACCTGCACCATCCACTCATATCCACATATCATTCTTCCTGGAAACTGCCACGGAACACGCAGACCTCCGTATCCACTTTTGTCAGTAGGGACACCCACTTTTGAAAAGCCACGGACCCCTTGCAATGAAGCTGCAGACATACCATTTAACTCAACCTGCCTGGAAAGGGAAAGTAAACATTTTCTTCCCAATTTTTGCTAGGGAAATCCAGGCACATAAATGTATTCAGTAGCTCAATGATTTAAATTTCAGGGCTTGTGTGTGTGTGTTATTGGAAAAGCATTTGAGGCTGGCTGTCATGATTCATGCCTGTAATCCCAACACTTTGGAGGCTGAAGCAGGAGGCTAACTTGAGGCCAGGAGTTCCAGACCAGGCTGGACAACTCCACCTCTACAAAAAAATAAAATAAAATAATAAGCCCTGCATGGTGGTGCACACCTGTAGTTGTAGCTACTTAGGAGGCTGAGGTGGGAGGGTTGCTCGAGCCCAGGAATTCAAGGCTACAGAGAGCTATGATCACACCACCAGGCCTGGGCAATAGAGTGAGATTCCATCCCTAAAAAATAATGCATTTGAGAATTTTAGCGAATCTAAGTACATTTGGAGTCTGCTAATATTACTGTATGTGGGATTTTGGTGGGACCATCCCTAAGGATTTAGTAATAAAATGTCCCTTTATATTGTTGAGAATTTTAAATAATTCTTTAAAGCAGTTATGTTCTGGTAAATATTTAATAACTGGCTCTTGAGTGGCATGGGGCACTGATTTGCAGTGTTTGCCAATTCCTGTGGTGTAAATACTCCCACCGTGGCTGATTTCAAGGTACAGATGTGATACCACTAAATGTGAAGCTGAGAAGAGATGCATGCAATTGGCTCTGAGTCATGCAGTTGATACCTGCCAGCACCAGCACATCATGACTTCAAGCTGTCCTAGATGTGCCCTGTCTGAACTTCTGACCTACCAAAACCATGAGAGATGATAAGTGATTATCATTGTTTTAAGCTGCTAAGTTTTGGAGTAATTTATTGCAGGGCAATAGATAATACAGCGATGACATAGCCCTTTCTCATTCTTTTTCACAGCTGTATAGTATTCCAGCTATGAAATGGAATACTATACAGCTGTGAAAAAGAATGAGAAAGGGACATGTACCTATTATAGCAATTTGACCTCACCCAATGGTGAGAGTTCATTATGTAACCATATCGGACCAATCTGGTTCAACTTTTATGTAACAAAGTTGTGAGTTGTCTTTCAGTTGCCATGGACCCCAAGTTGCAAGTTATATAATCAGAACATGTCCAGATGAGCTAAAAAGTCAACCACAGGTGGAACGTAAGTGCTCAGACTAAGGAGCAGAACTGAATTAAGAAACAGATGTCACATGGAAATGATCCAATATCCAATCAGCTCAAGCCCTGGCATCACACCATCACAAGAGCCAATCAGATCATGCCTCATTACCCTGTGACTATAAAACCTGCCCCAACTCCCAGTTCAAAGAGACAGATTTGAGTGTTTCCTCCCATTTTCTTGCCAGTTGGCTCACATTAAACCTTTCTCACTGCAAGACCATGGTGCTTTGCTGGTTGATGTTCCATTGTATACAGAGAAGTAGATCCAGTTTGGTTTGTAACAGTTACATATGAGGTTTTGACTCTGCATCTCATGCTGTTGGAGCTTTTTAAATTTATTATTATTATTATCATTATCATTATTATTATTATTATTATTATTAATGCAGGGTCTTGCTCTGTTGCCCAGGCTGGAGTGCAGCAGTACAATCATACCTCACAGCAACCTTGATCACCTGGGCTGAAGTGAACCTCTTAACCATCTCTTGAATAGCTGGGACTGTAGCCATGTGCCACCATGCTGGGCTAATTTTTTAAAAATTTTTTGTAGAGATGGGCTCTCACTATGTTCCCCCATCTGGCCTTGAACTCCTGGCCTCAAGCAATCCTCCTACCTTGGCCTCCCAAAGCACTGGAATCATAGGCATGAGCCACTGAGCCCTGCCTCTTTGATTTCTGAACTATGAATATGAATATTTTGCCTATTGAAAAAAGTCAAATGAAGTAAAGGTATAAATAGAACAGGTCTCACACTGCACAAAGGATGTGGAGAAATTACAACTTTCATACTCTGCTAGTGGGAATGCAAAATGGTGCAGACACTGTGCAGAACAGTCTGACGGTTCCTCAGGAAAGTTAAACATAGAATTGCCACCTGACATAGCAATTCCACTCTTCTGCTGCAACCCAAAATAATTGAAGGCTGGTACTCAGATAAGTGTACGTGAATGTTCATAGCAGCATGGTTCACAATAGCCAAAAGGTGGAAATGACCCAAGTGTCTGTCCACCCATGGACGAATGGATAAACACAACGTGATCGATTCATGCAACGGAATATTATTCAGCCATAGCAAGGAATGAAGCCCTGGCACGTGCTGCAATGTGGATGAACCTTGAGAACATTATGTGGGTTGAAAGAAGCCACATACAGCTGGGCGCGCAGCGGCTCACACCTGTAATCCCAGCACTTTGGGAGGCCAAGGCAGGTAGATCACGAGGTCAGGAGATCGAGACCATCCTGGCTAACACGGTGAAACCCCGTCTCTACTAAAAATACAAAAAAAAAACTAGCCGGGTGACGTGGCAGGCGCCTGTAGTCCCAGCTACTCGGGAGGCTGAGGCAGGAGAATGGCGTAAACCCAGGAGGCGGAGCTTGCAGTGAGCTGAGATCTGGCCACCGCACTCCAGCCTGGGCCACAGAGCGAGACTCCGTCTCAAAAAATAAATAAATAAATAAGATAGTACAGGCCAGCGTGGTGGCTCATGCCTGTAATCTCAGCACTTTGGGAGGCTGAGGCGGGTGGATCACTTGAGGTGAGGAGTTTGAGATCAGCCTGGCCAACATGGTGAAACCCTGTCTCTACTAAAAACACAAAAATTAGCCAGGTGTGGTGGTGCATGCCTGTAACCCCAGCTACTTGGGAGGCTGAGACAGGAGAATCGCTTGTACCTGGGAGGTAGAGGTTGCAGTGAGCCGCGATCATACCATTGCACTCTAGCCTGGGCTACATTAGTCTAAAAAAAAATAAAAAAACAAAAAATAAATAAAAAATAAAGAAATAAGATAGTAAACAAAAGAGGGGTGTTGAAATTCCTCCTGTGACTAATCCATTGGATATGTGAATAACTTTTTTTTTTGAGACAGAGTCTCACTCTGTTGCCCAGACTGGGATGCGGTGGTTAGATCTTGGCTTACTGGAGCCTCTGCCTCTCAGGTTCAAGCGATTTTTCTGCCTCAACCTCCTCCCGAGTAGCTGGGATTACAGGCACTTGCCACCACGCCCAACTAATTTATTGTATTTTTAGTAGAGACGAGGCTTCACCATGTTGGCCAGGATGCTCTTGAACTCCTGACTTTGAGTGATCCAACCGCCTCTGCCTCCCAAAGCGCTGGGATGACAGGCGTGAGCCACCACACCTGGCTCTATTTTTATTTTTAATATGGCAAAATACGTATAACACTAAACTTACTACCTTAACCATTTTTAAGTGTACAGTGGTAAATTTTATGTAATTTTTTTTTTTTTTTTTTTGGCGGAGTCTCGCTCTGTGGCCCAGGCTGGAGTGCAGTGGCCGGATCTCAGCTCACTGCAAGCTCCGCCTCCCGGGTTTACACCATTCTCCTGCCTCAGCCTCCCGAGTAGCTGGGACTACAGGCGCCCGCCACCTCGCCCGGCTAGATTTTTGTATTTTTTTTAGTAGAGACGGGGTTTCACTGTGTTAGCCAGGATGGTCTTGATCTCCTGACCTCGTGATCCGCCCGTCTCGGCCTCCCAAAGTGCTGGGATTACAGGCTTGAGCCACCACGCCCGGCCAATTTTATGTAATTTTAAGTTATTAAAATTTTAATTTAAATACTCACATAGACTTGTGGCTACCATATTGGACAGGGTCAATTTTCAGTTTTTTCCTTGAGTAAGTTATCTTGTCCTTGCATAATTCATCACTCTTTTATCAGCTGGACTTTGAGACTTAGAAACGACGAAATTTTCTTGCTGCTGTATTTCAATGAGGGGTATAATATTTGATTACATTATGTTGTTAGGGCTGGGCCTGGTGGCTCACGCCTGTAATCCCAGCAGTTTGGGAGGCTGAGACAGGTGGATCACCTGAGGTCAGGAGTTTGAGGCCAGCCTGGCCAACATAGTGAAACCCCGTCTCTACTAAAAATACAAAAATTAGCCTGGTGTGGTGGCGGGCGCCTGTAATCCCTGCTACTCGGGAGGCTGAGGCAGGAGAATCGCTTGAGCCCTGGAGGCAAAGGTTGCAGTGAGTCATGATGGCACCATTGCACTCCAGCCTGGGCAACAGAGCGAGACTCTGTCTCAAAAAATAAATAAAATATAAAATAAAATAAAATAAAATGTTGTTAGAACAAGCAGCACAACTGGCATAAATAGGTTTGGGAACACACAGCTTGCGCTCAGTGAGCACACAGCAAGCCTGGTATGGAAGTGGATGCATGTGCATTTCAGAGCAGCCCTGCAAGGGTTCCGTACGAACCAGGAACCTTGCATGTTCTTTGGGGGATAGACCTTGGGTTAATGGATGAGTTGGTTAATTGGGTGTCTTGGAGGTTGGTTGAGAGCGCCCACTGTTCTCGACTCTTTTTTTTTTTTTTTTTTTTTTTGAGACGGAGTCTCGCTCTGTCACCCAGGCTGGAGTGCAGTGGCCGGATCTCAGCTCACTGCAAGCTCTGCCTCCCGGGTTCACGCCATTCTCCTGCCTCAGCCTCCCGAGTAGCTGGGACTACAGGCGCCTGCCACCTCGCCCGGCTAAGTTTTTGTATTTTTAGTAGAGACGGGGTTTCACTGTGTTACCCAGGATGGTCTCGATCTCCTGACCTCGTGATCCGCCCGTCTCGGCCTCCCAAAGTGCTGGGATTACAGGCTTGAGCCACTGCGCCCGGCCTGTTCTCGACTCTTAAGACAAGATGGCACATGAGGTGAAAGCAGGTGCCCCAGTGGAGGATCCTAGAGCCAGCCAAGTAAGTGAGGAACCAACCGCCCCCTTGCCCAGAGAGGTACTGGTGGAGGACACACAGGTGACTCACACTGCCAGGTGAGTCCCCCCTTCCCCATTTCTGGTGTGAACACCTGGATTCTTTTACAGTGTTCCCCTCGGCTTGAGTTCACTTTGCCCTTGGCTCTGGGGGAGAGGGAGTCTCCTGGGGTCTGCTGGATTAGAAGAGATGCATTTTGCCCAATGAATGCTTCTCTTTCTGCAGCTGTTGCCTTTCTGCGATGCACTTTCTATCTTCAGTCCTTTCTCCATTGAAATGTGAGCCATGGCCTGGAATGAACTTCATCCCTCTGTGTGGAGGAAGTGTCCTCAACTGCCCAGACAGGCTCAGCTTCGGGTCGGTGTAGGAAGAATGCCTGGAAGGGAGTGGGGAGTCGAGCTCAAAGACTAACAGCCAAGACTCTGGGGGAGTGGTCAGCTCAGAGTCCTCAGGGAAGCGGGTGTGGGATGAGAGTACATGTCACTATCTTACCTGGGGCAGGTGGAATAAAGGTAAGAGAAGGCAAGTGGAGGATTTCAGTGACATACAATGCCTGCCTTTGTTGCAGAGAGCTTATTGGGAAGCGGATCAGAGGAACTGAGCTTGCAAAAGGTTTGTTTAGACGGATGGATACTGATGGAAGGGAAAGAGAAGGGAAGGGAAAGAAACAGGATGGGGGGGGAGAGGGGGAGAGAGAGAGAGAGAGAGAGAGAGAGAGAGAGAGAGAGGTCCAGCTGCCCCCAGCTCTGTAGCTGGGATGGCCCCTGAGTTGTCCTGATTTGGGGAGAGGGGCCTGAGATTTTAGGTCTCCACGCAGATGTTGGTGGCCCAGGGAAGGGAACAAGACCCTGGGTGCTATTCGGCAGACGCTGACCTGAAGGGGTGGACAGCAGAGGTCTGCTTCGGGTAGCATTCCCAGAAGCTGGGGCACACGTCTTTCATCGCTGAAAAGACCTGGGTAGCACAGCAGTGTCCTCCTCATCCTTGCTGAAACTTGTCTGGGATAGCTATGGACAGACTTCCTCTAAGCAGATTTACTTTTCCGTGGTGAGAGGGTGTGTGTGTGTGTATGTGATTATGTGTCTCTATGAAGGTGTGAGTGCATATGTGTGTGTCATACTGTATGTAACTGTGTATGCCTGCATGTGATTATGTGCACGTGTGTGATTGTGTCTCTATATGAAGGTGTATGTGAGTGTATACATGTGTGTGTCATACTGTATGTAACTGAGTGTGTATGTGTGTATGCATGTAATTATGTGCACGTGTGTAAGTGTGTGTCATACTGTGTATGTGTATATAACTGTGTCTGTTCGAGTGTGTGTGAATGTGTGGTGACTGTACGTGCAACTGTGTGTCAGCACGAGGGTGTGTGTGCATAACTTTGGGATGATATGCGTGTGTCTCTGTGTGTCTGTAGGAGAGTGTATATGAATGCATATGTGTGTCATAAGGTATGTGTGTATGAGGGTTTGTGTGAGTCTGAGCAAGTGTGTGCATATGTATGTGTGTGAGTGTATGAGTGTGTGTAATTGTGTCTGCATGAGGCTGTGTGACTATGCGTGTCCATATATGTGTGTGTTGGAATGCATATATGTAATTGTGTGTGTGTATGAGGGTGTGTGAGAATGTGAGCATGTGTGTGCATATGTATGTGTGTGAGTGTATGAGTGTGTGTAATTGTGTCTGCATGAGGCTGTGTGACTATGCGTGTCCATATATGTGTGTGTGGGAATGCATATATGTAATTGTGTGTCTGCATGAGGGCCTGAGCATTGTGACTGTGTGACCATCACACATTGTGTGTCTGACAGTGTACATATGTATGAAATTGGATGTCTCTATAATGAGGCATGTGTGTGATGGCATATGTGCATGGCTATGTGGATGAGTGTACATGCATGTAATCGTGTCTGTAGGCGAGTGCATGTGACTGTGTGTGTGCACATGTGTGTGTGTGCCTGCCTGCCGGTTTGTGTCTGTATGAAGGCATTTGAATTGTGCAAACAGGTGTGATTATGGGAGCATGTTGTGAGTTTGAGTGTGTGTATGTGAGTGTGCTTGTGACTGTGCCCATGGGAAGGTGTGTTTGAGTGTGTGTGAGTACCTGTGCATGTGAGAGTGTCTGAGCAAGCGAGCGTGTGTGCAACTTGCATAAATCTGTCTGGCACCAGCAAAGTGGCTCAACCATTATTAGAGACAGAGGTCCCTTCCCTCCTATTGGGGACCTCCTATCAAGAGGTCCCTTGACCTGCTCCCTCCCCTCCAGCTTCACCCCTGTCCAAGGAGGCTGCTTCTGATCCCAGGATTCTACTGGGCGGGGGGTTGGGGAAGGGCGTCACCTCCTTTCCTTTACAGGCATGACCAGGCGTGGCCCCCACCACTTATGCCCACTTCCCACAGGGCAGGACGTAGCCACCCGGACACGCCATGCAGTCAGGGAGTCTGGGAAACATTCTCTTTAGGTGAGGGCTCTGGGGAAGAAGGGCTGGATGGACATTGGTGGACACTGGCTCTCCTAGCAGAGCTGCCCAGGTGCTCTGCAGAGTGGATATTTGTGAAACATTCAAAAGGCCCCGGTGACCAGGCCCGGTGGCTCACACCTGTAATCCCTGAACCGTGAGAGGCCAAGGCGGGCAGATCACGAGGTCAGGAGTTCAAGACCAGCCTGGCCAACATGGCGAAACCCCGTCTCTACTAAAAATACGAAAGATTAGCCGGGTATGGTGGTGCGCGCCTGTAATCCCAGCTACTCGAGAGGCTGAGGCAGGAGAATTGCTTGAACCCGGGAGGCGAAGGTTGCAGTGAGCTGAGATCGCGCCATTGCACTCCAGCCTGGGTGACAGGGCAAGACTGAGTCTCAAAAAAAGAAAGAAAAGAAAGAAACCACTCCCAGACTCCCTGCCTGGGTGGGATCCTCCGATCAAGCCCTCAACACGCCTTGGGGCTTCTCTTCACAATAAGTTTGCATTTGTTTGTGTGACTCTAGGCCTCCCCTTATCTTCTTGAACAGGCCTCATCTGGTTTTGTTCATCTTTTTTTTTTTTTGAGATGGAGTCTTGCTCTGTCGCCCAGGCTGGAGTGCAGTGGCATGATCTGGGCTCACCGCAAGCTCCGCCTCCCGGGTTCACGCCATTCTCCTGCCTCAGCCTCCCGAGTAGCTGGGGCAACAGGCGCCTGCCACCACACCCGGATAATTTTTTGTGTTTTTAGTAGAGACGGGGTTTCACTGTGTTAGCCAGGATGGTCTCGATCTCCTGACCTCGTGATCCGCCCGCCTCGGCCTCCCAAAGTGCTGGGATTACAGGCGTGAGCCACCGCGCCTGGCCTGGGTTTGTTCATCTTTATGTCTCCAGCATCCAGCACAATCCCTGGCATTACGGTCATGGCTCCATAAAAATGTCATGAACACACACAGAAGTGCGTGCGTGCACGAATCAATTAACAATGCATGAAAAAGCAATCTCCCCATCCTGGAAGCAGCTTCCCCTAGGGTGGGGGTGGTGTGCGGAGGCAGGGACAGCCAGTGATGTCACAAGAGGTGGCTGGGATGGAAGGTTCTGGAAGGTTGAACGGGGTAGAAGGCCTGTTGTGGAGGGAAACCACCCAACCTCCTGCCTGCCACCACCACCATCATCCTGGCTGGACGGAGAGGGTGACGGGGGCTGGGAAGGGGCAGCTCATGTTCAGGTTTCCAGGAGGGGCTACCTGTTTACTGTCTTTGCAGGAAGAAGAAAACACCTGAGTGACCAGATGTCCCAGCTCCAGGTGCCTTGCCAGATGGCCAGAACCACACCTCTTGAAGAGTGACAGGTGCCAGTGGTATGGGAGAAGGGCACGTGTTTTCTTTTTTTTTTTTTTGAGACAGGGTCTCACTCTTTCTCCCAGGCTATAGTGCAGTGGCATGATCTCAGCTCACTGCAACCTCTGCCTCCCAGGCTCCAGCGATCCTCCCACCTCAACCTCCCAAGTAGCTGGGATTACAGGCGCCCGCCACCACGTCCAGCTAATTTTTTTTTTTTTTTTTTTAGACTGAGTCTCACTCTGGCGTGATCTCGGCTCACTGCAAGCTCCACCTCCTGGGTTCACGCCAGTCTCCTGTCTCAGCCTCCCGAGTAGCTAGGACTACAGTCACCCACCACCATGCCCAGCTAATTTTTTGTGTTTTTTTTAGTAGAGACGGGCTTTCACCGTGTTAGCCAGGATGGTCTCAACCTCCGATCTCGTGATCCGCCCACCTCAGCCTCCCAAAGCGCTGGGATTACAGCGTGAGCCACCGCACCCAAACTCTACATGGCCTTTTAAAATTGCAAAACATATAATGCGCGTAAAATAACACAAAACATACCTGCACGATTTAATGAATAACAATAAATATCTGTGTGCCCTTTTCACTTTGTGAAATCGAATATTACTAGTAACTTACAAGTCCTCTGTGGAGAACTCCTGAGCTCAAGTGCTCCACCTGCCTCGGCCTCCCAAAATGCTGGGCTCAGAGGCATGAGCCACCGCGCCCAGGCTGCATGCATTTTTGCATATCTGCTGGGGGTGAAATGATTGTGTGATTTTTTAACGTGCAGTTCCCTGATGACCAAACCTCCTGAGCATCTTGTCCAGGATTTATAGCCCATCCAGGCTCCTCTTTTGTGACCTGCCTGCTTACATTTTTCGTCACAAAACACTGGGTTGTTTACTTTTGTCTTTTAAATCCAGAGTTCTTGTCATACTCTGGATACTAATTTTATTTGCCCGTTTTGCATTACTATAAAGTAATACCTGAAGATGGGTAATTTATAAAGAAAAGAAGGGCCTGGTGCGGTGGTTCACGCCTGCAAATCCCAGCACTTTGGGAGGCCGATGTGGGGGGATTGCTGGAGGTCAGGAGTTCAAGACCAGCCTGGGTAATATGGCGAGGCCCCCAGTTCTACAAAAATAAAAATAAAAATAAATTAGCCAGGCATGGTGGCATGCACCTGTAGTCCCAGCTATCTGAGGGGAAGAGAGTTCCAGGCAGAGGGCTGGTGTAAGAACCACGTGCATGTTAGAGGGCTTCATTCACCAAAGCGTTTACTCAAGTTGTTGCCTGCTGGGTTCCTGCGCTCACTGATAGAAACATTTACAGTCCATAAAACATTACTGCAAATCTAGAATTCAGAACAACTGCTTGATTCTTGTATCGAGTCCACTCTTTATCATGAACAAAATCGCACAATTTTCCTCCCTGAAAGCCACTGGAAAAATCAGTTTCAATAAATATCGACCAATAATTTGGCCTCCACTTCCCCCAGGGGACAAAGTTGACCATATCTGGGGACATTTTTGATTGAAATAAATTGATATTTAGAATTTGTGATTTTAGGCCAGGCACAGTGGCTGACACCTGTAACCCCAGCACTTTGGGAGGCTGAAGCCGGTGGATCACCTGAGGTTGGGAGTTTGAGACAAGCCTGACCAACACAGAGAAACTCTGTCTCTACTAAAAATACAAAATTAGCCAGGCATAGGCCAAGCGCGGTGGCTCACGCCTGTAATCCCAGCACTTTGGGAGGCCGAGGTGGGCGGATCACGAGGTCAGGAGATGGAGACCACCCTGGCTAACACGGTGAAACCCGTCTCTACGAAAAATACAAAAAAATTAGCCGGGCGTGGTGGCGGGTGCCTGTAGTCCCAGCTACTCAGGAGGCTGAGGCAGGAGAATGGTGTGAACCCGGGAGGCGGAGCTTGCAGTGAGCGGAGATCACGCCACTGTACTCCAGCCTGGGCGACAGAGCGAGACTCTATCTCAAAAAAAAAAAAAAATTCAGCTGGGTATGGTGGCCTGTAATCCCTGCTACTCGGGAGGCTGAGACACAAGAATTGCTTGAATCCAGGAGGTGGAGGCTGCAGTGAGCCAAGATTGTGCCACTGCACTCTAGCCTAGGCAACAAAACAAAACCCCATGTGATCTTAAGTCTGATTACTGATAAACGTTTTCTAAAGAGATGGCATTGATTTTATCACAATGAATGAGAGCACCTGTTTTCCCACATTTTCATAATAGGAAATATTGTCACCTTTTTTGATCTTACTTAACCTGAGAGGTGAAAACTGCATCATATTTTCTATTGTATTTCTCATAGGACTGAGTTTGAGCATGTTTTCTTCTTTTTAAAAGTCATTTTTTAGTTTCAGATAATTATCTGTTCATGTCCTTTGCCCACTTTCCCTTTGGGTTTTGGTCTTTTTCTGACTAACTCCTCAGGGTTCTTTACATATGAAGGAAATCAAGCTTTTATACTTTGGATGTATTGTCCATATCTTTCCCTAATTTGTAGATCTCTTGATTTTTGTTTATGGTATTCTTTGCTATGTGGAAAATTTAAAAATTTTATGTAGCAAGATTTATCCTGTTTCTCCTTTAGGCCCTTTGAGTTTTCATATTAATACTACCTTTAAGAGAAGGTAAATGTGTGGTCCCATAAGAGTTTCTTTCCCTTGGGAGGCTTGAAAATGTTTTCTCACCCACAGAGTTGTGTATAGGCCCACACTTTTTCTATAAACTCACAGATTGAATACCCTCTGGGTTTTACAAATGCTGTAGTATCTGGCATGCCCGCCACTCTCCTCTCCTCCCAGGCCCAGGACAGGCATGACCAATGGATCCCAGGATGCTAGGCAGACATGACTAGTGGATGGAGGAGTTGGCCTCATACCTACAGCCCCTTTACCAATCCTGTTCAACTCCTGCTTTTTTGCCTTGCAGTACTGTGAAGCATGGTTTCTGCACACCTTGAATGATTGGAACCCCAAAGACTCAAGAAGGAGCTAAAGATCTTGAAGTAGACATGAATAAAACACAAGGTATGTTGCACTAAAGAGTGCATGGGAGAGAGACAGGCACGTTGATTCCACAAAGGCTCTTGGCAGAGGAGTCTGGATCTAGAAAGATGTAGCCGTTCCTTGACTGACCCTGCTGACCCCCACCCTCCACCCGTTTTTTTGAGACAGTGTCTTGCTCTGTCATGCAGGCCGGAGTGCAGTGGTGCCATCATAGCTCACTGCAGCCTTGACCTCACAGGCTCAAGTGATCCTCCTGCCTCAGCCCTCCAAGTAGCTGGGACTACAGGTGCACACCACCATGCCCAGCTCTGTATTTTTTTGAAGAGACAGGGTTTTGCTTTGCTCCCCAGGCTGGTCTTGAACTCCTGGGCTCTAGCAATCCTCCCACCTTGGCCTCCCAAAGTGCTGGAATTACAGGTGTGGGCCACTATGCCCAGCCTGGGGCCTATTTTCTACTCTTGATAAGGTGTTGAGGTAGCAGGGCAAGTGGTTCACTTAATTCAGAGCTCTGCTCTACTGGTCATGTGACACTGGGCAAGTCACTTGCTCTTTGGAGGCCTCATTTGCATATCTGAATGATGGGGGCATTGATAACAGCACCTGCCTGTCAGGATGGTGAGCCCAAGTGGATAAAGTACCCAGGAACCATCCATGTGGATATGGCACAGATATGATCATAGTGACTTATTAACATTAGGCTATAGGCCAGGCGCGGTGGCTCACGCCTGTAATCCCAGCACTTTGGGAGGCTGAGGCAGGCGGATCACGAGGTCAGGAGATCGAGACCATCCTGGCTAACACGGTGAAACCCTGTCTCTACTAAAAATACAAGAAGATTAGCCAGGTGTGGTGGCGGGCGCCTGTAGTCCCAGCTACTCGGGAGGCTGAGGCAGGAGAATGGCGTAAACCCGGGAGGCGGAGCTTGCAGTGAGCCAAGATCGCGCCACTGCACTCCAGCCTGGGTGACAGAGCGAGACTCTGTCTCAAAAAAAAAAAAAAACAAACATTAGGCTGTAATCATTTTACTGCCAGAGCTAAAGTCAAGGGACATGGTGACATCATAGACAGCTTTGATACCAGTGGGCTGGGGGAGGTCCTCAAATGCCAGTGGGACCTCGAACCCAGCCATTGTCCAAGCTCTTGACACCATCGAGAGTGAATTCAAGAAACAAGTCAGAAAATAGTGAAAGTGGGCCAGGCATGGTGGCTCACGCCTGTAATCCCAGCACTTTGGGAGGCCGAGGTGAGCGGATCACGAGGTCAGGAGTTCGAGGCCATCCTGGGTAACACGGTGAAACCCCGTCTCTACTAAAAAATACAAAAAATTAGCAGAGTATGGTGGTGGGTGCCTGTAGTCCCAGCTACTTGGGAGGCTGAGACAGGAGAATGGCGTGAACCCAGGAGGCGGAGCTTGCAGTGAGCCAAGATCACATCACTGCACTCCAGCCTGGGCCACAGAGTGAGACTACGTTTAAAAAAAAAAAAAAAAAAAAAAAAAAACTGAAAGTACTGAGGTTTATGGCAAATAAAAGTACTTGCATTGCAAAATGCACATTCAAGGAGAGGGAGTGCGGGAGTACTCGAAAGATAGCGTCATGCACAAAAGGAGTTTGGGGACCTTTATGGGTCCAAGGGGTGGAATATTCATCTAAATCCCTAGAAAATTGGCTGAGCACAGTGGTTCACAACTGTAATCTCAGCACTTTGGGAAGCTGAGGTGGGCAGATTGCTTGAGGCCAGAAATTCGAGACCAGCCTGGACAACATGACAAAACCCTGCCTCTTAAAACTACAAAAATTAGCCAGGTGTGGTGGCACATGCCTGGAATGTAGTGAGTCTCAACTCACTGCAACCTCTGCCTCCCAAGCTCAAGTGATTCTCGTGCCTTGGCCACCCAAGTAGCTGGCATTACAGGCATGCACCACCATGCCTGGCTAATTTTTTTTAACAAAGTTCCCCAAACTGAGTGTCTGAAACAACAGAAACGTATTGTCTCACAATTCTAGAGGCCAGATTTCTGAGATGAAGGTGTGGGTAGTGAGGTTGCAGTGAGCCAAGATCGCACTACTGCATTCCAGCCTGGGCAACAGAGTGAGACTCCGTCTCAAAAAATAATAATAATAGGCCAGGCATGGTGGTTTACGCTTGTAATCCCAGCACTTCAGGAGGCCAAGGCGGGCGGATTGCCTGAAGTTGGGAGTTCGGGACCAGCCTGACCAACATGAAGAAACTCTGTCTCTACTAAAAATACAAAAGTAGCTAGGCGTGGTGGTGCATGCCTCTAATCCCAGCTACTTGGGAGGCTGAAGCAGAATTGTTTGAACCCAGGAGGCGGAGGTTGCAGTGAGCCGAGCCTGGCCAAGAACAGCAAAACTTCATCTCAAAAACAAAAACAAAACAAAATAATAATAAAAAAAATAAGATGGGGCCAGGTGCGGTGGCTCATGACTGTAATCCCAGCACTTTGAGAAACTGAGAGAGGATTGTTTGAGCCCAGGAGTTTGAGATCAGCCTCAGAAACACAGTAGAACCCCATCTCTACAAAACATTAAAAAATAAAATTAGCTAGGCATGGTGGTGTTCACCTGTAGTCCCAGTTATTTGGAAGGCTGAGGTGGGAGGATGGTTTGAGCCTAGGAGGTCGAGGTTGCAGTGAGCTGTGATTGTGCCAGTGCACTCCAGCCTGCTGACAGAGTAAGACTGTGTCTCCAGAAAAAAAAAGAAAAGAAAAGAAAAAACAAACAAAAAAACAAAAAACAATGGACAGAACAAAAATAGCAGGACAGATGTGTGATAATATATACTAAAATGCTAGCAGTTGTAGAATCTAGGTGTTGGGTAAGAAAGTGCTTGGTATACAATCCTTTCGACTTATTAAAATTTTTTTGAGGGGGGGAATGAAAAAATAAATAAAGAGAAAGGAAGCTTGTCTTGCCAGTGTTGACCACATAACTTCACCCTAAAAGGGGATTAATTCAACTCTCAGCACCTTAGGTCCAAAAAGACACCAACCGCCCCCTATCCAAAGTTGTTAAATAAATTAAAACATTTGCCACCCAACTCTGGTAACTATTTGCAGTTACTCCCAGGCTGTGGACCACCTGTCGAGATGGAGAAGTCCTTCTGAGGCTATCCAAACATGGACCGGGCCATGAGACCCCGATGACCATCCCTGAATTTTTTCGAGAGTCAGTCAACCGATTTGGAATTTATCCAGCCCTTGCATCCCTGAATGGCAAAAAATGGGAAGTTCTGAATTTCAACCAGTACTACGAGGCTTGTCGGAAGGCTGCAAAATCCTTGATCAAGGTAAGATCCATTCATTCATTCTCCTTTGTTCAACCATTCATTCTGAATAGGTAATACACGTACATATATGTGGTACAAAATTCACAGGGCACCAAAAGATACAAAGGTTAATTGGTGAAAAATTTCCCTCTGATTCATGAGCCTCAGACATCTAGTTCCTCTCCAAGGAAGCAGCCACCATTGTCAGTTTTTTGTGTGTCCTTTTGAGAACTAGATTATGTATATATACATAAAATACAATTTTTATATATGCAAAATTTTACACACATAATAGCCTACTACACCCATGGTTCTGTATCTTGCATTTGTCCCTAACATACTATATCTATGTATTAGTTAGTTGCTGCTGCATAACAAATTATCCCAAAACATACTGACTTGAAATGACAAACATTTATCATCTCACAATTTCTGTGGATTGAGAATTTAGGAGCTACTTTGAAATTGGGTGGTTCTGGCTCCAGGTCTCTCATGAGGTTGCAGCCAAGTTATCAGCTGGGGCTGTCTCATCTGAAGGCTCAATCAGGGCTGGAGGCTTTACTTCCAAACTTACTTACCTAGATGGCTGGTTATTGGCAGGAAGTCTCAGCACCTCATTCCATGGCCTTCTCCACAAAATTGCTTGAGTGTCTTCACAGCATGCTTGCAAGTCCCCCCTAGAATGAATGAAGCAAAAGAAAGAGGGAAAAAGGCTGGGGTCAGTGGCTCATGTCTGTAATCCTAGGGCTTTGGGACATTGAGGCAGGTGGATCACTGAGCCCAGGAGTTCAAGACCAGCCTGGGCAACACAGACCCCAGTCTCAACAAAAAATTTTAAAATTAGCCAGGTGCAGCGGCACATGCCTGTAGATCCAACTATCAGGAGGCTGAGGTGGGAGGATCACTTGAGCCTGGGAGGTTGAGGCTGCAGTGACCTGTGATTGCACCACTGCACTCCAGCCTGGGCAACAGAGTGAGATCGTGTCTTAAAGAAAAAAAAGAGAGAGAACCATGTGTTTGGGCTGGGTTTCTTCTTGGTGGCCCCACCCTCATACTATGTCGCTGTGGCTAGTTCATCTCTCCTGAAAGATGGTCTCCTTTAGGCATATTCTTAGTTCCGTGGAGTTGAAGGTCCCTCTCCTCCTCTAAATCTTGGAGACCTGACCAAGCATGGTGGCTCATGCCTGTAATCCCAGCACTTTGGGAAGCCAAGTTCGGCCGATCAAGGTCAAGAGGTCAACAGTTTGAGACCAGCCTGGCCCACATGGTGAAACTCCATCTATACTAAAAATACAAAAGTTAGCCAGGTGTGGTGGTGCACGCCTGTAATCCCAGCTACTCAGGAGGCTGAGGCAGGAGGATTGCTTGAACCCAGGAGGCAGAGGTTGCAGTGAGCCGAGATCGTGTCATTGCACTCCAGCCTGGGTGAAACTCTGTCTCAGAAAACAAACAAACAAAAACAAAACTTGGAGACCAAAGTAAAAACAAAACCAAAAAGAAAAACAAACAAAACTACCTGCAGCCCCAAGTAGAAATTAATCAGTGTAATTATTATTAATAGGCATTAATAAAAACACACTCTGTCCACAATAAAGCCAGCCTTTTGGTCACTGAAACACTTGGCATCTCGTCCTGAGGCACCAGCAGGCAAATGGTTCCTTTTCCCCCAAGAACAGCAGATCATTGCCAGCCGTGATCCCATATGACTAAAAGAGCCGACAATGTTGGTTGGCAGTACCCAGAACAAAGAGGGAGATTTCCCCTAAGGATGCTTACTTTTGTTTCTGAGTTTCCTGGTTTATTCTCAGCCACACTCAGGGCAAGTCTGTACCTTTACATGTGCAACTTTTTTTTTTTTTTTTTTTTTTGAGATAGAGTCTCACTCTGTTGCCCAGGCTGGAGTGCAGTGGTGTGATCTTGGCTCACTGGATCCAAGGCTCACTGGAGCCTCCGCCTCCAGGTTCAAGCAATTCTCCTGCCTCAGCTTCCCAAGTAGTTGGGACTACAGATGCGTACCGCCACACCTGGCTAATTTTTTGTATTTTTAATAGGACGGGGTTTCACCATGTCGGCCAGGCTGGTCTCGAACTCCTGACCTAAGAGATCCACCCGCCTCAGCCTCCCAAAGTGCTGGGATTACAGGTGTGAACCACCACACCCAGCCCTACAAAAATAAATTTTTTAAAAATTAGACTCCGTGGAGCAGGCCCATAGTCCCAGCTACTCAGGAGGCTGAGGTGGGAGGATTGATGGAGCCTAGAAAGTCGAAGCTGCAGTGAGCTACGATCACCCACTGCACTCCAGCCTGGGCAAAAGAGCAAGACCCTGTTTCTTTTTCTTTTTTTTGTCGCCCAGGCTGGAGTGTAATGGCACAATCTGGGTTCACTGCAACCTCTGCCTCCCGGGTTCAAGCAATTCTCCTGCCTCAGCCTCCCAAGTTGCTGGAATTACAGGCATGTGCCACCACGCCCAGCTAATTTTCTGTATTTTTAGTAGAGATGGGGTTTCACCATGTTGGCCAGGCTGGTCTCGAACTCCTGACCTCAGGTGATCCACCCGCCTCGGCTTCCCAAAGGGCTGGGATTACAGGCGTGAGCTACCATGCCCGACCTACATATGCAACTTATCACCACTATCTGATATCATTCCTTGAATACTTTCATTAAAAATAAAAATACGGCCAGGCACAGTGGCTCATGCCTGGAATCCCAGCACTTTGGGAGGCTGAGGTGGGCGGATCACGAGTTCAGGAGATAGAGACCATCGTGGCTAACACGGTGAAACCCCGTCTCTACTAAAAATACAAAAAATTACCCGGGCGTGGTGGCGGGCGCCTGTAGTTCCAGCTACTCAGGAGGCTGAGGCAGGAGGATGGCGTGAACCCGGGAGGCAGAGCTTGCAGTGAGTCGAGATTGCGCCACTGCACTCCAGCCTGGGCGACAGAGCAAGACTCCGTCTCAAAAAAACCCAAAAAAACAAACAAACAAAAAACAATATTACACCTCAGATTTTAGGCTCAACGCTGTCTCCCACTCCGTGTGGCTACTTTTGCTTTGTTTTGAAACAGGGTCTCACTCTGTTGCCCAGGATGGAGTGCAGTGGTACAGTCATAGCTCACTGCAGCCTCGAACTCTAGGGCTCAAGTGATCCTCCTGCCTCAGTTACCCAAGTCGCCGGGACGACAAGGGTGAACCACCATGCCTGGCGAACTTTTCTACTCTTTTGTAAAGACAGGGGTCTCACTGTGTTGCCCAGGCTGGTCTTGAACTTCCAACCTCAAGCAGTTCTCTCACCTCAGCCTCCCAAAGTGCTGGGATTACAGGTGTGAGCCACCGCGCCCAGCCTCCGTGCGACTACATTTGACTCTAACGTCACATATCCTAATGATGTAACATCTCTGTGTTCACGCTTTGTTTTTCTGGTTTTTTCCTTCCCAGCTGGGCTTGGAGCGTTTCCACGGAGTTGGCATCCTGGGGTTTAACTCTGCGGAGTGGTTTATCACTGCTGTTGGCGCCATCCTAGCTGGGTAAGGTCCTTGGCTTGGTTCACGGTGAGGATTAAGGAGCCGCTACCCTGGGCCTGGGACCCCTGGGCTTGTTCGGTGTGAGATGCAAACAGGAATTTTGGATGAACGCCCTGGTTAGCAGGCAGGATAGATACACGAACACATTATTCTGATCACAGGTCATACGCAATAACACCCATTAGACCAGCGGTGTCAGACCTCTTGGTTTTCTTCAGCTGCAGAACTTTTTGCAGACAAAATAATAATCACAGCATTTAGAGGCTTCTGATTATGTGCAGAAGCATTGTGCTCCGTGTGTACGATCCTGGAAGACCTCACGACAGCAATGTGAAGTGGGTCCTATCATCTCCTATCTACAGATGAGGGAACTGAGGCTCATACGGCCAGTGAGCAGTAGAGTCAGCACTCTGCTCTAAAAATAAAAATTTAAAAAAAAATTTAAGGCCGGGCGCGGTGGCTCAAGCCTGTAATCCCAGCACTTTGGGAGGCCGAGACGGGCGGATCACGAGGTCAGGAGTTCGAGACCATCCTGGCTAACACGGTGAAACCCCGTCTCTACTAAAAAATACAAAAAACTAGCCGGGCGAGGTGGCGGGCGCCTGTAGTCCCGGCTACTCGGGAGGCTGAGGCAGGAGAATGGCGTAAAAACCCGGGAGGCAGAGCTTGCAGTGAGCTGAGATCCGGCCACTGCACTCCAGCCTGGGCGACACAGCGAGACTCCGTCTCAAAAAAAAAAAAAAAAAAAAAAAAATTAAAAATCCACAAAATGGCCAGGCACGGTGGCTCATGCCTGTAATCCCAGCACTTTGGGAAGCCAAGGTGGGCAGATCACCTGAGGTCAGGAGTTAGAGACCAGCCTGACCAACATGGCGAAATCCCATCTCTACTAAAAACAATACAAAAATTAGCTGGGTGTGGTGGTGGGTGCCTGCAATCCTTGCTACTTGGGAGGCTGAGGCAGGAGAATTGCTTTAACCCGGGAGGTGGAGGTTGCAATGAGCCAAGATCATGCCACTTCACTCCAGCCTGGGTGACAGAGCAAGACTCTGTCTCAAACAAACAAACGAACAAACAAAAGATAGCTCCTAAACACACATGCACACACACAAATAAAAGAGGGAGTTCCTCTAGTTATATTACCTGGGAGTTAGGGAGGGGCTGGGATATCTCGACATTAATCTCCCATGACACTGACTGTGTTTTGTTCATCTCTGGGGTCTGGTTTACCAGGTTACTCAGTATTTAAATAAAAGATGATAATCCAGTCCAGATGCCACCATACCACTGGGGTTTTTCTGTTTGTCTGCTTTGGGGTTTTTGTGAGACAGAGTCTCGCTCTGTCACCCAGGCTGGAATGCAGTGGTACAATCACAGCTCACTGCAGCCTTGAAGTCCTAGGCTCATGCGATCCTCCCGCCTCAGCCTCCAGAGTAACTGGGACTATGAGCACACACCACCACACTTGGCTAATTTCCTTTTTTTTTTTTTTTTTTTTTTTTTGTAGAGATGGTTTCTTGCTATGTTGCCCAGGCTCTAATCATGAAAAAAAAAAAAAGTAAAAATAAAATATTGATTTCTTTTTGAGCTGGTAATTCTACCTTTGGGAGTGTTACTTAAAGAAGCAAAACCAAAACATGAGAATATATTTTGGCTTATGCACGAAGATGCTTCTTGGAAGTGTTATTAGTGATGGCAAAAAGTCAGGGACAACCTAAGTAAAAGTCAGGGACAACCTAAGTGTCCCACAGCTGGGGATTAAACCATGAGACGCCTTCTGGATGGGATTCTGGGTAATATTTTGAAATGATGGCTCTGAAGAGCACATTTTAAACATTTTTGATGTCAGAGGTGACAAAGCAGGTATCAAAATATTTATACACTGTATGGTTACAACTACGCTTAACATTTAAAATACCAGGCCAGGCGCGGTGGCTCACACCTGTAACCCCAGCACTGTGGGAGACGGAGGTGGGCGGATCACGAGGTCAGGAGATGGAGACCATCCTGGCTAACACGGTGAAACCCCATCTCTACTAGAAATACCAAAAAATTAGCCAGGCGTGGTGGCGGACACCTGTAGTCCCAGCTACTCAGGAGGCCAAGGCAGGAGAATGGCATGAACTCAGGAGGCAGAGCTTGCAGTGAGCCGAGATCGCACCACTGCACTCCAGCCTGGCCGACAGAGCGAGACTCCGTCTCAAAAAAAAAAAAATAAAATAAAATACTAATTATTAATATAGCAATTATTGCTGGTCACTCTTACCCATATGATATCATTGACTGTTCATGGTAGCCCTTTGAGGTAGGTGCCAACATGATCCCGAGTAATAATGATGGTGACGATAATCTGGGACCCATCGAGGTTAAGTGGCTTCCCCAGAATCACGCTGTGGTTGGATAAAGACCCTGAGACCTGAACTCATTTGTTCGAGTCAAGATTAATAATAACAACAGCAATGACAACAGTAGCAGCAGCCACAGCTATGAAAAAATTGAGAGGCTGGGCACAGTGACTCATGCCTGTAATACCAGCACTTTGGGAGGCTGAGGTGGGAGGATTGCCTTAGCCCAAGAGCTCAAGACCAGCCTAGGCAACATAGCAAGATTCTGTCTCTAAAAAAAAAAAAAAAAAGAAAAAGGTGCTTTTAAAATTAGCCAGGCATGGTGGTGTGTGCCTGTAGTCCCAACTACTTGGGAGGCAGAGGTGGGAGGATGGCTTGAGCCCAGGAAGTTGAGACTGCAGTGAATTATGATCACACCACTGCACTCCAGCCTGGGCAACAGAGTGAGACCCTGTCTGTAAAAAAAAAAAAAAAAAAAATAGAAAGAAAAGAAAAAGAGAGAGAGAAGGAAGGAAGGAAAGAAGGAAGGAAGGAAGGAAAAGAAATTGAGGGTAGTGACTAGAAATAAATATTAACATTAGTTATATCTCATCATTGAGACTAAGAACACCCTAATATGTTATATTCTATTTTCCAAATTTTTATGAGCATATACTACCCCATCTTACAGGGAGTTGAAATATATATATAATATATATAATATATATTCTTTCTTTCTTCCTTCCTTCCTAATAGTAATATTATATATAGTATAGATAATATTATATATATATAATATATATATTTTGCCTCACAGGGCTGTTACGAAGATTCAATAAGAGATTAAGTAAGATTCAATAAGAAGATTCAATAACCCTTAGCACAGCGCTTAGCAAATAGTATGTGCTTAAGAACAGTGATGAGAGTAACCATCCCAAATAATTATAACGTGCTTCATTCCCTGACATATTAAAAGCACAACAACTAGATCAACAGAGCAGAGAGCAAGAAATAGCTCCATGCATACATGGTCACTGGTTTCCAACAAAGGCAGCAGAGTAATCCAGTGGTGATGGACCAACTGGATGTTTGTATGGAAAAATAAATCAGCCCTGATCCCTACCTCACATCATATGCAAAAATTAAATTGAGATGGATTACAGACCAAATCATGCAAGTCAAATTCTAAAGCTTCTAGAAAAAGGAAAGGATGGAATGGTTTCACAACCTGGGGGTAGCGAAATATTTCTTAGACAGGACACAGAGAGCAAAAAGCATAAGAGAAAAAGTTGCCAAATAGGACTTTTTATTAGCATTAAAAAGTCTGATTATTAAAAGACACCAATAAGATGAACAGTTGCTGAGCATGGTGGCTCACACCTGGAATCCCAGCGCTTTGGGAGGCAGGGGCGGGTGGATCACTGGAAGCCAGGAGTTTGAGACCAGCCTGGGTAACATGGCGAAACCCCTTCCCTACAAAAAATACAAAAATTAGCCAGGTGTGGTAATGCATGCCTGTAATCCCAGCTACTCAGGAGGCTGAGGCAGGAGAATTGCTTGAATCCAGGAGGTTGAGGTTGCAGTGAACTGAGACTGCACTACTGCATGCCAGCCTGGGTGACAGAACTAGACCCCATCTTAAAAAAAAAAAAAAAAAAAAAAAAAGAACAGGCAAACTGCATACTTGGGAGAAAATATTCTTAAAACTCAAATTTCTGACAAAAGACTGGTATCTAAGATATATAAAGGAATTCTGTAACTCAGTAATAAAAAGGTAAAAAAAAAAAAAAATTGAAAGGGGCAAAAGATTTCAACAGAAATGCCACAAAGGAAAGTAGCCAAAAGGCACGTGTAAAGATGCTCAATGTCATTATCCATTGGGAAATGCAAATTAAAAGCAAAAGAGGATGCCACCTGCAAGCACAAAAGGCCATGAATGATGGGAACAGGAGCTGAGTGAGGAGTTCAAATCCTAGGTCTAACACCTACTTGCTGTGTAATCTTGAGTAACTTCACTGCCGGATCCTTGTTTTTCTCATCTGTAAAATGGGGTGTTCTAAGTGTTCCACGACCTGTTGTCATAGTGACATCATAGGAGCTGTCACTCTTATCATCATTGTCATTTTTGTTGTCTTCACCGTTAAGTTGGGAAGGGAGGGAAGCTGGTGCTGTGGCTGCAAACTTAAGAACTTGCCTGCAAATCTTTCCTCTCTCTTGACCTTCCAGACCATTCTGCCTTTAAGGTGTGTTTGGATGCACACATGAATGTGTTTTCTTTTCCCAGGGGTCTCTGTGTTGGTATTTATGCCACCAACTCTGCCGAGGCTTGTCAATATGTCATCACTCATGCCAAAGTGAACATCTTGCTGGTTGAGAATGATCAACAGTTACAGAAAATCCTTTCGGTAAACCCCTACCCAGCAAACCCCTACACACTGCCTGCCAAAGTCACCCAGGGAGACCTCAGGGCTCTGGGCAAGTGTTCTTTTTCTCCCAGGTAAATTCTAATAAGGGCCATTAGAATAAGGCCATACATCGGTTCAGCAAGAGTCCTCCGTGACCTCATTAGTATACGTGGTGAAGCTGATGTTTGGAGAAGCAGAGTGAAGTGGAGGAGTTTGATTTCCAATTCATATTAACTTAGTTTAATATTCAGCCTCCATTTCTTTTCTTTTCTTTTTTTTTTTTTTTCCAAGACAGGGTCTCACTCTGTCCCCAGGCTGGAGTGCAATGTCGTGCTTGTAACTCACTGTAGCCTTGAACTCCTGGTCTCAACTGATCCTTCTGCCTCAGTCCTCCAAGTAGCTGGGACTACAAGCATGTACCACCATGTCAGGCTAACTTTTTTTTTTTCCGAGACGGAGTCTCGCTCTGTCGCCCAGGCTAGAGTGCAGTGGCGTGATCTCAGCTCACTGCAAGCTCCGCCTCCTGGGTTCACACCATTCTCCTGCCTCAGCCTCCCGAGTAGCTGGGACTACAGGTGCCCGCCATCACGCCCGGCTAATTTTTTTGTATGTTTTAGTAGAGATGGGGTTTCACCATGTTAGGCAGGATGGTCTCGATCTTCTGACCTCGTGATCCGCCTGCCTCGGTCTCCAAGTGCTGGGATTATAGGTGTGAGCCACTGCGCCAGGCCTGGGCTAATTTTTAAAACATTTTTTGGGCCAGGTGTGGTGGTTCACACCTGTAATCCAGGCACTTTGGGAGGCCAAGGCAGGCAGATCACCTGAGGTCAGAAGTGTGAGAACAGCATGGCCAACATGGTGAAAATCCATCTCTACCAAAAAATACAAAAATTAGCTGGGCGTGGTGGCATGCACCTGTAGTCCTAGCTACTGGGGAGGCTGGGGTGGGAGGATCGCTTGAACCTGGAAGGTGGAGATTGCAGTGAGTCAAGATTGATCCACTGCACTCCAGCCTGGGCAACAGAGTGAGATCCTGTCTCGAAACAAACAAACAAACAAAAACCTTTTTTTTTTTTTTTTTTTTGTAGAGACAGGGTCTTGCTATATTGCCCAGGCTGCTCTTGAACTTCTGGCCTCAATTGATCCTTCTGCCTCAGCCTCCCAAAGTGCTGGGATTATAGGAATAAGCCCCCATGCCTGGCCTTAAGCCCCCACGTAAAAATATGTATCTATTATTTTATATACATCCCACTGCTAATTATTTTTTCTTTTGGAAGTGTGATGATTTCAAGCCTGTGCTTCTATATAATTTTCTTCATTTCTTGTCATTGTCTTCATTTCTAGATGCTTTTGTTGTTCTCTTCTATTTCTTGCCTAAGTTCTATCCCTTCCTGTTTCACTTTTTTCTAGTGTCCTGCTGTCTCTTCCCTGAGTGCTTGTATGTTTGCTTTGTGTTCTTTCTTTCTAGCTGTGTTTGCTTCATTACATTTTTAGTTTTATGTTGGAATGTTTGGTTACAATTTTCTTTTGCATTGTGTTGAAATTATCCAGTGAGTTTTCTTTGTGTACAGTGAAATTTGGCTCCTGTGTTACTTTTTTTTTTTTCATTGTAGTGTCTTTGTATGGCTATTGTGGAAACTTTAAATTTCCTACATGTTTGAATGAGTTGCAGTTTGCTGATTCAGCTTTTGGCAGGAGGGTCCTGGAGAGGAGAGGAGTCCTTGGGAGGGGTGAGCCTAGATGGCTAGGTTCATCATTCAGCTCAAGGACCACTGTGACTGTTTCTTGAATACATGATTTCATGACTCTGAGCCACTCATTTCTTCACTTTTTAACATCTCTGGAATCGAGATGTGTCTTTTCATTGATGGCATTCTCTGATCACTACTGACCATATGTTTTCTCACATTTTACTATCTCCAAAATTTGGGTACAGTTTCCAGATTCAGTGAAATCCTAGCTAGACTCAGCAAAATACAACACTTTCTGCTGCCTGGCTTCCTTTGACTCCTAATTCCTGACTTGGTTCAGTAAGGACAGACCTCTACCTCTGGCCTGGAGCTTTTAAAAATTCTTTTCTTTTTTCTTCTTCTTCTTCTTTTTTTTTTTTTGAGACAGTCTCACTGTGTCATCCAGGCTGGACAGCAGTGGTATCATCTTAGTTTGGCTCACTGCAACCTCTACCTCTCAGGTTGAAGCGACTCTCATGCTTCAGCCTCCCAAGTAGCTGGGACTACAGGTGCACACCACCACACCTGGCTAATTTTTGCATTTTTTTTTTTGAGACGGGATTTTGCCATGTTAGCCAGGCTGCTCTTGAACTCCTGGCCTCAAGTGATCCAATGGCCTTGGCCTCCCAAAGTGCTGGGATTACAGGCATGAACCACTGCTCATAAAATTACTTTCTTAAGTGATGCATCTGTGGTTCCCAAAACTCATGTCATACCTGTTTGTCCTCTTCTTAGCAGAACACACTATGGGGTGGGTGCTAGTGGGTGGGTGGGATCCTTCTTCCATCTGGGAATGCTGGCTTAATTTGAGTAGTCCATAACTGGAAAATGCCACATACACAACCTTCCCCTCTACACTCACCTGGCTGCTATGGATTTCTGTCCTGATTCTAGGAGGTCCAGCCTTAAGTGAATAAAGAAATATCTGAATTATTTCTGACTCCTAGTTTCATTGAAGGTGAAGTCTGTGGAGGATTTATTGTTCCAGTTGCTATGTCTAGAAGATTCAAAACCAGGTTCCTGACATGCTCCTTCCAAATTGGATGCCCAGCTCCACTTGGAGATCTTTGATCTGGGGAAGTAATCACAGATCCTCCTCTGCTTAAACCCTCTAATTCTCTTGTGGTTTTCTGTTGGAGTTAAATAAACTCCAAACTCCTCATCTTTGCCTCCAAGGCTCCGCTGATCTGGGCCTCACCATTCTTTCATGCCCCCTCACCTGTCATACTGTCTTGGGTACCCACTCTGGCCATCCTGGACTTTTTATATCCCTCAGACATCCCAAGCTGTTGCCTGCCCCAGGCTCCTTGAATGTCTGTTTCTTCTTCTCTCTGGAAAACTTGTCCAGCTGCTGTACGGGCTTCTGCTCTCTCTTCTCTCCAATGCCTGCCACAGGCATGGCTATAATTAGCAAAATGGATGTTGCAAGTAACTTTTTCACTGGATTGGCTAGAAGTGTCATAGAGAGACCCCTCCCCCTTTCTTTGGCATGAACAGAGTACAAGAATCTTGCAGGTTGCCTGATTCTTACCGTGCTAGGTATGGGTAGAGGGCTCTGCACTTGTCCAGGTTCCAGCCAACTTCATGGAGGATTTTTGTTGCCTGATTCCAACTAAAAGGTTAGCTAAATCTGGGCTGCAAGGTGAAAAGTCCTGGAAAACAGAGAGCGGGAGGGACTTCCTTTAGCTCATCAACCAAGATCCACATTTCTGTGTAGCATAATTCGGTCAGAGATGTGTTGTCTCAGGCAGATTGCTGTCATCCTCTACCTACACTGTTGGAAGCTAGTGATATGGAATACAAAGAATCCAGGAGTCCTGAAACCAGGTCATTTGGGGTCAGTCAAGACCAATAGCAGCGTTTTATAGTGTGGGCAGGGGAAGAAAAGAGGCCGGGCACAGTGGCTTACACCTGCAATCCCAGCACTTTGGGAGGCCGAGGCAGGTGGATCACCTGAGGTCAGGTGTTCGAGACCAGCCTGGCCAAAATGGTGAAACCCCAGCTCTACTAAAAATACAAAAATTAGCTGGGTATGGTGGCGCATGCCTGTAATCCCAGCTACTCGGGATGCTGAGGTGGGAGAATGACTTGAATCCGGGAGGTGGAGGTTGCAGTAAGCCGCGATTGAGCCAATGCACTCCAGCCTGGGCGACAGAGCAAGACTGTGTCTCAAAAAAAAAAAAAAAAAAAAAAAAATTGGCTGGAGTTGCTGGAGAGAGCTTAGGACATCCAACCCAGCTTTAGTCTTTCCCAGGGCTGGGCTGCCATGAAGCCCACAGAGAACTTTCTTTCAGATTCCACAGAGCAGCCTGGAGCCCCTAAAAGCCATCATCCAGTACAGACTGCCAATGAAGGAGAACAACAACTTGTACTCTGTAAGTGTGGGAGGTGGGCACTGGGGAAAGGGGAGGGCGGGGTCTTGCAAGAAAAGTAGGCGTGGCCTAAGGAAGTAGAACGTGAGCAGAGGGAGGAGGTGGGACCTGGCAAGGGTGGGAACTCTCAAAGGAAGTAGGTGGGGACTCTCAAAGGAAGTGAATGGTGAGAAAAGGTGGGTGGGGCCTTGTGAGGAAAGTGGGTGTGACCTTTCAAAGGACGTGAAAGGTGAGCAGAGGGAGGGGGTGTGACCTTACAAGGGAAGTGGGTGTGGCCTTTCAAAGAAAGTGGGAGGTAAGCAGAGATGCAATGGGGCCTCACAAATGTGGCAGGTGGGACTTTGCAAAGGGCTGTGGGTGGGGCTTCATAAATGTAGTGGGTGGGGCTTTGCAAAGGGAAGTGGGTGGGGCTTCCCAAATGTAGTAAGTGGGGCTTTGCAAAGGGAAGTGGGTGTGCCCTTTGCAAAGGGAAATGGGAGGTGAGCAATGTGTGGGGGCCTCCTAAAAGGAAGTAGGCGGGACCTCTGGGACACATTTTTCCCTTCTGGCATAAAGGGACTGATTAATGAACAGTGTCTGTTCCAACTAATTACTGCTGGACTGAACAAATCACCACCAAAACTGGTGGCTAAAAAAAAAATCAGTTATTTTGTTATTTTTTTCCCAAGAACATTAAGATAATTAAACAATATACTAAAAAGTTGAAAATTATGTGTTAAAACTAACATTAAGTTTAAATATTTTATTTATACCCAAGCCAAAATTTATTATAACTTTATTTTTCTGGCTTTAACAGATGCAAAATCATTGATAATATTTTTACCAAAACCATCGACCATTTAAAAATATGCAAATATTTTTACTAAAACCATTGACCATTTAAAAATATGCATAGAGGGATGTAAATTTTTCCTTTTGCCGCAAGCTCCAGTATGGCTAGGACCCAACAGCTGTGTCGCAGCCTGTCTTTATGTAAAATTTTGATATGTATTCATCACGGATGTTTTTTGCTTTAATAGTTACTTTTAAAATACTATTCATTAAAATATTATTTATCTTAAGCTGGGCATGATGGCACATGCCTGTAATCCCAGCTACTCAGGAGGCTGAGGTGGGAGGATCACTTGAGCCCAGGAGTTCGAGATCAGTCTGGGCAACACAGCAAGACCCCATCTCAAAAAAAAATAAACAAATAAGCAAATTTGCTAAACTAAAACATCATTGATCCTGATTACCAAGGGTTTTTTTTGCGGCCCTTTGGGTATTGTGCTGTAAGCAAGGACTCTGGTTTTCATCTTAGTCCCAGCCCTGTAGCTGGGGTGCAGCCAGCATCTTTCTCCATCTCTTTATGGTTTTTCCATATGGCCTCTCTAGTACGGTCACTTCAAGATTGCTGGGGCCGGGCACAGTGGTGGTTCATGCCTGTAATCCCAGCACTTTGGGAGGCCGAGGCCGGTTGATCACGAGGTCAGGAGTTCAAGACCAGCCTGGCCAACATGGTGAAACTCTGACTTGACTAAAACTACAAAAATTGCCAGGTGTGTTGGCGCACACCTGTAATCCCAGCTACTCAGGAGGCCGAGGCAGGAGAATCGCTTGAACCCGGGAGGCAGAGGTTGCAGTGAGCCGAGATCATGCCACTGCACTCCAGCGTGGGCAACAGAGCAAGACTCCATCTAAACAACAACAAAAAGATTGCTGGACTTACTTGGTGGCTGAGATCTTTATAGAGAATATCGTGAGAGAGAGCACGTGTGCCAGGTGGAAGCTGTCTCACATTTAATGACTTAGTCTTGGAAGTCACATGACATTGCTCCCGTCATTACTTGCCCATCAAGGCCAAGCCAAAGATCTGTCAGGGATCAAGGGATGGGGACATAGACACCATGGCTTACTAAGGGAGAGGCAAGGTCCCTAAAGAATGTGTGACATTATACATGTTGTCACAATCATTTTTGGAAAATATATTCTGCTGCAGCATCTTTTGCAGCCAGAAAATGTTTGATTGCAAGCAACAGAGATCCACTTAAGCCAAATAATACTTTTATTATTGATTTTAGTTTGCTTTTTTTTTTTTTTTGAGACAGTGTCTTGCTTTGTCGCCCAGGCTGGAGTGCAGTGGCGTGATCTCGGCTCACTGCAAGCTCCGCCTCCCAGGTTCACACCATTCTCCTGCCTCAGCCTCCAAGTAGCTGGGACTACAGGCGCCCACCACCACGCCTGGCTAATGTTTTGTATTTTTTTTTTTTTTTTTGAGGCGGAGTCTCGCTCTGTCACCCAGGCTGGAGTGCAGTGGCGCGATCTCGGCTCACTGCAAGCTCCGCCTCCCGGGTTCCCGCCATTCTCCTGCCTCAGCCTCCCGAGTAGCTGGGACTACAGGCGCCGCCACCACGCCCGGCTAATTTTTTTTTGTATTTTTAGTGGAGACGGGGTTTCATTGTGTTAGCCAGGATGGTCTCGATCTCCTGACCTCGTGATCCGCCCGTCTCGGCCTCCCAAAGTGCTGGGATTACAGGCTTGAGCCACCGCGCCCGGCCAATGTTTTGTATTTTTAGTAGAGACGGGGGTTCACTGTGTTAGCCAGGATGGTCTCGATCTTCTGACCTTTGATCTGCCCTCCTCGGCCTCCCAAAGTGCTGGAATTACAGGCGTGAGCCACCACTCCCGGCCTGCTTTTTTTTTTTGAGACAGAGTCTCACTCTGTCACCCAGGCTGGAGTGCAGTGGCGCAATCTTGGCTCACGGCAACCTCCACCTCCTGGGTTCAAGTGATTCTCCTGCCTCAGCCTCCCTAGTAGCTGGGATTACAGGCACCCACCACCATGCCTGGCTAATTTTTTGTATTTTTTTTTTAGTAGAGACGGGGTTTCTCCATGTTGGCCAGGCTGGTCTTGAACTGCTGACCTCAAGTGATCCACCTTCCAAAGTGCTAGGATTACAGGTGTGAGCCACTGCTGTTGTTTTATTTTAAAGGACATATTGAGTTATCTTACAGAAACCAGGGCAAGAGGCTTGTGAGAGACCATGAAGAATTCCTTCTAATTTCCATGAGATTAGACTCTCAAACCCATTGCTCCAATCAGAAGGAACTGAAAGTCATGGAGTTTATTTTGGTTTTCCCTCCATGCAAGTGGGAGAAATGAACCTTTCTGGCCAGCCAAAACTCATCACCTTTCATGCTTTTCAGAAAACATAAATGTCCATATTAATACCAGAACAATGACTAAGACAACCAATTAGAATTACAGACTTTTCAGGAGATCAAGACCATCCTGGTTAACATGGTGAAACCTCGTCTCTACTAAAAATACAAAAATTACCTGGGTATGGTAGCACATGCCTGTAGTCCCAGCTACTCAGGACGTTGAGGCAGGAGAATTGCTTGAACCCAGGAGGCGGAGGTTGCAGTGAGCGGAGATTGTGCTACTGCACTCCAGCCTGGCGAGAGTGAGCCTCTGACTCAGAAACAAAAAAAAAAATTACAAACTTTTTAGAGTTTCAAAATGACCACTACAGCAACAGCCTTAAGTCTTGGATAACTTAAAAGACTCCTTTGTTAGCAATAACACTTATAGTAGGGTTTCTCAACCTCCTTGCTGTTGACATTTGGGGCAGGTAATTCTGTGTTGTAAGGAGTTGTCCTATGCCCTGTAGGATGTTGAGCTGCATCGCTGGCCTCCACTCACTGGATGCCAGGAATATATCCCCTGCCTCCCACTTGAAACAACCAAAAGTGTCTCCAGACACTGCCTAATAGACCCTGGTGGTGGGTGGGTGGGCAGTGGTGGAGTACTATCACCCCTGGTCGAAGCTGCTAATTTATAGGGGATAGCGACATAGAAGGGCATCTACTTCTCTGCAAGGGAGAGTAGAACCTACCATTTTAAGATTCTGTTTAGGCTGGACGCAGTAGCTCATGCCTGTAATTGGGAGGCTGAGGTGGACAAATTACCTGAGGTCAAGAGTTCGAGACCAGCCTGGCCAACATGGAGAAACCCTGTCTCTACTAAAGATACAAAAATTAGCCAGCCATAGTGGTGCACGCCTGTAGTCCCAGCTGCTCAGGAGGCTGAGGCAGGGGAATTGCTTGAACCCGAGAGGCGGAGGTTGCAGTGAGCCGAGATCGCGCCACAGCACTCCAGCCTGGCAACAGAGTGAGACTCCATCTCAAAAAAAAAAAAAAAAAAAAGGCTGCGTGCAGTGGCTCATGCCTGTAATCCTGTAATCCCAGCACTTTGGGAGGCCAAGGTGGGTGGATAACCTGAGGTCAGGAGTTTGAGATCATCCTGACCAGTATTAGCAGACCAACCTCTACTAAAAATACAAAAAGCAGCTGGGTGTCATGGCACGCACCTGTAGTCTCAGCTACTCAGGAGGCTGAGAGAGGAGAATCACTAGATCCCAAGAGGCAGAGGTTGCAGCAAGTTGAGACCACGCCACTGCACTCCAGCCTGGGCAACAGAGCAAGACTCTGTCTAAAAATAAACAAATAAAATAAAATAAAATAAAATAAAATAAAATAAAATAAAATAAAATAAAATAAAATACAAAAAAAAAAAATAGCCAGGCGTGGTGGTGCATGCCTGTCCAAGCTGCTTGGGAGGCTGAGGCAAGAGGATCACTTGAACCTGGGAGGTGGGGAAGAGGACGCCTGACTGCCTTCTCATCCTCCGTTTGTCTTTTCTGTCCACAGTGGGATGATTTCATGGAACTTGGCGGAAGCATTGCTGACACCCAACTGGAGCAGGTCATCCAGAGCCAGAAGGCGAATCAATGCGCAGTGCTCATCTACACTTCCGGGACCACAGGCATGCCCAAGGGAGTGATGCTCAGTCATGACAACGTACGCCAAAGTCCCTTTGCTCTGGAGTGGTGGCCTTTGGGCTGTTTCTCCTGTTGGCTTCCAGGGGCAGGGTGGCATTCCAGGGTCTAGCACGCAGTGGCTCCTTCACCACTGGGGGTTAGAGAGTAGTGTAGTTGCTTCACTAGGGGGCAGCAGAGTGCAATGATTCAGATCAAGGAATGCTGGCCATGTCAAAAGCAGAAAAATGTCTGGCAGGGTATGCACCCAACAGACAAGGATGATTCCTCTGTGTAGGTCAGGAAGGTTGTGTGTGTGTGTGTGTGTGTGTGTGTGTGTGTGTGTGTGTGTGTGTGTGTTTGAGATGGAGTCTTGCTCTGTCCCCCAGGCTGCAGTGTAGTTGCGCAATCTCAGCTCACGGCAACCTCCGCCTCCGTTCAAGTGATTTTCCTGCCTCAGCCTCCCAAGTAGCTGGGATTACAGGCACCCGCCACCACGCCTGGCTAATTTTTGTATGTTTAGTAGAGACAGAGTTTCACCAAGTTGGCCAGGCTGGTCTTGAACTCCTGACCTCAGGTGATCCACTGCCTTGGCCTCCCAAAGTGCTGGGATTACAGGCATGAGCCACCATGCCCAGCCTACTTTATTTTTCAGTTGTGTTTGTGTATGTGTGTGTGTTTTTTTGTTTTTATTTATTTATTTATTTGAGACTGAGTCTGGCTCTGTTCCCCAGGCTGGAGTGCAGTGGCACTCCACTCACTGCAACCCCTGTCTCCTAGGTTCAAGCAATTCTCATGCCTCAGCCTCCTGAGTATCTGGGACTACAAGCCAGTGCCACCACACCCAACTAATTTTTTGTATTTTGGGTAGAGATGGAGTTTCACCATGTTGATCAGGCTGGTCTCAAACTCCTGACCTCAAATCATCTGCCTGCCTTGGCCTCCCACAGTGTTGGGATTACAGACATGAGCCACCGCACCTGGTCTATTTTTAAATTGTTTTTAGAGATGGGATCTTGCCACGTTGCCCAGGCTGGAGTGCAGTGACTACTCAGAGGCACAATCATCGTGCACTGAAGCGTCAGACTCACAGGCTCAAGTGATCCTTCTGCCTCAGCCTCCCAAGTAGCTGGGTCTTACAGGTGCATGCCACCACGCCTAGCCTGCTGGTTTTTAAATGAAGCATTTCTACTTTATAAATGCTTCCCTGCCCTCCCCCCCCACTCAGCCTAGGGTAATAGTTACCAGCACACACTGGTGTCTGACAACATCAGTGTTGGAATCCTGGCTTTGCTACTTGTAAGTAACAATATACGCTGGTGTGACATTGGTCATATGACATCATCAAACTGTGTGTCAGTTTGCCCATCTGTAAAATGGGGAGACTAGAGTGCCCAATTCTGGCAGAGGGCCTGGCCCATGGAAGGTCAGCAATGGAAGATTGCAAAGATCAGCCTCCACTTCCTTAACACACTGTCTCAGCTAGTGCTGTATAGCAAGGTGTGGGGCTAGGATCATCCCCCTGGGTCTGGAGGTCCCGATCCTAGATCCACACCTTGGAAATCTTTTCTGAATTTCTCATTTTAACATGAATCCAAATCTTTCGCCAACACTGTCTCCTTCTTGCAGAGCTCCTTTCCTCCTCCTGAATCTTAGCTCAAGGTCTCTCAGAAATTTTCTGATTTTTCTACAACTATGGCTTTGACCCTCCCATACCGTCTGTTTGAGCAACATCGTGGGTCCAGGACTAAGGTCTATATGTAAATTAAAACTTGGCTTCCTGTAAAATTTGATGCATAAATATATTTTGCTATAACGACAAAGAAAGCAGGCTTCAAGTTTGGCAATAAATTGTTGGAGTAAAAATTAAAAGTTCAGACATTACAGAAGCCCTTGGACTCAACTGTATGATAGAGAAAAATTATTTTTGGTCTCATCTCCATCATCGCTCCCCTGGATCTGTGTGGTTGCTTTCACCCTACCCTGTTACCCGCCTCCCACCCAACTCCCACCCTTACCCCCCGTCTATCCTCTCTACAGCCACCAGAGGGCACCTGTCAGCGCCTGAGTCAGGTCCCATTCCTCCTCTGTCCACAGCCCGCCATGGCTCCCATCTCCCTCCAGGTAAAAACCCAAGTCCTCCTGAGGCCCACAAGGCCCTGCAAGCCTAGCCCCTTCCCCTTCCTCCTCTCTTCTCCACCCTCTCTCCCCCTTCCTCATTCTGTTCTAGCCACACCGTCGTCCTCACTGTTCCTCCAACACGCCAGACAAGTCCTGCCTCGAGGTCTTTGCATGAGCTTGGTGGGAAGTTTTTTCCCTAGATAGCCACACAGCTTGTTCCCTCCCCTCCTTCGGGTGGGTCTCTGCTCAGCGTCACTTCCTCAGTGAAGCCCTCCCTAACTTCCATGTTTGAAACAGCAAACAATAAACCACCCCCTTACTCCTTAATTCCCGTTTGGCTACTTCTTTTCTTCCTTAGAATTTTTTAACACTGACATATTATATGCTCATTTGTTTGTCAGGAACATCAGCTCCTTGAGGTCAGGGGTTGTCTGTCTTATTCGCTACTGTAACTGCAGGGCCTGGTGGGCAGGAGGATTCAATCCACTTTTGGGAAATGAATGAATGAAAGAAATCTGATTAAACAGGATATTCCCCTCTATGCTGGCTAGTATTTATGCTCCTAGTAGCTGCATGTCTGCTAAGATATTCTCCTAGCACAGGGGTTATAAGGATAGATCCTGAAGCAAGACTGTCCACATTTTAATGGGGTTGTTTTATTTTTTTCTTGTTGATTTAAGTTCCTTATAGATTCTGGATATTAGTCCTTTTTTTTTTTTTAAAGAGTCTTGCTCTGTCATCCAGGCTGGAGTGCAGTGAACGCTATCTCAGCACACTGCAATGTCCACCTTCCAGGTTTAAGCGATTCCCCTGTCTCAGCCTCCCAAGCGGCTGGGATTACAGGCACCCACCACCACGCCTGGCTCATTTTTGTATTTTTAGTAGAGATGGGGCTTCACTATGTTGGGCAGGCTGGTCTCAAACTCCTGACTTCAAGTGATCCACCTGCCTCAGCCTCCCAAAGTGATTACACGCGTGAGTCACAGCACCTGGCCGATATTAGTCCTTTATTGGACGCAGAGTTGCAAATATTTTCTCCTATTCTGTAGGTTGTCTTTACTCTGTTAATTGTTTCTTTTGCTGTGCAGAAGCTCTTGAGTTTGAGTCCCAATTGTCCACGTCTGTTTTTCTTGCATTTGCTTTTGTGGTCTTAGTCATAAATTCTTTGCCTAGGCCAATGTCCAGAAGAATTTTTCCTAGGTTTTCTTCTAGTTTCTTCATTTTTCTGCACATGGCTAGCCAGTTTTCCCAGCACCATTTATTGAATAGGATGTCCTTCTCCATTGTTTATTTTTATTTTTATTTATTTATTTATTTTTGAGATGGAGTCTCGCTCTGTCTCCCAGGCTGGACTGCAGTGGCCGGATCTCAGCTCACTGCAAGCTCCGCCTCCTGGGTTTACGCCATTCTCCTGCCTCAGTCTCCCGAGTAGCTGGGACTATAGGCGCCTGCCACCTCGCCCGGCTAGTTTTTTTGTATTTTTTAGTAGAGACGGGGTTTCACCATGTTAGCCAGGATGGTCTCGATCTCCTGACCTCGTGATCCGACCGTCTCGGCCTCCCAAAGTGCTGGGACTACAGGCTTGAGCCACCGCACCCGGCCAGATAAACACATTTTAACCCCTCAGTAAAACCCCACCAGGAAAATTTTGTCACTAACCCTTTTACAGATGAGAAGACTGAGGCTCAGACAGAGGAAATTACTTGGTCAGGATCACAGAGCAAGGGAAGCTCTGAACTGAGATCTGAACCAGGAGTGTCTAAACCATTGTACCTCACACACTACACACACCAAGCCCCTTCTCTCAACAAAAGTGTGCTAAGTTCCTTGAACCCTGGACTATGCATGACAAGGTTTATGGGAGCCTTCATCCTGAGCCCAGGGAAAGAAGTGGAACTAGCCTTGAGGGATATTTTGGGCTGACTGCTGTATGTCCTTTATTGTAGTTAACCTTTCCTTCTATTTCCTCATTCATTTGACAAAAATTCATTGAGCATCTAGTATGTACTGGGGAATATTCCAGGAACAGGGGATACAGCAGCGAACAAGAGAGACTCAATCTGGACCTTGGGAACAGATAAGAAATTAACAAATGAAAACATTCAGCTTGCGTGACATGGTGCGTAGAGACTTAGGCAGTCACTGGCAATTTCACCTTAGATGGTGTGAGATGGCCCTTCTAAGGAGGTGACACTTGAGCTGAGACTTAATGTTCAAGAAGTAGCCAGCCACGGGGGTGGGGGGTGGTGAGGGAAAAGGCTGAAGAAAGAGCATTCCAGGCAGAGGGAATAGCCAGCGCAAAGGCCCTGAGGCTGGACCATGCCTGATACATTGGAGGAACAGCGAGGAGGTCCGGGTGGCTGGATTAACGAAGTAACTATTCACCAGATATTTATGACACTAGTGAGAACTATAGGTGACAAAATTATAGGTACACTAAAACTTTACATCCACATATGCATTGGAGAAAGAAAAATGCTAATAATGCTAATAATGCTAATTGCTGGGTTGTTTATATGATGGGATTATGGAGAGCCTTTTTGTTTGTTTGACCATGTTGGTTCCATAGTTCTATATTGGACCTGAGAAGCCTCTGTCCCCACTTTAAAGATGAGGCAATCACGGCCACAAGGGATTTTAAGTAAATAGCCCAAATGTCTAGCAAACAGTGGAGTCAGGGTTTGACTCTGGGACACTTGCTGAATCCTTCGGTTTTCTGAGTTCTGTCATTGGACCCAAGAGGGTCTGCAACCTCCCTACTCCTAAAGCTGCCTGCTAAATTTTGCAACCCCCGTAACTTCAGGCAAGTTAGTTAAGGGCTCTGTGCTTCTGTTTTCACTAATTCTCCGTGGTTAAAAAAACTGTTAGACCTGGGGCTTCACCCAAAAAATCTGTTGAATGATTAACAGCCATCTACTCACCTGGGCTGCCCAAGAGGATGAAGTGGGGGATCCAGGTGCTTACTCGATCTTACCTTGAGAGCATCTGCTTGAGCAAAGTAAGTGAGCGCCCCAATCTTCATGAGTACCCAGATGTCCATCATCTGTGCTGCAATGTGGCTGAGTGGGAGGGAGCTGACCACCGTCTCATGCTTTTCTGTCAGTTTAAAGTCCTTTGCCACTGCTCCTGCCATCCACGTGATCTGTAACATAAGGGACAATCCAAGATGTCTTATACTGACTTATGAAAAAGCAACACACACACGCACTCAGCCAGATTGCGGCACAGATGGTGGACATCTGGGTACCCGTAAAGATCGGGGCACTCATATACTTTAGGCTTAAGCAGATGCTGTCAAGGTAAGATCGAGTAAGGACCTGGGGCCCCCACTTCATCCTCTTGGGCAGCCCAGATGAGTAGATGGTTGTGAATCATTTGACAGATTTTTGGGGGGAAGCTCCAAAAATTTCGGGAGAATTATAGTTACTGACCCCCAGGTGTTACAATGATTCAACGACTTGATGTTTGTAAAGTATGCAAACAGTGTCTTGGTCATAGTAGGTGCTTTGTAAGTGTTTACTTAATTAATGTGTTTAGCTAAATATATTTAAAAGGGCCCTCCAGGCTGGGCATGGTCACTCACACCTATAATCCTAGCACTTTGGGAGGCTGAGGCGGGAGGTCGCTGGAGGCCAGGAGTTTGAGGCCAAGCTGGAAAACATAGTGAGTTCCCCTCTCTACAAAAAAAAAGTTAAAAAAAAAATTACGTGGATGTGGTGGTGTGTGCCTGCAGTCCCAGCTACTCAAGAGGCTGAGATGGGATGATCCCTTGAACCCAGGAGTTTGGGGCTGCATTGAGGTGTGATCACACCACTGCACTCCAGTCTGGGTGACAGAGTGAGGCCCTGTCTGAAAAATAAATAAATAAAAATTTAAAAATAAAATGGCCCTTCTAAGAGGGCGAGGCACCTTGGATTGTCCCTTATGTTACAGATCACGTGGATGGCAGGAGCAGTGGCACAGGACTTTAAACTGACAGAAAAGCATGAGACGGTGGTCAGCTACCTCCCACTCAGCCACATTGCAGCACAGATGATGGACATCTGGGTACCCATAAAGATTGGGGCGCTCACATACTTTGCTCAAGCAGATGCTCTCAAGGTAAGATCGAGTAAGGACCTGGGGCTCCCACTTCATCCTCTTGGGCAGCCCAGGTGAGTAGATAGTTGTTAATCATTCAACAGATTTTCTGGGTGAGGCCCCAGGTCTAACCGTTTTTCCTCTGCCCTCATCTTAATGCTCTATTTAGAAGCATTAAAAACAAGACCAGGCACAGTGGCTCATGCCTGTATTCCCAGCACTCCGGGAGGCCGAGGCAGGCAGATTGCTTGAGCTCAGGAGTTGAGACCAGCCTGAGCAAGATGGCGAAACCCCATCTCTACAAAAACCAATAATAATAACAGTAAATTTTTCTTAAAAAAAAACACCTGACCAAATAAAACAACTTTTTTTTTTTTTTTTAAACCAACTGGCTACATTCTCCTAGTTTTTATCTTTATCCAAGTGAGGGCATCTATGTATGGTTATGTAGATTGAACACTGAACAACACAAGACAAAGATGTACTTGGTATTGAAAGTAAAATATGTGTATGTGTGTGTGTGTGTTTTTATAAGTCGGTATTCCAAAATCTAAAAAGCTCCAAAAAAACAGGAGCTTTTGGCAGCAAAGTCGGATCTGAGTTCATACGATGTTGTTTGTGGTCTTCATTTTATTCCACTTGCTGGGATTATGCATATATTTGAGTGTAGAACTTTTATACCACCTTTTCTTGACTTTAAGTATTATCTTTGCCTTTCTACTGTGGTGAGGATTTCACTCCCTTCCTTTCCCGTCTCCTCATTTCTCCTTCCCCATTCTCTCAATATAAATTATTCTTAGTTAACTGAGCCAAGTAGTTTATTATATGATAACATTTCCTGTTTGGTACAACTTTTTGTTTTTCCCAGAATTAATAGTTGCCTTTCTTTTCCAATTTGGTGAAGTTTTTGCATATATGTCCAGTTGCTCCATCTGATCTGTCACATGCTTATCAATATTCTCCAAATGTTCACATATTCATTGCATTATTATTATTATTTGAGATGGAATCTTGCTCTGTTGCTTGGGCTGGAGTGCAGTGCCATGATCTTGGCTCACTGCAACCTCTGCCTTCCAGGTTCAAGCAATTCTCGTGCCTCAGCCTCCCAAGTAGCTGGAACTGCAGGCCTGTGCCACCATGCCTGGATAATTTTTGTATTTTTAGTAGAGATGGGGTTTCACAATTTTGGCCAGACTGATCACGAACTCCTGACCGCAGGTGAGCCTTGGCCTCCCAAAGTGCTGGGATTACAGGCATGAGCCACTGCACCCAGCTTCATTGCATTATTCTTTTCCTCCCTCCTTCTGCACTTAGCTGGACTGTTGTTTTAGGTTGTCCTAGGCTGGGTATCCTAGAAGCAAAATCTGAGTTGGAGATCTTTGTGATTTATCAATGGGGAGCTCTCAGGTGAAAACCAAAAGGAAGTAAGGAGAGAAGGATAGGCTGGGAGAAAAAACAAGAAAGGACATACATTCAGCTGGATTGTAACTTCAGACTGATCCCATAGGAAGCTCTGAGGCATGAATGACACTAGAGTTGTTCCACTTTGAGGCAAGGAGGCTGTGCTTTTGTATCCCCAACTCAGATAGTCATTGGCTGTGGGCTCAGGCACCCACATGGGATAGGGAGCATAACTTCCCAGTTATTTCTAAGTAAGGGCTGTTTTCTGGAAAAGAGAGAACTGTGGGCCACTAGAGATGTGATAGGACATCAACAGCATCTTCTACAAGCTGCCATACAGGGATACCCCTTCTCCCCACTCCTGGGTTGGATCCCCTGTTTTCTGGGGTCTTTGCCTTTTTTTGGATTATTCCTTGATTTAGCTGGAAATCATTCATTGGTAGGTTTTGCAAAGTAGTTATGTGAGAGAACACTTTGATTTCTTTTTAAAATACTGTTTTCATTTTTTTTAGAGACAAGGTCGTGCTCTGTCACCCAGCCTGGAATGCAGTGGCACGATCATAGCTTACTGCAGTCTTAAATTCCTGGGCTCAAGGGATCCTCCCATCTCAGCCTCCCCTGTCGCCAGGACTACAGGCATATGCCACTATGCCTGACTAATTTGTTTTACAGTGATTTCCTACATGTCTGGACTTTGCAAACAGAGCCAGAAAAGAACTCTGACATTTTCCTCAAGCTACATTCTCTGAATTAGTTTCCTGTTAATGCCACAACAAAGGAACAGAAACTTAGTGACTTAAAACAACATTTATTTAGAGACAGAGTCTCATTTTGTCGCACAGGCTGGAGTGCGGTGGCAGTGGCGTGATCTCAGGTCACTGCAATCTCCGCCTACGAGTTAAGCGATTCTCATGCCTTAGCCTCCCAAGCCGGGATTACAGGCATGCACCACCATGCCCAGCTAATTTTTGTATTTTTAATAGAGACGGGATTTCACCATGTTGGCAAGGCTGGTCTTGAACTCCTGACCTGAAGTGACCCACCTGCCTCAGCCTCCCAAAGTGCTGGGATTACAGGCGTGATCAAATGTGCCTGGCCCATTTATTATCTTATAGTTCTGGTGGTCAGAAGTCTGAAAATGGGTCTCACTGGGCTAAAATCAATACATCATCAGGGCTGCATTCACTCTAGAGGTTCTTGGGGAAGAATCCATTTCCTTGCCTTTTCCAGCTTCTAGAGGCCACCTATGTTCCTTATCTCAGGGCCCCTTCCTCCATCTTCACAGCCAGCAGGGCAACCTCTTCCCCTCTCTGACTCTGACTCTCCTGCCTCCCTCTTGTAAGGACCCTGTGATGACACTGGACCACCCAGATCATCCAGGATGATCTCCCATCTCAAGATTCTTAACTTAATCCCATCTACAAAGTCCTTTTTACCATGAAAGATTATACATTCACAGGTCCCAGGGGTTAGAACGTGGACATCTTTAGGGGGCCATTATTTTGCCTCCCACACTCTCCATCAAGCAGGCTAAATCTTAGGGCCTTTGTACATGCTTCTAGAAGGTTCTTGCTCTTGTTCTTTGCAGGGCTGACTCTTCTTTGTCACTTAGCTCTCTGCTAAATATTTCCTTGGGCCCTCTCGATCCCTCTCACATGCCCCATGCTCAGTGCCTGAGATGTGTTAGGTCTTCAATACATTATTTCCTTTCTTGGCTGAATACATAATACATACACATTTACCTACAGGACCTGAGAAGTTCCCATTTTCCCACATCCTTACCAACTCCTAATATTGTCAGAATGTTTAAAACTTGTCAATCTGAATAGAGACAAAAGTGTCTTAATATTTTCAGAAATTTCCAGACTGTTTTCTAAAGTAAGTGCACCAGAAGTGTGCGAAGGTTAGTTTCTCTACATCTTCACTAACGCATGTTATTATTATTATTATTATTGCCATTCTAATTTATTATTTTATTATCATTTTTATTATTTTATTATTTTGCCTTTTTTATTATTGCCATTTTAATTTGCATTTCCTTGATGATTAATGATAGTGAGCATCTCTTCATGTGTTTATTGACCTTTTACACATCTTCTTTGGAAAAAGAAATCTGTTCAAATAGTTTGCCCATTTACAAATTTGGTTGCTCTTTCTGTGCTAGCATGACTAGTAAAAAGAAAAGTAAAAGCCGGGCGCAGTGGCTCATGCCTGTAATCCCAGCACTTTGGAAGGCCAAGGCAGGCAGATTGCTTCAGGTCAAGAGTTCAAGACCAGCCTGGCCAACATGATGAAATTCTGTCTCCTCTGTCTCTATTAAAAAAAAAAAAAAAAAAAAAAAAATTAGCCAGGTTTGGTGGCGTGCATTTGTAATCCCAGCTACTCAGGAGGCTGAGACAGGAGAATAGCTTGAACCTGGGAGGCAAAGGCTGCAGTGAGCCGAGATGGTGCCACTGGACTCCAGCCTGGGTGACAGAGGGAGACTCTGTCAAAAAAAAAAAAAAAAAAAAAGTAAAGAAAGAAAGAAAGGAAAGAAAAGGAAGGAAGGAAGGAAGGAAGGAAGGAAGGAAGGAAGGAAGGAAGGAGGGAGGGACGGAAAGAAAGAAGAAAGAAAAAGAAAGAAAAAGAAAGAAAGAAAAGAAAGAGAGAGAGAGGAAGGAAAAGAAGAGAAGAGAAAAGAAAAGAAAATTTAAAATGAAAAAAAAAGAATTGGCTGCACATCTAATCTTTTCTTTTTTTGAGACAAAGTCTCGCTCTGTCGCCCAGGCTGGAGTGCAGTGGCGCGATCTCAGCTCACTACAAGCTCCCCCTCCCAGGTTCACACCATTCTGTTGCCTCAGCCTCCTGAGTAGCTGGGACTACAGGTGCCTGCCACCATGCCCAGCTAATTTTTTTGTATTTTTAGTAGAGATGGAGTTTCACCATGTTAGCCAGGATGGTCTTGATCTCCTGACCTTGTGATCCGCCCGCCTCGGCCTCCCAAAGTGCTGGGATTACAGGTGTGAGCCACTGCACCTGGCCTGCATATCTAATCTTATTGTTGAGTGTTAAGGGTTCTTTATATATTCTGGTTACAAATCCTCCAAATTTGTGGTTTGCAAATACTTTCTCCCAGTTCTACGGCTTGTTGTTTCCTCAGTAATCTTTTGAAGAGGAAAAAAGTTCAAGTTGGATGAAGTTTGATTTATCTATTTTCTTTTATGCTTTTGGTATCATATCTAGGAAATCTTTGCCTACTCTAAAGACACAGAGATTTTCTGCTACGTTTTCTTCCAAAAGGCTTTTAGTTTGAGCTCTTACATTTAGGGCTATAATACATTTTGAGGTAATTTTCATGTTTGGTGAGAAATAAGGCTCTAACCCTAAGTTTTGTGGAAGTGTGTGTTTGTTTTACTTCGTTTGGCATTTGAATAGTCTCCCCTCTCCACTAAATTGCCTTGGCATTTTGTTGAAAATCAGCTGATCATAAATGTAAGGTTTTGTTTCTGGATCTTCTGTTTTGTTCCACTGATCTGCATTTCTGTCTTTATGCCAAAGCCACAATGACCTGATCACACTAGCTTGATAGCAGGATGGCTAAATTTTCCTGGTTTGCCTGGGACTTCCCCAGTTTTAAAATAGAAAGTTTCACATTTCAGATACTCCTGCAGTTCTGCAGTAAACCAGGATGGTTGTTCATCCTACTTTAGAATAAATTTTAAAATCAGGTAGTAAGTCCTCCAATTTTGTCTTTCTTTTCCAGAATTGCTTTGACTATTCTAGGTCCTCTGCATTTCTATATAAATTTTAAAGTCGGCTTGTCAATTTGTATTTAAAAACAAAACAAAACAAACAAACAAACAAAAACCTGCCTAGATTTTGATAGGGATTGCATTGAACCTATAGGTCTCTTTGGGGGAGAATCTTGCATCCTTTTTTAACAGTTGTACAACATTCCACTGCATGCTTGGACCACAGTTTCTTTAGCCAACCCCTTGTCATTGAACCTGTAAGCTGTTTCCATTCTGTTACAAAACAGTGTTGCAAAGAACATCTTGAATGTGTTTCTTTGTGTGCCTGAGTCTTTCCTTCAGCTGAATTCCTTCACCCACAGAAGTGAAGTTGACAGGTTGCATTTAAAATGTTAGTAGTACTGTCATGTTACCTTCCAAAAATATCTTACCAGTTTATGCTTCTCATCAAATCCCTAGAGAGAGTGCAAAAATCTGATTGGCCAACCCAGCCAGTGGGTTGTCTCCTTTGGGCTGGGAGCCCTGCATAATCTGATCGTTGAAGGAATGTTCTCTTGGGCAGAGTTGGGTGGATCGGGAGAGATGGACATCCCTGGTGCACGGAAGGCCCTGCTGTGGCTAACCTAGCTTCGTTACGTACAGGGCACCTTGGTAAATACTCTACGGAAGGTAAAACCCACTATCTTCATGGGAGTGCCCCAGATTTGGGAGAAGATACATGAGACAGTGAAGAGAAATAGTGCCAAGTCCACAGGCTTGAAGAAGAAGGTGTTCGTGTGGGCAAGAAACATTGGCTTCAAGGTCAACTCAAAGAAGATGTTGGGGTAGGTGCAGCATCCAGAGGGCTGGGAGGATAGTTGGTGAGGAGGCTCAGCTTTCTCCACAGGGTCCCATCAGCCCCTTTCCACTTGATGGCATTCTTATTCACAGGAAATATAATACTCCCATGAGCTACCGTGTGGCTAAGACTCTCGTGTTCAGCAAAGTCAAGACGTCCCTTGGCTTGGATCACTGTCACTCTTTCATCAGTGGGGCTGTGCCTCTCAACCAAGAGACTGCCGAGTTCTTTCTAAGCTTGGACATACCTATAGGCGAGTTGTATGGGTTGAGTGAAAGCTCAGGACCCCACACAATATCCAACCAGAATAACTACAGGCTTCTAAGGTACCAGCCCCCGGGGCAGACCCCTGCTCCTCCCATAACATGGGGTCAAGAGGGGGAAGGTGGGTATATAGATGGGCCTCTGGGTTAAGAAGAATCCTGACGTGGTGTCTCCAGAATGATCCTCTTCTCCAGCCTCCAACTCCTAACTCTGCATGACCATGGGAAACCCTGGATGGTCAGAGAGCCCACAGACAAGGGGGATGGCTCTCTGAACATTCCATGGTCTCCCCATTTGTCATTTGTGAGTTCTGCCTCCAAGTTCACCGTCTGTGACCTCAGCACCTTTCATCCCCATGATCCCCCATCTCAAAACACCTCCATGGCCCATTCCTGGCTTTCTCCCAAGCTCAGCTTGCCCTAGGCTGCAAGGTTGAACCCAATGATAAGAAAACTTTAAGAATACCAATTCAGGTCCAACTCCCCATCTGACAGCAGTCATAGTCATAGAATCTTCTGGTTGTGTCTCTCCCTGACTCCCTCCTTTTAGCATGGGTGAGGTTTGAAAAAAATCTTTTCATATATATGTTTATTTTTAAAAATTTATTTTAAAAATCTTTTTAGAGACAGGGTCTCACTTTGTTGCCTAGGCTGGAGTGCAATGGTACAATCATAGATCACTGTAACCTCAAACTTCTGGATTCAAGCATTCCTCCTGCCTCAGCCTCCAAACTAGCTGGGACTACAGGCATAAGCCTCCATGCTTGGCAATTTTGTAAAATTTTTTTTGTAGAGATGGGGTCTTGCTATGTTGCCCAGGCTGGCCTTGAACTCCTGAACTCAAGCAATCCTCAGTCTCCCAAAGCACTGGGATTACAGGCATGAACCATCATGCCCAGCCTTTTCATATACTTAAAAGTCATTTGTACTTCCTTTCCTATGAACTATCTGTCAATATTATCTGCCTGTTTTAAAAATTAGATTATTGGGCCCTTTATTATTGGTTTGTTGGCACTCTTTACATATTAGGAAAATCAGCCCTTTGTCTTTCATATGAGTTACAAATATTTTATTCCCTGGCTTGTCATTGGTATTCTGATTTTAGTTAAGATATTTTTTACTCTGCAGAAATTTGTGGTCACAAATTTAGATGGTTGAACTTACCAATCTTTTCTTTTATGGCTTCTGGATTTTTCTACATACCTAAAAAAGTTTCAGTGGGGGAAATCATAAGGCAGCTCTTTGTAAATTTTAAATTTCTCAGGTCTGTCTCCATTTTTTCTTTTGCTAACCGGGGGAATACCTACATTTAACCCTGGGACCACTGGCCTTGCTAACAGTTAATCAAAGAGATCTCAGCAACACAAGGGGAAAATATTTCCTTTCCTGCATCCTAGAACTACCCTGGCCAATACTATCTCTAGGGGGAAAAAAAAAAAAGTAAGAAGAAGAATCCAGATTTCAAATAGTGCTACTCTGTTTTATGAAAGTAACTTTTACCTCTAAAGAGATTGTAGTTGGTTGTCATACTTAAAATTAGCTGTCTGAATCACTGCAGAGAGGTCTACCTATCTGTTTTCTTAAAAATGAGGGGTTTTTTTTCCTATCCTTAAGCCAAAAGCATTTTTTTCTTTGCCGGCATATGTGGAGATTTAAAAAAAAAACAAAAACAAAAACAAAAAACAGCCTGAAATGCTGTTGGATTTTCTTTTGTTTTTTGTTTTCGTTTGTTTTATGAGATAGAGTCTTGCTCTGTTGCCCAGGCTGGAGTACAGTGGCGTGATCACTACTCACTGCAGCCTTGACCTCCTGGGCTCAGGTGATTCTCCCAGCTCAGCCTCCGAAGTAGCTGGGACCACAGGTATGCACCACCATGCCCAACTTTTATTTTTTATTATTTTTGTAGAGACGGGTCTCTGTATGTTGCCCAGGTTGGTCTTGAACTCCTGGGCTCAAGCAATACTCCCTCCTCGGCTTTCCAAAGTGTTAGGATTACAGGCGTGAGCCACCGCACCCGGCCACCGCTGGGTTTCCCGGTTCACAAAGCCTTTGGGAATCTGACACGCTGGATTAAACACTGCAGCAAACACCTCCTTCTGTGCACTCGGGTGCATATCCAGCCTGCTGTAGTTGAGCAGAGTATTAGGTACCTAGGCTGAAGATACAGGCAGAGCTGGGTGGCTGATTTTGTCTCTATGAGCCTCAGTTTCTCTGCTTCTGTCCCCTGGCAGCTGTGGCAAGATCTTGACTGGGTGCAAGAATATGCTGTTCCAGCAGAACAAGGATGGTATTGGGGAGATCTGCCTCTGGGGTAGGCACATCTTCATGGGCTACCTGGAAAGTGAGACTGAAACTACAGAGGCCATCGATGATGAAGGCTGGCTACACTCTGGGGATCTGGGCCAGCTGGACAGTCTGGGATTCCTCTATGTCACTGGCCGCATCAAAGGTACCAGGGGCTGAGTTCTTTGGGAATCTCCTGCAAGCAGGCCCTCCCTGAACATTTAAGGGCCCAGCGTACCAGCACAAAGGCCACCCCCAGTTCCTCATCTTCCAAGAGGAGCTGTGCAGAAACACCTCAGTCTGTACAACCCATCTCTATCCTCCTGTCCAACAAACGTTACCCCTTGGTCACTTGGTATCCCATGGTCCACCCTCAGGCGGATGGACCTGCAAAAGACAAGCCTTGAAGCCCGTTTCAGAATAGCACCAGCCCAGAGGAAAACTCAGTAAGAGAAGGATAAAGAAATTCCTTGTGACATCATTTTGGCACCTTGATCCAGCCATACCTGAAGCCAGGGACCTTTTGAACTTTTCCGTTATATTGAGCCAACAGTTTTACTAAAAAAAAGTAAACTCAAACTCATTCAAGCTGGCTCAAATGGGTTTGAGTAAAAAAGTGCCATTTTCTTCCTCAGCATTTTCAGAGGACAACAATCTACAGAGTTGTAAGGATTAAAGAAAGTATAGAACAAGGATAAGCCAATTTTTCCTGAAGAGCGCCCTTTAGCAAACATTTTTGGGTTCACAAAACATGTCTCTGTTGCAGCTTCTCAACTCGGTAATTTGTAGCATAAAAACAGCTGTTGACAACACATAAAGAATGGGTGTGGCCAGCTGCCAATATGAATGTCATAATTTTTATGTGTCAAAAATATTCTTCTTTTGACTTCCAACAACTTAAAAATGTAAAATTCATTTTTAGCTTTTGGTCATACAAAATTGAATAGTGGCCTGGATTTGGCCACTATGGGCCATAGTTTGCCAAAACCTGATGGAGAACACAGTGCTTTTTTACTCAAACCCATTTAAGATGGGTTTAAATAGGTTTGAGGGGGGGAAAAAAAAAAGCAAAACTGTTGACTCAACATAACTGAAAAGGTCAGTTGGCCAAAAGGTTAGCTGGCTTCAGGCATGGCTGGATCTGGGTGCCAAAATGAGGTCATAAGAAATTTTAAAATTCTTTTCTTGAGTTTTCCTCTGTGCTGCTACTGTTTTACTTTTGAGAGAGGGTCTCACTCTGTTGGCCAGGCTGGAATACAGTCTCCAATTATGACTCACTGTGGCCTCGACTTCCCAGGCTCAGGTGATTCTCCCACCTCAGCCTCCTGAGTAACTAGAATTATAGGCGCATGCCACCACACCCCACTATTTTTTTGCAGAGACCCGGTTTCACCATGTTGCCCAGGCTAGTCTAGCACTGTGGGCTCAAGTGATCTGCCCACCTCAGCCTCCCAAAGTGGCAGGATTATAGGTGTGAGTCACTCCCCCTGGCCACTAGTGTTCTTTTTTATTTTGTTTTGTTTTGTTTTTTTGAGATGGTGTTTCACTTTTGTTACCCAGGCTGGAGTGCGGTGGCACAATCTTGGCTCACTGCAACCTCTGCCTCCCAGGTTCAAGTGATTCTCCTGCCTCAGCCTCCCGAGTAGCTGGGATTACAGGCGCACACCACCAAACCTGGCTAATTTTTGTATATTTAGTAGAGACGAGGTTTCACCATGTTGGCCAGGCTGGTCTCGAACTCCTGACCTCAGGTGATCCACCCGCCGCAGCCTCCCAAAGTGTTGGGATTACAGGCGTGAGCCACTGTGCCTGGCTGTTGCTTTTTTTTTTTTTTTTCCTGAGATGGAGTCTCCCACTGTCGCCCAGGCTGGAGTGCAGTGGTGCGATCTCGGCTCACTGCAACCTCTGCCTCCTGGCTTCAAGAGATTCTCCTGCCTCAACCTCGCAAGTAGCTGGGATTACAGGCGCACGCCACCACACACGGCTAATTTTTGTATTTTTAGTAGCGACGGGGTTCCACTATGTTGGCCAGGCTGGTCTCAAACTCCTGACCTGGTGATCCGCCCACCTCGGCCTCCCAAAGGCTATTCTTAAATAAACTTTGCCATCTGGTAGCAAGAAAGCTACCAACAGTCTAGGCTGACCTCTAACCCCGCAAGGGGACTAGAGTGTATCATTCTCAATGTTTTCAGCGTTTTAGGCCTCTCATTGGATCCTCGAGTCAAGATATGTCTCACTGTAAGGGGTGAAATATGCTGATTGGTCAGAGCTGGTCACATGCTCACCCCTGCAGTCCAACCCACCCAAACCACATTAAAAAGTGAAGAGTAGTTCCCACTCAGTACTCTTACCCCAAGAAGGCGTTACACACTTACGTCCATTTCATGGTCATATTTATTCTTACTGCTATTAATGACCACAGTAAAGGTGACTTTGTGAGTCTCTGGGACAAGGGAGAACGAGTTTGAGTGGGTGGGACAGAAAGAGGGAAGCATCTTAGGATGAAAGAACAAGTGACCAGTGGGTCTGGGGCAGGAGGAGACGCTGTTGAAGAATCTGAGAGACTAAGGGAGATTCTTGCAGAGTTTGTCAAAATTAGGGTTACTACACATGTCCCTGGGGCTAAGACTGGAATTACATTACATTCTGAAGGGGTTACTAAGTGACTAGGAGGCAACAGACAGGCAAGGTGTGGCCAAAAAGGCTTCACTATCTTTCAAGGAAGACATATTGGAAGAACCTAAAACCAGGGCATGGTGGACCAGGAGATAGGAAATGAATTATTAAGATGCTGTCCAAGTGGAAGTCACAACTTTGGACACTTGATGATAATTAAAAGTGGGTGGGGGAAGAGGGCCAGGTCCTCCTGTGCTTCTGGGACTTTCTGGGTGAGTGTTGGCCATGCCAGCAGCTGCCCTTCTGATCTCCAAGGGGCTGGGGGTTCCACGTTGTCATGGCTGGACGTGTACCAAGTCAAGCTCTGTTCCAGAAATCCTTATCACTGCTGGTGGTGAAAACGTGCCCCCCATTCCCGTTGAGACCTTGGTTAAGAAGAAGATCCCCATCATCAGTAACGCCATGTTAGTAGGAGATAAACTGAAGTTTCTGAGCATGTTGCTGACGCTGAAGGTAACATGGGTTTTCTGTCATTGGGGGAAGTCTCTGCAGCCGCTCTTACGTTCCCTGGCCCCACCCCAGGGTCAAGAGGATGCAGCTGTGGGTTCAAGACCCACTTCTTGGTCTGTGGGCCTGGGGAGGGGTGCTGGTCAAGGAGTATGTGTGGTGACAGAGGTGTCCGGGGGCAGTGTGAGATGAATCAGATGAGCGGAGAACCTCTGGACAAGCTGAACTTGGAGGCCATCAACTTCTGCCGGGGTCTGGGAAGCCAGGCATCCACCGTGACTGAGATTGTGAAGCAGCAAGACCCCCTGGTCTACAAGGCCATCCAGCAAGGCATCAATGCTGTGAACCAGGAAGCCATGAACAATACACAGAAGATTCAAAAGTGGGTCATCTTGGAGAAGGACTTTTCCATCTATGGTGGAGAGCTAGGTGAGTGGCCATGACGTTTGGAGACTGGTCCCTTGTTAGCATCCGGGACTGTGTGGGCTCTGAAGAGACGGGTCCTTTTCTGAAGGTCAGAGGATCTATGAGACCAGCCAGGGACCAGGAGAGGGATGCTGCCACCTCTAGCTAACTGGTCCCCAGCTCCTCATCTTGGAAATAAAATCCAAACTCCTTACTATAGCTCTACACAATCTCTCTCCTGCTGACCTTTCATTCACTCTGCACCAACTCTATGGGCTTTCTTGATGTTCCTGCAGCTCTCTGGGCTTTGTCCAACTGTAAGGCCTTTGCACTTGCCAGTCTGCCTCCCTGGTAATACCCTTCCCCCTCAATTCCTTGCCTGGATGGCTCCTTCTCATGGTCCAGGTCTCACCCTACAGGCCTCTTCCTCCTCAGAGCAGCCTTGTTACAGGACCACCAGGTTTGTATGCCCACTGCACACTAATATACCAATACACTGAGACAGCAAGGGATGCAGCAAAGACAGAGTTTAATTATGGCCAGGCACAGTGACTCACACATGTAATCCCAACACTTTGGGAGGCTGAGGTGGGCAGACTGCTTGAGCCCAGGAGTTTGAGACCAACCTGGGCAACATGGTGAAATACTATTTCTACAAAAAAATACAAAAATTAGCTGGATATGGTGGCATGTGCCCAGCTACTCAGGAGGCTGAGAGGATCACTTGAGCCCGGGGAGGTCAAGGCTGCAGTGAGCCACGATCATGCCACTGCACTCCAGCCTAAGCAATGGAGACCCTGTCTCAAAAACAAAAAATCAAACAACAAAAATAAAAATAAAAAAGGAAATTAAATTCCCTTGCAGGGAAGCCAACTGAGATGGAAAGAACCCTCAAATCTCTCTTTGAGGAATTCTGGGCTGGGGTTTTAAGGGGATCTTTGGGGGTGAAGGGCTGGAAAATTAGAGTCATTGATTGGTTCGGGTAAGGGGGATGAAATCATCTGGATGTGGAAGCTGCATTCTTTGGTAATTCAGCTCCTGTGGGGTCCTTCAGATCAGTGGGCATCAGTAGTTTCACTGGTATGCAGGACTTGAAAAGATATCTCAAATGGAAAACTTAACCTTTCACAATGCTTAATATGTTATCTGTAGAACAGTTAAGGGGAACTATATCTTGTGACTGGGTTTTTTTTGTGTGTGTGATTCTGGGGCAATAGGCAGACAGCTAGCTATGAGGAAGGGGTCAGAGAGCAAACTGACCTAATGATGAATGTTGAGTGTGTTGTAAGTATGGCTGATTTTAGTTTCTCCCCCTCCCTTCTTCTCTGATTAATATTATAAAGTTTTTAGGAATGGTTTCAGCCTTCCCTGACCATGCTGGCTTAAGTGGCTTGCCATTGTCCTTAATATTTCACCCTGTAGCTCACTGTCACCCCCATTATACCACCTTGTCTTCTTTAAAGCATCAGAACATGAAATTATTCTCTGTATGAGTCTTATTTTTGCCTCTCTTTCCCTATGAGGGAAGGGCTCACTCCAGAGTGGGGATACTGGATTCTACCAATGTACTTTCATTTGGGAGTTTGCTCTCAGTGCTTGGCTGTAATCTGACGGTGTGGATGGAAGAGTCAGAGCAAGCATGTGGCATTGAACAACCTGGGTTGAAATCCTGTCCCCTCTACACAGGGAAGTGACTTGTCCTACTGAGCCTTGTTTTTTGTTTGTTTTGAGACAGTCTCGCTCTGTTACCCAGGTTGGAGTACAATGGCATGATCACGACTTGCCGCTGCAGCCTTGAACTCCCAGGCTCAAGCAATCCTCCCACCTCAGCTTCCTGAGTAGCTGGGACGAGTGTGCTCCACCACGTGTGGCTATTTTCTTTTTGTTTTGTAGAGATGGTGTTTTGCCGTGTTGTCCAGGCTGGTGGTCTTCTCAACTATAAGCTGAAAAACAGTCCTTGTGGGGTTGCTTGAGACACGCAGAGAGGTCATCAATGCCCCTGGTGACTCAGAGGCTTTCAACGAAAGTCCTGGGCTGAGGGAGCAGACAACTCCCAATTTGAGTCTTGATTCTGCCATGCACTTGCTGGCTGACCTCAGAGGAACTGGTCCTCTCTATGTTCCAGTTTCCTCACCTGTAAAATGGGGATGGGGCATGGTTTGAGATGATGATATCCCTCCTCCATTGGGTACACAGTCCACATCAGGCACAGAATGCAGCGTGCTCTTCACCTTCCACCTCACAGAATCCTCACCACAGCTGAAGGACCACATGGAAGTTTTATCATCCCCATACAGATGACAAAAGTTACACACCCTGAAAGTCAATGGCACAGCCAGCCACCCAGCCTAGCCCGAGGCATGGGACTCTGTTGCCTGGTCATGCATGGGTGTATGGAATTTTCTTTTATCTCCGTAACTCAATTGATTTCTCCTTTCTCAATAGGTCCAACGATGAAACTTAAGAGACATTTTGTAGCCCAGAAATACAAAAAACAAATTGATCTCATGTACCACCGACAGCTTTGATGGAGCTGCTGTCACCTGTTCTGATGGTGAGATTCAGTTGCTTGGCTTTGCTGGGCTATGCATTCAGAGTCCAAGAGAGGGCTCCACTGTGTGGCAGGCAGATCTGTGATTGGAATTGCAGAACACACAGACACAGACACACACAGTTGCAGTGGGTTCTGAGCAGCAGGCTTCAACTCATACCAGGGTCATGGTAGGGTATGTAAACTCCTTCAACTAGCCACCAATGATGTGAGCGGTGCTTCCCGCCTTTTCTATTTGTTTCTAGAAAGTAGGAGGCAATAAATCCCAAATGTCTCTTTGGGTCTTATTTGGAGAAGGCCTTTTGTCAGAAACTTTAGTGGAGAAAGTTCTACTTGCCAGGAATCCAAGGAATGAGGTGTGTTGGCCCATTACACAGATTAATAAGGGATGGAGGCTTGAACTTCCACTACCCACCATTTCTCCTCTCCTCTCCTCTCCCCAAGGCATGTGCAGAGGGAGCCTCCATGACACCATGAATCACTGATAGTTTTTTTTGTTTGTTTTCTTCACTAGATGCACAATGCAGGCAGAAAGTAGAATGCATCTTCAATTGTCCTATAGGCTGCCTGTAACCTTCTCCTGGGCAAATTGTTCTAATGCCACCAGCCAACCCATGTTTTAGTTTGCTGGGGCTACATAACAAAGTACCACAGACTGGAGGGCTTAAACAACATAAATGTATTGTCTCACAGATCTGCATGCTAAAACTGTGAGATTGAGAGGCTGATTGGCTTGGTTCCTTCTGAGGGCTGTGAGGGGAGGATCCATTCCAGACCTCTCTCCTTGGCTTGCTGATGGCTGTCTTCTCTCTGTGTCTTCACATCATCTTCCCTGTGGGTGTCTCTGTGTTCAAATTTCCCTTTTATAAGGACAGGTTAATAAGATTAGGGCTCACCCTAATGACCTCATTTTAACTTCTGTAATGATCCTGTTTCCAAAGAAGTTATATCCTGAGGTACTAAAGGTTAGGACTTCAACACGTGAACTGTGGAGGGGTACAACTCAGCCTGTGACTCATCACATCCATTGTCCTTTGTTCAGTGTTAACTGGTTTAACCCTTCTGCACCTTCATGTGTCAATGTCTTGTGGGTGGGCCCAGCAGTTCAACGTACCACATTCATAATTCTTCATCTTTCGTGAGATTTCCAATTTCACTTTCCAGTTGAATGAGAAACCATTGGACATTGATGCAGGAGTGAGAGATGGACCCTCTTATACCAGTGCTGTCCAATATAGCAGCCACTGGCCACAATGTGGCCTGTCCAAACCAAGATGTGCTGTAATACATAAAACACACACTGGGCTTCAAAAGCTCAGCACTATATATATATTTATAATATATATATTATACATATTATATATATATAAATAAAATATCAGTATTTTAAAATTTTGATTACATGTTGAGATGATATTCTGGAATACTGGGTTACATAAAATATTTATTATTAAAAGTACTTTTACCAGTTTTAAATTTTTATTTACTTTTTAGAGACAGGATCTTGCTCTGTTGCTCAGGCTAGAGTGCAGTGGTACATTCGTACCCAGTGTTTTAAATGTTTTTGTGGGGATAAGGTCTTTCTATGTTGCCCAGGTTGGTCGCAAACTCCAGGCCTCAAGCGACCCTCCTGCTTCAGCATCACAAAGTGCTGTGATTACAGGTGTGAGCCATTGTGCCTGGCCAAGTTCCTTTTTTAAAAATGTGGCTGCTAGGAGAAAGGCGTGAACCCGGGAGGTGGAGCTTGCAGTGAGCTGAGATTGCGTCACTGCACTCCAGCCTGGGAGACAGAGCGAGACTCTGTCTCAAAAAATATAAATAAGAATGTTTAAAAAGTGGCTGCTATATATTATTAAATTGCATAGGTGGCTCCAGTAATGTTTCTTTTGGATAGTGCCACTCTAAAGTTCATTGTGGGGAGATTTTGGGTGATGGCCAATTTATAAATGGATCAATTCACTGGGGAATATTTTCATCATATGGTGACTGTGGGATCTTGGAGACTGAATGCACATATTACGAGAATCCCCCAGTGATAACTTGTGTTTCTCCTCTTTGCAGCCTTCGGCAGGAAGACCTCATTGCAATAAGTGAAATGCTGCTCTGGGTAGAAGCTCTTCCTGCTGTTTTTAAGGAGCCACATTCCTCCTTGGTCAGTTTCTTGATTGTTCGTCTGTTGAAGAGGTGCTCCCTAGAAGAACCTGCCATACGTTTCAAAGCATGAAAATCATCGTAGATCTTTCTACGGACCTTCAAGTCATGACCCCAGGGAAGCCTTACTGGGAAGTCTACCAAGAGCTGCCTGATTTGGAAGAAAGATCTGAACTTGTGGGTTCCCATTTGATTTTTTTTTTCTCCTCAGGGGACTTAAAGAGACATTAGAAAGAAAAAGCCTTCACAGATTTGAAGAACTGGGCCCCCAAATGAACTCACCTGCCTGGAAGCAACTGGGAAACCCTTCCAATAAGTTCTGATAATAAAGCACTTCAGGGCCCCATGTCTTGATTTTTGGCTTGACACAAATACTTCGTCCTTTATTTAGTGTGATGGGGAGGGACTTGGCCTCTGAAATCGGTTCTGGGTTCAGACTGTGACCAGCTGTGATTTCAACTGTCTGAGGCTCAGAGATTTTAAATCTGGAAAGTAGATCCCCATCTCGGAGGGTGGCCATGGAAGTTCATGGAGATGATGTACAGGGAATGCAGTGTCTGACTCCAGAAAGTCCTCGGTATGAGTTAATGGTTATCATCAACACAGTCAGTCTTGGTTAACTCAGGAGTCAAGGTATGACTCTTGACTAATTCCATCATTAGGGAGGAGTTTTGCTGTTGTGGTAAAATTCAATAAGAACAACTGAAAGAAGATAGTTTATTCCTCTCCCATCCAACAGTCCGTTATAAGCAGACCAGACCTGAAACGGCATATTCATAGTGTGTCCCTGAAATATTAGTAGGGAGAGTGGGAGAGGGAACATCTCCCAGGCTGGAGAGAAACAGCTTATCAGGAGCAACAAAACTCCCAGTGTCTCTTAAGGTTCTAGATACTGATCAGAGGCAGGCCAGAGACCCTTTTGAGTTCCATTTTTTAAATACACCAGAAATTTAAAATGGCATTCTCCTTGCAAAAAAAAAAAAAAAATTAACGCAATGCAGATAAGGCTAATGTCAACTTTGAGTGCTGTATTAGGCCATTCTTGCACTGCTATAAAAGAAATACCTGAGATGGGGTCATTTATAAAGAAAAGAGGCTTAATTAATTAGCTCATGGTTCTACAGTCTTTACAGAAAGTATGGTGCTGGTGCCTGTTCAGCTTCTGGTGAAGCCTCAGGGAGCTCGCAATCATGGCAGAGGGCAAAAGGGGAGCAGGCATGTCTCATGGCGAAAGCAGGAGCAAGCCAGAGGGAGTGCCACACATTTTTAAATGACCACATCTTTCCAGAACGCACTATCGTGAAGACAGCCCCAAGCCATGAGGGATCTGGCCCCCGCCGTGACCCAAACACCTCCACCAGTCCCCACCTCCAGCACTGGGGATTACAGTGCAACATGAGATTTGGGCAGGGACAAATATCCAAACCACATCAATGGCCCTCCTCAACTATTTGGTGGGCTTTTACTTTTTAATAAGTTAGTACAGTTGGTCCTCATTATTTGCCGATTCCGTATCTGCAAATTCGCCTCACCGCTAAAATTTGCTTGTAAACTCCAAATCAATATTTATGGCACTTTAGAAGTCATTCCAGGACATACACAGGAGTGAAAAATTTGAGTGGCCGACTGTACATTCCCATCTGAGGTTGAACAAGGCGATGCTCTGGCCTCTTGTTTCAGCTGTCACACTGTAAACAGTACCCTTTCTGAGGTATATCTCACGCCACATTTTCTGCATTTTCATGTTTCTGTTAGTAAACCTTTTTGAGTTTTTTTAAAAATAGAGCCAGGGCCTCAGTCTGTCACCCAGGCTGGAGTGCACCGGTGTGATCTCAGCTCACTGTAACTTCAAATTCCTGGGCTCGAGGGATCCTCTCCTGTCTTGGCCTCCTAAAGCACTGGGGTTACAGGTATGAGCCACTGAAATCAGCCAAACCCTTCTGATTTTATCCATGACTATACTGTACAATTTTGGGTCAATATAATTCTGTTTTATAGCTTGTTTCTACTGTCCATGTGATCTCCCCACTTTTAGGTTTTCTAGGTAGTTAATGTTGGTATATGGAAAAGCTGTTGATTTTTGTATGTTAATATTATATTTAGACACCCCACTGCTAACCTATTTCTCAAAATGTGTAAGCTTTTTACAGAGATGTGCATATCTTTTGCAAATATTTTTTCACTTCCTTTTCAATGTAGATTCCTCCTCAAGGAAATACAAATGGTTGATTATGTCAAGTGAGGGAAGCTCAAATACAGGAGAGGAATGTATGTGTTTTCTATAATGATTCTCACCCTGGTCTCACTGTTCTCTTAATGTTCTCTCAATGTTTTTTGAGAAACGACAAGAATCTGCTATCGTCAGGAAGGCTTTTAAAATTTAACTGTGGTAAAATATACGTAACATAAAATGTGTCGTTTTAACCCTTTGTTATTACACAGTTCAGTGGCATTAAGCACATTCACATCGTAGTACAACCATCAACACGACACATTTCTAGAAGTTGCATCTTTTCAAACAGAAACTTTGGATCCATCAAACAATTCCCCGTTTCCCCTTCCCCTGAAAGCTATCATTCTACTTTCTGTCTCTTGAATTTTACTACTTTAAGCACCTTAAAAGTAAAATTGTAGGCTGGGTGCGGTGGTTCATGCCTGTAATCCCAGCACTCTGGGAGGCCGAGGAGGGTGGATCACGAGGTCAGGAGTTCGAGACCAGCCTGGCCTATATGGTGAAAGCCTGTCTCTACTAAAAATACAAAAATTAGCCAGACGTGGTGGAGTGCGCCTGTAGTCCCAGCTGCTCAGGAGGCTGAGGCAGAAGAATCACTTGAACCCAGGAGGCGGAGGTTGCAGTGAGCTGAGATCATACTACTGCACTCTGGCCTGGGTGACAGAGCGAGACTCTATCTCAAAAAAAAAAAAGAGGGGGTATTGTAAGAATATTTGCCATTTTCTGGCTGGCTTATTTAACTGAGGATAATGCCTTTAAGGGTCATCCTTTTAAAAAGTTTTTTCAATTTTTTAACAATTTTTTAAAAATAGAGACAGGGTCTCCCTATGTTGCCCAGGTTTGTCTTGAACTCCTGGCCTCAACTGATCCTCCCATCTCGGCCCCTCAAAGTGTTGGGATTACAGGTGTGAGCCACCATACCTGGTCTCATCCATGTTTAGCACGTGTTAAAATTTCTTTTTTCAGGCTGAGTAATATTTCATCATGTATGTATACACGTGTGTGTGTACACATATATACGTGGATAAATTTAATTTATCCGTTCATCCATCAATAGACCCTTGGGTTACTTCCCCCTTTAGGCTCTTGTGAATCATACTGCTGTGTATATGGGTCCATGGCATGGTTCAGGGTCCATGGCAGAAACACATTCAGTGCCCAGAAAAGAAACCATGGGTGTATAAATACCTCTTCACACCCCTGCTTTCAATTATGCTTGGTGGGTAAATGAATTCATAAAACCCCAGGCACAGCGACTCAAAGTCCTTCTCTAACTCAGCCTTCCGGGAGCCCAGGGCTCTGTTTCCTTGACCTCCATGATGCCCGCACCTTATTTACCTCCTCCATCTCACCACTCTTCTTCCAGTTCCCTTGTGAACTGTCTCACTCAAAGCCAACTGTGTGGAGCAGGACTCTGGAGTCCCTCCCGCTGCCAGACTTGCCCCTGGCTCTTCCCTGGGGACTGTCACCTTGCAGACCACTGGCCTGTCAGAGCAGTGAAGGGCCTTCTTGGGTAGACCCTCCCTGCCCTCTAAAACTGGTCTCTACAAAGAGGCAATGGGTCATGTCTCCATCGTGGCTGTGGGCCACGAGATCCACAGTGATGTCACCAGGTTGGCCATGGACAGGAACATTCTGGATATCTGGTCTAGAGACCACTGTCCCCCTGTGGCTAGAATCCCTGTGGCTAGAACAGGGGGAGTGACCAAGAAGATAAAAAGGTAGAGTCGCCGGGCGCGGTGGCTCAAGCCTGTAATCCCAGCACTTTGGGAGGCCGAGGCGGGTGGATCACGAGGTCAGGAGATCGAGACCATCCTGGCTAACATGGTGAAACCCCGTCTCTACTAAAAATACAAAAAACTAGCCAGCCGTGGTGGCGGGCGCCTGTAGTCCCAGCTACTCGGAGGCTGAGGCGGGAGAATGGTGTGAACCCGGGAGGCGGAGCTTGCAGTGAGCCGAGATCGCGCCACTGCACTCCAGCCTGGGCGACACAGCAAGACTCCATCTCAAAAAAAAAAAAAAAAAAAAAGGTAGAGTCCAGAGGAGGGCATATAGTGGCTCACGCCTGTAATCCCAGCACTTTGGGAGGCCGAGGCGGGTGGTTCACGAGGTCAGGAGGTTGAGACCATCCTGGCTAACATGGTGAAACTCTGTCTCTACTAAAAACACAAAAAATTAGCCAGGCATGGTGGCGGGGGCCTGTAGTCCCAGCTACTGGGGAGGCTGAGGCAGGAGAATGGCGTGAACCCAGGAGGCAGAGCTTGCAGTGAGCCGAGATTGCGCTACTGTACTCCAGCCTGGACCACAGCGAGAGACTCTGTCTCAAAAAAAAAAAAAAGGTAGAGCCCAGAGTGGGCACTGCCTTCCCAATGACAGAGGGGCATGAAAATATGTTGTGGACACGAGGGAGGGACTGGGAGCCCACATATGTCAGCTCCCCCTGGGGATGAACTAGGCTGCACACCAGGTGGGGAATGGGTGTGGTAGATTCATTTCCTTCCTTCCATGCTCCTTCTTCTCTTCACACCGGCCCCCAACCGCCTTCATCACGTTTTTCCCTTTCTTTCTTTCTTTCTTTTTTTTTTGGAGACAGAGTCTCCCTCAGTTCCCCAGGCTGGAATGCAGAGGTGCGATCTCAGTTCACTGCAACCTCCACCTCCCAGGTTCAAATGATTCTTTTGCCTCAGCCTCCCGAGTAGCTGGGATTACAGGTACCCGATACCATGCCTGGCTAATTTTTGCATTTTTAGTACAGATGGGGTTTCACCATGTTGGCCAAGCCTCAAGTGATCTGCCCACCTTGGCCTCCCAAAGTGCTGGGATTACAGGCATGAGCCACTGCACCCAGCCTGTTACCTCTTTATTTATTTATTTTTTTTATTTTTTTTAATGAGACGGAGTCTCATTATGTCACCCAGGCTGGAGTACAGTAGTGTGATCTCGGCTCACTGCAACCTCCACTTCCTGGGTTCAAGAAATTCTCCTGCCTCAGCGTCCCGAGTAGCTGGGACTGCAGGTGTGCACCACCACGCCCGGCTAATTTTTGTATTTTTTAGTAGACACAGGATTTCACCATATTGAACAAGCTGGCCTCAAACTCCTGACCTCGTGATCCGCCCGCCTCGGCCTCCCAAAGTGCTGGAATTACAGGCGTGAGCTCCGGGCCCGGCCGCTTTTTACCTCTTTTAAGATGCTTCTCCCTCCTTCCTTTGCCTGGTCAGTGTCTACCCACTGTTCAGAGAAGCCTTCCCTGGTCACCCCCATGACTCGGCGGGAATCCTGTGCCTCCCTGTTGGACACTCCCACCCCCGCTGCCCGCTGTAGTTTCGTTTGAAGATCTGTCTGCCCGAGCCCAGCAAACTAGATGCCCCACACAAGAAGAAGAAAAACAAAGATACTTTGGAGACCATGTTTTCGGACAGATTCAGAGTCCATGACAGAAAGGCACTCAACACCCAGGAAAGAAAAACAGAGGTCGGGGTTCCTTGGCTCCTGGGTGAGGCTAGTGGGGTTCCCAAAGAAGCCAGTTTGAGATTGGGGGATCTAGAGCTTCAGGGCTGGCCAAGGGCAGTTCAGCCAGTGTCAGGATCCTTTAGGGTTCAATCTGTCTCTTCAGAAGTCGCCTGATGGGATAGGGGCATGGAAAGCACGGCCACAGGGTGCCAGGTTGGGTGTATGGGGGCTTGGGGGGTGCAGGTGGTTAGTTGTCAGAAGGGTCCAGTCCCTGGGGAGGATACGGCGCCCGGCAGGGACAGTGTGGGCCTGCAGCTGACCTGTCTGCTTGCTGGTGGGTTTCCTGCTGAACTCCTCTCTCTGGGTCAGTGCGTCTTACTGTCCACCTGTCCCCTGCATCCCCTTCTGTGCCTCGCTGGTCATCTCTTTCTCCCTTGGCAATCCACTTCATACCTCACGCCCCCTCTGTCTGCCATCTCTCAGTGCCACGCCCCCGCCTGTGCCCCCATCTCTCCCTGGTTTTGCCACTGACACCCCACCTGCTCGCCTCTCTCTAGGTCCACTGGGGGTCTCCGGACGCCGCTGACCCGCCTGTCCGCAGGCTGAGCTACCTGGACCACGGAGCGCGACGAGGAGGCGCGACTGCGGCTCAGCAAGGACTAGGTTAGCAACGAGACACTCCTCACCGTGCACGACATGGTCGCAAGCACGGCCATCAAGTACGCCAACAACATCGCGCCCGGCTCCAACTACAGAGACAGCTGCCACCTGCTCACCTACTTCGAGTACCACGAGCAGCACCCGTGCGTCGCCAAGTCTTTCTTCAAAGTACCGCCAGGCGGCCCGCGCCTGCGCGCCTCTCTCGCCCCTCCTGCGCCTGCGCGCCTCTTCTACACCCACCCTCCTGCGCCTGCGCGCCACTTACTTCACCTCCTGCACCAGCGCACCGCTCCAGGGCCTTTCTTCCCCCGCCCCTCCCCACCTCCTGCGCCTGCGCGCCTTTCCTGCCCTCTGGTACGCCTGCGCACCGCTCCGGCCCACCCGCTTCTGCGCCTGCGCGCTGCTGCAGGGCCTTCCTCCCCCCGCCCCCCGCCTCCTGCGCCTGCGCGCCACTCCTTCCCTCCTGCGCCTGCGCGGTGTTACTCTCCCGTAGCTGCCTCTTGTCTGACCCGCATGTTTGTTTGAATGGATTCCCTGAGGCTGCCTGAGAGCCAGAGATGAAAAGCTGCAGCCTTAGGGGGCCCGGTTCGGATCCCAGAGCAGCCATTAGCTATGTTTCTCTTGCACGAATTACTTTGCCTTTGTGCCTCTGTTTCCCCATATGAAGAGTTTACATATACATGTATATGTAAAGGCCAGGCGCGGTGGCTCACGCCTGTAATCCCAACACTTTGGGGCCCGAGGCAGGCGGATCACTTGAGGTCAGGAGTTTGAGACCAGCCTGGCCAACATGGTGAAGCCCTGTCTCTACTAAAAATACAAAAATTAGCCAGGCATGGAGGTGCATGCCTGTAATCCCAGCTACTCGGGAGGCTGGAGGCAGGAGAATCACTCAAACCCGGGAGGCAGAGACAGTGAGCCGAGATGGTGCTACTGCACTCCCGCCTAGGCAACAACAGAGCGAGACTCTGTCTCAAAAGAAAAAAAGAGAAGAAAAGTCATTCCAATACCCATAATAAACTGGATCTTCAAGTAAAAATACTGTTAAAAATTTAAAAATTAAACATAAAAATATGTATAATTAGATATATACATTTAAAATATAGTTGTTATAAATGCACAGTATATAAAACATCTGTTTATGGATAAATTTTATGTGTGCTATACTTTTATGTTAAATTTAATATAAAATATGTTCATTTATATTAGCATTTTGTATGTAAATATACAAAATATAACAGCAGCTAGCTCACAGCTTTGCTGCATGGATTCAGTGAGTTTACACACATTCAATAGCTCTGGCACACACAAAGCATTGCACCAGCATTCACTATTTATTATTTTTATGGTTCTTTTTCGTTTTTGTTTTTGAGACAGAGTCTCGCACTGTCGCCCAGGCTGGAATGCAGTGGTGCGATCTTGGCTCACTGCAACCTCCGCCTTCCGGGTTCAAGCAATTCTCCTGCCTCAGTCTCCCGAGTAGCTGGGATTACAGGTGCCTGCCACCACATCCAGCTAATTTTTTGTATTTTTAGCAGAGACAGGGGTTTCACCATGTGGACCAGGCTGGTCTCAAACTCCTGACCTCAAGATTCGCCCACCTTGGCCTCCCAAAGTGCTGGGATTACAGACGTGAGACACCATGCCCGGCCATTTTTATGGTTTTTATTGTGTCTCTTCTCCAGTGGCACGTCCTCAGCGAGGTCTTTCCTTGCTCCCCTGGTTCCCCAGACCTACCCCCTTCCCCCTCTCTGTGACAGTGCCTTTAAAAGTTGTCTGCTCAGGGCCAGGCACGGTGGCTCACGCCTGTAATCCCAGCATTCTGGGAGGTTGAGATGGGCGGATCACTTGAGGTCCGGAGTTTGAGACCAACCTGGGCAACATGGTGAAACTCTGTCTCTACTAAACATACAAAACAATTAGCCAGGCATGGTGGCACACCTGTAATCCCAGCTACTTGGGAGGTAGAGGTTGTAGTGAGCCAAGATCATGCCACTGCACTCCAGCCTGGGCGACAGAGCAAGACTCTGTCTCAAAGAAAAAAAAAAAAAATCTTCCCAGTTTTTATCATGATGGCTACAAGCTACCATGGCCGTTTGTTTATTTGGTCATTTCCCTGAGGGCGAGCGGCCGGATTGCCTTGTTGTTGTACCAGCGCCAACCCTCTGATGTTTGTTGAATGAATGAACACCCATTTCTCAGATTAGGAAAGGGGATAAGAGACCTCCTGTGACTTGTTCAGTCCATGTAATAAACAACTAAATTATGCAATAGGTAGACAGAGGTCAGTAATTCAGAGGAATCCAAAGCATGTAAAGGAGAAAACTGCTGAGGTGGGGGCAGAATTTAAAAATATGGCGGCTAGCCAGGTGCGGTGTCTCACCCCTGTAATCCCAGCACTTTGGGAGGCTGAGGAGGGCAGATCACTTGAGGTCAGGAGTTCGAGACCAGCCTGGCCAATATGGTGAAACCCTGTCTCTACTAAAAAATACAGAATTAGCTGGGTATGGTGGTGCACACCTGTAATCCCAGCTACTTGGGAGGCTGAGGCAGGAGAATCGCTTGAACCTAGGAGCCGGAAGTTGCAGTGAGCTGAGATCATGCCACTGCACTCCATCCCGGGCAACACAGTGAGACTCTGTCTCAAAAAAAAAAAAAAAAAGGAAAAAAGAAAAGAAAAACATGGCTAAGGAGAACCTCACTGTGAGAAAGAGATATTTCAACAAAGACTTCAATGAAGAGGAAAGATCTAGGGGACGGTGTTCCAGGTCAAGGGGAGTTTGTGCAAAGGCCCTGAGGCAGGACAGTGCATGCTGTGTTGAAGGAATAGGGAGGAGGCCTGTGTGGCTGGAGCAGAGTGAGGGAGGGAGGGGGTGGGGAAGGTCGAGAAGTGCCTGGTGGGCCTTGGGGAGAATGTGGCTTTTACCTGAGGGGAGGGGGACTGGGAGCCATGGAGGCAGAGAAGGGATGTACCCTGAACTCAGGTGCTCTCTGGCTACTGTGGGGAGGACAGACTGAGTAGAAAGAGACCAGCTGAGATTGAGATGCTGATAGTTTGGACCAAGGTGTAGCAGGGGAGAGGGTGAGAAGCGTTCGGATTCTGAAAGCAGAGACCACAGAATTTCTCGGTGTCTCAGCAGAACCCACTGAGAATGACCAAAGTTTCTGGTCGGTGCCACTTGAAGGATGGAGCTGCTGTTGTCTGAGATTATGGAAGGTTGGAGTGGAGGGAGGAGGTTTAGGGACAAGGGCTATTAGTAATATCCCTCCCCTAGCTGGGCTCCCCTAGCTGGGTTTGAGATGTGTGTTAGACGAGGAAATGAGGGGTGGGCAGCTGTATCCAAGAGTCTGCAGTGGCGGGGAGGGGCCCCACCTGGATCCGATGGGCTCACCTGAGTGAATGGAACCAAGAGAGTTACACCATCTTAAATTATCAGGTGGACACTTATGTCAGCACAGATAATCTCAGTGCACAGGCAGAGCCTGAGCTACCAGGGTGTTCACCTCAACATTTTACCTAATAAAAGTGAAACCAGGCTGGGCGTGGTGGCTCATACCAGCTTGGACGACATAGTGAGACCGCCATCTCCAAAAAATATGAAAATTATGGTGGCATGGTGGTGCACATGGAGTCCTAGCTACTCAGAAGGCTGAGGTGGGAGGATCGCTTGAGCCAAGGAGGTGGAGGCTGCTGTGAGCCATGGAGGCACCACTGCACTCCAGCCCTGGGTGACAGAGCAAGACCCTGTCTCTTTTATTTATTTATTTGTTTATTTTTGAGACGGAGTCTCGCTCTGTCACCCAGGCTGGAGTGCAGTGGCACGACCTCGGTTCACTGCAAGCTCTGCCTCCCGGGTTCACGCCATTCTGCTGCCTCAGCCTCCCGAGTAGCTGGGACTACAGGCGCCCACCACCGCGCCCGGCTCATATTTTGTATTTTTTGTAGAGATGGGGTTTCACCGTGTTAGCCAGGATGGTCTCAATCTCCTGACCTCATGATCCGTCCCAAAGTGCTGGGATTACAGGCGTGAGCCACCGCACCTGGCCAAGACCCTGTCTCATTAAAAAAAAGAAAGAAAGAAAGAAAAAAAAAAAAGTGGAACCAACAACAAAGAACCCAGCAGCCAGAGCCTACGTATCAGCCAATAAGGGGGATGATTAAATCATGACATCTCTATACTACACGACATTATGGAAGTGTTAGATTTGATATTGCAGAGAAATATTTAAAGACTGGGGGAAACAGTCAAGATGAATGGTTTTGTGAACAAAGGCAGGTACGTATGTGTAGTATTGCCCTGGCTCTGTGAAGTATGCGTGCTTAAAAATGTCAGGAAGGTATTTTGTTTGCAGTTCTTTTTTCCAGGATTTCTCAATCTCCGGGCCGTTGTCCTCAGGGGCCGGATCATTCTTTGTGGTGGAGAATGTCCTGTGAGTATCTCGTCTCTATCAAAGCCAGTGGCGCTTCATTCCCGGAGCTATGACAACCCCTAATGTCTCCAAGTATTACCAAAAGTCCCCGGAGGAACAGAATTGCCCCCTGGCTGAGAGCCCCAGTTCTAGATGAATGTGTGGTTGCTTGTCATGGGGGGGATGCGTTATTTTATCAGAGAAAACAACAACAACAACAACAAACAAAACAAAACAAAACAAAAAAAACAGAAGAAACAGGACAAGCGAGGTGGTTGTAATCCCAGTGCTTTGGGAGGCCAAGGCGAGTGGATCGCCTGAACCCAGGAGTACAAGACCAGCCTGGGTGACATAGTGAGATCCCGTCTCTACAAAAAATTAAAAATTAAAAAATTACCCAGGTGTGGTGGCGTACACCTGTAGTCCCAGCTACTTAGGGGACTGAGGCGGGAGGATGGCTGGGGCTGGGGGAGGTCGAGGCTGCAGTGAGCCATGATTGCGCTATTGCATTCCAGCCTGGGCAAGAGAGCAAGATGTTGTTTCAGAAAAAAAGAAAAAAAAGAAGAAGAAGAAAGAAGAAACAGGCAACAGAGAAAAGGGAGCCAAAGGTTCTCAGCCTGAGGCTCCCGGGCAGGTGGGAGGGGATGGCTGAGCCTCCTAGTGCCTCACAAGGACCTCCTCCCCTAGCTGGGCCTGGAGCGCTTCCACGGCGTGGGGATCATGGGTCTCAACTCAGAAGAGTGGGTCATCACCAGTATTGGTGCCATCATGGCAGGGTAAAGGGCACATGGCCCCTCCCTGGAGCGTTTTGGGGGCAGGAACCCACCAGCCCACCTTCTATGGGGTCCCAAGGAAGAGTCCTCAGGACAGGGAGCTGACAAGGGCTCCCACTTAAGTCTATGCTTAGTGGGATTTTTCAACGGCCCAGTCCTGTGCATGCCCAGCTCACCCTTCCAGACATTCTCCACCTAGTGAACTCATATACATCCTGTGAAGCCCCACTCTCATATCCCCTCTCCTAGAAAGCCCTCCCCACTTCTCAAGGCTCTCCAGCACTGAGCCCTCTCTCCACCCATCCAGGACACTGGGGAACCCCTTGAGAGCAAGGTCCAAGCCTGGGCTGTCCCTGAATTCCACCTCCCAACAGGGTATGTTGTGTCAGGTGCTGGGGACTCCCAGGAACCTTGCACTCACCCAGCAGCGAGTAGCTGGGATTACAGGAATGCGCCACCACACCCGGCTAATTTTTTTGCCTTTTTAGTAGAGACAGGGTGTCACCATATCATCCAAGCTGGTCTCGAACTCCTGGCCTCAAGAGATCCACCCGCCTCGGCCTCCCAAACTGCTAGGATTACAGGCATGAGCCACCGTGCCTGGCTATCAATTTTAAATAATAATTAATATGCTAAGAGCTCTAATGGAAAAAGCGGACAGAACCTACAACAGGGGGGTTCTCGTAAGCAGAGAGATGGAAACTCTAAGAAATCAAAAGGAAATGGTCATCAAAAGCACTGACATAAAGCAAGCATGCTTCCAATGGGCTCGGCAGGGGACTGAAGCCGGCCGAGGAAATCATCAGTGAGCCTGAAGCCGGGTCAATAGAAACATCCCTCGCCGAAAATCTTAAGAGAAAAAAAGAGGCCAGGCACAGTGGCTCATGCCTATAGTCCCAGCACTTTAGGAGGCTGAGGTGGGAGGACTGCCTGAACCCAGACGCTCAAGGCCAGTCTGAGAAACTTAGCAAGACCCTGTCTCTATTTAAAGAAAAAAAAAAAAAAAGAAAATTGAGAAGAAAAAAGAAAAGACAAAAACACAACGAAATGGACAAATGTAAAAGAACCGCGGGACAATACAAAAACCGTAACATACACATAATGAGGGTTGGTTACAGATCTGAGGCTGAGGCCGGCGGATCACCTGAGGTCAGGAGTTTGAGACCAGCCTGGCCAACATGGTGAAACCCTGTCTCTACCAAAAATACAAAAATAGCCAGGCATGGTGGCAGACACTTGTAATCCCAGCTACTTGGAAGGCTGGAGGCAAGAGAATCACTTGAACCTGGGAGGCGGAGGAGGCAGTGAGCCGAGCCGGCACGACTGCACTCCAGCCTGGGCAACAAGAGTGAAACTCCATGTCAAAAAAGAGAAAAAGAAAAAAAAAGAAAAAACATTGCTGAGAATTCTCCAGGAACTCACCAAGTGCCAACAAGGAGACATTTAAAAAAAAAGTAAGGCCAGGTGCAGTGGCTTACTCCTGTCATCCCAGCACTTTGGGAGGCCAAGGTGGGAGGATCTCTTGAGCCCAGAAGTTCAACACCAGCCTGGGCAACATAGCGAGACCTCGTCTTTACAAAAATTTAAAAAAAAAAAAAAATTAGCTGGGCCTGATGGCACGTCCTTGTGGCCCCGGCTACTCAGGAAGCCAAAGTGGGAGGATTCCTTGAGCCTGGGAGGGTGAGGCTCCAGTGGGCCATGATAGCGCCACCCCACTCCAGCCTGGGTGACAGAGTAAGACTCCATCTAAAACAAAAACAAAAACAAATTAAAATTAAAATTAAAACTTCAGAACAACAGATAAAAATATTCTGAAACACAAGCTGATTCATTTATATGAAGAAAAAAGCATCCAAGAATATCTGGGGAAATTCTGAAGCAGAATTATAAAGGGAAACTACCACTACCAGACTTTTTTTGTTTTGTTTTGTTTTTGAGACGGAGTTTCGCTCTTCTTGCCAGGCTGGAGTGCAATGGCGCGATCTGGGCTCAACGCAACCTCCACCTCCCGGGTTCAAGCGATTCGCCTACCTCAGCCTCATGAGTAGCTGGGATTACAAGCATGCGCCACCACGCCCAGTAATTTTGTATTTTTAGTAGAGACGGGGTTTCTCCATGTTGGTCAGGCCGGTCTCGAACTCCCGACCTCAGGTGATCCACCCACCTCGGCCTCCCAAAGTGCTGGGATTACAGGCGTGAGCCACTGCATCCGGCCACACTACCAGATATTAATTAGGTCACACAGTGGCAGACATGCAAAGGTGAGTACTGTGCATATGAGGAAGCCAGGGAGAGACACAAACGTATGCAGGAATTGAAAAATACAACCAAAGATGGCATCTCAAATAAGTTAAGGAAAGACAGGTTATTCAATAAATGGGGTGGATCGCCTTGCATAGCTATTGGGGAAATAGAGTTGGGGCCCTCCCTCATGGCTAAATAAATTCCAGATGCAACAAATTGAAATGTGAGAAAGAAAGAGGGAAGGGAGGCAGGAAAAGGGGGAAGAATTGAATTCTTAGGAGAAATCAAGGGAGAACCTAAAAGAAAAACATCCTAAACAATAACAGCCCAAAAGCCATTTCAAGGAAAACTTGATAACTTGATAATGGATCACTTGAGGTTAGGAGTTCGAGACCAGCCTGGGTGAGAGTGAGACTCCATCTCAAAAAATAGTAATAATAAGTAAATAAATAAAAAAGAAAAAGAACGAGGCATGGTGGCTCACGCCTGTAATCCCAACACTTGGGAGGCCGAGGTGGGTGGATCATGAGGTCAGGAGTTCAAGACCAGCTAACCAAGATGGTGAAACCCCGTCTCTACCCAAAATACAAAAATTACCTGGACAAGGTGGCAGGCGCCTGTAATCCCAGCTACTCGGGAGGCTGAGGCAGGAGAATGGATTGAACCTGGGAGGCAGAAGTTGTGGTCAGCTGAGCTCGCATCGCTACACTCCAGCCTGGGTGACAATGCGAGACTCCGTCTCAAAAAAATAAAAATAAAAAAGAATCCTGGGCGAGTCGGCTTGCTGAGGCTGTTTCTTTTTCTGTAGACAGGGATGAAGCAGTGCCTGCCTCATGGAGTGCTTATGAAGAGTCCATGAGAGAACTCTTAGGGATTTTTTTTTTTGAGTTGGAGTTTCACTCTTGTTGCCCAGGCTGGAGTGCAGTGGTGAGATCTTGGCTCACTGCAAGCTCTGCTTCCCAGGTTCAAGCGATTTTTCTGCCTCAGCCTCCCGAGCAGCTGGGATTACAGGCGCCCGCCACCATGCCCAGCTAATTTTTTGTATTTTTAGTAGAGACAGGCTTCACCATGTTGGTCAGCCTGGTCTCAAACTCCTGACTTCAGGTGATCCACCCGCCTCAGCCTCCCAAAGTGCTGGGATTAGAGGTGTGAGCCACCTCTAGCCTTTTTTTTTTTTTTTTTTTTTTTTTTTTGAGACAGGTTCTCTCCTGTCACCCAGGCTGGAGTGCAGTGGTGCAATCTTGGCTCACTGCAACCTCTGCCTCCCGGGTTCAAGCAATTCTTGTGATTCAGCCTCCCAAGTAGCTGGGACTACAGGTATGCACCACTACGTCAGGCTAACTTTTGTAATTTTAGTAGAGACAGGGTTTCGCCATGTTGCCCAGGCTGGTCTTGGACTCCTGGACTCAAATGATCCACCCGCCTCGGCCTCCCAAAGTGCTGGGATTATAGGTATGAGCCACCATGCCTGGCCAGAAAGCCCTACCACATTTTTACACATCCGTAGTCCTTCCACTGCATCTTGGAGCGTCTGGGAACCCTGAAGGAACCACCATAGACCCTCTTTCACTCCATATTCCTACTTTAGGAGCTCAGACCCAAAACCATACCCCGAAGGCTCAAAAGAACCTTTCTCTGGTAAGGCACAGGGCAGGGAAAGCCACACTCTGATGCTGGGAATGGATTTTTTGGTTCCAGAGTAGAAAGGAGAAGACATGCTCCAGAGTCACCAGCGCTAAGCTGAGCCCAGCTGAGTCCCCAGCTGCTGCCTGCTGACAAAGGTGATCTCAGTCAGTGGCTGCCGCAGTGACTCTGCAATGTGGGCCGCTCAGGAATGGAACTCCTGCTCCTCTGGGTGGAGCTGGAGCTGGAGCACAGAGGACAGATCTGCTCAAATGGGGCCAGTGACAGCTTTGTCTCCTGGAGGTTCACTGAGCTCTGCCACACTGAGGCCAGAGAAAAACCCACCATAGGGAAACTGGGAGATGGCACGCTGGCTCCTGGGAAAAAATGTCTGCCTACCTTTTTCTTTCATCCATCCATCCATCCATCCATCCATCCATCCATCCATCCATCCATCCACCCACCCATCCATCCTTCTTTCCTTCCATCCACCCATTAATCCACCCATGGATCCATCCATCCATTCATCCATCCTTCTTTCCATCCATCCACCCATCTGCCGTTCCTTCCTTCCCTCCCTCCTTCCTTTCTTCCCTCCTTCCTTTCCTCTCTCCTTCTTTCCTTCCTTTCTTCTCTCCTTCCTTCCTTCCTTCCATCCACCCATCAATCCATCCATCCTTCCATCCTTTCTTCCACCCACCCACCCATCCGTTCATCCATGGTCCACCCAACCAATCATCCACTCATCCATCAAACCATCCGTCCATTCACCCATACACCTTATGAAACCAAGTTTTCTTCTCAACCCAAACCTTGCTGCCTGCTTCCAAGTAGAGAGCACAGCATCAGAAGCAGGATGCGAGCCAAATTCTCTGCCCTCTTGAATTGCTGGTGGCGTCGCCTCCAGCCTTGTTCACACTCCCCGCCCCCACCAGGCTTGGTCCCAACCCTCCTTCCCCTTCTTGGTCACTGATCTAGGAGCACCGGGACAGGCAGTCGGGGCAGGGGGCCCCAGGCTACCTCGCACGCCTGACCACTGACTCGACACAAGGAACGCGGCAGATGCATGGGTCTGCTTTCCCATCTGACTTTATTTCACTTTTTTTTTCTATAAAACTCCTCCATAATTTCACAATTTAACAAAAGTTTAAAATCCAGGAAAGAAACAATCCTGTAACTCGTTACAAACACGATTCTCCTTATTCCTTTTATCCAGGAGTTGGTCTCGGGCCGATGAGTGTCCTAGTTCCTAGTGAGACACATTCTTTGTAAAAACCCTTATGGGCAAGAAAGGTATTCGATACCATTTGCTTTCCGGCGTCGGTTTACATTTTTGTTCAGGAGAGAGCAAAACACAGAGATTTGCACTGGGGGCAGGCGGCTTAACACGAAACACGTGGCAATCACAAAGTGCCGGGCCCCTTCCTATGGAAGTGTCCCCAGAGCCCTCGAGGGCCCAGCTGCCGGGCAGCTGGGGTGGGGTGGGAGAGCAGCTGGGGATGCTGCTTTTGGAGCCCATGCTGCCCGGCACGTCCATCGGGTGGTCACGGAGCCAGCCCTGGGCCCAGAGCAGCTCTGGAGGACAACGTGAGGCCTTCCGGCCAGAGGAGGTAACTGAGAACTGGGTTGGTGCTTCCGGAGGCCTTGGAAACCGCAGGAAGGGCCAGACGCCACCACTGAGAGCAGGCGGGGGAGCCCGGCCCTCCTCTGGCTGAGCGGAAGGCTGCTCGAGTCGCTGTGTGGATCCTGGGGGGGACTCTCGTGAAGGAGAAAGGCCAGCATCCTGGGCTGAGATTCCTGTCCGTGACCCCCGGCGGCCTCTGTGCATAGAGCACCCAGCAGCACAGGCCCCCGGTCAGCCCCCCTCAGGCCAGTTCCTTCAGTCCAATGTCTTAGTTTCCAGAGAAGAAAGGAAGTGCCCCACGGTGGAGTATTGTTGGCCGACCTGGGAAGGGGAGAGGGGGCACAGGGGCCTGCCCTCTTCCTGATACCTGAAGGCAGTGGGGCCGGGAGAGAAACAGAGCAGGTGGCGAGGAGTCCCGGAGGCTTCCTCGGAAGGTTCTCGGGCCTTTCCCCGAGGGTTCTGGGGAGTTTCCCCAGGACAGCTGGCACTGGGGGCAGCCTTGGAGGCAGGGGTCCTCACCAAGGAGTGTTCAGGTCTGCTGACAGAATCAGAGCAGGGACAAGATTGGGGACCTCAGAGAGGGACAGATGGAGCCCCCCAAGTCTGAGCTCATAGGCTGGGGAGGAGGAGACATCTAGGTGGGTTCGAGAGGGCGCGAGTCCACCTCCAGGCCCTCAGCCCTCTTTTCCTCCTAACTTGGTCAGGGCACAAGGACTTGAAAGGACTTGAAAGTCAGGGGCTTGGGAGGACTGGAGGCGCCTCGAGTCAAGGTCTGGGAAACGGAGGCTAACCAGGTAGGCCTCCAGCCCCTGGGACCCTCAGCCAAGGTGGGCTGGCTCCACAGGAGCGTCCTGGTCCTGGAAGAGTGGGCCGGGAAGGAGGACCGGCTTGGCCCGTGGAGAATCTCAGGCATACCAGGAGTGGGGCTGCAGGCACGGCACCAGCATGAATTGTGGCGGTGGAGGCCGGGGCGGGCCGGGCCACGACCAGAGAGAAAGGCAGCCTGGGAGGGCCAGCCCGGCCAACCCAGCGGGCCTGCCGACGGCCGAGCCCACGCTCAAGGGGCTGACCGGAGTCCAATGCGCCTCAGAAAACTCCATAAACTATCCCGTCTTATTTGGCAAAAGCTCGTATTTTTTTTTTCAAAGTTTGAAGACTTGATGAATGAAAGAGAGGAAGAGGAGCCTATGGGAGGAGGCCGAGCCCCGGGGCGGCCGATGCGAGTCTGTCCCCGGAGACTGTTGGCGCTAGTCTGAGTAGAGCCCGAGAGCGGAGTGGGGGCTCCCCGGCGCCCTGAGGACTCACTGCCCTTTGTAGTGTTGGCTGGCCCCCCGGGAGCCCCAGCAGGAGGCGGCGGCATCCTTGGAACGGCAAAGGGAGAATTCCTCCATGCGCCTGGAGAGGGCCGGCTGCCGTGCCTGGCTCGGTCTCCAGCCCCACAACACCACCGCGGACACATCTTAACCTACAAGCCCCACCGTACGCACCCCCCACCCACCCCACGTGCACTGCTGCCACAGAAACGCACATGGACACTGCTCTTAACCAGACAGTGCACACACATATATAATAGAGAGAACTATACAGCACGGACCCCAGCGCAGCGTGAGCCGGGGAGGAGCCGGCGCTAGGTCTACACGGAGGACGACGCAGACACACAGGCAGGGCCTTCTGAGGCCCAGGGTGGGCAGAGGGTGTGTTCTGAACCATTCAGGAGGCTGGAGACGCTCCCCAGCCTTCGGTCCGCTGCTCAGAAAGGCTGGGGCAGCCACGCCCTGCCGCACAGCCCGCCGAGGAGTGGGGCCTGGTCCCAAGGCTGGGCGAGGGGCCCCCGGCCCTGTCTCTGCCCAGAGCTGCCTTCAACACCAGCCGCTCTCTGAGGGGAGCCCGAGGGGCGGCTCGCGGGTGGCCCAGCCTGGCCCCAGGGCTCCTGGCGATGGAGCAGGGAGAGTGGGCAGGGAGCCGCCGAGGAAAGTGCAGCGGGCCGTGCGGGCGAGGACAGGGCTGTCGCTAAGGCAGTGCTGCGGGCAGGCGAGACGGGAGAGGAGGGCAGGCGGGGCCCGGCTGCAGCCTCCCAGGACCCCGGTGGTGGGGGCCCGGCACGCGGCCCAGGGTCATGTGGCCACGGCCTCCAGATAGCTCTGCAGTTTGCGCACGGTGGTCTCGTCCAGGGAGAAGAGGTCGAAGTCGAAGGTGGTGTTGGTGACGTTGAAGTGGCCGGTCTCCTCGATCAGATTCACAATCTGTAAGGTGGTGGCAGGTGGCTTCAGGGGCGGGAGGCCAAGGGTGGGGTTGCCCTGTTCCCCAAGAGAGGTATGGGGCTCCTGGGACAGCACTAGGGACCCCTGCAGCCCACACTCCTCACGGGCACCCAGACCTCAGCCAGGCAGGACCCTCGGGGGGGGCGATACCTGCTGCAGCACGTTGCGCTCCCGCAGCGCCATCAGCCTCCGGTGTAGCTCCACCAGCTCGTCCGTGTAGGCCTGGAGAGCGGGGCGGGTCTCAGCAGCGTGTGGGGGGCCCTGGGCCCTTCCTGCTCCCATGCCCAGCCCCACCCATGACCCAGTCCCAGTCCATCCCAGCACAGGACAGAGGTAGCCACATTCACCCCAAGGAAGGCCCAAGGCTGCAGGGGCAGTCCCTTAGCTCCAAGGCCTTGCCGGGAGGGGAGGAAGGACTGTCTCTGCTCCCGCCAAGGAACAGTCTGACTGTGGGGTGTTCAGGGGTTCTGGGGTCCTCCACTGGCTGCAACTCCCACCACCCACCCCTCCTGAGCACCCCCACCTTGTCGTAGGTGCCCTTCTTGAGGATCTTCTCGGGCTTGCTGCAGGACTCAGGGCTCCTCCGGCCTGACACCTGCAGGGAAGCCAGGTCTCCACTGAGCTGCGGCCCACACCAGCCCCAGCCCCGAAGGCCCCGCAAACCCTCCTAGGACAGCCAGGCCCAGGGCTAAGCCCGGCCTCCTGTGCACCCCCTGCCTGCCTGTGGGCCCCGGGCTCACCTTGCTGTTGGGCGGGGGTGGCTTCTGGGGGGGTGGGGGCTCGCGGCTGGGCAGGGAGGAGTCAGCGCTGTTGTCACTCTCGCTGTCGCTGAAGCTCAACCTGAACCGACACACGGGCGCATCAGGCCCCTGACGCCCCCACCACCCCCAACCCGCCCCCAGGCTCAAGCCCCTGTCCCCGCACAGAGTCGGCACCTGAGCCCACACACCCCCGACAGCTCCATTCAGCTCTGCGCAGGACCCTCAACTTAAAAAAAAAATACTGGGCCGGGCGCGGTGGCTCAAGCCTGTAATCCCAGCAATTTGGGAGGCCGAGACGGGCGGATCACGAGGCCAGGAGATCGAGAGACGATCCCGGCTAACACGGTGAAACCCCGTCTCTACTAAAAAATACAAAAAAACTAGCCGGGCGAGGTGGCGGGCGCCTGTAGTCCCAGCTACTCGGGAGGCTGAGGCAGGAGAATGGCGTAAACCCGGGAGGCGGAGCTTGCAGTGAGCTGAGATCCGGCCACTGCACTCCAGCCTGGGTGACAGAGCAAGACTCCGTCTCAAAAAAAAAAAAAAAAAAAAAAAAAAAAAAATACTGTGTGTGTGGCCACCAAAAGGAAAGAACCCCAAGAAAACTAGGCCACCCAGAGGCCCTTTGGGGGCTGCCCGAGCCGGCCCGGGATACCCGGGGCACAAAGTCCCCCAGCCAGATGGGGCTTGCTGGGCTGTGGTCCTCTGACTTGGTTCTGTGGCTTTAACAAGGGGAGGAGGAGCTGCCTGCTGAAAAACCCCGGGCTTCTCCCAGCACTGCCCTGGGGCTTCCATGGCCGCCTGCCCCTCTGATGCTCCCGCGGCCGCCTGACCAGCTGATGCTCCCACGGCCGCCTGCCCCTCTGATGCTCCCGCGGCCGCCCGCCCCTCTGATGCTCCCGAGGCTGCCTGACCCTGGTGTGCTCTGGACGGCAGGCCTCCATCAGCTACATCGGCCCCCTGACCCTAGAGGGTGTGGTCCTAAACACAAGTATCTGGTGGTGGGGAGAGGCCCAAGCTCTCAACCTCCCCCACCCTGGGGAGCTCTGCCTCAGTTTCGCCATCTGTGAAAGGAGGCCGCCATGACCACACACACAGCCTGGGCCCATTTTTCTCTCACTGTGCGTGCCTGGGGTCCCACTCTGCCAGGGATATTTTGGGCTTGATCCAGCGAGAGGGGCCCCTGACAACTATCACTTCATAACACGTTTAGAACACAGCAAACCCCAGGCCTCCCGGCGAACAAGGTGAAAGAAGCGCCTCAAGCACACTGGACTCCCTGCTGGGCAGCACAGCCATTGCCCCCGTTCCTGGCCTGCTCCTGCCCCGGCGCAGGCTCCGTCCATCTCTTAAACTTGCCCCTCAGTGGCCTCAGGCTGGGGCCACTCTCTGCAGCTGCCTCCCGACTCTGGCGGCTCCAGGTCTGGCTCACGTTGCCCAGGCGACGCCCCTGCCTGCGCTCCCGCCGGCCTCTGCCGCGCATCCCACAGGTGACTGGGATGACGGCTGGGAACCGCTGCAGACTGGGCTTCCCAGGCAGCAGACCAGGGTGTGCGGAAGCTCCGATGGTGCGGCCTGTGCGCTCCCTGCCCCAACAACGCGGGGACAAGGCCAGCAAGCCCTCACCCAGGGCCCACACAAACACACAAACATTCCAGGAGGAATCAAAAGACACCTCGCGTGAGGCTCGGTCCCTGTGCCGTGCCTGCCGGCCCCTTTAGAACCAGACCCTATGTCAGCCTCTCTGCGCTCACGGCTCTTGGCGTAAGCAGAATCCACCCTGAATGTCACTGAACGAGGCGGGAGCCTCCAGGTCCTGTCCTGGGGACGCCACAGCCCTCCTCGTGTCTAGAGGCTAAGTCCCTGTCAGAGTCGTGGGCCTGGACCTCCCACCAGCAGCTCCCCTGCAGTGAGCCACTGCTCCTGCTCTGTCTGCGGTGGGCGGGAATCCCGCCATGTGCCTCTGGCTGCACATGGAGGACCAACCAGGCCCTGCCGCCCAGCCTGCGGGAAGGTGGCTTCAGTGAACAACAGACAGCTGCAGGCGCCTGTGAGGCTCCCATGCACCTTGCTGGGTGCAGGCTGGTAACCAGCCCTGTCTTCAGTAGAAGCCACTGGGGCCTGAAGGCCTCAGCCTCACAGGAGGAGGGACTGACTGCCGGCTCTGCTACAGCTTTGGAAAAGCCTGGGCCCCTGCCCACTGAAACCTGTGTGCCCGGGGCCAATGCCCGCATGTTCTCTGCTGTCGCTGGGCTGGAGGCCGAGCGCGCGGAGCTCTCCCAGGTGGGGTCACACCAAGGGTCCTGCATATCCCAAGGAGGCGCTCGGCACCCCTGTGCCTCTCGGGGAAAAGGCCACAGGCAGCCAAAGCTGTTCCCACACTGGGTGTCGGCCGTCCCAGGACGGGGCTCCCCATGGATCCTCACCAGTGTAAGGCAGGTGGGAAAGGACTGGGAGTCTCCTGGCCCGAGAGCAGAGCAACAGGCCTGCTCCCTCCCCCCACCTCCAGCCAGGGCTCCCTCCTGCACCCCTCCCTGCCGGACAGCCTACACCTGCCAGCGACCACGAGGAGGGACAACACCCAAGGCCCCAGATGGGGGCAGCCCTTGAGGCCCTCAGCCTCAGGGACCAGGAGAGGACACACAGCCCCAGACCCACCCCAAGGCCCAGGCTGGACTGAGGCCACCTGGGGACGGATCCTCGCTTTGGCCCTCCCAGGGGACCCTCCAGTCCCAACCCCACCTCCAGCCTCACAATCACTGCAGACCCAGCCAGAGGCGCCCCGGGTGGCCGCCTCCGCCCACTGGCTCCCGCCGGGCAGTCACCTGGAGTCCCTCCCCGGGTTGGTCTTGCCGGCAGCCTCCTCGCCTGACGAAGAATCATCCTCGTCGGACTCCTCAGACTGCAGGTCCTCCACCATGGAGCGCAGGGGTCCTGGGGAGGCGGGGCGGGGAGGGAGGGGAGACAAGGGCAGGGCTCCGCTGAGCCTCCAGGGTCCCTCGCGCACGAGGCCACACAGAGCTTCTTGACACTGGTGACCCACAAATGCACACGCCAGCCCACCTGGGGGTCCCTGTGACCATCTCCAAGAACTGCCCCCACACCGGCAGCCACCCCCTTCCCCAAGAACCCCCTGGCTCCCCCATCCCTCCCTACCTTCCTGGCCCTGCTCGCAGGCCTCAGGGGCCTGGCCGGCAGTGGGCGCGCAGGGCCCCTCCATTGCTGCAGCCGGAGGAGAACCCCTCCTCTGCTCAGGGCACAGAGATCAGAAGCTCTGCCGAGAGCCCAGGGAGGGCGACGGAGCCACAGCCCGGCTTGGAAGCTGGGCCTGGGGCCACAGATTTCTCTGCCTGCGCCCTACGCCGGCCTGCCCACCCCCTCGGTAATCCCCTCTGCTGCTCCCAGTCCACCGTCCTCCCCTTTCTCCAGAGGCACACGGTTCCAGTCCCCTACAGACGGCATCTTGGTTTATATTCCTGTTACCAAGGCAACAGAGGGACACAAAGCCCTCAATTACCTTAGTCACATGATCCCGCTTCAGTAGGTCCCCCTCCCTTCCCGGCAGATAAGAACACTTGGAGCGAGTGTGGGCTTCAAGGTCCCCATCCCCCAGCCCCCTCGGCAACTGCACGGCTGAATTCCAGGCCAGACTCCCTCCACAACCCCGTACACTCCTCTCCCCCAGCCCCCCGGCAAAGGATTCCAGGCCAAGGGGGAAGGAGGCTCCTGTTCCAATACAGGAGTGGAAACGCTTCTGGCCTGGGAGTGGGTGCTGGGGTCTGGGCTGGGGCTCGGGGCTCAGGGCAGCTCTCCCGCTGTGTCCTGCAGGCTGCCTGGTCTCCACGGCCCTCCCCACTCTGAGGCAGGCTGGAGCAGGCCTATGTCCTTTCGCCAAAAAGCCTTCCCTACTCAGGGTGGCCTGCCTGGAGAGGGAGAGGACACGCCAAACACTCCGGCAGCAGGAGACCCCGGCCGTCCACAGGCAGCCAGCGCCTCGGTGACCCTGGGGAGCGGGTGGGATGGGCCGAGGAGGTGATGCCGTCTGTCCATGGTCCCCAGCAGCGCAGGGAGGGTTCTGGCCATGGGCAGGGCCCTCACCAGAAGCCCCTCACCAGCCTGGCTCCAGGCACAGGGTGCATGCCAACAGCCACCACAAGGAGCAATGCCCCAGGCCTGGCTGTAGATCCGGTTACCTGTTCCTGCTTTGCTTTTAAATATAGACTCTCCCAAGCCACCAAAACTCTCCATGTACAGATCTGCGCGGCCCAGCCTGCGCAGGCAGCGGACACTGAGGAATGCGCATGCAGCCTGAGCTCCAGGCCCTGCCCGGCCCCATCCGTGCCCCCTGGCTGCTCTCCGTACACACCTTGGCTGTGGTTCTGAGATGGCTCGAAGTCCGAGTCTGAGCTGGAGTCTGAGCTGGAGCTGGAGTTGGACGGGCTGGACTGGGCAGACTTCACCCAATGGCGGGGCAGGAAGGGAGGGAGAGAGGAGAGCTGTCACCTTTTGGCAGAGACAAAGGGGCCCCTCTGGCAGTGGCTATGCTGAGTGGGTCTCCCCCAGACACCCCCAGGGTCTCAAGGGTACCCAGGTGTGCCACTGAGAACGCACTAGGGAGCCAGCGCCCAGGCCATGTGATGCCTACAGCCTCCCACGCCAGCCCTAGGACACCCCTGGATTCTTCCCACTGAGCGGTGTCTGGGTTTCCCGTAGCGCCAGGAGATCTTGCGGACCACGTGGGCTCTCCTGTCTACCCAGGCAGGTGCACAGGGGACTGGGAGGGAGGCTGGGGCAGGGGCCTGAAGTCCCACAGGTGGGTGGGCCTTGCCTTCGTCCAAGAAGGCAGGCATTGACTGGTGTCGTAAAAAGGTCTGGAACAGGAAAGCTGGGTGTGGACACTTCTTGTTCTGACCCAGCACTGTCCTGGGGCTCAAGGGTGGCAGAGAGCTCCGTCTCCCCACCTATGTGCTGCTCCTACCACCAGCTGCCCGAGACACTGAGGAGTGTGTGTGCACAAGGGACAGAAGCCATGGGCAAGCCTGGCCACACCTGCCTCCTCCTCCCGCAGCCGTCCTTCCAGGCTCAGCCACCAGGGGGCAGTAAAAGCCACAACAAGGACACAAGGGGTGCGATGCCAGGGCAGAGGGTGGCAGTGCGGGGCAGGCGGTTATAGGGCGGAGGTTCAGCTCCTGGGTGGACGGGAGTCAGGCACTGCAGACACCTGCACGGGGAGGGGCCCACTGTTCCAGGCCCACATTTCTGCCAATGGGCTCATCCCAAGGGGTGTGCCAGAGGACGCAGTGGGCCCAGGGCAGCCCCCTCACCTTGGGGGCCCATCTGGTGGAACTAGGTGGCTTGAGCCCCTCAGACCAGTCCTCTCCAGGGTCCTCCCTCCATCAAGAGGACGCAGCTGGTCTGCTGGGTTCTGGCAGGGGCCGCTGCAGCCGCCAGCCATGCAAGGGAAGCCGCGAAAGGAGTGCTGAGGTGCTGAGCCGGTGGGACTCAGGACCTTGAGTGCCTGGGGGCCCCCGGCCCCTCCCCTAGCATGTGGATGAGGGGCCCCACGAAGGCCCAAGGCCTCCCCATGCAGCAGGTCCAGACTCACCCTTGCCTGAGAGGGAAAAGCACTCTCTTCCCAAGGGTTTACTGCAGCCCACCCCAGCCCCCTCCTGACCCTCAAACCAGCCCCTGCCAGCACCCCTCCCCACCAGCACAAGCCCGCCGTGGTGCCCATCAGTCACTGCCCACTCAGGCCACCTGAGTCCCGGACACATACCCCAGAGCGTCCAGGACCCCTGGCTGGGCCTTCCTGGAGCTGTGTGATGCACAGCCTAGACTTCTGTTCTTGGGGGCCAGGGGTGAGTAAGAGGCGACTGAGAGATGGCCTGTTGAACCCCAGCCTTCTGACCAGCAGGCCTTGCTACTCAGACCAACGCCGTCCCATTTTTCCCAGTGCCTCAGTTTTCCCAGCACTGCCAGCTGCCTACACATGGACCAAGGCTAGTCCTCTCTTGACCTCCGGATGGAACCCCTGGGGCAGAGGGGTGGGCACCAACCTGGAGGAAGGTGGACTGGGGAAGTATCCAAGGTCCCGGTCCCATATCCCACGCACTTTCTCACTAAGGGTGGGGCGGGCGGCACAGTTCAGGCAACCAAAGGAGGCTGTGCAAGGTCAGCAGGGATGGAAGCGGGGAGGGTCCAGAGCCCCAAGAGGCCTCCTAAGCCTGCCTGGGCCAGGAGTCCTGGCACCATGCTGGACAGAGGAAAGCCAGTCGGCAACACGTGCCCCCTTTCCTTCCACCCAAATCCAAGGGGCAGCGAGGAAAATAATCCAGAAATGGTCTCAGCCAGAAGAGGCCTGAGGTGGTGTGGTCAGAAGGGCCACCGGAGCACGCCCAGGGCTTAGAGGGAGGGCGGAGCAGACGGGGTCCACAACTGGCCTGAGGGTAGGCGGTACCGACTGACTCCAGATCCCCAAGGGCCAGGGAGACCCCAAGGCAGCAGCTGGAGGACGTGGGAGCTCAGCCTGGGGACTCGGCCCAAAGAGCTGCCCTACGAGGGTGGGCGTGGGCCGGACCCCAGCTGGTGCAGACTCCTCCGATGGCTGGTTCTGGTAGCACAGCCACACACAGCCTCCAGGAGGGGCGGCCCAAGACCGCCAAGGGGAAGCTGGGGGGCCAGTGGTCTGGAAGGCCGATGTGCTTCTTCACCACAGCAGCCTGGGCTTCGGCGAAGCCCCTGGGGGAGAGGCTGTCAGGGACTCTGCTGCTGGGGCCTGGGTCTCACTCCCGCACAGACCTCAGGGCGCTAAGCCGCATTGCTCAGAAGCCTCTCAGCACGCGCTCTTCTTCAGCCAGGAGGAAGTCCCAAAGCCTCCGCCAGCAACTCCAGCCTCAAGGCCACCCAGCCACTCTGAGCAGTAGTGTCCTAGGTGGCAGGAAGCTCCCCACAAAATATTCTAGCTGTTTGACAACACTGGTGGCGGGAGCCAGGAGCCAAGTCACTCACTGCTGGGGGCCAGGCTGGGTGGGCAGAGAGGAGCGGAGCGGGCCATGGAGCCACCTTGCCGCTGCCCAGCATGCTGCACACCCAGCCCCAGGAGCCAGAACGCCTCGGCTGGAGATGCCTGGCCTGGAACTGCACGTCACCCAGTACCTATCCCTGACCCTGGGGTAGAAGAGAGGGGACAAGCACCTGCCCAGGGCTGTGGTTGCTGCCCAGGCAGAGAAGGGGGCAGGCTTGGTGCCCAGCAGGCACCACCAGGCCCTCCCACAGCTGAGAGGGCTACTGAGACGGCCCGGGACTTCCGGGAGGCGGCACCGGCCCCCCCACCACCTCAGGGTCACAGCAGATGGTGCTGTCTTCAGCCAGGGCCAAGCCATGGGGAACACCGGGCACTCAGCCTTGCCTGCCCATGTGTGTCTATGAGGCAGGATGCACTGTCACCCAGAGGCTGGGCCATCACCCCCAGGCAGCCCCGACACCTCCATGAGGGCCCTGGGGGCAATCAGTGCTGCCCACATAACCCCCTCTGGCTTTGTGGCTGGGACCTGCGTTCAAAGCCCCAGCGGCTTTTCAAAGCCTCAGCAACCCTGAGGCAAAGCTTCCCCTTGAGGGCAAGCCAAACCCACAAAAGGCCCCTGAGGGCTGGGGCTGGCAATAGAGGTGAGAGGCCCAACCCTCATCCATCCATTCATTCATTTTCACCTGGCCCAGTGTCCGTTGTCTGAATGCCAAGTGCCAGATAACAGCGCTGGAAGACACCACTGCCATCCCAGGCCCCAAACAGGGTCTGGCCACAAGACCATGAGGTGATTACCGGCTCTTGTGGCTCAAGTCATGTCTGATGCAGTCCTCTGAGAATGTCCGGACGCAGTGCTGTGGGACAAGCCCGCAGCCTCTCATGGTGAGAAGGCCGGTCCCTGAGAGGGGTCCTCGTTCCAAGCTCAGACACCGGTGGGGACAGATGTGAGCATCTCCAAGTCACAGCTGTATATGATGGGTGTGGGCGGGAGGGATGCTCTTGACCCCACCAGCCACCTAAGAAGGGAGCCGGGCACGGCCCAATGGCTCCTCATGGCTAGGGGCTGTCTGAAGTCCTCATCATTAACCCTCCAGACAAGGGTGAGTCTCCCAGATGCCCTATTAGCAGAGGGAGCACGCTCCAGGCTGGGCTGACCGCACCATGGTCAGAGCAATCGTGAGACATGCTTGCCCACTGGCACCAGAGCGGCCAAGACCTGGGCCCGTGCAGGGGGCTGCTGGAGGAGGCGAACTCAGGACCTTGGGACCATGCCATCATGCTTTACCAGAACCACCCACAAACGCCACCTAGGAGGCAAGGAGGGACTCCTCATGAGGCAGACTTTTATCACCTGACAGACGGGGAAACCGAGGCCTAGTGACGTGTGGAGGCCCCAGGTTACAAGGAGCCAGCGGGAGGAGCGGCTGGTGAGACCTGAGGTCCGGGCTCAGATCCCACCTCCTTCCACTGTTCCAGAAGGGAGGCGGGTCCCACCACACTGCCCGCACCTCGCTGCCCTGCCCCGGCGCTCACTCACCTCGGACTTGAAGGAGGCCTCGTCCTCTGAGTTGGACTCCTCCACCTCCAGGGCCTTTTTGGCCTCCCGTGGCTCACTCTCGGCCTTCACCTTCTCCCCTCTGGCGCTGCTCTTGTCCTTGGCCGGCTTCTTGTCCGAGAAGGAGGAAGAGGTGCGGGGCGAGGTGCCTGGAGCACTCCGGGACCCCTTCGAGCTGCTCTTCTTCGGCTTCTTGGCGCTGGGCTTTGGCGAGTCGGCGGTGGCCGGCCGCTTGCTGGAAGCCCGGGGCGGGGGTGGGGGCGGGGGCGGGGGCCCACCCTTGGGGGACGTGCTCTCCAGCTTGGTCTCTTTCAGGGCCATCTTGGGCTCCTTGAAGGCAGCCTTGGGCGGGGGCGCCTTCTCCTCCTTGGGCAGCCGGCCCTCGCCCAGCTTCCTCGAGGTGTCCTTGGAGCTCTTGGCCTGCTCCCGCTCCAGCTCCTTGGAGGAGCTCTTGCTCTCGGAGTCTTTGCGGGGCCGCTCCCGGTGCTCCTTGGTCACCTTGTGCGGCTTGGAGGCCTTGCTGCTCTCCTTGTTGGCGTCCTGCAAGGCCCAGAGCAGGGAGGGCAAGGGGAGAGACAAGGTCACATGGCACTGCGGGGCACCCTGCTCCACCACCCCTGACCCCTACAAAGCATAATCCACCTGATTCAGCCTCAGCTAGAGAAACTCTTCCATAAAGCAAAAAGGTAAGGCAGCAGGTGAGAGTTTTAAATGGAGTTCTCCCTCTAAACTACTAGGAAGTGTCAGCTGGTCCCCGGCGGCGGCAGGCTAAGCTTCCCCTCTGAATTGAACTGACATTCCCTGAGGGATTCAAGAAGAGCACAGGGTGAGTCAGGCAGAGCACGGCCACTTCGCCCGCGCCCGCCGCGCTAACACCTCACAGCTGGGCCCGGGAAAGTCAGAGGCTCTGCTGGCACTGCGGGGTGCTGGCGGGCACTGGAGGCAGCCCTGCCCCTCATCCCAGCCTCCGTCTCCAGCATTCACGCTACGTGCGGGAAGCTCAGTGCTTCCTGCTCGGTCACTCAAGGCCTTCCGTTCTGAGCCCCGCCGGCCCCTCTCTCCAGGACTCCACTCCCCTAGGGTCCAGCCGGCTCAGGCCTGGCTTCGGGGCGCCACCTGTTGAGTGCCCACTGAGTCCCAGGTACCGCACAGAGCAAACAGCTCCTGGGCTTCTCAGAAGGGAAACCGCCTGGGTCGCCTTCCTAAAATACTGAGGACATTCCTAGGTCTCCGCCTCAGAAACCCAGGGGTTTAGGGTGGAGCCGGACTCGGGGGCTGATCGCATTGAGGACAGACGTAAGATGATGGCAGAGAGCAGCAGGACGCAGGCCCAGGGGTGAGCTCAGCTCTGACCTGACACTGCAGGACTCGGCAGAAAAGCCCAGCCATCTGTGTCTGCTTCCCTGAGGAAGAGCAAGCTACCACCTCAACCCAGCACGCAGCGTGGGGGCTGCCAGCACCGCGGCTGGGGCGGCACAGCCCGCGCCTGGCCTGGGCGCTGCTGCTTGTATGCTGTATGTTTCTGCCCTACACCCCGTCCCACAGGCACGCTGCCAACACTCCCGTGGCGGGAGCCACGCCTTCACCTTCCCTACGGAGACCCTGTGTCACCCCACGCACCCCGGGGCACTGAGCAGGCTTCTCTGCCGTCAGCCGCCTGGGACTCCACCCTTGCTAGGAAAGGAGCAGCGGCCAGCAGGTGCACGGCGGCCCCAGAGCCTGTCCAGACGATCACGCACCTGGCCTCCCGGCACAGAAGCCAGCAGCAGCCAGACCCTGAAGGCCCTGGGGAGGGGCTCTGGGAGCAGTGAGAGTATCAGGGAGGACGGGGGGTCACGCTTCACAGCTCCCCCAAAGACATGCGGGAGGGGCAGGCTGGGCAGAGGCCTCTCAAAACCACCTGAGTGTCCAGGGACAGACTCCTCCCTGCAAAGAACCACAGGGCAGGCAGAGCAGCTGGCCATCTTCTTGCAAAGCCACAGCCCACGCTGAGTGTCAAAGGCTCAGGAACAGTACCAGTGGCTGTGAGGCCTCGGCCTGGCTCTTCCACTCGGGGCGGTGGGAGTGTCCCCAGAATCCCCCCAGCTGGCCTGGGCCATGCAGGGCTATCGGGGGGGTGTCCTCTTGGAAGCTGGGCTGTGGAATGGGGCTGTGCTCCACAGCAGGCTACTCCCCAGGGAGGGAGGTGTGAGACACTGAATGCCACATGCCACCTGGCCTCTTCAAACAGGGGACACACGCCCAGCTGGGCCGCAGGAGTTCAGCCGGGGTCACAGCCACCAAGGGCAGAATGAGAGCAAACTCCAAAGGCACACCAGAGGCCCCTAACACAGTTCCCACTGTGCGCCCCTGGCCTGGGGTCAGCCGAGCCGCCACTGCCACCAGGGCCTGCCCGGCTAGGAGGAGCCTTCCCACCCAGGCACACAGGCACCCGACACCACAGGTTCTGAAAATAGGCACTGAATTTTTTTTTTTTTTTTTTTTTGAGATGGAGTCTCCCTCTGTCACCCAGGCTGGAGTGCAGTGGTGCGAGCTCGGCTCACTGCAAGCTCCGCCTTCTGGGTTCACGCCATTCTCCTGCCTCAGCCTCCCGAGTAGCTGGGATTACAGGCACCCGCCACCACGCCTGGCTAATTGTTTGGATTTTTAGTAGAGACAGGGTTTCGCCGTGTTAGCCAGGATGGTCTCCATCTCCTGACCTCGTGATTCGAATTAGGCACTAAATTTTCAGCATAACATGAGCACTCTCCAGGGTAAGAAGCCATGAAAATCACGTTCGCAAGGTTGTCTGTGAACCTCCACGGGAAGCAGCAACCAGGCCAAGTACCTGACATCACATGGGTGACACCCAGCTCCCTGCAGCTGATGCCAGGCAAGGCCATGAGAGGGTCCTGCCCCCTCTACGAGGCTGTGGTTCCTGCCTGCCACGCCACTCTTGAGTGAGGGCTGTGAAGGAGGGACAAACCCCAGGACTGAGTCCCCCAAAGCTGCCACAGCTGCACTCACCAGCAGTCCCCCAGCCTGGGGATTCTGATGGGCAAGGCCCCAAAAGGCCCACCTATCCCATCTCTCTGGGCTCAGGGAGCCCTGCTGAGGCCCCTCTGCTCGCAGCGCATGGCCTGGCCACTCACTCCCCAGGCAGAGCCAGTGACCGACGGAGGGCGCTCAGCCGGGGAAGAGGCCGGCTCACAGGCCTGTGCCGCCCAGGGCTCCACGGTGGGGTTGGCGGCTCATTCACCAGGCTAGGGTTTGGGGCAGAGGGCTTTCTTAAAACGCCCTCAGCAGACAAGTGCCTTGGCAGGACCCTGTGCCGCCCGATTCTTCCCCACAGATGCCGCCTACATCTCTCCACCCGGTGGCTGGAGAAGTCTCCAGGGACAGAGAGGGTGGAGCCGGAGGACCCTGCCCACAGGCCTCCTGAGCCTAGTGGATCAACTCACCAGCTGGGAGCTCCAAGGGTCTCAAAGACACTCCGGCAAGAGAAACCACGAGCAGCCCCAGCCCCGCCAGCCCCAGGGAGGGCACCTCTCCAACCGGGACGGCCTTTCTACACAGGGCTTTAGGTGGCTTGAAGTGACCCGTGCAGAAGAAATCCTGTTGTGGTGGCTGAGAGGGATGCTGCCAAGATCCCCAGCAAGAGCTTTCCTTCGTTGAGCCTCCACAAGGCTCAGGCAGAGACAGGCCAGGAGGCCGAGCGCGGAGACCCCAGGGTTCCGTTTCCTACTCAGACACTCTGGCAAGTCTGACGATTTCTAAGACCTGCTGGCCTTGGGGAAAGAGCCAGAAAGACCTGCCTGGGTGCTGCAGTTCTTCTCCCGTGCAGCTGACGGTGAGTCTGTGAGGCAGCTGGAGAGCCCTGCCTGTCCCACCTGGGATGGCCGGGTCCACACGCAGGGCCCGGCAGACAAGTGAGGCAAGGAGAACGGAGAGGACCAGTGGAGAGACGTGTGGGTGGCGGGCACCGGGGAGCTGCCCCGAGGGCCCGTGCAGCTCGGCCTCCAGGAACGGCTGCGCTGAGTGGGCGGCTATGGAGGACTGGGGCGTGCTCAGGGGTTAAAGGAACACTGTGATGCCATCCAAGGGCTTTCTAGCTTGTCTTTTGAACTGCCGCTCAGGGACGGTTTAGAGAGAGAGGCCTCAGAAAGGCCGAGTGCCACCCACCTGACCGACTGGGATGAGATGACACCATAAAAAGTTTCTTCCACACTGGAATTCAGCTGGCGCCCACCTGGCTTCCCCTGCCCTTCCCCCACGAACCTCTGCGGTGAGCCATAGCCCGAGATGCAAAGCCTGGCATAGCCAAGGGCAGGAGTAGCCCCAGCTGCCCTCAGGAGGGTTGAGGAGGTGGGCAGCTGCAGCCTAGACAGACACTCTACCCAGCGGCCGCCCCAGCAGCCGTCAGCGAAGCTCTCAGGGCTTCAGGCCGAGCAGTCCTGGGACCCTGCCATCACTTGGCAGAACAGGAGAGGACCAGGCAGGGTCTCTGGCCTCAAGATGAACAGGACAAAGAGCCCACGATCACGGGCTTATTCCTGAAATCCTAGGGAAGTGGCAGTGCGCAGCGAGGGGTGTGCAGAGAGCTCAAAGAGGAAGACGCCAAGGGAGCGAGTTCAGGTACGGAAGGCCCAGCCCAGTGGAGGGAGGGCGCCGGGAGGGGCCAGACCTACCACAGCTGGGCCCGGCGCTCCCATGCGACTGGGCCTTCCGCCTCACTAACCTTGGAGCCGTGGGATGGTTTGGTCTTCTTGGGGTCAGAGAAGGCAGAGAGTGGAATTGTGGGTAACATGGGGTAGTCGGGACTGGGCCTGGACACCGTGTCTGCTCCTTCGGGCATTACCATCACCTAGTGACAGAGAAGAGACAGTCATTATCGATGGGCAGGGGGCAGGGGCCACGCGGGCCGGGCTGAAGGTGGTGGGGCTTCCCTCTGCAGGAGGGAGAAGGGAGAGCCTCAGCGCTTTCCCGAAAGAGTCCCAGGCGCTTCCCCGCTGGGGACTGGGTGCTGAGCACACAGATGAAGCAGGCATGGGTGGGGAGCGAAGAAAAGCCCAGGGTCCCAGGATGGCTGGGCCCAGATGGGGCCACGCGGCCTTCCGGGAACAGCGGACCGGAGGGTTGGCCCAAGAAGACTTGCGGAGCACACTGAGAATCATGAGAAGGCAGCGTGGCCAAAGCCTGACCTGCATGCTAAGGTTTAGGGGGAACAGCTAAGAAGTGTGAGAGGCCAGCCAGACGCCCGCAACAGGCAGGGAGCAACTTCCCGGGGTGCACACGGGTGCAACTCCAGTGGGTCCCACATGCCCAGGAGAATGAGCCGTCCTTGGTGTGCGGTGACTGCAGCTGACCCGAACAGGGCAAGAGCACCCAGGCTGAGGCTGAGACCAAGGCAGACGACCTGTGCCTACCAAGGGGGCTCTCTGCAAAGCAGGCCCGAACGAGCCAGCGAGCCCGCAGCACGGGGCACCTGCTCCTGTGCTCCGTCAGAGGCTACGGATGACAAAAGTTCTGGGGTCCTTCCAGGAGGGCTCCCAGGAAACACCTGCTGTGCAGGGGGAAGCTCAGAGCAAGGTCTTGAAATACCAACACTGCAAGTTTAGGAACACCACCACCACAGAGAAAAGCCTCCCAGATGGCCGCAAGAGAGAACAAAAGGAGAAAACACACTTCAAAAAAAAAAAGTATTGAAGTTGGTAGAAGAAGCACCGCTAACAGCCTTGAGCACCTGCGGTTCCCAGCCAGCCAAGCCTTTCATCTGAAGATGCTGACGTCATGCGGCCATGGGGACACAGGCTGAAAAGAGGGCCCCCAGGGTCCCCACTCAGAGCTGCTTCTCAGAGCCTGTCTGACCGTGATAGCTCAGCACCGAAAGCATGTGTGCCCCAGCCGTCCCTGAAAACATGCCACGGGAGGCCCTCCGCGCTCTGGGGCACGCACACCTCACAGGCTCACGGAGGAGCCACAGAAGGCCGCCATGCACAGACGGGCTTGCCAGGAGGCTGAGCCCCATTCCCGCTCAGGCCCAATCCTTTGACTCTCATGGTAATCTACCTTCTTTCCCCTCAAAACAATGCCCTAGACTGACTGTTTCAGGATCACGCAGTGTCTCGCTCTAGCACAGACCCTTGAGAAAAAGGAACTGGGAACTGAACGCACAGATGACTCCCACCTCCTACAAGGCACTGCCAGGAGGACCAGGCTCCCCAATGGAAACAAGGACCCTCAGCCACGGGGGCAGAGATAAGACATGGTCCTAAGGGGCACAAGGCTGGACCGGCGGAAAGTCCTACCCGCTCTCCCTTGAATTACCGATCTCCAAGTGACCCCAGCAAGAGGAGCAGAGAAAGCAGCGCTCGCTGACACAGAAAGCAGCCCCTCCTCCCGGGTCTCCCAGCACCGACAGCTCCGCGGCGGGGGCTGTGGTCACCTGCTGCTAGACGGCCACTGCCTGGTCCTGGGCAGCCCCAAGAGGAGCCCCCGCCACTGAGACCTCTGGCTGCTGCTAAGGCTGAGAGCCCCACTCAGCCATCAGCCCAGGGCAAGCCCCGGAGGCCTGGAAAGTTCCTGCCCAGCCAGCCAGCTCCCCGGGCAGCCCACCCTCAGAGGGCAGAGCGCCCAGCGCCTGGGGCAGAGACCCCCCACGGCGCCTGCTGCAGCCTGCGTGCCTCTCTGTGGAGCCAGCGCTCCCTCCTCCTGACAGGCCCTTCCTCCCAACCTCGCCCCACGCCTCCTCCCCGCCCCTGGCTTTTATGTGTTGAGGCGATGGCCTCAGAGCCTTCATCGCTGCGGAGGAAAGGAAGCCGCCTCCCACAGGGAGCGAGGTCCTGGCTGCAGCCCAGAGAGGCCCAGGGAACGCCACTTCCCAAAGCCACGCCGCCACGGAACCTCCGGGGACGCCCAAAAACCCTACTGCAAACGCGGTGAAAACACCTGGCCATGAAAGAAGGTGGAAAAGCGGAGCCAGGAGGGCGCTGGGACCCAGCCCCCACACCCTCGGGCCACCCAGCACTCAGCCACGCCGTCCACAGAGACCCACGCTGTCCACATAGATCCACGCCATCCACACAGACCCACGCCGGCACCACCCTCCCCAGATCAGAACCACAAGCGGGGCTCTACGAGGATAGCAGCAGGATGCACTCAAGCTTCTACATGGACAGACGCCTCCTTCCTCTTAGGAAAACGACGGCCACCAAGGATCTGACTGTGCTCCAGGAGGAGGAAGGGGGACTCCCCAGCCCAACACCCACAGCCATGGTGCCCCCAATTCACCCAGGAGGCGACCCACTCCACCCGCATACTCAACACGTCACATGTGCCACATACACACCCATGACACATTCACACACTCCCAACACACGTCACACCATATATGCGTGACACACCACACCCACGTCCCACAAGTGACACGACATACATGCCATGCACACACCATACATGACACATCAGACAGCATATGTACACACCACACAACACACATATATACATGCCACACACACCACATGCCCCACGTGTGACACCACACACCACTCACCCCATACATGCTACACGTGCCACACACTGTACACGACACACCCCACACATGTACAACCACACCCCACACGTGCATGCCACACCCCACACATGTACTACACCCCACACATGTACAACCCCACCCCACACATGTACAACCCCACCCCACACATGTACAACCCCACCCCACACATACAACCCCACCCCACACATATACAACCACACCCCACACATGTACATACCACACCCCACACATGTACATACCACACCCCAGACATGTACAACCACACCCCACATATGTACATACCACACCCCACACATGTGCATACCACACCCCACACATGTACATACCACACCCCACACATGTACATACCACACCCCACACATGTACATACCACACCCCACACATGTACAACCCCACCCCAAATGTACATACCACACCCCACATGTGCATACCACACCCCACATACGTACATACCACACCCTACCCCACACATGTGCATACCACACCCATGTACATACCACACCCCACACATGTGCATACCACACCCCACATGTACATACCATACCACACACATGTACATATCACACCCCACACATGTACATACCACACCCCACACATGTGCATACCACACCCCACATGTATATACCATACCCCACACATGTACCACACCCCACACATGTACCACACCCCACACATGTACAACCACACCCCACACATGTACACCCCCTCACATGTATGTACCACACCCCACACATGTACAACCACACTCCACACATGTGCATACCACACCCCACACATGTGCAACCACACCCCACACATGTACAAGCGCATCCCACACATGTGCAACCACACCCCACACATGTACACACCACACCTCACACATGTACATACCACACCCCACACATGTACAAGCCCATCCCACACATGTGCAACCACACCCCACACGTGCATACCACACCCATGTACAACCACACCCCACACATGTACATATCACACCCCACACATGTACAACCACACCCCACATGTACACACAACACATACCCCACACCACACACAGCACTCACGCCACACACAACACACGTACATACCACAAACACCACACATACATACACATGACACACCACACACCGCACACGACACACAACACGCCACCCCAGCCCACTCCATCACAGGCTCAGGCCGGCACCCAGGCAAAGGGTCTGTGGCCTTGGGCCCTGAAGGTGGCATTGCTGTCTTGTGACCAGGCCTCAGCCTGCACATCCCTCCCTCCATGCACCCCCCTCCATAACTGCCACCAGCACCTGTGCCCACCCTGTTGCCAAGAGCCCTCGTGGGGAGCTCTGCCCCCACATAGGGTCCGGAGGGCTCAACTCCAGCCACCGCATGGGGGTCCCGGCCACATGACTCCTGGAGAGCCCTGGCCCCAGAGCTGGCACTGTCGTCTGGCCTCCCGAAGTCAGAAGTGATGGCGATGCGTACGGCGGGGGCCCTGTGCGGAGGCCCTGCCCGGCTAGTTACAAGCCAGCTCCAGGCCCAGCCACGCGGTCAGACCGGCCTCGCGCCCATCCCTTCCCGGCACTTCCTGCAGGAGGGTGTTAATTACCCGCGGCTACCCAGAAGCACACGGTGACCAGCAACGAGTCACCTGCAGCGACCACGCCCCGGCACAGGTTGCGGAGCTCCCAGGTCCCCTCCAGCTCTGTCGGGCGCTGCCGTGTGACCTGTGCCTCGGGTCTCGGCCCCCAGCACCAACACCTCTGGCTGGGCACAGGAGGCCGCAGCGGAGCGGCCTCGGCGGGGCGGCCCCTCGGCGGGCAGGGGCGGGGCACACTCACCCCGCCGGCCCGCAGGAGCTTGTACCGGAACTCCGTGGTGGGGTTGTTGAAGGTGAGCTTCTCGCAGCGCAGGTGGTTCACGGGCGGGTTGCCTTCCAGGTTCAGGAACAGGTCGTAGGTGAAGCAGACCTTCCTCGGCTCCTCCTGGAACAGAGAAAACAAGAAAGTCCACATCAGAGGGCGGTCGTGGGGCAGGGACAGAGCTCCCCACTGGCCCTGGTTCTCCTCTCTCCCTCACCAGACCTCCGCTCCCCTCCCTCCGATTTGCGCCCACTTCTCTCTCGGGGCGCCTCCTGCCCTGCCGTTATTCAAAATCGAACAACTTACTAAGTGCAGCTAACTGGGTCTTGTAGGCCCCACGGCAGAAACAAAGCTCATTCATAGCCATGCTCTCGGACGGTTACGGGAAACACGTACCCCCTTCAACCCTTGCAGCACCACTAACGGACAGGGAAACCGAGGCACAAAGGCACCAACTAACGCATGGCAGCGCTGAGACCTGCCCCAGGCCTCTGGGGCCCACGATCTCACCACCTCCACTCCCTGCTTCCTTTGCAGGGGGAGCCAAGCCCAACAGACGCGGGACGCAGGATGCAGACTCAAACGACAGAGCAGCGCCCAGAGGGGGCAAAAGTACAAGGTCACGATCCAGTTTCCAGGAGGCTCTGTCCACTTTGGGGGCCGCCCCGCACCCTCACCACCCCAGAAGACAGGGACGCTCTGGCATGGGGCAGCGCTGATGAATCTTCCACGTGAGGGTGAGAGGAGCTCATGTGACGGCCTGGAAAAGGGCTGTGAGTGAGAGGCTGTGATGAGCACAGAAAGGCCGGGAGGGCTCAGGGCAGGCAGGCTTGTGGGAAGGAGCCGTCTGCCCGGGCTCCCGTGGAGGCCCAGCAGCATGTGCAGGGGCTGCGTTTCTGTGAACCTGGAAATTTTGAAGCAAGACAATTTCATCTGCTTTTCCTTAAGAACCTCGCCCCATCCCAAATGATGTAAGCCACAGGTCCCAGTAAACAGAGATGTGCTCCTGGGAGCAGGCACGTCAGGCTGGTAAGAAAATGGAGTGGACGGGGAGTGTGGGAGAACGGCACCGTGACAAGCCCGAATGTCACATGGAGGAAGGGAAGTTTTCATAGAAACAACGTGTACGGGTCGGGCGCGGTGGCTCACGCCTGTAATCCAGAACTCTGGGAGGTTGAGGCAGATTGATCACTTGAGGTCAGGAGTTTGAGACCAGCCTGGGCTACATGGCAAAACCCTGTCTCCAATAAAAATGCAAAAATTAGCCGGGCATGGTGGTAGGAGCCTGTAATCCCAGCTACTTGGGAGACTGAGGCAGGAGAATCACTTGGATCCGGTAGGCAGAGGCTGCAGTGAGCCAAGATTGCACCACTGCACTCCAGCCTGGGCGACAGAGAAAGACTGTCTGAAAAACAAACAAACAAACAAACAAACGTGCAGGCTCACGTTCTCACATTATGGGCAGCTGGTGCTTGATAAGGGTGACGAGACCACTCAGTGGGGACTGAGGAGTCTCTTCAACCAATGGTGCTGGGACAACTGGATACCCACCCATGGGAGAATGGAGGTGGCCCTACTTCACCCACACACAGGAAACAACTCAAAATGGATCAGAGACCTGGACAGAAGCACTAACGCCACACGGCTCTCAAGAAAATACAGGTGTCCATCACGACATTGCATTAGACAATTGTTTCTTACAATATGACACCAAAAGCACAGGCAACTAAAGAAAAATAGATCACGTGAACTTCGGAAACATTTCAGAATTTTGGCCCAGGCATCATGGTTTATGCCTGTAATCCTAGCACTTTGGGAGGCTGAGGCAAATGCAGAGACACGGGTGAGTGGGTACCGGGGGCGGGTGGGAGGTGCAGGAGTGGCTCTAACAGGCAAAGGGTTTCTTTTGGAGGTGATGAAAATATGCTGGAATTTAAAATTTGTGATGATTGCACAACACTGTGAATATACTAAAACCACTAAATCTGCACAGTTTAAAAGGCTGAATTTTATGATAGGTGAATTACAACGCACTTTGTTAAAATGCAGTTCACCGGCATAAAAATAACTAAGAGTATGGGCGTCCCGTGAAGGCTTCTGAGTTGGGGAACACTCTCAGAAGCTCGAGACGTCACACTGGCTCAGTCAGCAGTGGGGACACAGGGCAGAGCTCCGGGCCCGGGGTCCTCTGCACCCTCTTTATTCTCAGCCCTTTCCCCAGCAACCTAAGCTCGCAGGTGCATGACCACATCCTCAGTCCTGGCAAGAGGGGACAGACCGAGGGGCTTAAGGTGCTGCAGCAGGCCATCTCTCCCCAGCCTGCCTGCAGTGCCAGACGGTTTGCACAGGCGGCACCAGACTCTGCAAGCTCTGGGGACAGGTGCCTCCTGGGAGTCGGGGACTAGCTAGCAACACAGGTGGCAGAGGCAGCTCCTGCGGCCGCCCACGAGTCCCAGGTGCACCTGCATGGGAAGGAGCCTCCAGAACCACAAGTCCGGTCAGGGCGGACAAGTGAACAGGTTCCCAATCCAAGGCCAGCCGGCGTGGCCGACAGTGACCTTGTGTGGGGAAAGCCCCGATCTCAGAAGAGTGGGTCTCTGTCCCAGCCCCAGGCGGGGAGGCGTGACCCGTCTGGGCCAGGCTAGGACTCCCTCCCCTTGTCCGAGGGGACGTGTGACTTAGGCTTGGGTAAGGAGACGGAAGGGAGGGCAGCCTAGGGAGAGCTTTCCTTCCCAATCCATAAACAAAACTGCGGGGACAAAGTTTCTCACCACCGCTCTTTGTCCCGCCAAAACTCGAGGGTGGTGCCTGCGGGGGCGGCTTCCTCCACAGGACTATGTGGAGGGATGCCAGGCCCTGGCACCTCCTGCCTTCATGTCCTGTAAGAAGACCAGCCCTTACAAGAAGCCCCACTACACACTTGGTCTGAGCAACTGGACGTATCCCTAACCGACACGCCCCCTCCAAGTCCACACTTCTCCTACGCTGCTCTCCCTAAGGACTCAAATGTGGCCGCGTGCCCCTCCTCTGTGCCCCTTGCCTTTACAGAGACACTTGTCCCAGGGGGTGTGGGTCCCTGCCAAACTGGGAACCTGGGACTATGAGGACTCCTCTCCTGTCTTCCCCCGAGGGGCGCAGCTGGTCCAGCTCCAAGTGAGCCACGGGAGTGAGATGCTAGGGCAGACTGGAGGGGGGATGGTGCAGCACCAGGGGTGGGAGGGGCTGGGAAGGCTCCCTGGGGGCTGTGGTGGGGTTGAAGGATGGCCAGGAGCCGGTCAGCTCAAGAAGGCTAAGAGGTGGATGGGTGCCCAGGCTGGACCGCCAGGAGCATGCACAGCCTCACACGGGAAACAGGGGCACGGGCTGCAGTGTCCTCGCGGGACCCCCGGGCTCCAGCGCGGCTGCGGTGGGGAGAGGTGGTGGTGCTGCCCCTGAGGAGGGGAGCCCCGTCCGGAGGTGGACAAAGGTTTCAGCTCAGGAACAACGGTCACATCCAGGTCTCAGGAAGCCACACCCTCCGGCCTACGGCGCAAAGGGCAGACGCAAGCCGGCACTTCTGGGCGCAGGGCTGGCTGGAACCTGGCAGATAAAGGGGAACAGGGTAGGGGAGGAGAGCTCTTGTCCTGCCTTTCCTACAGAAGCAACACCACTAGGTGAACCCGGAGAAGGCAAGCAGCTAACCCGCACAGACTGTCCCAGCCCACCCACGAAGGACCATGAGAGCGTCCTAGCATCTTGCCATCCACTCGGCCGGCGGCAGAGACGTGGGCAGCCACACAGAAAGACCAAGCCTCCAGATTCAGGCGCCCGAGACAGGGACACGCGAGTCAGAGGGCGACCCTGAGTGCCACTGCATGGCCAAAAGCAGCAAAACCCAGATGGTACCAAGCTCTGCGGGACACATGGTCCTGACTCTTCACCAAATAAATCGCAAAGCCAAAAAAGACTTCGTGAATGAGAAGGGGGCGGGAGAATCTACAAACAACGAATCGCAGCGTGTGGATTTCATCAACATCCTGATTCAAACAAACAAACACAAAAAACAGGACTTTAAACACTGGCATATTGAGAGACTAAGGGATTATAATCATCAATTAATATCACCAAGTAATATGGTAACATACGAGATGACTAATTCATGGGTGTGGTCCTGGTAGCACTGTCTTGTTAGAGGCCTCTTTTGAAATATTTACACATGAAATGAGGACATCTGGGATTTGCCCCAGAATGACCGAGAGGGCAGCGCAGGCTGGCACAGGCTTGGCTGTGCAGGGACCACCTTTGGGTGGGTGGCAGCTACGAGAGTTTGTTGCATCTGCCTCTGTAAATGCTTCAAACTTTCCCTGGTAACTTCTGAGTGGATGCCGGGAGCAAGGCTGTGCAGAGGGTGAACATGCCTGGGGAAGCATCCTCGTGCAGAAAGCCTAGGGCCTGAGGGACACCAGCGGGAGCCTGGCCGCGGTCCTGCCTCCTAGGCCTCAGGTTCTTCACAGGCAGCTTGGGGGGGTCTGCCGCAGTGCCACAGCCACAGCCCGCAGCACCCTATCGTCCACAGGAGCCGTCACCGCCCCCACAGAGCAGCCTGGGCTAACAAGGGAACCTGGGGAGGTGCAGCCAGACGGTACCAAAGCACTGGGATGCCCCAGGGACACTCCCCAGCTCTGCCCACTGCCTGGAATGGGGCACCCTGGGGCTCAGAACCGGGTCCTCGCCTCTCCACCCACGCTCCTGGCCACGGCTGTGCACCCCAGCTGTGCACCCCTGCTGCACAGCGAGTCCAGCCACTTCTCCCGAGCTCCTCGGCCGGCCCCTGTCTCCTGGACCACCTGCCTCCTAACCGTCACCCGCTTCTACCACAGCCCCCTTTCAGGCCACAGTATCTCCATGCGCCCAGCCCACCAACGGCCTCGATGAGCCTGGAGGAGGCGCCACATCCTCGGTGTAGCCAGAGCGACATGCTGCCTTCTTCCAAGCCTCCTCCACCCAGCTCACCCCTTCCTGACCCCTGCCTGCCCCTACCCCGGCCTGCTGCTGTCCCCAAGCACAGAGCACAGCTCACTCTCTGCCAGCTCTCCTCGCAGTCCGAAGCACGTCTGTCTTCTGTCCCAGCACCCTACTGACCCATGAACACCACACACCATGGGACCGTCCTGTTGTGTTCCTGATGGGCCTGGTGCTGGGCTAGCACTGTGTCTGCTGAACGTCCCTGGATACTCATGTATCCACCAAAAATGCCACAGGCGCCTACCACAAGATCCCGGCAGGGATCACGAGAGAGGAGAGGTCTCTAATCTTACGGACAGTCAGGCTACAAAGGCGAAACAGCCACGCGGCAGTGACACCAGTGCGACACCAACTGCACCGTGTCAGTGTCTGCAGAGCGCTGACGGTGACCAGGCACTTTCTAAGCACTCAGCAGACACAAATGCTTCATAGCCCCAAAACCCAGGTGCTCCTGGTATCCCCCCATCACAGATGAAGATGCTGAATCGGACAGGGGATCTGGGCAGCAGCAGAGCGAGCGCACCCCAGCAGAGGTTCTCGGGAAGCCCCAGGTCTTGGAGAGGTTCCTGTTGCCCACACAAACCAAACAGGGAAGGCAGCCACAACAAGGAGATCCGGCATGTTCACGACTGCAGAGAGGGCAGCACCGGAAAGCAGGGAGGACACCCCCCACCGGCCAGGTAGAGGTCATGCCCCGAAGTACCCTGCGGCCAGCATCCTGGGATCGGGATTGGCTGCTGGAAGCTGCCAGTGAGTCGCAGGCACTGGGAGTGACTAAAAGGCACGCCCTCTATGTGAGACCTGGGCCTACAAAGCTTAGGAGCACCCCAGGGGGCTGCGAACCCCTTCCTGGCCATCCCTGGAAACCAGCTTTCTGGGGGATGTCGGGACGGCAGCACCTTCATGCCCCTGAGGCCTGGCAGCAGGTTCCGTGAGCACTGGCAAAGTCGAAGGTGGCTGGCCAAGCAGCCCAGGTGTGACACCCTTAGCAACTCCAGCCGGACTGCACTGTGACCCACTAATGGCAGGAGCCTCCTAGAGTCACGTGTTCCCGGGCCAGGTCACGAGCAGCTAGCTGCCCACTCCCAGGCTGCTGGCCACAAGCCAGCGTCTCTGGCCTCGGCAACTAAGATGCAGAGGAACTGGCCAAACAGGTGCCTGTGCCAAAGACCGCAGCATGCACCATCCGGTGTCCCGGGCGGGGAGTCCAGGCAGCAAGCCCGCCACGCCTGCCAGTGCTCCTTGGGATGAGGATCACAGGGCCGAGTGGCCAAGCTGGCCTTGGCACGAGGCACATCAAGGCAAAGGCCCTGTGACCAGCGGGCCACACATGGAGCGCCTGCTGGCGCCACCACCTCTGAGAGGCCACAGTCTCTCTGCCCCACGCCCCACCTGGAGGACACCCAGCCTTCCCTCCCAATCCTGGGTGTGAGGGGAGCGCAACCAGCCCTCCTGCAAGGTCTTCCAGCTCCTGCCGACCTCGGCTGTCTCCTGGCCATCTCTTCCCTGCCAAGCTCGTCCAGCGGCTGCCTGGCATTCCCCTCTGAGGCCCCAGGGTTCACAGACATATGCTGGGCTTTAAAAAAAACATTTTGGCCGGGCACGGTGGCTCACGCCTGTAATCCCAGCACTTTGGGAGGCCGAGGCAGTTGGATCACGAGGTCAGGAGATCAAGACCATCCTGGCTAACATGGTGAAACCCCGTCTCTACTAAAAATACAAAAAAAGAAAAAAAAAAATTAGCCGGGCGAGGTGGCAGGCACCTGTAGTCCCAGCTACTTCGGAGGCTGAGGCAAGAGAACGGCGTGAACCCGGGAGGCGGAGCTTGCAGTGAGCCGAGATCGCGCCACTGCACTCCAGCCTGGGTGACAGAGCAAGACTCTGTCTCAAACTAATAATAATAATAATAATAATAATAATAATAATAATTTGCAAGGGAGGAAAAAAGAAGTGGTGGTGGCTGGGAAAAGGTAGGGTGACGGAGAGGGGAAGAGAGAGAGAGAAAGTGGAAAAGAGATGGAAGGAAGAAAATGGTTTAAAGACGCTTAAGAGACAAAGCAATCAAGAGAAATGCTTGGGCCTGGCACAATGGCTCATGCCTGCAATCCCGGCACTTTGGGAGGCTGAAGCGGGAGGATCGCTTTGAGGTTGGAAGTTTGAGACCGGCCTGGTCCACACAGTGAGATCTCATCTCTACAAGAAAAAGAAAAAAATTTTTTTTAATTAGCTGAGTGTGGTGATGCACCTGTAGCACCTGCTACTCAGGAGGCTGAGGCAGGAGGATCCCTTAAGCCCAGGAGTTGGAGGCTGCAGTGAGCTATGATCAGATCACTGCATGCAACCTGCGTGAGAGCAAGACCCTGACTTAAAGATGGAAAGAGAGAGGGAAGCTCCAACCTTACTTGAATCCTGACGTGAACACGTATTTTATAAGATGTATGTCCACACACACACAGCCTCCTTCGGTTTCTGCAGGCTCTAGAGGGCTGACTGTGTGTGTGAGAGATGACAGGGGAAACTGATGGTACTGGGCATGTGATAATGTTAAAGAATTACTAATTTACCAATTTCTAGCCAGAATGATATTGTGGTTAGGGTTTTTGCTTTGTTTTGTTTTAAGAATCTTATCTCTCACAGGCACAGCAGGAAATATTAACAGATTAGAAGACGTGATGTCTAGGACCCGATTCAAAACAACCCTAGAGAGGAGAGAGGAGAAGGCACCCGTGCAGGCTGGCGGCTGTGGGAGCCAGAGGTGGGGGGCGGCTGCTCTGCCGTTCTCTCTGCTTCTGTGTATGTTTTTTAAGTCGTCTATATTAGAAAGAAGAATTAAATAGATATGCTTGGCCCCGCCCCCAGCCTGCCTCACAGCTCTGAATTTGAATGCAACACCACCTGTGTCCCTACCACCCTGCCTCTGTCCTGGAGCTGGGAAGACAGTGGGGAACTGGGCAAGTCCCCGCCATGGAGCCCAGATGGAGCCTCTGCCAGAGCCTTCTCTGGTCAGCAGGCAGATGCCTTGCTCTGCTTCAGGTGGCTACCTTGGCAGCAAGGAGCAAGCCCTGTGGGGATGTGTGCAGGGCCGCAGGCCTTACCCCACCACACCTTCGTCGGTCCACACCAACACTCCAGGAGGGCATCACTCTCTCACCAGCTGCCAGGAGAGGAAGCGCAGGTTTCGTGGCATCTGGCCATTCACCGAGGCCTCACAGAACCAATAAATGCCAAACCCACTAGTCTACACATCAAAAGCCTCTCGCGTCCACAGAGCCCTGCCCCTCCTCTGGACACAGCTGTAAGGCACTAGGCTCTCGCGTCCACCGGCCCACGGCAACCTGGAATGGGGCTGACACACAGTCTGGCGAGAAAGCAAGGGAAGAGCAGAAACGTGGAAAAAAGATGTCCAAGAAAGAAACAACCCCATCCCTCAAATCCCACGTCCAGGATGAGATCCAACCGAAATATCCACAGAGAGTGTAAACAAATGTACAAGGGGGTCACCGAGGCACCCCTGCAGAGGGAGACCCTGAGATGCCAAATGTCCCCCCCCCCCGAACAGTCAGGTAAATGACAGCTGACACAAATGCCAGGGCACACGACACTGACCGTAGCCAGAACCAGACACAGTGGCCTGTGCTGACGCCGGAGGGCCACAGGCAGGGAGTTCAGAGGTACGAGTCACACTCATGCCCACACACTCATACACATGTGCGTACACACACCCACAGTTACCCACATGCACACGCACACACCCACACTCACCTGCCCTTATACCCGTGTACAGACACACCCACCCACACACCCACGTACGCACACACCCATGTGCACACACTCATACACGTCCATACTCACCCCTCACCTACCTGTGTACAAAACAAACACACCTGTGTACACACAGACACCCACCACCCACACTCATACACTCAGACTTACACACACACCTATGTACATATACACACCCACTCACATCCACACACCCGTACGCATACACCCTCACATGCACACTCAGACTCACGTACGCAGAGAACTGTTTTGGAAGGACAAGCATTGCTTATCATGGAGAGGATTTCAATTCCTTGTAACCTGCATATGTCACCTTGGCTTTGTCATCAAAAGAAAAAAAAAATTTTTTTTCAGGTTTAGGTAAAACAGCACAATGTTGGCTGAAAACCTCTGACCAGGAGTCAGAGGACTCCTGGGTACTGAAGTGGCTCAGCACTGGCTCGCTGTGTGACCCTGGATGGGCTGCTGCACCTCTCTGAGCCTCAGAGAGAAACAGGAATCCAACGGGAAGGAAGCAGGAAGGCCGGCGGTGTCTCTGGCTGGGAGGACAGCCTGGGGAGCATTAGCCCAGACCCCTCCCAAGGCTGCCTGACCGCTCAGCCTGGGAGGCCAGGGAGACCCCAGAGACCCCGCCCCCTCCCACAGGTGTGCTCAGGGCCTGCAGCCCTATGTGAAACAGTGAAAGCCGGCCACCTACAGGCCTGCCTGGAAGGGGCCGGCCCTGGTCAGGGGAGGTGGGGGAGTTTTCTTCTTGTACCCTTGAACTTCGAACCCCACTGTGGAGCACGCTGCCGCCACTGGAAGGAGCTTGACAGATGCAGCAGGTGACGCAGAGGGCAGGCTCCGAGCCGAGCTGGCCCCGGCACTCACCGTGCAGCCGGAGCAGGCGACGCTGCCCATCTGTGCTCAGCGTCCTCACCTGCAAAGTGGGAAAGGCAGAACCCAACCCATATACAGGTGCTCAAGAGCTATTCCTCATCACACGCTGACCCGGAGACCCCCGGGACACATCGCCGGGAGAAGAAAACAAACCACAAGACTGAGAGCACCACGGAACCTACAGCGCTCAGATTCAAAAGCACTGGGGGTGTGATGTCAGATGCAAAGGGAGAGACTGGACCCCACACTCAGCTACGAACCTCTCGAGAGAGCACGAGAATTCAGGGGCGAAGGGATGGAAAAGGCAGCTCCTACCCTGCATCCTTGTGCGCTTCGCATTTCCGATAATCGGAATCAATTCCTGCATCGATGAGCAATGAGAAACCAAAGCAAGGAGGCAGAAAGGGCCGGGCGCGGTGGCTCAAGCCTGTAATCCCAGCACTTTGGGAGGCCGAGACGGGCAGATCACGAGGTCAGGAGATCGAGACCATCCTGGCTAACCCGGTGAAACCCCGTCTCTACTAAAAAATACAAAAAACTAGCCAGGCGAGGTGGTGGGCGCCTGTAGTCCCAGCTACTCGGGAGGCTGAGGCAGGAGAATGGCGTAAACCCGGGAGGCGGAGCTTGCAGTGAGCTGAGATCCGGCCACTGCACTCCAGCCTGGGCGACAGAGTGAGACTCCGTCTCAAAAAAAAAAAAAAAGGAGGCAGAAAGGCAGACACCACATTTTCAAACGCTCTCCATGGAAACAGACGTTTTTAGACTCAAAGTTGGCTTCTATTATCTGGAGGCTAAACTTAATGATTTCTCCTCAGTCTGACACCAGAAAGGGGAGAACGCAGCCTGCAACGTAAACACGTGCAAAATGGCAGTTTGAAATCTGGACCACAACAAATGAAGACAGGAGGAGGTATCCCCAAGATGAGCCCATGAGAGTCACCGGCCTGATGCTGCCAGGCCAAGAGCAGCTGAGCTGAGACCTGCGAGTGGTCAGTCCCGGGGCCTCCTGCCTCCCTCATGCCCAGGATGAGGACAGCCTCTCTCTACCCTGATCTGAGGCCGCTGGAACCCACAGCTCCCAGACCCCTGCCCCATCCCGAGAGCCCGTGTCCCCCAGGCCAGTGTCAGGCAGAGACCAGCTGGAGGCAGGGTCTATTCAGGGCTCCATGGCACCAGACTCCCGGCCCCCTCACTGGACAGCACCTTCCCTGCTCTGGGAGCCACAGGGCAGATGCCTTCGTCCTGCAGCCCTGTCTCTACAGGAGGCACAAACATCAATCAGGAAAGATGGCCTCCGAGAAGCCGGGAAAGAATTTTATCAGGGACATGCCGAGATAGGAAATTTGGGGAACCTAATGGGTGCTTTCAATGCCCAGCCAATTCTTCCAGCCCCTTCTCTAGGGACCCAGGAGAAGGCATTCTGGGCCTCTGGGCCGTCCCACCGTCCCAGCTTTGGAGGTCCTGGGGTGGCCGTGGCAGGCGCAGGGTTGCGCAGCATCTTCTCTCTCCCTGCAGCGGTGGGCGCCTTCTTTCTTTCCTTGTGCTTCTCTGCCAGGCTCCAGACCCGCCCTCTAGGAAACACAGATGCGCATGGGGACCCACTTCAGGGAACAGAGGATGCTCCAGGGAAAGACAGACCGCCACAAATGGCACGCATCCATGCGGCTTGTCACAACGCGGCAGCTCGGCCCTGCCCCGGGTCCCCGCACACAATGTGGCTTCTGTTCTGGCTCCCTCGGCAATCCACCAGCCAAGGCCTCCCCCTCGGCCACATCAACCGGCCGATTGTCCCTGGCGGAGCGCTCTATGGGCTCACCAGAGGGGCTGCCCGCCTCCTGAACTCTGCAAGGCCCTGGGAGCCTGGGAGCCAGGGAGGGCGTGCGAGGGTTGCTTGGCTTCTGCGCCAGCAGGTCAGGGGCAAGGGGAGAAGACAATGGGGGCCCAGAGGGGGCTCCCGGCCTCCCTGCCTCAAGACCTGCTCTCCCTAGTCTCAAACTGAGCGCATGCAGGGGCAGCCCAAGTGGAACCCGCATGGGGGAGCATTTGCAGCTGAGAGCCATCTCCATTCTACAGAGGGTGGCGGCTGCAGAGGGCACCGGGCTTGGTGTCCCTGGAACCTCCCCTGGCATGTGCGACTGCCTAGGGCCCCCAACACAAGCCACCCAGGATGTGTCAGGAAGATGCCTCTGAGGGTCTTAAGGCTCTGAGGCCAGCACGGTTTAACTTACTTTTAAAACTCTCCATGTAAACTCGTGCACACTTCCTAATGGCACGAACCAAAACGCCCTTCCTGTGCCCTCAGACATCTGCCTGTGGGACACCACAGGGGCCTGGTGACGGCTGTGGTTCCCTGTCCAATGACAGCTTGTTGCAGGGGTTGGGGAGGAGGTCTAATATGAGTGGTAAATAACCACAATAAACTTCTTTTTCACACTTGGCCATTTCCAACACTGGACTGTCTCTCACAATCAGCGCGTACCCCTCGCGTTTCTTCTCCTGCTCTCAGGACAGGTTCCTTCAACTCAAGTCACGGGAGGCTTAGACTGAAGGAAGAGGAATCTGGGGTCAGGGGCAGGGCAAGTTTTACCGCCCCAAACAGCCACACTCCCCTTTCCTGGCACCGTTCGTACCGGGTTCAATAGACACAAGTGCCCCGGCCGGCATCCCCTCATGTGACAGCATCTACAGGGCACCTAGGGGGCCGTGAGCCGATGCCAGCCACAGGAGAGGACAGCGGGCCACTGTCATCTCAGACGACTCCTCTCCCCATCTGAAAGCAGCTCTCTCTCCACCCCTCTCGGTTTTGCCAAGCACGCCAAGCCAGTAACGCAGGACTGTGTGACAGCCAGCACTGGCATGAAAGAGACAAAGGTGAGGGCTAAAAGGATTGCCAAGGAAAATTAAGTCACATCAAATGATGCCTCAGAGAAGAGCTCCTGAGTCCAGCTGCTGATCTTGGCTAATGCCTCAAAACAAAGCAAGACAAAAAGCAACTGTGCTAAAGTCTGCTGGGAAGGTAAAGCAGGAACGTGGCGGGGTCACCAAGCGGTAAAGCTGAAAGAGACCCTGAGAGCCGGTCCCAGACCCAGCAGGGCCGTGAATGTCAGTGGGGGCCCCCCATGAAGGCTTGGGGAGGCCAGCAGCCCTGGGGCCCGTGCCCCACCCAGGACCAGGGCATCGAAGCCCTCCAGGTCAGCCCTGCAGCCCCTCCCGAGGCCCTGACCCTGCCTCCTAACTGACTCTAGGGCACAGACAAGCACTTCCTGTTTGGCAGCCATTGAATTACTTCTGGGAGAGGCGGAGCCAGGTCTGCATTATAATGTCACTGACCTACTCCAGAACACACGGGACAGGCGTGGGACAGGCACCTGGCGGGGGCTTCTGAAGCCACAGCCACAGAGCTTACACCCAAAGAGGCAGGTGAACCCACAGGACTCGACCCCTTATGGAGGATCTAACGGCAAATGTCACCATGTCACCCCCGGCGGATAAGCGGCTCTGCCCACCCAGCTCACCTCCCTCACATCGCCCCAGACCCCACTTCATCACCTGGACTCTGCCCTTCAAACAGCTGCCACTCCCCCTAGAAGGGACCACCCCATCCTCTCAGCCTCACTTAAGAAGTCAATCTCACTTCTTCAAGAGAACCCTCCTGACCCTTTCTAACTGGGCCCCCGTGACACACTCGTAGCACCCGGCAGCGGGGCTTCCCGCAATTCATTCTGATGGTCACTTCCTCTCCCGTGTGTCTGCTGTCTCTTGCCCTGTCAGTCTGTGAACTCCACAAGAGAGGGGAACGTGTTCACTTGGTCTTCACTGGGCCTGGACTTGGTAAATACCTGTCACGTGAAGAAATCTATGAAACTCCAGCAAAGAATGGAAGTAAAAGCAATTCCTCCTCCTCACTGTAAACGCACACTTAAAATAAACAAACAAAAAAAAAACACCGCATTTGCGAAGAATAAATGACAAGGGCCTCCCTTACTAGATACCCGCTGCCCTCCGGCAGTCCCCCCACCTCTCTCAACAGCGGGCTTGGTGCGCGCTGCCAGCGGACAGTGAAAACAGAGGCATGGGCCTCAAGTGGCAAAGGGTTTCAGACACAAAACCAGAGGCACTTGCCAGAAAAACAACGGTAAGCCACCCGTCAAAATAAAAAACGTTTGCTAGACAAAAGTGTACTATTGAGAGAATGACAAGATAAGCCACAGACTTGGAGAAAATATTTGCAACTCATATACCAGGTATAGGACTTGTATCCAGCGTATATACAGAACTCTTGAAACTCAACAAGAAAACAGCTAACCCAATTTTTTTAATGGGAGGGAGGGGCAAAATTCTGAACAGATACTTTACCAAAGAGAATGTATGGATTGCAAATAAGCACGTGAGAAGATGCTTATTACCGTCAGTCGTCAGGGAGATGCAAATCAAAACCTAACCGGGCACTACTTCACACCCACTAGGACAGATGGCTATAATCAAACAGGCAGAATATGAGTTGCTGGTGAGGAAGCAGAAAAATCAGAACCCTCATACCCAGCTCGGGGGAATGTAAAATGGCACAGCTGCTGAAACACAGTCTGGCAGTTACTCAAAAAATTAAACAAAGAATGTGGCCAGGTTTGGTGGCTCACACTTATAATCCCAGCACTTTGGGAGGCTGAGGCAGGAGGATCACTTGAAGCTAGGGTTTTGAGCCCAGCCTGGGCAACATAGTGAGACTCTCTCAACAAAAAAATTTAAAAATCTTCCTTTCTCTTTCTCTTTCCTTTCCTTTTCCTTTTCCTTTTCTCTCTTTATTTTATTTTATTTTTTTGAGACAGAGTCTCGCTCTGTCACCCCGGCTGGAGTGCAGTGGCGCGATCATAGCTCACTGCAAGCTCCACCTCCCAGGTTCACGCCATTCTCCTGCCTCAGCCTCCGGAGTAGCTGGGACTACAGGCGCCCACCACCACGCCCGGCTAATTGTTTTGTATTTTTAGTAGAGATGGGGTTTCACCGTGTTAGCCAGGATGGTCTCGATCTCCTGATCTCATGACCTACCCACCTCGGCCTCCCAAAGTGCTGGGATTACAGGTGTGAGCCACTGCGCCCGGCCTCTTTATTTTTATTTTTTTTAGAGACAGGTTTCACCACGTTGCCCAGGCTGGTCTCAACCTCCTGAACTCAAGCGATCCTTCCACCTCAGCCTCCCAAAGTGCTGGGATTACAGGCATAAGCCGCTGTGCCCAGCCCTTAAATTTTTTTTTTTTTTAAACTCATGGGTTTGAGGGCTGGGCGCAGTGGCTCACTCCTGTAATCCCAGCACTTTGGGAGGCCGAGACGGGCAGATCACGAGGTCAGGAGATCGAGACCATCCTGGCTAACACGGTGAAATCCCGTCTCTACTAAAAATACAAAAAAAATTAGCTGGGCATGGTGGCAGGCACCTGTAGTCCCAGCTACTCAGGAGGCTGAGGCAGGAGAATGGTGTGAACCTGGGAGGCGGAGCTTGCAGTGAGCTGAGATCGCGCCACTGCACTCCAGCCTGGGCAACAGAGCGAGACTCCATCTCAAAAATAAATAAATAAAAGATTTTTAAAAAACCCCACTGGATGTGGTGGCATGTACCTGTAGTCCCAGCTACTTGGGAGGCCAAGGCAGGAGGGTTGCTTAAGTCCAGGAGACAGAGGCTGCAGTGAGCTGTGACTGCACCACTGCACCCCATCCAGCCTAAGTGACACAGTGAGGCCCTGTCTCAAAACAAACAAACAAACAAAAAACCCAAAAAGTTGGCTGGGCGTGGTGGCCCATGCCTGTAGTCCCAGCACTTTGGGAGGCCAAGGCAGGTGCATCAGCTGAGGTCAGGAGTTCGGGACCAGCCTGGTCAACATGGTGAAACCCTTTCTCTACTAAAAATACAAAAAAAAATTAGCCAGGCGTGGTGGCGCATGCCTGTAATCCAAGCTACTCGAGAGGCTGAGGCAGGAGAATCGCTTGAACTCGGGAGGTGGAGGTTGCAGTGAGCGGAGATCGCGCCCTTGCACTCATCCAGCCTGGGCAACAAGAGCGAAATTCCATCTCAAAAAGAAAAGAAAAAAGAAAACAACTAGAAAATAAAGGAAAACAACCTGACCATATTCAAGGACTGGCGAGGATTTGGAGCAACAACGGGAACTCTTCCTGCTGATGGGGCTGCAGAACGGCACAGCCCCTTTAGAAGAAAACTACTGGGCAGTTTCTTAAAAAGTTAAATAGACCCGCCAGGTGCGGTGGCTCACGCCTGTAATCCCAGCACTTTGGGAGGCTGAGGTGGGCAGATCATGAGGTCAGGAGATCGAGACCATCCTGGCTAACACGGTGAAACTCCATCTCTACTAAAAATACACACACACACAAACACACAAAAAACAACAACAACAAATTAGCTGGGCATGGTGGCGGGCGCCTGTAGTCCCAGCTACTCTGGAGGCTGAGGCAGGAGAATGGCGTGAACCCGGGAGATGGAGCTTGCAGTGAGCCAAGATCGTCCCACTGCACTCCAGCCTGGGTGACAGAGCGAGACTCCGTCTCAAAAAAAAAAAAAAAAAAAAGAAAAAAAAAAACAACAGTTAAATAGACCTATATCATGTGACCTAGCAATCTCCACTCATTTAGCCAAATAAACTAAAAACATGGTCACACAAAAACCTGCATGCAAATGTTTAGGGCAGCCTTATTCATAATCACAACAGCTGGAAACAACACAGACGTCCTTCAACAGGTGAACGAATACACAAACCCTAAGGCACGCATGCAGCGGAACACTCCTCGAAAAAAACACAACAAAATTACAAAGATTCATTCACACAGCAACATAGACAAATCTAAGCGCGCTTTACTAAGGGAAAGAAACCAGATACAAAAGGGTTGCATACTGTCTGAGTCTTATGACAATCTGGAAAAGGTAAACTACAAGAATGGCAAACAGATGAGTGGTTGTAAGGCCTGGGGGTGGGAGGGGTGACTGACTTCAAAGGGACAGCAAGTGGGAATGTGCGGGGTGGGCGGGGGAGCGGAGTCCTGGTAGATATACAACTCTCTGCACTGTAAACGTCACTGAATATGAACTAAAAAATCAGTAATAACCAGATGGGCAGAGGGGGCAGACCGAAGATGAAATGCAAGTGTGACTAACGAAGCCAACTGTATTACAAATGCATGACATGACCACACCAGGGAAAGAAAGGGCTGCCACAAATAACCTTGTAACCTTGCAGGGTTCCAACTTGACAGAAAGAGCTGCACGCCAATGCCGAGCCCTCACGGCCAACACAGGAGGGCTGGCTGTTGATTCTCAAACTATTTTCCAGGTATCCTGGAATTAAACAGGTAAGCAAACACAGTACAGATAACAGGAGCCAGGTTTCCGCCTTCAGAGACAGCAACAAGGAAGCAACTGGGGAAGGTGTGAATGAGTCCGCTCGTGCTGGATGGAGTTGGTAGCCTCAGAGGAACTTGCGTCTGTTTTCATATTACACAGATAGACATAGAACGGAACACAGATGTAAAGGGTGGGGTGGTTTCCTAGTTCTGTCACATGAGAGGACCTGAAGGCGTGATAACCAAGCAGCAATGAGCACACTTAGCTCCCAGATCTTGGCTTTTAAACACCATTCTCCAACAACAGGAACTAAGGCTCCTGGGAGCGGTGGAAGATTCTAGGGCTGGGGCAGAGAAATACAAGGTGAGCCTGTGGTGCCAGAATGTGAAAGCACCCCCAAAACCATGGGAACATGATGAAATGACAGGCCCAAATGCGAGAACAATTTCAACAACAGACAGGTAACAACAGACGGGATTATAACCCAAAGAAAAACGAAATACCTGTGAACCCATCCACGTTGAGATAAATAACTGAATACGTGAACAGAAGAGAAGGGACAGCTCTTCCTTAACGAAAAATTCCAGTTAATAAATGTAGAAAGGAAGAAAGAAATTAAAATTACCAGTAGACCACCACTGGGGCAGGCTAAAATTAGCAGGTGGTACCACAGGTTAAGAAGCCCTTATCCAAAATGTTTGGGACCAGAAATGTTTTGGATTTCAGACTTTTTTTCCGGATTTTGAATATCTGCATTATACTTACTGGTTCAGCATTCCTATTCTGAAATCTGCAATTTAAAATGCTCCAGTGAGCAGTTCCTTTGAGTGTCATGTTGGTGCTCAGAGTTTCAGATTTTGGAGCATTCTGGTGCTTTTTTTTTTTTTTGTGAGAGTCTCACTCTGTGACCCAGGCTGGAGTACAGTGGTGTGATCTCAGCTCACTGCAACCTCTTCCTCCCGGGCTCAAGCAATTCTTGTGCCTCAGCCTCCCAGGCAGCTGGAACTACAGGCGTGTGCCACCATGCCCAGCTAATTGTTGTATTTTTAGCAGAGATGGGGTGCCATGTTGGCCAGGCTGGTCTCGAACTCCTGACCTCAGGTGATTCACTCACCTTGGCCTCCCAAAGTGCTGGGATTACAAGAGTGAGCCACTGCGCCCAGCCTGAGATTTTGGAGCATTTTTTATTTTGGATTTCTGGATTAGGGATACTCAACCTGTGTTTTTTAAAAAAAGATAAAACAGGTTATAAGCACAGCTTCAAAGTATCTCTCCCAAAATGGGTATTATTAACTGTGTTGTTTTTAACCTACGCCCACCAGGATGGAGGGGTTAATTCCTCTCCCTTGAGTGCGGGCTGGACTTAGTGACCTGCTTCTTCTAAGCAATAACCAGTGGAGAAACCTGGCAGACACCACTTAACCAGGAGATCAAGGTTAACCTCGGCTGTTAACCACGAGTCGTGTAAATGTCTGGCACTTCCTAATACGATGTAAGCAGAAGTGCATTTACCTCTGTGGTCTTCTTATCGAACTCTATAACCACGGACTAGCCATGAGAAAATGGCAAGCGGAGGGAGATTCTGCGTAATAGGCCACTAGTACATTTCAAAAATATCAAGGTCATGAAAGACTGAGGAGAGAGACACAGGCAACGGTGCAGCATCCTGGGGTGGGTTCCACAACAGAAGAAGCACATGAACTGAAAACTGGGAAACCCAAACCAGTCCCTAGTTTAGTTCGTGGCGATTGTACCGATGCTACTGTCTTGGTTTTGATCACTGGACCGTGGTTATGTGAGATGTTCACATTAAGGGAGGCTGGGTCGTGGGGGAGGTCCTATGGGAATTCTCTGTACTATCTTTGCAGCTCTTCTGTGTCTAAAATTATTTCAAAATTTAAAAAATCGTAGCTATGAGAGGTTCCCAGTCAGGAACCACACTCGGTTCAGTAACGAAGATTTTCATGCATCTGGAGCAGCTCGGGTGTACGAATCTACTTCTTTGTTCAACTGTGAGTTTTATGGAATCTAAATACAGATCAAGCCTTTCTGATGACGTTTCTGTATCCAAATTGAGATGCGCAGCAAGTATAATAAACAGACTGAATTTCAAAGACTTGGTATGAAAAAAGAATGTAAAAATCTCTCAATACTTAAAAAATATTGATTACATGTTGAAATGATAATGTTTTAGATACACCGAGCTAAACCAATTATATTATTACAATTAATTTCACCTGTTTCTTTTGAACCTTTTTAATGCGGCTAAAAAATAATAATAATAATTAAGATTTCTACTGGACAGTCCGGGGTCTGAGATGTTACTCACTCACTAAAACAGGAAGGGCTTTAAATATCTCTGACCGCTTCCAGGACAACAAACAGATACAAAGAGAGCATTTAAACAAGACTCCCTCATCTGACTGGGCCAAGTGCACTGAGGAACCCATTTATTCATCCGGGCCACTGCCTTGTCCGGGGCAGCCCCAGCATGGCCTCCCGGGCCACAGTCAAGGCCACTTTCCAAAAGAACAGTTCAGCTGCAGCACGCAGAAGCCTCGAGGCCGCATGTGACGAGAGGCAGGCCACCTGGATCCCCCCTCGAAGAGCTGGAGCTCCCAGCTCAGGGAAGTTCCCGTCATGCACCCAGTCTGCCCAGCAAGCACTTTACTGTCAAAGTTTAAAAACGGGCACTTATCCAGAAGATAGAAAGGGCCCAGTCAGGCAAAGCGGCTCGCGCCTGTAATCCCAGCACTTTGGGAGGTCTAGGTGGGCGGATCGCTTCAGCGCAGAAGTTCGAGATCAGCCTGGGCAACACGACAAGACCCCATCTCTACAAAAGTAGAAAAATTAGCCAGGTATGGTAGTGCACACCTGTGGTCCCAGCAACTCAGGAGGCTGAGGTGGGAGGACTGCTTGACGGGGGAGGTGGAGTCTGCAATGAGCTGTGATTGCACTACCCTTCTCCAGCCTGGGTGACAGAGTGACACTCTGTTTCAAAAAAAAAAAAAAAAAAAGCAAGACAAAAAATTCTTACAACTCAAAAAGAAAACCCCAAATCAAATACGGGCAAAGAGTTTGAATAGACCTATCTTCAAAAAAGATACACAAATGGCCAATGAGCACATGAAAAGATGCTCGTCATCATTAATCATCAGGGAAAGGTGAATCAAAACCACCTACAAACACCATTTCACACCCACAAGGATGGCTATCATTGAAAACAGACAAAAAACAGGAGATAACAAATGCGGGTGAGGACGCGGTGAAACTGGAATGCTTGTGTGTTGCTAGTGGCAATGTAAAGTGGTTTGGCTGCTGTGAAAACAGTTTGGCACTCCCTCAAAGAAATTAAACATAGAATTACCATATGACCCAGCAATTCCACTCTAAGGTATAGTCATCTCTCAGAACTGTGAGGGATTGGTTCCAGAACACCCTTTGGATACCAAAGTCTGCAGAGGCTCAAATTCCTTTATATAAAACAGTAGCATTTGCACATAACCTATGCACACCCTTCCATATACTTGAAATCATCTCTAGATCCCTCATCATGCCAAATACAATGCCTGCACATCACTGCATTCCTGTGGATTCAACGGCCCTTGGCAAATTCACGTTTTGCCTTTTAGAACTCTGTGGATTTTTTTTTCCAAATAGTTTCTGTTTGTGGTCGGTTGAATTCATGGATGCGGAGCCCATGGATATGGAGGGCCAACTGTATACCCAAAGGAATTGAAACCTGGTACTCAAACACATACACGCACAGCCATGTTCAAAGCAGTGCTTATTCATAACAGCCAAGAGGTGGGAACAGCCTGCATGGCCGTCCACAGATGAATGGGTAAACAAAGTGTGGGACAGCCACACAGCAGAGTGGTACTTGGCCATGAAAAGGAATGCAGTTCTTTTTTTTTTTTTTTTTTTTTTTTGAGACGGAGTCTCGCTCTGTCGCCCAGGCTGGGGTGCAGTGGCCGGATCTCAGCTCACTGCAAGCTCCGCCTCCCGGGTTCACGCCATTCTCCTGCCTCAGCCTCCGAGTAGCTGGGACTACAGGCGCCTGCCACCTCGCCCGGCTAGTTTTTTGTATTTTTTAGTGAAGACGGGGTTTCACCGTGTTAGCCAGGATGGTCTCGATCTCCTGACCTCGTGATCCGCCCATCTCGGCCTCCCAAAGTGCTGGGATTACAGGCTTGAGCCACCACGCCCGGCCAGGAATGCAGTTCTTACACATGCAACAATACGGATGAACTCACAAACACGGCAGAAAGAAGGAAAGAAGCCAGACACAAACGTCACATACTGTATGACTCCATTTACATGAAACTGCCAGAATGGGCCCGTCCACCAAGACACAATATAGATCAGTGGCTGCCAGGAACGGTGGCGAGGCAGGGAACGGGAAACAGCTGCTTACTGGCACAAGGTTTCCTTCCGGGGTGATGAAACCACTCTGGAACTAGAAGGAGACAGCAGTAGTACAGCCTCACGAATGTACTAAATGGCACTTTACTTACTGTGTGCTTTAAAATGGTTCATTTCATTTCATGTGAATTTCACCTCCCTTCTTAAAAACGTTGGGGTGGGGGGGTGGCAGCACTTATACACTGGTTATGCCAGGAGGTTTTCCGATATTTGGACGTACAATAGCTACCCCTCTGGAATGAATCTGGTTCATCCATTTAGTACTCGTTTAATAAATATTGAACAAGTGCCACCTCCATGCTAGATGCCAGCTGAGAACAAAAGCAGAACCCTGGTCCTAAGCTTACTTTTGCATGGTAGAGACACACGGACGAGTAAACACACATCCACATATCTGCTACAGAAAAGAAAGGAACAGTCAGTTAGAAAAAAGAAGAAAGAAGAACCAAATCCAGATGAGAGGCTTTAATTTTAGATGTCAACTTGACTGAATTAAGAAATACCTAGAGGACCTGGCACAGTGGCTCATGCCTATAATTCCAGCACTTTGGGAGGCCAAGGCAGGAGGATCGCTTGAGCCCAGGAGTTCGAGACCAGCCTGAGCAACATGACAAAACCCCATCTCTACAAAAAAAAAAAAAAAAAAGAAAAAAGAAATTAGCTGGGCGTGGTGGTACACACCTGTAGTCCCAGCCACTCGGAAAGCTAAAGTGGGAGGATCACCGGAGCCCAGGGAGGTCAAGGCTGCAGTGAGCTGAGAGTGTACCACTGCACTCCAGTCTGGGTGACAAAGCGAGACTCCATCACAAAGAAAAAAGAAAAAAAGAACCTAGAGAACCGGTAAGGCTTTATTTCTGGGTGTGTCTATGAGGGTGTTTCCAGAGGATACTGACATGTAAGTCAGTGGGCTGAATAGGGAAGATTCACCTTCAATGTGGGCCAGCACCATCCAACTGGTTGGGTCCCAGAAGGGACAAAAAAGAGAGAAATGGCGATCTGTCTCTAAAGGGACAAAAAGTCAGGGATGGCAGTCTCTCTATCTGCCTGTCTCTCTCTGTGGCCTTAGGACTCTGGCCTCACCCTCATACCACGCCTTCGACCTCCCAGCGAGAATTACACCAGGGTTTCCCTGCTGTGGGGGCGTCTGAGCTTGCGGGGAGCTGTGCTGCCGGCCGCCCAGGTCTCCAGCTTGCGGGTGGCCTGTCATAGGACTTCTCGGCTTCCACAATCACGCGAGGCTCTTCCCCCAATAAGTTCCCTCTTGTATCTGGGTATCTATCTATGTATCCTACTGATTTTGTCTGGAGAAAAAACCCCAACAAATACAACAACCAATGGGTCAAAGAAGAAATCACTGAGAGAATTAGAAAGTACTTTTGAGATAATGAAAACAAAACACAATATATCGAAACATATGGAATACAGTGTACACAGTGCTTACAGCGAAATGTAAAGGTGTAAACACCTACATTCAAAAATAAGAGTGACTTCAAATCAGTGACTCCCTTTACACCCTAAGGAATTAGAAAAAGAACTAAACTCAAAGCTAACAGAAGGAAAAGGAACAGAAATAAAATAGGGAATAAAAGATATAGAGTGAATCAATAAAATCAAGTTTCTTTGAAGAGATCAACTAAATTGACAAACCTTTGGCTAGTATTTTAAAAAAAGAACATAAATAACCCACATCAGACATAAAAGTGGGAACTACCAATCTTATAGAAATTAAAAGAATTATGAGAATACTATAGACAACTATACGCCAGCTAGAAAATGCAGATAAGACATAACCTTAGAAGCAAATTATTAAAATTGAATCAAGAAGAAGTGGGGCCGGGCGCGGTGGCTCACGCCTGTAATCCCAGCACTTTGGGAGACCGAGGTGGGCAGATCACGAGGTTAGGAGATCGAGACCATCCTGGCTAACATGGTAAAACTCCATCTCTACTAAAAAAAAAAAAAAAAAAAAAAATTAGCCAGGCATGGTGGGCACACCTGTAGTCCCAGCTACTTGGGAGGCTGAGGCAGGAGAATGGCGTGAACCCGGGAGGTGGAGCTTGCAGTGAGCCGAGATTGCACCACTGCACTCCAGCCTGGGCGACAGAGCGAGACTCCATCTCAAAAAAAAAAAGAGAAGTGAAGAATCTCAACACATTGATAACAAGAGATGGAATCAGAAATCAAATACTTCCCAGAAAGAAAAGTCCAAGACCAGACGGTTCACCGAACTCTATGGAACATTCAAAGAACAAACACCATTCCTGCTCAAACTCTACCAAAACTTAGAATAGGAGGGAATACCTCCTAACTCACTTTATGAGGGTGGCGTTACCCTGATACTAAAGCCAGACAAAGATACCACAAGAAAACCACACAGCAACGTTCCTTATGAATACAGACACAAAAATCCTTAACAAAATACTAGCAAATCCAATCCAACAGTACACTAAAAAGATTATATACCATAACCAAGAGGGATTTATCCCAGGAATGCAACGCGGCGGGGGGTTCCTACGTGAAAATCCATTAGGGTAATACAGCACATTAATAAAAGGAAGAAAAAAACGACATGATTTTCTCAATAGAGACAGATAAAAGCATCTGACAAAACTCAACACCTATGCATGATTTAGAAAAACATCATTCAGCGAGCTAAGAAAAGAAGGTGTGACATGGTAAGAAATATATACATTTGGTCTCTACTCCTAGTCCTGGCACCAAGCTGCTAAAATACTTTCTGAGAGATGGTGGTGATAGGAGCCTGTTTTGTTTTAATATTGGGTCTTAGTCCTGGGTTCCTGACACAAAGGCCTCTAAGATCCTTGAAATCTTGGAAGTGATACGAGCATCTTTACATTTGTTCATGAGATGCCTGGTGACTGAATGCCTCTAGATAGCTTCAGGATGGGGGCTGGTTGCCAGGGGAACCAATCATGTGATACGCAGCTGGAATTTTCAGCCCCACCCCCTGACCTCTTAGGGAGGGCAAAGGGGCTGGAAATTTAGTTTAATCACCAATGGCCGATGGTTTAATCAATCATGCCCACACAATGGAGCTTCCATAAACACCTTACACAAAGGGGTTCCGAGAGCTTCCAGGCTGGCCTGTCTGAGGGCATGGAACACCGGCACCCTTCCCACATACCCTGCCCCATGTAGCAAGGTTTGGCCATTACTGAATTGCACTCTTTACGACAAACCAGTAACGGAAGTAAAATGTTTTCCTGAGTTCTGTGAGCCATTATAGAGAACTGTTGAACATAAGGAGGGAGAACGTCCAGTTTATGGCCGGTTGAGTACAGGTGGCAGTCGGGGACTTGCCACTGGCATCTGGAGTGGGGGCTGTCCTGTGAAACTGGGCTCTTAACCTGGGAGCTTGCGCTAACTCCAGGTCGTGGATAACAACACTGAATTCAATTGCAGGACCCCCAGGTGGGGTCTGAAGAGAACTGGAGAACTGCAATGTCCGAGAAACCTACACATTTGGTGCCAGAAATGTTGTAAGTGGAGAAAACATGTTTTTCCTTCTTCTAGAAGGGAATTTCCTTAACCTGATAAAGGGTATTTACAAAAAGCTCACAGCTGACATCACACTCAATGGAAGAAGGCTGGAAACTCTTCCCCTGAGATCAGGAACCAGACGGGATGCCCACTCTCTCCATTGCTATTCAACACTGTGCTGGAGGTTCCAGCCAGAGCAGTCAAGCAAGAAAAAGACTTTGACAAAAGACATCCAAACTGGAACCTCTATTTGCAGATGACATGATTCTATAGACAGAAAATCCCAAAGAAGCCAAAAAAAAAAAAAAAAAAAAAAAACACCCCTACTAAAGCTACTAATAAATTCAGTAAAGCTGCAGGGTACAAGATCAATACACAGGCCGGGCGCGGTGGCTCAAGCCTGTAATCCCAGCACTTTGGGAGGCCGAGACGGGCGGATCACGAGGTCAGGAGATCGAGACCATCCTGGCTGACACGGTGAAACCCCGTCTCTACTTTAAAAAATACAAAAAACTAGCCGGGCGAGGTGGCGGCGCCTGTAGTCCCAGCTACTCGGGAGGCTGAGGCAGGAGAATGGCGTGAACCCGGGAGGCAGAGCTTGCAGTGAGCTGAGATCCGGCCACTGCACTCCAGCCTGGGCGGCAGAGCGAGACTCCGTCTCAAAAAAAAAAAAAAAAGATCAATACACAAAAATTGGTTGTGCTGTCCACAGAGGAGGTCTACAGGAAAAACAAAATCAGCTGTGCTTCTATACACCTGCAATGAACAATCCAAAAAGGGAATAGTATTCCAAAGAATAAAATACCTAGGAATAAGGCCAGGCACAGTGTAATAAGGCCAGGCACATGAGATTAAGGCTCATGCCTGTAATCCCAGCACTTTGGGAGGCCAAGGCGGGCAGATCACTTGAGATCAGGAGTTTGAGACCAGCCTGGCCAATATGGCAAAACTCCATCTCTACTAAAAATACAAAAATTAGCCAGGCATGGTGGCACACGCCCATAATTCCAGCTACTCGGGAGGCTGAGGCAGGAGAATCGCTTGAACCCAGGAGGCAGAGGTGGCAGTGAGCCAAGACTGTGCCACTGCACTCCAGCCTGGGTGACGGACAGAGACTCTGCCTCAACACAAAACAAGCCAAAAAAACCTAGGAATACATTTAAGCATGCAGGTACAAGACTCAGGGATACTGAAAACTATAAAACACTGCTGAAAGAAACTAAAGACTTAATTAAGTGGAAAGACATTCCTTGTTCATGGAATGAAGACTTAATATTGCTAAGATGTTTCAAAAATGACTAGATTCAAGGCCGGGCGTGGTGGCTCACACCTGTAATCCTAGCACTTTGGGAGGCTGAGGCGGGTGGATGATGAGGTCAGGAGATTGAGACCATCCTGGCTAACATGGTGAAACCCCGCCTCCACTAAAAATGCAAAAAATTAGCCGGGCGTGGTGGCGGGCGCCTGTAGTCCCAGCAACTTGGGAGGCTGAGGCAGGAGAATGGCGTGAACCCGGGAGGCGGAGCTTACAGTGAGCCGAGATTGTGCCACTGCACTCCAGTCTGGGTGACAGAGCAAGACTCCGTCTCAAAAAAAAAAAAAAGGGACTAGAGTCAATAGAATCTCTATCAAAGGCCGGGCGCGGTGGCTCAAGCCTGTAATCCCAGCACTTTGGGAGGCCGAGACAGGCGGATCACGAGTTCAGGAGATCGAGACCATCCTGGCTAACACGGTGAAACCCCGTCTCTACTAAAATTACAAAAAAAAAAAAAATTAGCCAGGCGAGGTGGCGGGCGCCTGTACTCCCAGCTACTCGGGAGGCTGAGGCAGGAGAATGGCGTGAACCCGGGAGGCGGAGCTTGCAGTGAGCTGAGATCCGGCCATTGCACTCCAGCCTGGGCAACAGAGCTAGACTCCGTCTCAAAAAAAAAAAAAAAAAAAAAGAATCTCTATCAAAATTCCAATAGAATTTTTTGCAAAAATGTAAAAGTCAAACCTCAAATTCATATGGAATCACAAGGGGCACAGAATAACCAAAGTCATATTGAAGACGGGAAAAAAAAACACAGAGTTGGAGGACTCACACTTGCCAATTCCAAAACTTCCTACAAGGCTGAGCGCGCTGGCTCACACCTGTAATTCCAGCATTTGGGGGGCCCAAGGCGAAAGGATCGCTTAAGGCCAGGAGTTCAAGACCAGCCTGGGCCAGGCACAGTGGCTCACACCTGTAATCCCAGCACTTTGGGAGGCCGAGGCAGGTGGATCACCTGAGGTCAGTTCGAGACCAGCCTGGCCCACATGGTGAAACCCCGTCTCTACTAAAAATGCAAACAATTAGCCAGGCATGGCGGCGGGCACCTGTAATCCCAGCGACTCAGGAGGCTGAGGCAGGAGAATCGATTGAAGCTGGGAGGTGGAGGTTGCGGTGAGCCAGGATCGTGCCACTGCACTCCGGCCTGGACAAGAGCAAAACTGTCTCAAAAAGATAGATAAATAAATAAGAAGACTAGCCTGCACAACACAATGGGACCCCATCTCTACAAAAATAATGAAATTAGCTGGATGTGGTGGCACGTGCCTGTGGTCCCAGCTACCTGGGAGGCTGAGGTGGGAGGACTGCCTGAGCCCAAGAGGTCAAAGCTACAGTGAGCCATGATTGCACCACTGCACTCCAGCCTGGGTGACAGAGCAAGGCTCTGACAAAAAAAAAAAAAGAAAAAAAAACCTTCCTATACAACTACAGTAATCAAAACAGTATGGCACCAGCATAAGCACAGACACACAGACCAATGAAATAGAATTCAGAGTCCAGTTTTAAACCCAAAATCTATGGCCAACTGATTTTCAACGAGGCTCTAACACCACTCGATGGTGAAAGAACAGTCTCTGCGGGCCGGGCACGGTGGCTCAAGCCTGTAATCCCAGCACTTTGGGAGGCCGAGACGGATGGATCACGAGGTCAGGAGATCGAGACCATCCTGGCGAACACGGTGAAACCCCGTCTCTACTAAAAAATACAAAAAACTAGCCGGGCAAGGTGGCAGGCGCCTGTAGTCCCAGCTACTCAGGAGGCTGAGGCAGGAGAATGGCGTGAACCCGGGAGGCGGAGCTTGCAGTGAGCTCAGATCCGGCCACTGCACTCCAGCCTGGGCGACAGAGCGAGACTCCGTCTCAAAAAAATAAATGAAACAACAGTCTCTTCGGTGAACGGTGCTGGGACACCTGGAAAACCACACACAAAAGAATACTGTTAGACCTCCACCTCGCTTCATATATGAAAGTTCACTCGAAAATGAATCAACTATCTAAGCATAAGGACTACAACTATGAAATGGGTGCAAATAAACATGGGGCAAACCTTCAAGACCTCAGATTTGGCAATGGAGTCACAGATTTGACACCAAAGGTGTGAGTGACAAGAAGAAACAGATTAATAGAACGTCATAAACATTTAAAACGTTCATGCAACAAGGGACATTATCAGGGCTGGGTGTGGCAGCTCACGCCTGTAATCCCAGCCAGCTGGGAGGCTGGGGTGGGAGAACTGCTTGAGCCCAGGAAGTCAGGGTTACAGTGAACCAAGATCACATCACTGCACTCCAGCCTGGGCAACAGAGTGAGATGTTGCTGAAAAAACAGACATTATGAAGAACGTAAAAAAAAAAAAACCTATAAAAGGGGATAAGATATTTGAAATCACATACCCTGTAAGAGTTTAATATCCAAAATATATAAAGAACTTCTATAACACAACAACAAAAACAACCTAATTCAAAAATGGGCAACGGGCATTCAAAAATGGGCAACTCACGCCTGTAATCCCAGCACTTTGGGAGGCCAAGGCAGATGGATCACTTGAGGTCGGGAGTTCGAGATCAGCCTCACAAACATGGCGCAACCCCATCAATGCTAAAAATACAAAAATTAGCCCGGCGTGGTGGCGGGAGCCTATAATTCCAGCTACTCGGGAGGCTGAGGGAGGAGAATCGCTTGAACCCAGGAGGCAGAGGTTGTAGTGAGCCGAGATGGCGCCACTGCACTCCAGCCTAGCCAACAGAGCGAGGAAAAAAACAAACAAAAATGAGCAATGGATATATCTAGACATTTCCTGAGAAAGAGATACGTGCAACCAGCAAGCATGTGAAAAGATGTGAAACATCACAGGTCATCAAGGAAATGCAAATAAAAACCTCAACAGTTACAGCTCCAAACCCACAAGGATGGCTATAATTTTTAAGAAACAGAAAACAAGCATTGCTGAGGATCTGGAGAAACAGGAACCCTCACACATTGCTGGTGGAACTATGACAGGGTCCAGCCACTGGAAAACGGCTTAGCAGTTCCTCAGAAAGCTAAACAGAAAATTGTTGTATGAGCTGGCAATTCCATTCCTAGGTGTATATGCCCAGAGGGACTGAAAACGGGCACTCAAACAAGTACGTATACACACACACACACACACACACACACACACACGTTCACAGCAGCACTATTCCGCATAGCAAATGGGTAGAAACAGCCCAAACATCTATCCACAGATGAATGGATAAACACAGAATGGTACAGCTGTCTCTCATTCTGCATAGATTCCATACTTTTGAATTTACCTCCTCACTGAAGTTCATTTGCAAACCCCAAACCGATACTGTCGGCTTTTACTGTCTTTTGCGGACACGCCCAGAACAGCAAAAAGGTTGAGTTGCCCAACACGCATGTTCCCAGCGGATGTCAAGCAAGACAACACTGTCCTCTTGCTTGGGAAAAACTTCACAACACACATGTATTACTTTGCAATCAGATGAGGCCCTCCAAATTCTTTTTCCTTGAGAGAAAGGAGTGATTTTTCTGTAAAAGAACATGTCACCGGCCGGGCGCGGTGGCTCACGCCTGTAATCCCAGCACTTTGGGAGGTCAAGGTGGGCAGATCATGAGGTCAGGAGATCGAGACCATCCTGGCTAACACGGTGAAACCCCATCTGCACTAAAAAATACAAAAAAAAAATTAGCCAGGTGTGGTGGTGGGCGCCCTAAGTCCCAGCTACTTGGGAGCCTGAAGCAGGAGAATGGCGTGAACCCAGGAAGCGGAGCTTGCAGTGAGCCGAGATCACACCACTGCACTCCAGTCTGGGAGACAGAGCGAGACTACGTCTTAAAAAAAAGAACATCCTACCAACAGGTCAAACAAAATGCAGCCTCAGTTAAGTTCTAGTGCCTAACACTGCATAAAGCACAATTCCTTCATTTTATAGGCGATGTCATATTCAAGGTCAAGTGCACTCACTGAGAAAGCCACACACTTATACAAGAATAGAGCTGTCTGCAAAAGCACATTTTCTGCTCTGGTCTTAGAGCCACACTCACGGGAGAAGCCAAACAACATCTTTTTCATCGCAGGAACCCTCAACCTCCTTTGGGCCCTCCGAGGTCTGAGGCTCCCTTTCTCCACTGAACTTTCTTGCCCAGATTGACTGGAAGGAGCCGATACCATTTCAACAACAAATGGATGAAATGCCCGCTGTGCCGGGCCCCGGGTCAAGTGCTGCACCTGCTGTCTCCCTCTTAATCTTCCTGACTCCTGAGAAGCAGACGCAGCCAGAAACTCCATCTTATGGACAGACAAACTGAGGCCCAGAGGAGTGACCCACCCATGGTGACACAGTCAGGCTATGAGACTGAACCCTGGCGTGTCCACCTCCAAACTGTGGTCTCTGCAGCTCTCTCCCTACCCTGTCCAGACACACCAGCACCTCCCCAAACCCACTCCGTCACCAACCTCTGTTTACTCCTTATTCCACTTTCCCGACCTCCCACTGAGGAGTAAGCCGTGGCTAACCACCAAACACAAGCCCTGGCTACACCAGGTAGAAAAACCGCTAGCAAACCCATGCACTATGACCCTGTCCCTAATCGTGTTCCGAATCCTGCAGCCATGAAGCACTCCCATCCCCGGCACCGAAACTCATCAAGCACTATCGTGCTTCTAGGTCATGCCTGTCTCAGGCAACGGGTGTGTGCTTACAAAGAGCTGGTTCCAATCCTAGCTCTGCCAACTTCTGGGGCTTGACCAAGTGACTCGGGATCCAGGATCTCCTCCACCTGTGGATGGCACACACACCCCTGCCACTGTGAGGAGAACCTGCATCCCTGGACCTTGCCGTGGGGCCACCAGTACTCCCGGTGCAGGACCCTCTACAACCACCCCAGGAAGAGAAAGTTCCCAGGCAAGGGGGCACATAGCACACTGAAGCAGCTGGCTTCTGTCCTGAGAGAGGGGGAGCGCTGCAGTTCTCAGCACAGGCTCATGGCAGAACGGCCCAGCCACACGGCTTCCGCAGGAATTGTTCAGACAAATAAACACCAAGAAATACGACTTAAAAAAAAAAAAAAGAAAAGAAAGAAAAAACAGAAAAACTGGCCATCCTCCAAAAGTGCTCAATGAAAGCACATGCTGAAATTTGAAAAACCTGCTACATCTAAAATGGGAGAATTTTACTATATGTAAATTATACCTCGATAAACCAGACTTAAAGAAAACATACTGGCCGGGCGCGGTGGCTCACGCCTGTAATCCCAGCACTTCGGGAGGCCGAGGTGGGCAGATCACGAGGTCAAGAGATCAAGACCATCCTGGCTAACACAGTGAAACCCAGTCTCTACTAAAAACACAAAAAATTAGCTGGGCATGGTGGTGGGCACCTGTGGTCCCAGCTACTCAGGAGGCTGAGGCAAGATAATGGCGTGAACCCGGGAGGCGGAGCTTGCAGTGAGCCGAGATCGCTCCACTGCACCCCAGCCGGGGCGACAGAGCAAGACTCCATCTCAAAAAAAAAAAAAAAAAAAGAGGCCGGGCGCGGTGGCTCAAGCCTGTAATCCCAGCACTTTGGGAGGCCGAGACGGGGGGATCACGAGGTCAGGAGATGGAGACCATCCTGGCTAACACGGTGAAACCCCGTCTCTACTAAAAATACAAAAAAAAAACTAGCCGGGCGAGGTGGTGGGCGCCTGTAGTCCCAGCTACTCCGGAGGCTGAGGCGGGAGAATGGCCTAAACCCGGGAGTCGGAGCTTGCAGTGAGCTGAGATCCGGCCACTGCACTCCAGCCTGGGCGACAGAGCAAGACTTCGTCTCAAAAAAAAAAAAAGAAAAGAAAAGAAAAAAAAAGAAAAAGAAAACAATTTAACCCAACAATGTCACCGCAGGTTGCCGGAAGTACACACGCTCCTGCTGAAGGGCACCGAGGGAGCCGGCACCGCACTTGGGGCCTTTCAGAGGAAGTAGGCAACAAGTGCTATAGAGGAACATGGGGTCCCATACCCCCCATGCAACCACACGCCCCCACACCCTAAATGAAGCCCCCAGGATCCCGAAAGAGCAGGCAGGGATTCAGAGAGGGCTCTCTGTCCCCTTGACACCCCCACACAGGAGAGGATGCTGTGCCCAGCAGTAACAATCCTACGGCCAAAGGGTCCCCTGCTTCCTTTCTCTACAGGGACAGGATGCAAGGGTGGAGCCTCAGGAACTCAGGACAGAAACAGCCCTGGAGTCTGCATTTCAGCCTCAGTTGAGAGCTGCAGGACACATCAGGTGGGGCAACCTGAGCAGCAGCCACTTAGGGCCCCTGCTGCGTTGCGCACGGCGGTACCACACACTGTGGGTTTCTGCCACATTTGGGAGCGGCCAGCCTGCATCTCGCCTGAAGGTGTCCCTACTGAGCAAGGATGACAAGCAGCAAACAGCACTGGCCAGCCCCTGCCCCACCTGCCACCAAATCCATGGGCAGCCCACGGCGGAGCCAGGCAGCAGTCAGAGCCCCTTGCCTGAGGGTGCTGGGAAGTAGAATGGATGCCACCAGTCCCCAGGTGGCTGAAGGCTGTGTCAGGGACCACACAGGTGTCTGGGAACACAGAAAACCTCACTGAGCTTGGGCACAGTGGTACGTGCCCGTAGTCCCAGCTACTTGGGAGGCTGAGGTGGGAGGATCGCTTGAGCCTGGGAGGCTGAGGATGGAGTGAGCTATGATTGCACCACTGCACTCCAGTCTGGGCAACAGAGCAAGACCTTGTCTCTAAAAACAAACAAACAAAAAGCCTTGCTGGCCCAAACTGCTTCTGAACCTCAGAGGACCTTAATCTAAGTCACCCCAGAGGCGAGCTTAAACTGCCTACACAGACGGTGGCCCCACAAGCCACCGGCTAGAACACCAGTGCCTGAGCTGCGGAGCACCTTCCACGGACAGGCTCGAGCAATCCCCTCAACCGCCCCAAGAGGGGGCTGCTGTTCTCATTCCCCTTCCGCACGCTCACGGGATGGAGCTGGGGAGACTGGGAGCCCAGGGATACACCTGGCAGGGGGGTGGCCCCACAGGCCCAAGGGCCGGGACCACTCACCCCCCAGAAGGCCCACTTGCAGGCAGGTTCGGCTCTTCTCCCAGTGGGGCCTCAATTCCAACAAAGCCTCAGAATGACCTCGGTTTCTGTGAACTGGACCCCGGGCGAGGCCTTGCATCTGAAATTGGCCAGGGTGCACCGGCTGAAATGTCACCCGGCTCCTAGGAGGGCCGCATGCCAAATGCCTCTCCTCAAGGCCCTTAGTGCCAGGGGGTTTGTGGAAAAGTGGAACAGTAGCCATGCGGCCCGGCACGGCCAGGTACAAACCAGGGACTCAGTAACCAAGCAGGCCGGCATCCACAGGCCTCCCAGGACACCTCCTTCCCCAGCGCTGCCTCCATGCCAGTCCAGCTGCACTTGTGGGAAAGCAGCCGGCGGTGGACAAGCCACGAGCCAGGAAATGTCACCGCTGGCCCTGTGGTGACGCCTGGGAGGAGGAGCAGGGGCAGGCTCTGAGTTGTTTTAATTATTAGGCCAAGAAAAAATAAAAAGGTGAAAAACTACAGATGAAAGAAAATGGAAACAAAACCCCCGCAGTCCCACCACCCAGATGACGCAGACGACCGGCGCTAACATTCTGGATAGAGGTAACTCCAGATGACGCGGATGACCCGCACTAACATTCTGGATAGAGATAACTCCTTTTTCCTTTAAGTTTTATATATGTAGTTTGCTTCGTTAATTCTGAAGCTCATCAAAGATTCTGCCCAGAAGACGCACCGTAATCGGACCGTAATCAGATATTTAAGCTATTTCTCGATCTCAGTCACTACACATGACCCGGATATTAACCCTCTAGGACCGTCGAGGAAGCTGGTCCTGACAGGGGATGTCACTGCCGGCACATTTTCCAGGCAACTGGACAGGAGGTGGCCCAGCAGCTCCCCGAGAGAAGCGGACCAAGGGGCACGCCCACCTGCTGTCACGAACCCACCTGTGTCCTGGCCCCTGATGTCCCCGGGAATGGAGATGGCGACCAGCACTCCCCGCAGCCCTCACTGGAACGCCTGTGCATGGGCAGCGGCCAGGTCTCTGGCCTGTTTTGTGAACTGCCGTGGCACCCGGAGCAGGGGCTCCCACAGAGAGGCAACCTGCCTGCTCCCCTCAGGGATCCTACCTTGTTTTTGAAGTGCACCTCGATGGGCATGATGAAGCCAGCGTACCCCGACTCCTCTACTTTGTAAGGGGGCTCCTTGCACACTAAAAAGAAAAGGAAGAAACACACGCATCAGCTTCCTGCCTGTTTCAGGCCCAGTCGCCAGCGGCAGTACTGCACCCCTCAACCCCACCACCTCCTCCCAGGGGCTTGGCTGGCCTTGCAGGGGGTGGCTTTTCAGTAGGTTGAGCCCCCGTGACAGGGTTGACTTCCACGGCAAAGGGATCTCAGGCATACAACAGCAGGGAAGAGGAGGAGAAAGGAGACTCAGCCACCGGTGTGGTCAGCAGAGAGTGAGAGGGAACATTAGCCTGTCACTGGGGCCCTTGCTCCTGCAGAGGACGAGGAGGCTGAGGCCAGAGAAGGCTGCACAAGTTGACCCAACTCAGGTCAATGTCGGTAAGTGTGGCCTGGGTGAGACATGAAACCCAGCAGGCAGGGCCACACACTCTACTGTCACCACCTCCAGCATGGGGGCTGGGCACCTGCTGCGCCACAGATGCACGCGCTCAGAGACGGGGGAGCCCCAGGCGGCTGGGACCCTCCTCCTGGGTTCCAGTTTAGCACCTAATAAAAGCATTCCAAAGCAGCATGAACAAAACCCCAATGAACCCAGAGATTTAAAAAGATTAAAAAAAAAAACAAAAAAAACGCTGGACATAGTGGCTCACACCTGTAATCCCAGCACTTTGGGAGGCTGAGGCGGACAGATCACTTGAGGTCAGGAGTTCAACACCAGCCTGGTCAACGTGGTGAAATCCCATCTCTACTAAAAATACAAACATTAGCCAGGCATGGTGGCAGGCACCTGTAATCCCAGCTACATGGGAGACTGAGTCAGGAGAATCACTTGAACCCAGGAGGCAGAGGTTGCAGTGAGCCAAGATCGCACCACCACACTCCAGCCTGGGTGACAGAGTGAGACTACGTTTCCAAAACAAACAAGCAAACAAAAACTATGCTTAGTGCCTCATGCTTGTAATCCCAGCACTCTAGGAAGCTGAGGCAGGAGAATCACTTGAACCCAGGGGTTTGAGGCCATCCTGGGCAACACAGTGAGACCCTGTCTCTGTAAGAAATTAGCCAGGCGTGGTGGCGTGTGCCTGTGGTCTCAGGGGCTACTCGGGGGGCTGAGGCGGGAGGATCGCTTGATCCAGGAGGTATGATCGTGCCATTGCACTCCCGCTTGGGTGACAGAGCAAGACCATGTCTCAAAAAAAAAACAACAACAACAAACAAAACTGAAATAAACAGCAAAATATATGTAAAATAATCTCCTATAATCTCATCCCCCAGAATAAACCATCAATGTTTTGACCCGTATGTTGTTAATAGGAAAGCACCATGGAAGCAGTGTCTTCTCACTTTAAGAAAAAAGCTAGAGCCGTAGAGATCAAATCCCGCGTCCCTCGCTTGCCCCTCCAGATGCAACTACGCCTGGGAGACAGGAAAAAATCCTGACCACTGTGTGTCAGTTTTTTCCCCACTTTACTGAGGTCTGGTTGACAGGTTAAGAAGCTGCATAAATTTAATGCCCACCTTTAGATGAGTTTGGGGACGTGTGTACATCTGTGAAACCATCACCACCACCAAGGCTGTGAACATATCCATCACCTCCCAAAGTTTCCTTCTGCTCTCTCTCACTGTTTTTGTCTTTGAAGACCACTGAGTTGCCCTCTTAGCAATTTCAGTGTATGCTACAGTATTGTCAGCTATCGGGACTCTGCAATACAGCAGATCCAGAACTTACCTTGCAAAACCGAACAACGGTACCTTCTGACTATCATCTCCCCGTCCCCCAGCCCCTGGCAGCCACCCTCGTACTCTAGGCTTCTCTGAGTGTGACTGTTTTAACTGCTGGATGTGTGTGAGATCATGCAGTCTCTATCTTCTGGGTCTGGCTTTCTTTGTTTGCTTGTTTGTTTTTCTGAGACGGAGTCTCGCTCTCACCCTGGCTGGAGTACGATGGTACGATCTCGGCTCACTGCAACCTTCGTCTCCTGGGTTCAAGCGATTCTCCTGCCTCAGCCTCCTCAGTAACTGCGCCCAGTCAGTCTGGCTTCTTTCACTTAGCATAATGCTCATTGCTAAAAATCTTCATACACACATATTTGCACTAGTAAGGTAATTCTTAAGTGGGTCAGAAATTGCTAGAAAACTGGCTGGGCATGGTGGCTCACGTCTGTAATCCCAGAACTTTGGGAGGCCGAAGTGGGCGATCATCTGTAGTTTATCACCCAGGCGGAGGCAGGAGAATTGCTTGAATCCAGCAAACAACATCTATCAGTAGGGTAGGTTTGGAGTGATGACCTGGGAACCTCGAAGACAGGGCTGACTGGACAGCCTTGAACAGGGCCCCTGCCTACATGCCACGTCTGTGCAAGGCTTGCTCAACTGGACCGAGGTGGGCACAGCCTCCCCAGAGACCAACGGTAGCCCTGGCTGCCCTGCTGGGAGCTCTGAACACCACTGCCTGACATCAGGGTCTGCACACGAATCAAAAACACACTCCCAAACGACAGTAGAGACGATATCCGCTCCATTCACTCATTCACGCCCCACTGTCTGTGTCAGACAGAGTCAGAGGCTGGGATGGTCAAAGAGGCCAAGAAGAGGCCCCTGACTGGCCGGGTGGCTCACGCCTGTAATCTCAACACTTTGAGAGGCCAAGGCGGGCAAATCACGAGGCCAGGAGTTCCAAACTAGCCTGACCGACATGGCGACACCCCGTCTCTACTAAAAATACAAAAATTAGCTGGATGTGGTGATGCACACCTGTAATCCTAGTTACTGAGGAGGCTGAGACAGGAGAATTGCTTGAATCCGGGAGGCAAAGACTGCAGTGAGCCGAGATCGCACCACTGCGCTCCGGCCTGGGCGACAGAGCGAGACTCCATCTCAAAAAGAAAAAAAAAAAAAAAAGAAGATGCCCTTGGCCTTCAGTGCTTACTCCAGGGGGAGTCATCGCCCTCAGATCAATGCTCGCCCTGTGGTGAGGAGCAGCCCTGCCTGCAGGGCACTCTGGCTCTACAGGGAGCACCTGCAGCCTGACGGAGGCCGGCCCGGGCACCTGCGCCCCAGTGTCCATTCCACTCTCCTTCCCGATCCTCTGACATCCTGCCAGGATGGTGAACAGGGGACCTCCAATGATGAGGCCCACCCCACACCAAACCCCCTCCACACACCAGTCCCCCCGCCACCTTCTCCTGCAACTCGCCACTCAGGACCCAGCTGCCCACCACTGGCCCTAGACCCCAGTCCACTGCAATCCTCTCCGGAGGCTCACCTGAGGCCAAGTGCTAGCAAGTCCACCCCAAAGCCCCTCTGGAATTCAGCCCTGCCCCGGTGCCATGCCTCTCTCGTCCAGCCTCAGGCTCCTTCCGAGGCACCTTCTGCACGGGGAATGACCAATCCTCTGACTGCGCCCACTGAGGGAGGGCTCCCCACTGTCCTATACAACCCGCGAGGTGCCTTCCGCCTCAGCTCTGTGCAGCCCAGCACCAGATCCCACGATCCAGCCACATTGAGCCTCTCAAATCCCCAGCTCACTTCCTCTGGGAGCCCTGCTCTGAGCCCCCACAGGCTCCCCGGTGTCCTGTACCCCTCCACCGCAGGACTTCCGTGCTCACTTTGCCTGTCTCCCTCCATCCCCACCTCTAGACGATAAGCTCCATCTCACCGAGTGTGACATCCCCAGGGCCTGAAATGGAACCTAACACCTCCTTTCGGAAGCATCTTATATCCCTTAAACACTGCCAAGCTGGTCTAAAGTGCAGCAGGGGGTCGGGCGCAGTGGCTCACGCCTGTAATCCCAGCACTTTGGGAGGTTGAGGCAAGTGGATCACTTGAGGCCAGTTCGAGACCAGCCTGGTCAACATGATGAAAACCCGTCTCTAATAAAAACACAAAACTTAGCTGGGCATGGTGGCGCATGGCTGTAATCCCAGCTACTCGGGAAGCTGAGGCAGGATAATCGCTTGAACCCGGGAGGCAGAGGTTGCAGTAAGCGAAGATTGTGCCACTGCACTCCAGTCTGGGTAACGGAGTGAGACTCCGTTAAAAAAAACTAATAAATAAATAAAGTGCAGTATGGGGCCACACACCTGAAAACTTAATCTGAACCTGGGAAGGAAAGTGGAGGCAGAACAGAGGAAGGGTGGCCTGTCCCCAGCAGAGGAGGCGCGGGCATGGGCAGTGGCCTGGGATTTGCTCTCAGACTCCACCCATGCCCCGTCCTCTCCCCACCCACCCATAGTCTGAATCCCACCCAGCCACAAAGGCCTACAGCAGGGCCACCTCCTTCGAGAAACAGACCCCATGTCCCTCGGCCTCTGACTTCCAGGTCACATGCTTCCCAAATCTACTGTCACATCTTATCTCATGGTCCCCACCCCTTCAAGGAAGGAATCCTGTCCTGTGACGGGTACTCCAAACCTAGAGAACTTCTATCCCCCCAGACAGTGCCAAGAGGGACGGCAGTCGGCCAAGCGCCTGGGATAGTCTTCAGTCCAACTGGGGAGACCAGGGAGACGCACCGGCCCACTCTCCTGCCTCAGAGCCCACATGAATCAAGAGGACAGGAATAAGGCCGTGAGAGTGAAGGCAGGAGGGAAGAGGTTTGAGCCACCTGTGAGTTTCTGGAAGGCAGAAGTCGGACGAGGACACTCTGGGCAAGGGGCAGGATGAGGAGGTGACGGCTCAGAGTCTGCTACGGGGGCGCCGTAGGGCAGGGACAGCCACTGGTGCCAGAAGGCTGAAGGTCCTGAACTGGCTGAGCAGAGGGCAGGAGTGAGGATGAAAGTTGGGAGAGGGAAAGGGAGCACGGTGGGGGAGGAGGGTGGGAGCAAGAGAGTGAGGGCCTGAGCTTCTCCCTGAGGTGACAGCAATGTTTTGGAATTAGACAGCGATGATGGAATCAGTGGTCATGGCTGCACAACTATGTGAATATACTGAAAACGCTAACTGTACACATTACAAGAATGAATTTTATGATGCGTAAATTTTATCTCCATAAAGCGGTTATTAAAAAAAACAAAAGGGCAAACTGAAAGGCTGCGCTGGGGACAGGAGCCCTGGGATCCCTCCCTCCTGCCCATCCTCCCTCCCGCCCATTCCCCTCCCCGTGCCCTCCCCCTGCCCAGGAAGTTTCAGGTTTCCCTCTGGGAAAATTGAGATGACTCCGTGTCTCAAGGAGCCAATGATCTGGGGGAAGCTGAAGCTTGCAGCGTGGAAACCAGACCCCAAGGAAGGCCTTACTCATTAGGAAATCAGGAGGCCTGTGAGCCTTCAGGTCTGTGGATGAGCGGAACCTACCCTCCCAGCACAGAATGCTCAGGAGCTCCCACCAGGAGGAAAGAGCCCGAGGAGACAAATAATTTGGAGACCCCAGAGAGCTTGACAAAAAGAAAGTAAAAAAAATAAAAACCGAGAGTCAATGTCCTCAGATTCAAGGAGATATACATCCAACAACAACAAAAAAATAAGATATTTCTAACAGGGAAAATTACAGCCAGGCACCACAGCTCACACCTGTAATCCCAGGCACTCTGGGAGGCCGAGGTGGGAGGATCACTTGACACCAGGAGTTCAAGGCTGACCTGGACAACGTTCTCTACTAAAAATACAAAAAATTAGCCAGGCGTGGTGGTGCGCACCTGTCACCCTAGCTACTCGGGAGGCTGAGGCACGAGAATCACTTGCACCCGGGCAGCTGAGGTTGCCGTGAGCCAAGACAGTGCCACTGCCCTCCAGGTGACTGAGCAAGACTCAGTTTCAAAAAAAGAAAAAAGAAAACAAGAAATAAAATGAGGATCCCAGAAAGAAGAAAAGAGAGGAAATAAACAGATGGAAGGAAACTGTCAAATAAATAGAAGGAAACTTTCAGAGCTAAAATGAAGGACACTCAAATGTCACAAAACATAGTGAACAGCAGCAAAAAAAAAAAAAAAAAAAAAAAAACACATGATATCATAAAGCAAACGTCCTAAAAACATCCTAAATGTTTCCACAGAAAAAAACAGGTCACGTGTAATGGGATGAGGACCAAATGGCATCAGACTTTCCAGAAGATACTAACACAACGCCTTCACAGTGCTAAGTGATACGTGCTCCCAAAACATTTGGGAGCAGGAGTGTTGTGAACTTGGGATTTTTCAGACTTTGGAATATTCGCATTCCACTGGTTCAGCATCCCTAACCCGAAAATCCGAAATCCAAAATGCTCCAGTGAGCATTTTCTAAGCATCATGTCAGCACTCAAAAAGTTCTGAATTGACCGGGTGTGGTGGCTCCCGCCTGTAATCCCAGCACTTTGGGAGGCCGAGGGGGGTGCATCACCTGAAGTCAGGGGTTCAAGACCAGCCTGATCAACATGGAGAAATCCCATCTCTAATAAACATACAAAATTAGCCAGGCAAGGTGGTGCACGCCTGTAATCCCAGCTACTCAGGAGGCTGAGGCAGGAGAATCGCTTGAACCTGGGAGGCAGGGGTTGTGGTGAGCCAAGATCATGCCATTGCACGCCAGCCTAGGCAACAAGAGCGAAACTCCATCTCAACAACAACAAAAAAAAGTTTTGGATCTTGGCCAGGCACGGTGGCTCACGCCTGTAATCCCAGCACTTTGGGAGGCCGCAGCGGGCGGATCGTGAGGTCAACAGATTGAGATCATCCTGACCTACATGGTGAAACCCCGTCTCTCCTAAAACTACAAAAATTAGCCAGGCGTGTTGGTGGGGGCTTGTAGTCCTAGCTACTCAGGAGGCTGAGGCAGGAGAATCGCTTGAACCCGGGAGGTGGAGGTTGCAGTGAGCCGAGAACGCGCCACTGCACTCCAGCCTGAGCAACAGAGTGACACTCCGTTTCAAAAAAAGTTTTGGATCTTGAGCCGGGCATGGTGGCTCACGCCTGTAATCCCAGCATTTTGGGAGGCCGAGGCGGGAAGATTTTAAGCCCAAGAGTTCAAGACCAACTTGGGCAACATGGTGAAATCCTGTCTCTACAAAAAATAAAAAAGCTGGGCATGGTGGTGGGCCAGTAGTCTCAGCTACTTGGGAGGCTGAGGCAGGAGGACTGCTTGAGCCCAAAGGTTGAGGCTGCAGTGAGCTGTGATCACAACACTGCACTCCAGTCTGGGTGGGTGGCAGAGCGAGATTCTGTTTCCAAAAAAAAAAAAAAAAAAGTTTTGGATTTCGGATTTTCAGCTCAGGGATTCTCGATCTGTAATTCGCAAACCACAAAATTACACCCAACCAACCCACCATTCCACTGTGAGAAGAGAATAATGGCATCTTCAAATATGCTAGGACTCAAAGGGTTTACTGCCCACATGTCTGTCTTTTTTTTTTTGAGACAGAGTTTCTCTCTGTCACCCAGGCTGGAGTGCAGTGGCATGATCTTGGCTCACTGAAACCTCCGCCTCCCAGGTTCAAGCGATTTTTCTGCCTCAGCCTCCCGAGTAGCTGGGATTATAGGCGCCCGCCACCGCCCCTGGCTAAATTTTTGTAATTTCAGTAGAGATGGGGTTTCGCCATGTTGGCTAGACTGGTCTTGAACTCCTGACCTCAGGTGATCCACCTGCCTCGGCCTCCCAAAGTTCTGGGATTACAGGCGTGAGCCACTGAGCCTGGCCAGAAATGTCTTAAGTAATTAATCTCTTGGGATATTACTTGAGAAACTGCTCTACCAAAACGAGAAAATAAATCAAAACGAGAAAATAAACCAAAACATAGGCTAATAAACAAACCACCTCAGGAGAGCAGGAGAGAAAAGGCCCAGGGTGGTGGCTAAAGGGGTGGCTGGAGAACAGTCCACTGTAATCAGAGAAGGAAGGCACAGAGAAACAGCATGAAACACTCAGAGGACTTCACAAAACAAACAAGCCAGAAGGCCAGGTGAGGCGGCTCACACCTGTAATCCCAGCTACTCCTGAAGCAGAGGTGGGAGGACTGCTTGAGCCCAAGGAGTTGGAGTCCAGTCTGGGCAACAACATAGCGACACCCCATCTCTAAAAGAATTTTTTTTTTTTTTTTTTTGAGACATAGTTCGCTCTGTCGCCCAGGCTGGAGTGCACTGGCATGATCTCGGCTCACTGCAACCTCCGCATCCCGGGTTCAAGCAATTCTCCTGCCTCAGCCTCCTGAGTAGCTGGGACTACAGGCATGAGCCACCACAGCCGGCTGATTTTTTTGTATTTTTAGTAGAGACAGAGTTTCAGCATATTGGCCAGGCTGGTCTTGAACTCTTGACCTCAGGTGATCCACCCGTCTCAGCCTCCCAAAGTGCTGGGATTACAGGCATGAGCCACCACGCCCAGCCAAAAAATTAAAAAAAAAAAAAAAAAGCCACAGAATAAATGAAATGATTGAGTGAATGGGGGGAAAATGAAGGTATTGATAAAGACACAACACAAAAAGGAGAAGGAAGGGGGGATTCCAAAAGCCACAGACCAAATGTGAAGCAAGCTAAAATAGGGCCAAATTTTAACCAAAAATGACCAAAAAGAACCCGTTTGCCATGGACCTGACTTGGAGCCTCCTCCCTGGAGTGGCCCAGGGTTCGGGAAACGGCAAACAGAGGCTGAATGAAGTCCTGCCGTCCCAACCAGCCTGACGGTGGCAGCGTCAAACGCGTCAACGCTGCCTACTGCTAGTTCCCAACTCTTACAGTCAATCCACAGCCGGGGAGTGAAGTTCTTGGTCTTCATCAACAAGCTTCACAACGTCCAGTGTAGCCTCAAAAGGAGGGGTGCAGCAGGGTCAAAAAAAGACAGGGTACCGGTGGCCTTGCCTTCCTCAGTGGAGAGTCAGAAAACACTAACAAAAGCTGATCAGGTGCGAGGGTCCATTCAGTCATCAAACACTTAGTAAGCACCTACTGTATCCCTGCAGGCACCGAGCATGTAGCAGCAAACAAAACTGATAGAAACCTCTTACTTGGGGTGGGGAGAGGGATGGACAAGTTAAGGAAGTAATATGTACAAGATGTTAAGATGGTGCTAAGGAGAAAACCAAAGCAGAAAAAAAAGGCTAAGAAGCATATGGCTGTGTGGGTGTATTGGGCAAAGAAACTGCGAGTTAGCCCAGGCAGCCAGAGGACTCCCTAAAAAGGGTGACGTGGGACTCTGCTGTGAAGGATCCCAAAGGTAAACAGGCTCACATCATCATTCAGAGTCACAAAGACGACCAACGCAAAAGCGAGTCACTGGACTATTAAAAACTTAGAGAACACAGTGGGTAAAAGGGGGTACTTTGGGATAAATTCTAACCCTTCAAGCCGGTAAATCAGTAAGTATTGTCTACATTTTCAAGAAATAAGAAGCAAATGAGCTGCTGTGAAGACAGTCCAGAGAGGGCTAGGAAGATGGCCCCGGGGAGGGAGGACTAAGGAGGCCAGGAACAGCAACTTTGTACCTTACATGTTTCTGCCCAGTTTGATTTGTGATAATGTAAGCCGCCTCGGAAGTAAAAGATACTTTTTAAGTACCTCAAGTATCATTCCAGAGGCTGGAGTGCTTTAAGAGGTTCACTCCCTCTCTCAAGTTTTATTCAGTGCAATAGCGTGTGAGCTGGGAGTTTACTTTCTGATACATTTGATGGGGCTGCTATCTGTCTCCAGGCCCCAGAGACAGACTACAACAAACAGGGCTCAGTTACTAATTTAAAGGCTGCCTACAAACTGACACTGAAGCCTGGCATGGTGGCACGCGCCTGCCAGGAGCTCAAGGCCAGCCTGGGCAACACAGCGAGCGAGACCCCATCTCTTCAAAAACAAACAAAAAACAAAAAACGAACCCTTGAGAGTGAGCCCCACTCATGACCCCATCTTCCAGGTACCTGGAGCTTGGAGAAGGTGTTGTGTCAACATGGTGGGGAGCAAAGGTGAAATCAACAGTCTCAAAGTGGATGGAAATCGGCGTCCAGGGCCCATCCCAGAGCTCCGGGGACAGAGAAAAGGGGAGTGGGGGAGGGGGTTGGTGAAGGAGAAGTGGAGTGGATGCCGCCAGAGAAAGGAAAGAGGGCCTGGTGCAGGAGGGGCAGCCAGGCTTCTGCTCTGCCGACGTGGCGCGAAAGCAGCCACAGGCGACACCCACGCGAGCGGGCATGGCCGTGCACCAATAAAAACAGGCCGCACTGGCAGTGGCCGGACCCAGCCCACGGGCCAGCCTGCCCACCCTGCTGTAAGCACAGGCAGCGGCCTGCCCCCTGGGCCCGTCTCCCTGTCTGCACGAGAGGGCTGTGGCGAGAAGAAAACGTGATCCTGCGCACGAAGGGCTGGGCAGGAAGTGCTCGATAGATGGCACGTGTCCCCACAATTAGGAAGCGCTGTATAAATATCTGCCGCTGTCAGGAGCCTCCGTGGCCATCCTCTAAGAGGCTTAGAGAGGGAGGAAGGAAAAGGGGAGAAGGTGAAGACTCAGGAAAGGAGAAATGCAGAGGCAAAGGGGAGCCGCAGGCTGAGGGAATCGGAGGTGAGCGTCCCTTCAGCATGAAATGCTTCTGCTGCTGTCAACGCCCGTCACTTCCCCAATAGGCTGCAAACCACTCACAGGCTCAGGGCCAGGGTCCCGGCTCCCGGGAAGCTCCTGCTTCAACCTAAGCACACCCACGCTTGTGTGCGGCTCACCTCCTGTGGCCCCTGGAGCTCCCAGGACCCCCATACTGGAGGGTAGAGGGGTCACCAGCCCAGCCAGGGCTCTCCTGACCCTGAAGCGCTTCGCTACAGCAAGTCCCTCATTCCTTTATCAACACATCCCTCAAGAAGTATTTCTCGAACCCCTGTGATGCGCCAGGCCCCGGGCTTCACACTGGGGACTCAGCGGTAAGAAAAGCAGATGCGGCCCCAGCCCTGATGGCGCTCCCCAGACCACCACCTCTCTCTCCAGTTCCACACCACAGTCTTCCCCTGGGGCTCCCTTCCCCAGGAGGGCTTCCCTGATCATAAATTGGGTGCGTTCCTGCCTCTGCCCCGTCACACTGCACCCTCAGGAAGGCCAGGGCCCCCACGCCACAGGTGGAGGCGCTGACAGAATACACGACTGAGGCACTCGTGCTGAACCAATGACAGTCTGAGGCTTGAAGGGAGAGGGAAGACACGGAAGAGAAAAGACGGTGGTGACATGAGCTCCTGCATTCTTTCTGCCCCAAATATTCGGAATCTTTCACACAGCACCCCCAAGCAAACCTAGGGCCAGTCGGCAACTTTCTGATCACTCACCAGCTGGCTGACTTCACCTTTCCCACCCGTGCCCACCTGGCTGTTGCTTCCCAGAGCCCGGGTCTAAATCACGACACGACAGACCGCCACCACCTCCTTCAGTTTTTCCTACAACTAACTCAACAGCTGGAGGTGACGTGGCTCCAATGCCCCCACGCCGAGGGACGCAAGCCGGAACCTCACGGTTGGGGGGTCCTGCTGCTCCTGAGGGAGGGGTGGAGCCTGGCCTTGGGAGGAGTGGAGTCAGACGGGTCCGTGCTGTGGGCACTCAGGGCTTGGGGCCACTCACCGCGTCTGGGCTTGGGGAAGCTGTCGTGCAGCCAGAAGACCACCTTCTCCACGAAGTGCTGGATGTCACATTGCTCGGGGCCGCGGACAAACACCATCCAGTCGTGAGTGAACCCCTCCGTGGTGGGCTTCTTGCGCAGTTGGGCACGGTGCCCCAGCTCTAACCTCACCTGGACGGTGCACTGGAGGGAGAGAGAGGTGGGGAGACCAGGTCAGCACATGGCTCCACGCAGGGGACTATCCCCTCATCCACAGAGAACTTTCGATAAAGACCTCCAGCAGTGCTATACGCTCTCAACCCAGTGAGGAGCACACAGACAGCTTCCCAGCGTGCTAGCACCTTGCCGCGGACGCCCCGTGCCTTCTCCCCTCCGTACTCCCACGCAGCCCCTGCGTCTCCTCCCATCCACCCCCTCATCCTCAGTTCCACCCGCACAGCCTCCTCACCAGTCCCCAGCTCAGCCCAGCTCACTCCTGCCTCGGGGCCACTGCACTGGCCTAGGATGCTCTGCTCCTGAGACTTCCCAGGCTGGCGCCTCTTGTCACTGGGCTCTCAGCTGGACTGTGCCTCTGCAGGGAAGCCTCCCCTGACCACCGATCCGAAAGCATCCACCACCGCTCCCATCACTCTTTATCATAGAGGATGCTCTTCCGAGCACTTGCATTATCAAAAGTCATCTTGCGGATGGCTGTCGGTGTCTCTGCCACCTAAGCTTGTTGACACCAGCATTTTCATTCCCACGCACGCATCACAGCGCCTCCCGGAGGCCCCTCTCCTTCCCCTAAGTCATCAGCTACAACACTGGCTTTCAGTTTCAAGAGCAGAATGGGAGGTTCCCGAGGAGAAGGCAGAGGCCAGCCTGCGGCCCCCTGGTGACTAGTCCCAGGTGGACCCTTGGCCTGGGCAGCCCAGCCCCCTCCGCTGAGCGAATGTCATGTCTGACACTTAGGTCTGAAATACAAGGCAGCGCAGGCCAGTTCCACGCTACTGAACACAAAGCCGCATGCCTTCAAAGCACTCTTCATACCTAGGTTGGCCAAAACCACCAACAGGGAACCTACAGTAAACATCCACCCTGCTTTGTAAAAACCTCCCCGGACTTTTCAGATACCGCCCTGACACCTACTATCAAATACAAGAATGTTACAAAATAAAGCTGCGGCCAAGTACACACTTGCTTCTAAGTGCTGAGATAGCCGGGAGACAGCCAGACCGTGGCCTGAGTCCCACGCCCTCGCCCGACAGAGCCGCCCTCCCAGGCCCCAGACCAGACAGCTCCCATCTGCGCCTTTCCACGCCATCGCTCGGCAACTGGCCAGGTGTGTCCCAGTGGCTGCAATCCCTCCAGTACCTGTCTCTTCTTTGGCATTCCGAGGCCCCGTTCAGACCCCGCCACCTGGCTGAGTGCCCCGGCGCCTGGCCGGCCTCCCTCCCTCTCCGTCCCCCTCTCTGAGCTCTCAGTTGTCACGCGATTGGAGCCGCTGGGGCAGGCAGATCCTATCGCCCCCACCCCCGCCCGCCATGTTAAAGCTTTCCAAGGCTTGTCACTCCCTCAGCAGGAAGCCCGAGCCCCATGTACATCTTCCATGCGTGTATTTCCTCAAGTCTGAGACACTCGTCTCTTTTCACGTCCTAACCCTTTTGAAGTCAGAGTCCAGCGTGCACCCACAGGAGCACACGCGCACACACACAGAAGCTGCGCCTGAGTTGGTGGCGCTGTCTTGGTATCTCAGAGTCCCGGAACTGAGGAAATGCAGGAAACGCGCACATTCCAGCTCAATCCTACAGCCAGCCCCAGACACACCAGGAACATCCACCCCATCTCTCTTCATCTCTTCTAGTGCTGCAGCCTGGGTACCCTAAGCTCGTTTCAAAACCCTACTCATCTTGAGTCCTGGCTCACACACCGCCCTCTTTCCAGGACCCTTTCTGGTAGCCACGCTGGAGAGCAACCCTGAGTCCCCACCGAAGCCTGTGGGCAGCTCCACGGGAGCCCATTCATCTCATCCCCCGCTCCTGGGAGTTGGCGGCAGCCCCCAGGGCCCCTGTGAACTCTCTGAGAGCAGGGACTACCTCTCGTTCGTCCTCTTAGCCTCTATCTTGAAACCACGGGACAGGAGGCCTGGACGATGCTGGATTAATTAAACCAGAGAGCCTCTCAGGTCAGGGAGTTCTGAATGCTGCTTTCGGAGAGGGCAGGGCCACGGTGGCAGATAAGGACAGGCCAGTTCCAGCGTGTGGAAGAACTGGCTGGAGGGGCTGAGGGTTCTGTGCGCACAGCAAGTTAGGTATAAGAAATGAGGCAGAGATGTGCAATTTGTATTTGGCAACTTAAAAAGTAAATTAAAACATGTACATGATATAAATACACAATTTTTGTCAACTAAAAATTAATTTTTAAAAGAAAATGGGGCAGAGGGGCTTCCCTTGGCTCAGGACGATTATCCCTCTGGAGTTCCCTGGGAAAAGAGGGTGGGGACTCCCTAGGGACCAGGCACACTGCAGGGGGTGCCTAGGATTGGGCCAGAGTGTCCAGGTCGGACACAAAAGAAATAACCCTTGGTAAGTGGATGACAGACACGGGAAACAGGCTCAGAGTCAAAGACCCCCGGCTCTCTGTGCACCGCCTGGGGTGCAGGCAGAAAAGGGCAAATGGCAAACCAACGGCAACTCAAGCCCATACAGAGGCAACCAGAGGGAATGGCTGGAAAAAGGGGTGAACACAGCCTGAAGCCAGAGAACTGACAGGACCCGAGGGTGGAGGACATTCAGGTGACCCCAAGATCCAGGCAGCAGGGACATCGACATCGACAACCTCAGTGTGGGAAGAAAGTGGGGATGGATGGAAGACCAGGCGCTCTCATAAACCCCGGCGCTGCGGATTCATGAGGATCTCAGGTAAAAGTACCCCCACCGAACACACGAGGTGAGGGCTGAGCATCGGCACAGCAATACTCAGGCCAAGCGCAAGCGTCTATCTGAACAGCACGGCATTCCGACAAACCCAAAACAACACCGACATTAGCCCCAGTCGGCTGTGATCACCCTCTATGCTTACACGCGTGGGCCTCTGCCTTTTTCTCTAGAAAACAGGAAGGCAACCCCTGTCCCGCTGGGAGCATTACAGGTGAAAACGAAATCTACATATACATCATGGGAACAGCACCAGGATGTGGGAGAATGACCCCTGCTGCTGTGGAGCTGACTCCCACACAATGACAGCGTCTCCTCGGAATCACTTATTCACTGACCCGGCCACTCAGACCTCGGCCGACTTCCCGGCATTTTTGATGACAGGGAGTTCCTACTCAGGGCACGCAGGCGGCAGAGCAGTTATTGTGAAAGAGTGAAAGACTGTGGTTCCACTGGAGAGGGGGAGGATGGAAGCACCAGAACTCCGCCGCAGTGGCCAAAGTAAACAGGAAGGTTCCGAGGCAGCGATGGGTAATCTTCGCAGCCGGCAGGCCAGGCCCAAAGCGCTGCCCGGGCGACACCGATGCCCTGGGGGCTGGCGCCAACTTGAGCCTCAACACCCACGGTTAAGGGCACACCCCAGACTCAGCCAACAGATGCAAAGTTCGGGTGCCTGGCCTGCTGCACCCAGGGGACTGTGGAGCACTGAGGGGGGCACTCCCCGGAAGGGTGGGATAACACAGAGTCTCTGCTGTTGTAGTAAAAAAGGAATCACGGATTCAGTAAGACGCTCAAGCCACGTCAACGGGAGGCAAGAAGCGGAGCCCCGGCCAACGCCTTTGACTTGTCAGGTCATGATAATTTATTAGCACAGCTAAGCCAATTCCATAGCCAAGGGTAACCACCCCCTTCCCCCACGCCACCTGGACTCTTTCCCTGGCCATTAGGACCAAAGAATTGAAGCTAATCAATTAGCTGCCTCTCTAGGAAGGGTGCCTGGCTGCAGAGGTTAACTGACAGGCTCTCTACAATGTCTTAGAATGAATGCATCTGATTGGTCAGTAGCTCTCCCCCAACTTTATCCCAGCAAGTTCCTTCAAGGCACCAGGAACGCCTGCTGCTGCCGGGAGGGCACTTTTTTGGAACCTCTGGACTGGATGGCTGGAAACAAGCCGGGGCGCTTTGGTCTCGAGGATTTCCACTTCCCTGCACCTCTGGGATCACCCTGACACCCACTCCCCAACAAAAGCCCTGGATAAAGGGGAACCTTCCAGGACTGTCCTGGAAAGAGCTGTCCATCGCACTTCTGGGAAATCACCTGAAAGACAGTGGACGGAGGGATGGGCACAAGCGCTCCAAGGGCCATCTGGGGACAGTTAGGCTTGGGCAGAGGGCCTCAGCTGGGACACTGCCTTCTCTCCAGGCCAGCTGGCAGAGGGCACTTGGAACCAAAGGGCCCAAATCCCAAATCGGGCAAACCAGGCAAACAGCCCCTCGAGGGCAGCTTCCCTGGGGCTTTCTCAATGCAGTGTGTGGATCTCCCCAGGTGTGGGCTACAGCGGCCCTTGCCTGGCAAAGAGCCCCGAGCCAGCCACGTTCCAACAGCTTCTCACAATTCCTTCAGCCCATGCACCGCACGCACTTCCTGCAAGCCCTTAAGACAGGTCTTCAGCAACCAGTTTATCTGAAGGTTTCCCTGGTCTCGTGGTGGGAATTCTCAATAGGTGCCCTTCCTCCGGGAACCTGCCCTTCACCCAGTGGTGTAATGACGCCTGGAGTTTGGCTACTGCATCTAATTCCCTCGTAGGCAACCATCCCCCCCCCACCCGCAGGAGGGGAGAACTGAGGAGTCTTTTCCCCTTTCAGCCTAAATGGATTTTGAGGTCCTCCTGGGCTGAGCACGTGCGTGTGTGTGAGCCACACACGCACAAACAGGAAGCGGTGACGAGGTTTGGGCAATCCCACGGAGACCCAATAAAACACCCTGTGGAACCTTCTCCTGCCAGGTCCGGTGGGGGGCCCTCAGTGGTAACCACTGAATTCGAAGGTGAGAGAGACCGGGAAAGATGGGTACTCCTCTGTGACAGTCCTCTGAAGCGGAGAGCTGCCCACCCAGAGGGCAGGGGCCTCTCACTGACAGGTACACGGGGCCCTGGTCCCCTGACTGCTGGCACACTGGGGCTGGGGGCCAGCACCTCCCCCCTCTTCTGGCTGCGTCTGTCCTAGTCCCTCTGATCCAAGGCACAATGACAAAGCGATGAGATGGCACTCAACGAATTTCTCTCTGGAAACTCTCTCAGAGAGGTGTGCAGACCACCTGGAAACGCAAATTCCCCTTTATAGGGCCCGCCGGTTCCTGGTAAGACCGACTCTCTGACCACAGTGTCAGCGGAGGCCTGGGCCAGACTGTTTACAAAACAGGGGCCCAAAGATGTGTAGACAGTGTACCAGGTATCTCCCAGGTTCTCCAGCGGGGAGCGGGAGGGGCCTTGGTAGACTTTCTGAATGGGTACAACCCCAATAAAAGCATCTGTCACCAGACCAGGTGGGCCTGGCTGCAAACGGAATGATTCCGTTACTTGTATTTAACCAGAAGCTGGCAAAGCTGAGTGCAAAACCTCCTGTGACGAACCACAATGGGCATAAAGGGAAACGGGACTCTGGTCCCTGCCCTCAACTGCTTCACAGTATAATCACTTTAGGACAAAAAAACTGGCAGGTCGGCTTTCCAGGGAGAAGCTTCAGAGCTGGGAGCAGGCGGGAAATCTGTCACACCTCAGCCAGCGACCTGGGTAATTCGGAGCTTTTCGGGCAGGTTTGGGGAACGAGCCGAGTTGCAAGAGGAAGACTCTACCCAGCCTTGCCTGCTGGTAGGACGTCCTGAGACTGCATTTCCGCATCTGTGAAATGGGTCCCTGGCATCAACAACAAACTTTCCCTGCTGAAGAACATCGTTGCCAGGCAGCTGCTCTCAAATCCAAACCCAGGAGAGCATGTGCAGGACCAGCAAGCAGCAATTCAAGTGTGGGGGTGCTCCCTGGTCCTTTTGAAGAACGTGACCGCCCAGATGCTGACACCACCTCCCAGCTCCCTAGGCAGCCCCAGTCCCCGTGACCTGCTCTCAGGCCCTTTCCCAATCTCTTCGGCATCTGCTCAGCCTTATCCTTGTCACGTCCCAGTCCCCTCCCCCGGCCCCAGCCCAGGAAACAAACCACACTCCTTCCAGACATAACCCTTAAGTGAGCAGGGAACTCGCTCATCCCCCTGCCAAAAAAAATACAAATACCACAGACAACACCAGCACAGACTTGGGGCGGAGGGGGAATCAAACATGCGGGTTACGGTTGGGGCAAAGAGAACAAGAAAGGCGTTTTCCTGGCCATGGGGAAAAGATGTCAATGTTGAGAAGCTGGGAGCCCAGAGCACAGCGGGAAATCCTGCTCTTAGAGGGGGTCTGAAAGTCCTAGAAAGTAACAGAGGAAAGCAGAAAGAGAACCAAAGCTTCCCAAAGCCAGCGACTGGGTGGAAAGCTGTGCTGTTTCCCACTATACCGAGGCACTAACGTTTTGTGGCATCGGGGGCTAGTGGGAGCGGAGGCCCAGGTTCTGCTGGATTCAAAGCATTTTCCCTGTGCCAAGAGTCCCTCAGGGACACTGACCGCCAACTCATCTGCTTGGGTAAAAGATACCATTCTCTCCTGTTTCTCCAGGGGCCTCCTGCTCTGTGAGGAACGGACAGAGAGCCCTTGGGCCTCTCTCAAACTTGCATGAAGGCTTTGCTGGGGAAGGAGAATCAGACTTTGGGTCCAAACACACTTCCCTCTGGGAGCCGCTTCCCTTGCAAATACTTCTGCAAGGAGGGAGACCATCGCCATGGATGGAACTTTCTGCGATGATGGAAATGCCTCTGCACTGCCCGACACAGTCGTCAGTAGCTCAGTAATGGTGGTTACTGAGCACTTAAAACGTGGCTGGTGAGATGGAGGAACTGAAGTTGTCATTCGAGTTAGTTTAAATGTAAATCAGCCACAGATGCTGGTCACTGTGGTACCGGGCAGTGCAAAGCCAGCTCTCTCCCACGCCTGTCTACCTGAGCGAGACCTTTCTCTCTCTCCGTCGCAGACCAGGAATGCCACCCATTTCCACCACCCCACTTACATAAGTGACAGCCACCCAGACCTCCGGGGTCCCACACATCACAAGGGGAACAGACACGCTTCAGCCTAGGACATCTCCGCCGGGGACTAAGGAAGGAGGGCAGGGGCCATACCCTACGCCTCTGTGTGCCCAACGGGACTTGCCTGGAGTCAGGCTTCATTGAAAGTGGACACTAAAGGTACATTTCATTTGGGCTTTTAACTCGATACCAGATTGGAAGCAACAAGCTCTGTCTCTTCAACGGAAATCAACTCACACCATGCCGTGGAAATCCACCGATCAACTGCTGCAAACTCTTCCTTACCTCTTAAGAGGAAGGCAGCAACACCCAAATCAGACGGGAAGCCACTGGAACTGGGTACCAGAAGCATGAGCCACCTGTCTCCATGACCCTGTGCCACAGGCGCCCAGATGGGCAGGAGGGAGGTTCCCTGCCCCCCACCCATGAAACCACACAGCCAGACAGTGCCACCTTAGTGGCGCCAGCAGCCAGGGACGCCCCAACCTGCCCTTTCTAACGGCGGAGATTTCGGCTGCCACCCCCACAGCCCCACGACACCTTTCCTGGCCTGGCGCCCCTGAAAGCCAGGGCAGCCGGGGAGGAGGAACAAATGATCCCATGTTGGGGGCCAGCAATGGTTCTGGACTTGAGGAAGAGGGGTACGGGCTTGGGTATTGAAGAGGCAGCGTAGAGTTGGGTAAAGGGGGTACCAGCGTGCAGGAAGACCTTGTGTTTATGAGAAGCAACACAGACCAATGGGGAGGGGCCGTCCGGAGCGTTTCGGGAGGCTGGGGAACCCACCCACCCTGGGTTTCAACTGAGACTCTTAAGACCCTGGGGGCAAAAAAAAAAAAAAACAGAAAATGAGGTGGAAGAAGGGAGAGGGTAGTGGCTGAGACATCAGGACTGATCAGGCTGAGGGGCGTTAGATGAAGTGGGAGATCCTGAAGGCAAAGGTTGTGCAGGAGACTGTGGGACTGTGTCATGACAAACCAGCCTGGGAGGGAGATGTGGACTGGGGTGAAATGTGGGGAAGCCTAAATCAGGATGCCACGGACGGAGACGGCCCAAGCTGAGGGCAACAGCAGGCAATCAGTGACTCAAAGGTCTGGGGCATCCAGATCAGAGAAGCAACTGCTCCTGGTCCTGGTCTCAGGGCAGAGGGTCTGAAGGTGAAACAGACAGCCCCACCAGGTCTAAGGCAGAATGACCAGGGCCTGAAACTAGAAGGGGGCTGAGGCGGCAGGGTGGGTCAAAGAAGTCTGAAAAAGCAAGTACAAAGAGAGGGGACACTCCAAACAGGCCTGAGTCCCTGCAGCAAAAGACAGAAGGCCAGGGTCCTAGGGAGTCTGAGGAGCTCAGGCCAGGGCTGGGGTTGAAGGAGAAAGGGTTGCTCTGGCTGCAGCCGGGGCAGGAACAGAGGGGAGAGAAGGCTCAGGCCCAGGTAGGGGGTGGGTGGAAATAAATCTTAGGCTAGGCCTGGGTTCAAGGAAGAGAGACGCTGCAGAGCAGGGTCTCAGGGGGCCGGGGACGCCTCATCTCTGAGCTGAGGTTGAAGGGAGGACAGGCAGCAGGTTGGGGACTCAGGGAGTCTGAGGCGACTCCGGGCCAAGGGTCCAGACAGGAAAGGAGACAGTGACTGGCCCTGGACCCAGAGAGGAAAAGGTCTACAGGGCAGATCCCAGGGGTCCCGGGAGGGGTCTGGACAGGGCCGAGATCCCAGAAAGTGCCTGGAAGGAGCTCTGGACCAGGCTGAAGTCCCGAGAGCTGTCTTGAGGTCCCTAAGCCGGACTGGGGTCCCCAGGGGCGTCCCAGGTGGATGCAGATCGGACTGGGGTTCCGAAGGGTCTCCCGGGGGGCTCCGAGCCAGGCTGGGGGGTCACCAGGGGCGTCCCAGGGGGCTCCGGACCTGGCCCAGGTCCCGAAGGGGGTCCGAGGCGCCCTGGCCGGGCCGGGGTCGCGGATGGGGGAGGGGCGCCCCCGCCCCACATAAAGGCCCGGGGAGCAGCGGGCGCGCACAAAGCGAGCAGGCGGGCGCGGAGCGGGGAGGCCGGGACCGGGGAGGGCCGGGCGGGCCGGCGGGCGGGAGGGGGCCGGGCGGGCTGCGCTGGGGCGGCGCGGCCGCTCCTCACCTGATTGTCCATGGCTGGCGCCCCGCCCCGCCCCCGGGCCCCGCGTCGCTCGCCGCCGCCGCCGCCGCCGCCGCCGCTCAACGCCGCCCCGCCGCCCTCATTGTCTGTCAAGCGCCGCCGCCGCCGCCGCCGATCCCGGCCGCCCGCTCGCCCGCCAGCCCCGCGGAACCGGAAACCACCGCCAGCCCGGGTCGCGCACCGATCACGGGCCCCCGCCGCCGACTAGGGCCCGCCGCATCGACTGACAGCCACCTGGGCCAATCGACGGCGCGGACGGCCGCTCGTGGCGCGGGACTTCCTGCCTGGCGAGGGCCTGCCGAGCTGCGGTCGGAGGGACGAAGCCCGCAGCCAATGGGAGGCCAGGACCGGAGGGGCGGGAGGAGGGAGGGAGGGAGGCGCGAGGCGAGCCTGGCGGAGGGGAGCGCGAGGTGTGCGCCGCACGTGGAGGGGGGCGGGGGCGGGACGGGCGCTCCGCGCCTGCGCGCTGTGGCCCGCAGGGGGCGCTGCCTCGTGGCTGGAGCCTCCAGGGCGGGAGCGTTCAGGGGCTGCAACTGAGGTTACTGGTTCGAGCCCTGGGGAGGGATCCCCAAGGGCCCCCGGTAGGTACACTTTTGTTTCCTGACCGCATGATGCTGCTATGTGACGGAATGAGCCCTGGGTTCTGGAACTGGAGATTAATTTTTTTTTTTTTTTTTTTGAGACACGGTCTCGCTCTGTCACCCAGGCTGGAGTGTAGTGGCACGATCTCCGCTCACTGCAACCTCCGCCTCCCAGGTTCAAGAGATTCTACTGCCTCAGCCTCCCGAGTAGTTGGGATTACAGGCGCTCGCCATTACATCTCACTAATTTTTGTATTTTTAGTAGAGACGGGGTTTTGCCATGTTGGCCAGGCTGGTCTCGAACTCCTGACCTCAAGTGATCCACCTGCCTCAACCTCCCAAAGTGGAGATTAATTTTCTAATCCTGCATAATCCTTGGCAAACCTGGTCAGCCCCTTCTTCACCTTTCCCTGAGTCTCAGTTTGCACATCTATAAAATAGGTTGAAGAACAGTACTGTGTGATTCTTCCTGCTAATTTGAATGATACAAATTTGAAACATTCAGACGACCCAAGAGAGTCACATGTTTTCAGTTAGACAGGAAGAGTAAGTTCTGGCGATCTATCACACAACAAGGTGACTACATAATAATGTTATTTTATATTTTAAAATTGCTAAAAGTGGTCAGATGTGGTGGCTCACACCTGTAATCCCCACACTTTGGGAGACTGACTGGGGTGGATCACCTGAGGTCAGGAGTTCAAGACCAGCCTGGCCAACATGGTGAAATCCCATCTCTACTAAAAAAATACAAAAATTAGCCAGGCGTGGTGGTGTGTGCCTGTAATTCTAGCTGCTCAGGAGGCTGAGGCAGCAGAATCGCTTGAATCAGGGAGGCAGAGGTTGCAGTGAGCTGAGATCACACCACTGCACTCCAGCCTGAGTGACAGAGCAAGACTCTGTCTCAAAAAAGAGAAAAAAAGAAAAAAGAAATGCTAAAAGTGAATTTTGAATGTTCTTACCGTAAATAATTGATAAGTATATGTGCTGATGGATATGTTAATTAGCCTGATTTGTTTATTCCGTAATGTATACATGTATCAAAGCATCAAGGTGTACCCCATACATACATACAGTTATTATTTGTCAATAAAGATTTTTTTTTGAAATGAGGTCTCTGCTGGAGTGCAGTGGCACAATCATGGCGTGCTGTAACCTAGAACTCCTGGGCTCAAACAATTCTCCCACCTCAGCCTCTCAAGCAATTAGGACTGACTGCAGGCTTATGTCACCACACCCGGCTAGTTTGGTTGGTTATTTATTTATTTATTTATTTATTTATAGAAAGAGAGGTCTCACTGTATTGCCCAGGCTGGTCTCCAACTCCTGGCCTCAGGCAACCCTCCCGCTGTGGCCTCCCAAAGTGCTGGGATTCTAGGCATGAGCCATTGTGCCCTGATCAAAGATAAAATTTTTAAAGAGAGAATCTCATGTTATCCACGAAAATTTAAATAATACCAATCTCTCACAAAAAAAATTTTTTTGATTTATTGAGGATCACAAAATTTTACAATGACCTGTAAACTGTGTTTATGTGGGAAATAGGCATACCCCCATCTTTTTCAGGACTTTGTAAGCCACTTGTCTCTTGGACATTAGGACCTTCTGCCTGCGATTTAGAGACTCTTGTGCAGTTATTTTAAATTCCTTTTTATCATTAAAAATCGGGTTGTCATTTGCAAGAAAGAAACAAACCACCCTGTTAAAAAGTGGGCAAAGGACACGAACAGACACGTCTCAAAAGAAGACATACATGCGGCCAATAAGCATATGAAAAAACGCTCAGCGTCACTGATCATTAGAGAAATGCAAATCAAAACCACAATGAGATACCATCTCACACCAGTCAGAATAGCGATTATTAAAAATTCAAAAAACAACAGATGCTGGCAAAGTTGCAGAGAAAAAGGAGCATTTTTATACTGTTGGTGGGAGTGCAAATGAGTTCCACCATTGTGGAAGACAGTGTGACAATTCCTCAAAGACCTAGAGGCATGAATACCATTCAACCCAGCAATCCCATTACTGGGTACATACCCAAAGGAATGTAAATCATTCTATTATAAAGACACATGCACGCGTATGCTCACTGCAGCATTACTGACAATAACAAAGACATGGAATCAACCTAAATGCCCATCAGTGATAGACTGGATAAAGAAAATGTGGTATATATACACTGTGGAATACTATACAGCCATAAAAAGGAACCAGATCATGTCCTTTGCAGGGACATGGATGGAATTGGAAGCCATTATCCTCAGCAAACTAATGCAGGAACAGAAAATCAAACACCACATGTTCTCATGTATAAGTGGGAGCCTAATGATGCAAACACATAGTAACGTGATGGGGAAGAACACACACTGGAGCCTGTTGGGGATTGTGGTGGGGGAGGAAGAGCATCAGGAAGACCAGCTAACAGAGGCTGGGCTTAATACCTAGGTAATGGGATGATCTGTGCACCAAACTGCCATGGCACACGTTTACCTATGTAACAAACCTGCATATCCTGCACATGTATCCCTGAACTTAAAAGTTGGATAAAAAATAAATAACTCCTATTTAAAAAATCAGATTGTTGGGACACACGTTCTCAGGATCTCATGTGAGCTGTGTCATGGGCAAAAAGTAACAAAATTCTTTAAAAACGAAGAAAAAAATCGAGACGGGAGGATCACCTGAGGTCAGGAGTTCAAGACCAGCCTGGCCAATGTAGTGAAACCTCGTCTCTACTAATAATACAAAAATTAGCCTGGCATGATGGTGGGTGCCCATAATCCCAGCTCCTCAGGAGGCTAAGACACGAGGCTCGCTTGAACTCGGGAGGCAGAGGTTGCAGTGAGCAGAGATTGTGCCACTGCACTCCAGCCTGGGCGACAAGAGCAAAACTCTGTCTCAGAAAAAAAACACACACACGAAAAAAACAACCAGATTGTTTTCTCACTTAAGTGTCAGTCAAACATTTATTAGCTAGCGGGGCTAGTGTTTGCACTGAAGAACAAACAGCACCAGAAAATGAATAACTTTGGAATGAAAGTAAGTCCAGATAAAAACTCTAAAGAAGGCCAGATCGCTGTCATAGTAACACCACCATGCTTTTTAATCGAGGGCAGGTGGTGCTGGAAAGGAAAAAAAAAAAAAATGGAGATCATGCTGAGAAAATAAGCAGTGATTTAATGTTGATACATTTTTTGGTTTTTGTTTTTTTTTTTCTTTTGGTTTTTTTGTTTTTGTTTTTTTGAGACCGGGTCTTGCTCTGTAACCCAGGCTGGAGTGCAGTGGTGCAAACACAGCTCACTGCAGCCTTAACCTCCTGGGCTGAAGCAGTTCTTCCACTCAGCCTCTCGTGTAGCTGGGAACACAGGTATGCACCTATTTAGGTATGCCTATTTCCCACATAAACACCATGCCCAGCTAATTTTTAAAAATTTTTGTAGACAGCCAGGTGCAGTGGCTCACACTTGTAATCCCAGCACTTTGGGAGTCCAAGGCAGGCTGGTCACTTGAGGTCAGGAGTTTGACACCAGCCTTGCCAACATGGCGAAAACCTATCTCTACTAAAAATACAAAAATCAGCTGAGCGTGGTGGCACATACCTGTAATCCCAGCTACTCAGGAGGCTGAGACATAAGAATTGCTTAAACCCGGGAGGCAGAAGTTGCAGTGAGCTGAGAGCCAAGATCGTGCCGCTACACTCCAACCTGGGCAACAGAATGAGACTGTGTCTCAAAAACAAAACAAAACAAAACAAAAAATCTTGCCCAGGCTGGTCTCAAACTCCTGGGTTCAAGCAATCCTGCTGCCTCAGCCTCCCAGAGTGCTGGGATTATAGGTATAAATCACTGCACTTGGCCATAACTTTAAAAAAAAAAAAAAGTTTTAATCCTATCACTAGAAGTAAGTAGATCAGTGTCTCTAAGTAGTCCCCAAAGCAGCAGTGTGAGCATCACTTGGGTATGTTGCTATAAATACACATTCTGTTCTTCCCCCATCCTTGTTTATGGAATCAGAAATTTTATGTGCTTGGACAGCAGTGGCTTAACCAACCCTACAGATGGTTCCAAGGCTCACCTAAGTTTCAGAATCACTGCCCCAGGTAAAGGGACAAAAATGGGAGTCAGGGGTAGCCATCTACCTTTTTTTTTTTTTCTGAGACAGAGTCTTGCTCTGTTGTCCAGGCTGGAGTGCAGTGGCACAGTCTCAATTCACTGCAGCCTCCACCTCCCAGGCTGAAGTGATCCACCTGCCTCAGTCTCCCAAGTAGCCAAGAATAAAGGCTCACAGCACCGTGCTCAGCTGATGTTTGCATTTTCTTTTTTTGTAGAGACAGAGTCTTATTGTTTCCCAGTTATGTTTCCCAGTTATGTTTCCCAGTCTGGTCTTGAATTCCTGGGCTCAAGCAATTGACCTGCCTTGGCCTCCCAAAGTGCTGAGATTATAGGCATGAGTTACCAGGCCTGGCCAGCATCTGTCTTTGAAGGAAGCTTGCAGGAAATAATCTTTAGGCTACACTTGCTACAAATATGAGCTTCTGGAACTCAGCCCCCTCCCCCTTATGCAGTTGGGAAATTACCATTCAATTAGGTTCTACATTGTTGGGAATTTTCAAAACTGCATCCCTCGGACTCCCACTGAGGCTGAGGTGGAATACTTTGAACATTGAAAAGAATAATGGGGAACGGCCAGGCGCAGTGGCTCATGCCTGTAATCCCAGCACTTTGGGAGGCTGAGGTGAGCAGATCACCAGGTCAGGAGATCGAGACCGTCCTGGCTAACATGGTGAAACCCCATCTCTACAAAAAATACCAAAAAAAAAAAAAAAATTAGCCAGGTGTGGTGGTGGGCGCCTGTAGTACCTGCTACTCGGGAAGCTGAGGCCGGGGGAATGGCGTGAACCCAGGAGGCGGAGCTTGCAGTGAGATGAGATTGCGCCACTGCACTCCAGCCTGGGCAACAGAGAGAGACTCCGTCTCAAAAAAAAAAAAAAAAAAAAAAAAAAAAGAATACTGGGGAAGGAACTGAATGTCTACTGACACATGAGCTGATAGACTAAACATGGCTTATCTGTGCAATGGAAGCTTATTCAACCTTAAAAAGGAAGAACATAGGGTGTGGTGGTGTGCACCTGTAGTCCCAGCTACTCAAGAGGCTGAGACAGGAGGATTGCTTGAGCCCAGGAGTTCAAGGCTGCACTTTTTCCCCTCTGAGGCCCATAAAAGCCCTGGGCTCAGCCAAAGCTGGGCAGACATCAGGATGACCAGCTTCGGAGAGCAGCTACCCACTCCAGGGCCTCCTCTCTGCTGAGGGCTGCAGAGACATCGGGACTACCAGCTGCAGAGAGGAGCAACTTACTCTAAGGCCTCTTCTTTGCTAAGAGCTTGGACGAACATGGAATGACCTTCCTGCAGAGAGAAGCAACCCATCCCAGGGCCTCCTTCTGTTGAGAGCTGCAGAGAATGATGGCACAACATGCCTGCAGAGAGGAGCTACCCACTCCAGGGCCTCCTCTCTGCTGAGAGCTGGACAAGCAATGGGACAATCTGCCTGCAGAGAGAAGCTACCCACTCCAGGGCCTCCTCTTCTCTGAGAGCCACAGAAAATGACAGGATGAACTGCCTGCAGAGAGGAGCTACCCAGTCCAGGGCATCCTCTGAGCTATTCTGTCACTCAATAAAGCTCCTGTTCACCTTGCTCACCCTCCACTTGTGCACATACCTCATTCTTCTTGGGCACAGGACAAGAATTCAGGAACTGCTAAACAGCAGGGCTGAAAGAGCTATAAAACCCACAGGGCTGAAACATGCCCCTTGCCATGCTGTGGGTAAAGAGAAGGAGAGAAGAGCTGTGGCCCTTCAGGGACCTAGGAGCTCCCTGAGCCAGGACTGTGACTCCCTCTCTGGGGCCTGGTGGTTCCTGGAGTCTCCCAGCTTCTGAGTGCCATTGCATTCCCTGGTGGCAGCTGTGGAAGCTGCTTGTGGTGCACCTAGTCTGGCTGCAGCCTCTCAGAGAGCCAGGGTCCCTGCCAGCACCTGGAGCTGCCTGCCCTGCTACAGCAGCTGGTGTGCCTGGCTGCATGCAGTGGCCAAACCTCATGCTTGCTTGCTCACACATCCCTCACCCCTCCATACCTGGCTCACCCTTGGCAAGTATGAGATCCAGCCTAGTAGTGTGAGCTGAGTACAGCCTGCCAGGCCAAGTGGGTGGACTGAGCCCAGTGGGCCCAAGCAAAACTCAGGCAAAGGTGCCACCAGCCACAGAGGTTTCCAACCAGTAATCAACACCCCAAGGATCCTACAATATTTTTGAGGGCTCGTCCAGGATCTGCAGAATGGTGAGTGAAAGGGTGAGTAAAAGTGGATCTGCTCTTTCTATCCCTTTCTCAGAGTCCTTAAACTCAACAATAGCTAAAATGGAAGAAAAATACCAGGCCTCTATTAATAGTTAAAATTGACTAGCACAGCTGCTGGACTTAAGACATGGATGATAGGCTTGCTGGGGAGGACACTGTCGATCCCTCATCATCCTCAACTGTTGAAAAAGTTGGGTTTGTTTCAATCCCGTTTCCTTTCATGAGGTCTACCTGTTACATGAGACCAGAAGGAGGTCCTGGGGCAACTGAGGGTATCTGGCTGAGGCTATGCCTCAGTGTTATCCAAAGGCCCTGGACTAACTCCTGCAACTCAAGTCCCTAAGCATCCATTAGGGTGTTGGCACTAGGACCTCCAGTCTCCAATCTATCTTTCTTTCATGGTTGTCAAGGTTCTCATATCTTCTTCTTCTTCTTTTTTTTTTTTTTTTTTTTTTTTTTTTGAGACGAAGTCTCTCTGTGTCGCCCAGGCTGGAGTGCAGTGGCATGATCTTGACCCCTGATCTCAGGTGATCCATCCACCTTGACCTCCCAAAGTGCTGAGATTACAGGCATGAGCCACTGCACCCAGCTCCTATCTCTTCTTTATATACAGTGTTTGTGTGTGTGTGTGTGTGTGTGTGTGTGTGTTTGAGACAGAGTCTCACTCTGTCACCCAGGCTGGAGTGCAGTGGTGTGTTCTCATCTCACTGCAACCTCTGCCTCCAAAGTAGTTCGGATTTCAGGCATGCACCACCATGCCTGGCTAATTTTTGTATTTTAGTGGAGATGGGGTTTCACCATGTTGGCCAGGCTTGACTTGAACACCTGACCTCAGGTCATCCACCGGCCTCGGCCTCCCAAAGTGCTGGGATTACAGGCATGAGCCATTGCATCCAGTCTACAATGTTAAATATTAAGAATGTTGTTGCAAAACAGAGATATTACCGGGTAGAATGAGCATTTGGCTTAGACAACAAAAGTATAAAATGGAAGGTTAAGAGTAGCACAGATGAGCAAAGTGTGCCTTGGTGTCTGTACATAAATTTGTGACAAAAATGTTATTGTCATTGCCTTGGTTGCCACCTTAGTGCCAGGCACCTTGAGGCACAGAACAGAAGCATGGCCTCAGGAAGGAAACTTTTCTGTAAACACAAGGGCAAATAAATGGTCCAAGGTCCCATAAATGCAGGCCTTCTTTGCCTTGCAGGGTAATCTGGACCTTTGCCAACATTGTAGGATTGATTCAACTGTCCTAATGGCCTTCTCAGGAAAAGCTGCAAGGGGTAATCCCAGGGAAATAGGGAAACATACCCCAGAGATACCTCCAGCAGGGGAATCAACTCCTTCAACTCCTCCCTATCCAGGTTCTGTCTCAAGCTTGCCCCAGCATAGGAATCCTTGTTTTAGGCAGGTCCCAGTCTCAACTGCCCAGAAACAGATGCCTGGTGAATATGGTCTCATTGAGGTTCAGGTCTCCTTTTCTCTATAGAACTTAAGGCAAATTTAAGGGGAAATGTTGGAAGGTTTCAGATGGCCCTCACAGGTATATAGAGGGTTTCCAGAACTTAACCCAAGTATTTGAGCTCTCCTGGAAGGAGGTCATGTTACTCTTGTTTTTGTTTTTGTTTGAGATGGGGTCTCACTCTGTCGCCCAGGCTGTAGTGCAGTGGCACTCTCTTGGCTCACTGCATCCTCTGCCTCCTGGGTTCAAGTGATTCTCCTGTCGCAGCCTCCCGAGTAGCTGGGACTACAGGCATGCGCTACCACACTGGCTAATTTTTATATCTTTAGTAGAGATGGGGTTTTACCATATTGGCCAGGCTGGTCTCAAACTCTTGACCTCAAGTGATCTGCCCACCTTGGTCTCCCATAGTGCTGAGATTACAGGCATGAGCGGCACCCAGCTTCATGTTACTTTTGAATCAAACCCTGACCACCACTGAAAAGCAGGCCACCCTGCAAGTGGCAGAGAATTTGGGGGATGAGCTTTATATCTTATATAGGGCCAGGGAAGGGGATGAGACTCATCTGATTGGAAGAATAGCAGTACCACTGAAGAACACTAAATGAGACCTCAATGATGAGATAAAAGAATGGGGCTGGTCGTGGTGGCTCACACCTGTAATCCCAAAACTTTGGGAGGTCCAGGCAGGTGGATCATGAGGTGAGAAGATCGAGGCCATCCTGCCCAACATGGTGAAACACCATCTCTACTAAAATACAAAAAAAAAATTAGCCAGGCGTGGTGGTGCTTGCCTATAATCCCAGCTACTCGGGAGGCTGAGGCAGGGGAATCACTTGAACCTGGGAGGCGGAGGTTGCAGTGAGCCAAGCTCGTGCCACTGCACTGCAGCCTGGTGACAGAGCAAGACTCCGTCTCAAAAAAAGAAAACAAACAAACAAACAAGAATGGAAGAGGAGGCCAGGCACGGTGGCTCGCACCTGTAATCCCAGCACTTTGGGAGGCTGAGGTGGGCAGATCACAAGGTCAGGAGTTCGAGACCAGCCTGACCAACATGGTGAAACCTCATGTCTACTAAAAATACAAAAATAAATTAGCTGGGTGTGGTGGCATGTGCCTGTAATCCAAGCTACTCAGGAGGCTGAGGCAGGAGAATCACTTGAACCTGGGAGGTGGAGGTTGCAGTGAGCCGAGATCATGCCACTGCACTCCAGCCTCAGCAACAGAGTGAGACACCATCTCAAAAAAAAAAAAAAAGGGGGATAGAAGAGGAAACACTTTCAGGTGTGCATACCAGAGGGCATACGAAGGACTAGGACTAAGCCTCTCAATTACACCAAGCTATCCATGGTAGACCAGGGACTAGGTGTGAGTCCCGTTGCCTTCCTGGAAATGCTAAGAGAGGCCTTGGTAAAACACAACTATGTCCTGATTGAGGAGACGGACAGCTGATCCTAGAGGATGAGTTTATCTCACAGTCAGGCCCTGATGTCAGGAGGGAGCTTCAGAAACAAGCTGTGGGACCAGATGGTACTTTGGAGGGCCTCCTGGGAGTGGTCACCTTAGACTTTGCAGTGGGAACTTGGAGGAAGTCCAGAAAAGAGAGAGGAGATACAGGAAAAAAAAGGCAAAAGCTCTAATACCTGCCCTGCAGCTTCACAGACTCCATAGTCCCTGAGATGCATCTGTTGTCTGCTGCAAATATAGCAGGCCAGGCCACTTCAGGAGGGACTGTCTGGGCAGTGCAAGAAGGTCACCTCAACCCTGTCTGGTTTGCAATGGGGATCACTGGTGGGGAACAGCCTGTCCTTGGAGATACAGGTTGCTGGGTCCAGGACCAGACTCCCAAATAGTCCAGCAGGACTGGTGGATTCTAGGGCTCCTCTCCCAAGCTCTGATGGTTCAGACCACTATTACCATCCAGGATCCCTGGGTGATTCTGGAAGTCGAAGGGAGGAAGGTAGACTGCCCTTCTGGACTCTGGAGCAGGCCTTTCAGTTCTCCTCCCGAACCTTTCAGTTCCTCTCTTAGCACGAACATAAGCAGCATCTCAGGTCTTCTTCCTCCACCACACCAGGAGTCATCATAGTCTTGTGACTACAGGGAGCTTTTCTATGTGTGGGGTTACTTTTTTTTTCCTTTAGGGAGTATATTAGTTCTTTTCACACTGCTGATAAAGACATACCCTAGACTGGGAAGAAAAATAGGTTTAACGGACTCACAGTTCCACATGGTTGGGGAGGCCTCACGATCATGGCGGAAGGAGAAAGGCACTTCTTACATGGTGGCAGCGAGAGAGAACGAGGAAGAAGTGAAAGTGGAAACACCTTATAAAACCATCAGATCTCATGAGACTTATTCACTACCACAAGAACAGGATGGGGGAAACCACGCCATGATTCAATGACCTCCCACCGGGTCTCTCCCACAACGTGTGGGAATTATAAGAGTACAATTCAAGATGACATTTGGATGGGGACACAGAGCCGAACCATATCAGGGAGGCACCTGATTAGGCCAGGTCCCCAATTCCCGGGACTCCCTTTCTCTCCCTTGTTTGAGAAGGACCTGGCCCCACAGCTTCACCTGCTTGTGATAAGGAGGCAGTAGAGGACCAGCCTCCTTCAGTTGCTATCTGCAATTTGATGAGGGCCATGTGGGACTAATTTAATGGGTCCATAGACCCATCTGAGGCACCTTTTTGTCCCATGCTTCAGTTTAAAGTCCTGAAATGGGACGTTAGACCTGAGGCAGCGGGACTTGATGACAGTGGGACTTGAGAGGCACAGCCCAGGTGAGCATGATAATTCCTGCCAATTAGGCCCTCCTGCTTCATGGATGGAAGCATAGATAAGGTCTAGGGAACCCAAAAGTTACCAACAGTACAAGGATAGGGTGGTATGTAGGTAAGTGCAAATATTCCTACCCACCATGCCTTCCTGCTGCATGGGTGAAGGTCTCACTTGCATCTATGAGTGGCACCTGCAAAGGTCACTGGGACTCGGGGATATAAGGTTGAAAAAAGGAAAAGAGATGTCTTTTCTTTTTTAAATCTCCATCACGAACCCCAGGTATTCGTTGGAAGGACAGGAACAAAGAGATGTCCTTTCCCCTCTTTCCAGATGGGTAACCAACCAATCATTTTCAGCCTGCACTCCTCTCAAGTGCATTCTAAATTACTGGAACTGAGCTGGTTGCAGCCGCTCATACATGTAATCCCAGCAGTTTGGGAGGTCGAGGTGGGTGGATGACTTGAGGCCAAGATTTTGAGACCAGCCTGGCCAACATGGCAAAACCCCATCTCTACTGAAAATACAAAAAAAATTAGCCGGGCATGGTGGCACACGTGCCTGTAATCCCAGCTACTTGGGAGGCTGAGGCAGGAGAATCACTTGAACCCAGGAGGCAGAGGTTGCAGTGAGCTGAGACTGTGCCACAGTACTCCAGCCTGGGTGACAGAGCGTGACTGTGTCAAAAAATAAAATTAAATTAAAATTTAAAAAAATCACTGGAACTCCTTTGACCCTTAGACTCTGGAGAAAAAAACATTTTTCCTTTATTCCTCCTCTGTCCTGTCTTCACAGATGGGTAATCACACCTCTGTACCACAGGATACTCTCCTGGGATCCATCCCCCAAACTGGGAAGAGTTCAATTTCCCCAAGTCTTAAACTGCTTGGCAATTTCTTGAGGAGGGACAACTCTTTGGCTGCTCCCCTTCACAGGACTCCAGGGTCAATAGGGCTCCATGGCTCAGGGGAATGGAACCCAGAACCCTAACATGCTGGCAAAAGGGTAAGAGTTCTTACCAGTTGGACTTCTGGCTTCTCTCTGTGCAAACTGGTTGCAGGAATGACAAAAATCACTGTATTGTCTGCCCCTCCATGAGTTCAAACATCAGAAGTATTGGCCATTTGGCATGGCTAAGCTCAGGTAGTAACATATTTTAAAGCACTTCTTTTTTTTTTTTTTTTTTTTTTTGAGACAGAGTCTTGCTCTGTTGGCCAGGCTGGAGTACAGTGGTGCAATCTCAGGTCACTGCAACCTCCATCTCCCCCGGGCTTCATCAATCCTCCTGTCTCAGCCTCCTGAGTAACTGGGATTACAGGCGTGTGCCAACGTGCCCGGCTAATTTTTGTAGTTTTTAGTAGAGACAAGGTTTCACCATGTTGGCCAGGCTGGTCTTGAACTTTTGACCTCAGATGATCCATCTGCTTTGGTCTCCCAAAGTGCTGGGATTAGAAGCGAGAGCCTCTGCTCCCAGCCAGGACTTCTTAAAAAGGAAGTGCTATGGTTGGCCGGGCGCAGTGGCTTGCCCCTCTAATCCCAGCACTTTGGGAGGCCGAGGTGGGTGGATCACAGGTCAGGAGATCGAGACCATCCTGGCTAACATAGTGAAACCCCGTCTCTACTAAAAATACAAAATAATTAGCCGGGCATGGTGGCAGGCACCTGTAGTCCCAGCTACTCAGGAGGCTGAGGCAGGAGAATGCCATGAACCTGTGAGGCAGAGCTTGCAGTGAGCCAAGATCACGCCACTGCACTCCAGCCTGGGTGAGACTCCATCTCAAAAAAAAAAAAAAAAAGGAAGTGTAATGGTTAAAAGTCAGCTTAATTAAAGATGGAGGATATCCAAACTATAGGTATATTTAAAAGGCCTTTATGTCATTTATTTTTGTAGATTTTTTTTTTTCCTGGAAAAAGGTGTCTTCTTCTCAATCAACTGAACTATTTTTCTCCATTTTTGTCTTGCTATTCTTAATGTACACATGAGAGGTTCCAGGATGACTTCTGGTGGCCTGAGACTCCTTGGGAAAAACACAGGAGGCTCCACTGACCCATTTTGGGAAAAACCTGTTTTCCTCATGGCACTTCAGGGATTAGGGGTAGATGGATCCCTCTCAAAATCTATTTTTGTCGTCCAGCTATGCCTACTTATTAGGCCTTAGAAACTGCAAGTTTTCCTAGCCCTGATTCTTGAAGGGCTCCACCCCCAGGCCAGTAATCCAATTAAGAAACTGGCACAAGAGGCTGGGTGCGGTGGCTCACACCTGTAATCCAAGCACTTTGGGAGGCCAAGGTGGGTGGATCACCTGAGGCCGGGAGTTCAAGACCAGGCTGGCAACATGGCGAAACCCCATCTCTACTAAAAATACAAAAATTACCTAGGCGAGTTGGTGGGCACCTGTAATCCCAGCTACTTGGGAGGCAGAGGCAGGAAAATCACGTGAACTTAGGAGGCAAAGGTTGCAGTGAGCCAGGGTCATGCCAGTACACTCCAGCTTGGGCAACAGAGTGAGACTCTGTCTAAAAAAAAAAGAAGAAAAAAAAAAGAAAAATCTTACAACTACTACTGGATCTCCTTCTGTCTATCTGTGTAGTTATATATGTGTTACATGTGTGATGTTTATATAAAAGAGCTCTAATTGATTAGCTTAAGGAAAAATAAGCACTTAGGGCAAATATTCTTGAAGAAAAATAGAAACAATAATGCCTTTTAGTTCTCATACTTTAATCTTAAAGAAATAAAAACAGTCTTAAAGATTATTGATAAAATAAAAATGTCTTCAAAATGTAGACATGTGGTCCAAATTATGCAGGTCAAATATTAGGTTTGCTAAATGCTTTGAAGTCATAAACTGCTTTTTTGGCTTTTGAAAACTGTTCGACTTGCCTGCTTTACAGTTTGGTAAGGACTAGGTACATATGGAGTTAATCATGTCCATAGATGTGCTGGAAATATTCAGATCTTATCAGCACCTAGGACATAATTAAAATAACTTACCAGGTTTTCTTTCTTTTTTTTTTTTTTTTTTTTTTACCAAAAGTAAGAATTGCTAAGAGTTACCATTATAACATGTAATTGAGACTGCTGAAAATAGATTTACATGCAAGATGTGTAAGAAAAGTAAAATGTGTCTTTAGTAAAAGAATATAAGAAGGCATGGGAATGTGAATTTTTGCCAAGTTTAGAGATTTAAAGGATTGTTTTAAATTAGATAAGATAAAGCTAAGGGTTTAAACAAGTTATAGAAGGTTTGTAAAAATTAATCTTGTAAAAGGAATTCTGTGTGTAAACATATTGACTATTTTTTTTTTTTTTTTTTTTTGAGATGAAGTCTCACTCTGTCACCCAGGCTGGAGTGCAGTGGCATGATCTTGGCTCACTGCAACCTCCACCTCGCAGGTTCAAGCAATTCTCCTGCCTCAGCCTCCCTAGTAGCTGAGATTACAGGTGCATGCTACCACGCCTGGCTAATTTTTGTAAATTTAGTAGAGACTGGGTTTTGCCATGTTGTCCAGGCTGGTCTTGAACTCCTGACCTCAAGTGACCTGCCCACCTCAGCTCTCCAAACTGCTGGGATTACAGGCGTGAACTACCATGCCCAGCCCACATTGACTAAATTCAAAAGGGTATTATTTGGTTTTCCTGTAAGTTGAACATTGGAATGGAAGCACAATCTGCTATTCTTAGGGCACTGATCTATTTCATAATAAGTGTTATAAGCCTTTAATATGTTTGATAGGCTTCCTGAAATCAAATTTCAACTTCAAAATTGTCTTTTCTAACCTCTAAGTTTTGGATGCTACAGAGGATCCCTGAAGTGTCCAGGGAAGAAGTAGACAGGGTGATTTGATATGTTTAGCTACATAGGATTGTCAAAATAAGGTGGTGGTTGATCTCCTGCGGGTTACATTTTAATGAATAATGTTAATGTGTGTTCCAAAATTGTATGGGATTTCTAGAGTTCTGATGTCTAAGGATGTGTTATGAATCATAATTAAGTTTATTGTGTTCGGTTATTGTAGACCACAGCGGTTACCAAATTTCTTTGTCAATCATGATTTTGACTGTGACTCTCCTAGGACATTTTGACATTCATAGACAATTGTTGTCTTGTTTTGATCTTCTTCAAAGGATGGATTATAGACCTCGAGTGCAGGTTTCTACTGGCTTTGGAGATTGTGAACAGGAGTTGACTGGGTGAACTGAACTAACGGAAGACCAAAGTATTCTGAGTTTTTGCTTGGAACATTGCTGATCCTTTGTTTTGTTTTTCAGAATCAAGGAAACTTTTCTTTCAAGCTATTTGTAACCTTTGACAATTGTGGGAGAGAACCCATCAGTGATCTCTGACTGCAGCTCAGAAGAAACTAAAGGGACGGACTGTCAAACTCCAAATGGTCATGCAAATGGAGCCTCAGACGATGGCTCCCTTTTACTGCAGACCCTTAGGTAGGCCCCTGAGGGAAAATCTGACTGCCATTTTTCCAAAAACAATGCCCCCTGTCAGCATGAAGCAGTTAAGAACGGTCATCATCGGCCAGGCTTGGTGGCTCACACCTGTAATCCTAGCACTTTGGGAGGCTGAGGCGGGTGGATCACAAGGTCAGGAGTTCAAAACCAGCTTGGCCAGTATGGTGAAACCCTATCTCTACCAAAAATACAAAAATTAACTGGGCGTGGTGGCATGCACCTGTAGTCCCAGCTACTCGGGAGGCTGAGGCAGGAGAATCGCTTGAACTCAGGAGGCGGAGGTTGCAGTGAGCCGAGATCACGCCACTGCACTCCAGCCTGGCCAACAAGAGTGAAACTCCATCTCAGAAAAAAAAAAAAAAAAAAAGAATAGTCATCATCCCTACCCTAATGACCATTAGATGTACCTCTTCAGAGGGGAGATTGATGGCTGTGTCAGGGTCAAGTGGGAGCCCCGCCCCTTCTGAGTTGGGGTGAGAGCTTTCCAGGTGCTGCTGTAGCTGCCCAAACCACAGCTGCAGACCCGAGCCTCCTACTCCACAGAGTAGGCAGGAGTCCCACACACCCCCAGTGCAACTGCAGCCACCGAAACCGAGGCTGTGGACCCAGGCATCCCCGCACTTTTGGGGTCCTGGGAGGGCCTCCCTGCCTTTGCAGGCTTGGAAATGCCTGCTCCCACTGCCTGGCTTCTCCGTGCTGTCCATTCCAGTCTCAGAGCAAAGTTGGGGACAAGCCCAGGCACTGTCACAGCCCAGCTGGGTGTGCACATGCTTGGGGCAGTGGCAACACTCCATCCCCTGCTGCCTCAGCTCCTTCTGGACTTCGGGTGCTGATGAGCATAGGAGGGAAGCTGAGGGAGGGGTTGAGAGCAGCTCGGTGCTGGCCTACAGATGCCCCTTGGCACCTATAGCATTGGCACCATGAACAGCAGCAGGAGGCAGACAGGTTCCTGGGTGGGAGGGGGAGGATCCTCAGTGAGGTCCCACCTTCAAGCCAAGGAGGTCTTGAAGCTCACACCTGCAATCCCAGCACTTTTGGAGGCTGAGGCAGGTAGATTATCTGAGGTCAGGAGTTCGAGATCAGCCTGGCCAACATGGTGAAACCCCGTCTATACTAAAAATACAAAAATTAGTCGGGCGTGGTGGCACACACCTGTAATCCCAGCTACTCGGGAGGCTGAGGCAGGAGAATTGCTTGAGCCTGGGAGACGCGGGTTGCAGTGAGCCGAGATCACACCACTGTACTCCAGTCTGGCTGACAGAGCAAGACTCTGTCTCAAAAAAAAAAAAAAAAAAAGAAAGAAAAGAAAAAGAAAAAGATAAAGATAAAGAAAATAGGCTGGTGGATGCCAGGGGCAGGGGAGGGTGCTGGAGAGTGAGTGTTTCATGGGGACAGTTTCATGCTGGGAAGATGAGAAAGTTCTGGAGATGGATGAAAAAGTCAGATGCTATACATTCTCACTTACAAGTGGTATCTAAATAACGTGTACACATGGGCATAGAGTGTGGAATGATAGACACTGGGTGGGCTGGAGGTGGAAGGAGAGAAAGTGATGAAAAATTGTTTAACAGATACAAAGTATATTATTCAGGTGATGGATACACGAAAAGCCAAGACCACCATCATACAATATACGCATGTAACAAGCTGCACTTGTACCCCTTCAATTTTTTAGATTTTTTTTTTTTTTTTTTTTTTTTTTGAGGTAGCCTGATCTTGGCTCACTGCAAGCTCTGCCTCCCGGATTCACGCCATTCCCCTGTTAGCCAGGATGGTCTCAATCTCCTGACCTCGTCATCCGCCCGCCTCGGCCTCCCAAAGTGCTGGGGTTACAGGCTTGAGCCACCACGCCCGGCCGAGATTTTTAAAGTCAGGGTCTCACTCTGTCACCCAGGCTAGAGTACAATGGCACGATCACAGCTCACTGCAACCTCAACCTCCAGGGCTCAAGCGATCCTCCCACCTCAGCCTCCCCAGTAGCTGGGACCACAGGCATGCGCCACCACATCCAGCTAATTTTTAAATTTCTTTGTAGAGATAGGGTCTCCCTATGTTGCCTAGGCTGGTCTTGAACTCCAAAGAAAGTAACATTTTGGATGTTCTGGTCTTGCTTTTGGTCCGTAGCTGAACAGTTACTGTTAATACATTAAGTCTTTTCTGCCCTCTAGTGGTTCACTTTATTTGCACCCCGGGAACAACATTTGAGGGTTCCCTTTACATGATGGTCCAGCCCTCTTTTGGATATTTTTTGGAATCCCTTTGGCCTCCAGCCTGTTTCCTGTAACCTCCCAGTTTGCTGCCTGCCACAAAAGTACACACACAGCCACCTGTTGCAATATACATATATAAGTATATATATTTTTTGAGACGGAGTCTGGCTCTGTCACCCAGGCTGGAGTGCAGGAACGTGATCTCGGCTCACTGCAACCTCAGGCAATCTGCTCACCTTGGCCTTTCAGAGCACTAGGATTACAGATGTGAGCCACTGCTCCAGACTTTTTTTCTTTTTCTTTTTCTTTTTTTTTTGAGACAGGGTCTCACTCTGTCACCCAGGCTGGAGTGCAGTGGTGTGATCACAGCTCACTGCAGTCTCCAGCTCCCTGGCTCATGAAGCGATCCTCCTGCCTCAGCCTCCCAAGTAGTTAAGACCACAGGTGCACACCACCATGCTTGGCTGATTCTTAATTTGTTTGTAGAGACAGGGTCTCACTATGTTGCCCAGGCTGGTCTCAAAAAATCCTCCCACCTTGGTCTCCCAAACACTGGGATTACAGGCATGAGCCACCATACTCAGCCTGGGCTTGGAGTTTTGAGTTCACTTTTAAACTTAGAAGGAAGGCAGGCAGCCTAGCCCTCCTGGTGGCCGCTCCTACCCGTGAAGCCAGTCAGAGGGATAAGGAGAGCCTGGCCCTGGTGACATCATTTGAAGCCTGGACCCAGCCAGGTCTGCAGCCTGGGTCTGAACTTCAAAAGCATATATGCTGGCCGGGCACAGTCGCTCACGCGTATAATCCCAGCACTTTGAGAGTCTGAGTTGGGCAGATCACCTGAGCTCAGGAGTTCTAGACCAGCCTGGGCAACATGGTGAAAACCCACCTCTACTAAAAATACAAAAATTAGCCAGGCATGCTTGTGTGCACCTGCAATCCCAGCTACTTGGGAGGCTGAGGCCAGAGAATTGTTTGAACCCAGAAGGTGGAGGTTGCAGTGAGTCAGTGAGCCAAGATTGTGCCACTGCACTCCAGCCTGGGTGACAGAGCAAGACTCTGTCTCAAATAAACAAACACAAGTATATATTGCTGATTGTCCATTTGTGATTTCAGCCAGTTTGGGTTGAATATTTTGTCCTTTTTCACCAATAGACCTTCCTGATAAAGCAGACCACCTGAGGTCAGGAGTTCAAGACCAGCCTAGCCAACATGGTAAAACCCCGTCTCTACTAAAAATACAAAAATTACCCAGACATGGTGGTGGGTGTCTGTCATCCCAGCTGCTTGGGGGGCTGAAGCATGAGAATCGCTTGAACCCAGGAGGTGGAGGTTGCAGTGAGCCAAGATTGCACCACTGCACTCCAGTCTAGGCGACAGAGACTCTGTCAAAAAAAAAAGTATATATGCTGATTGTCCATTTGTGATTTCAGCCACTTAGGGTTGAATATTTTGTCCTTTGTCATCAAGAGACCTTCCTGATGGAGACTAGGGTGTACAAGGGTCATGTAGCTTGTCAGAATTACAGCCTGGAGTCCGGGCACAGTGGCTCACGCCTGTAATCCCAGCACTTTGGGAGGCTGAGGTGGACGGATCACAAGGTCAGGCGTTTGAGACCACCCTGGCTAACACGGTGAAACCCTGTCTGTACTAAAAATACAAAAATTAGCCAGGCGTGGTGGCGCGCGCCTATAATCCCAGCTACTCAGGAGGCTGAAGCAGGAGAATGGCGTGAACCTGGGAGGCGGAGGTTACCCAGGCCTCCTGCTTTTCGGCTACCTTTATGCCCCAGGAGGAGGCTGTGAGGAGGGACCAGCGGAGCCAGAGGACAGATACTGGGGATAGAGTGGGATTTTTTTCTTTTCTTTTCTTTTTTTTTTTTTTTTTTTGAGAGGGAGTCTCACTCTGTCGCCCAGGCTGGAGTGCAGTGGCCGGATCTCAGCTCACTGCAAGCTCCGCCTCCCGGGTTCACGCCATTCTCCTGCCTCAGCCTCCCGAGTAGCTGGGACTACAGGCGCCCGCCGCCTCGCCCGGCTAGTTTTTTGTATTTTTTAGTAGAGACGGGGTTTCACCATGTTAGCCAGGATGGTCTCGATCTCCTGACCTCGTAATCCGCCCGTCTCGGCCTCCCAAAGTGCTGGGATTACAGGCTTGAGCCACCGCGCCCAGCCGAGTGGGATTTTTTTTTTACATGATATTACACTCGGGCCACATAAACTGGCAAAGAAGAGGAAGAACCATGGGGTCAGGGGAGGAGGCAGGCGCTTCTCTATCCTCCTCCCTCAGAAGATTTTGTTTGTTGATTTGTTTTGTCTTGTTTTGTTTTGTTTTGTTTTTTGAGACGGAGTCTTGCTCTGTTACCCAGGCTGGAGTGCAGTGGCACAATCTTGGCTCACTGCAAGCTCTGCCTCCCAGGTTCACGCCATTCTCCCGCTTCAGCCTCCCAAGTAGCTGGGACTACAGACACCCACCACCATGTCCAGCTAATTTTTTTTTTTTTTTGTATTTTTAGTAGAGACGGGGTTTCACCATGTTAGCCAGGATGGTCTCAATCTCCTGACCTCGTGATCTGCCTGTCTCAGCCTCCCAAAGTGCTAGGATTACAGGCGTGAGCCACCGTGCTCAGCCACCCTCCCCAGGAAGATTTTGAACTGAGGTTCTCAACTCTTTGGGTGGTCAAACACCTCTTCAGGGGATGTCATGGAATCACAGCTCCTCTCCCCCAAATACACCAAGACACACAGCATTTCGTAGATGATTTTACAAGTTTATAGAAATCCCCAATTCCACCTCTTCCTACCACCATGATCCATCCTGGAGCCACAAGTGAAAAAACCTCTGGTTTCTAGGACAAGAAAGGAAGAAGGACCCAGAAGCAGATGACCAGGGATCTAGGTTCAAGTCCACTACTGACTCACTGCAGTGCAAGGAGCTTTGGAGGACAGACTGGGTTCAAGTACACACTGTGTGGCCTTAGGCAAGTGACTTGCCCTCTCTGAGCCACATCTATAAAATGAGAGTATTCTCATCTATCTAAAGTGATGCACTCCAGGTGCCTAGATTGTATGCCCAAACACCCATCTTTTGCACACAATGTCAAGTGGTCTGTGGAAGCTGAAACCCATCCAGGGCCCCCAGATTAAGAACCTCTTACTATGTGTCCAGGTTGGAATGCAGTGGCACAACCTCCACTTTCTGGACTCAAGCTATCCTCCACCTCAGCCTCCCAAGTAGCTAGGACTACAGGCTCATGCCACCACACCCAGCTAATTTTTTTAAAATTTTTCATAGAGAAGGGGTTTTGCTGTGTTGCCCATGCTGGCCTTGAACTCCTGGGCTCAAGCGTCCTCCTGTCCCAGCCTCCCAAAATGGCCTTGCCCTGGCTTTTGATATCGTTTGTTTCCTCTTGTCATTGAGGGCTCAACTGCAAAATGCACTCCCTGAACCACCCATGTGATAGTACTGCTCCCACAACCATCATCTTCCAGAATATTATTGTGTTTGTTTTAGCACCCATCAGTGTCTGGAAGTGCTTTGTGTGTGTGTGTTTGTATTTGTTTAATATCTATATTCTTCATTAGGGCAAGGACATTGCATGTCTTTGTTGTCTTGGATCCCCAGAGGCTAGCGTCTGATATATAGTAGGATCCCAATACACGTGTGTGTGTCGAATGAGTGAATGAATGAGCAGTTGAAAAGTAGATGAACAAAAGCATGGTTGCATGATTTGGATGGATAAACGAATGGAGAAATGAATGGCTAAATGTAGGCGAATGGATGGATGGACAGAGGGAGGCAGGGTAAGGTGATGGATAAATAATTGGGTAAATGAATGGATAAATGGCTTAATAGAGGAATGAAAGAATAATAAATGATGGATGATGATGAATAATTGATAATGGATGGATGAAAGAATGCATAGTTAGATGGATGATTCAATGGATGGATAGATACATTAATGAATGAATAGGTGGATTAAAGGATAGATAATAGGTGAAAGAATGGTTGGATAAATTATTGGATGGGCAAATTAAAGGATGGATAGATGGATAGTTCAATGGAGAGTTCAATAGATGAATGGATGGATGGATGGATGGATGGATAGATGGATAGATGGATAAATTAATGGTGGTTGGATGAATGGATAAAGTAATGGATGGGTGAATTAACGGATGGATGGAAGGATAGAGAAATTAATGTGTGCATGAATTAAAAGACAGGTAGATGGATAAACTAATGGGTAAATAAATTAAAAGATGGGTAGGTGGATGGATAGATGGATAAATTAATGGATGGATGAATCAAAGGATGGGTAGATGATGAATGGATAGATGGATAAATTAATGGGTAGATGAATTAAAGGGTGGGTGGATGAATGAATGAATAAATCAATGGTAGATGAATGAAAGAATGAATGGATGGATGGATGAATAAATTATGGGGCAGATGAATTAAAGATGAGTGGGTGGCTAGATGTTTGTCAAACTCTATGCTAAGCACTTCACACACATTCATTTGTTTTAACCACACAAAAACCCCCACAAGACAAGGAATATTATGTTTATTTTACAGACAATGTCCTTGAGCTTCCAAGGAAGGAAAAATCACTTCCCCAAGATTGTACAACTAGAAAATGGTGGAGCAGGAATTCTAACTTAGGTCTGCCTGACTCGAAGCCCTGTGCTCTTAACCATCATGAAAACTGCCCTTCCCCACCATCCCACCACTGCTTTAAAGACCATCTTCACTCGTCTCTCATGTCCACATGCCCCCAAAGCACACAGATTGCCCAGTCTGGGACTCTGCTTTCCTCAGCTGTGAACCTGAGGACCTCACAAGTACATGGGAGGAGGTGGGTGGGTCTGCGTGCAACGTCTCCACATGTATGTGCGGATGTAGAATGAGGTGACTGGAAGTCATGTTCATTCACTGGGGTGCCCCACAAGAACCAGGGACATTGCCATGGTCAAAGATAGATGAGGGAGTCTGGTAGTGACCACCAATATTTAGAAGCTAATATTTATTTATTTATTATTTTTTGAGATGGAGTCTCGCTCTTGTCGCCCAGGCTGGAGTGCAGTGGCGCAATCTCAGCTCACTGCAACCTCCATCTCCTGGATTCAAGCGATTCTCCTGCCTCAGCCTCCCAAGTAGCTGGGATTACAGACGTGCACCACCACGCCCGGGTAATTTTTGTATTTTTAGTAGAGATGGGGTTTTGCCATGTTGGCCAGGCTGGTCTTGAACTTCTGACCTCAGGTGATCCGCCCTCCTTGGCCTCCCAAAGTGCTGGGATTACAGGCGTGAGTCACCACGCCAGGCCTGGAAGCTAATATTTAGATGCCACATCCTTCAGTCACCCCAGTACCTGGTGACTCAGCCCCACTAGCTCGTGTGACAATGGTCACTGGGAGGCTGTGGACACAGAGGAGGAAATGAAAGAGGGTGTGGGGGATCATGGAAGGGAGATGCGCGAGACAGCCCCCCACAGTCACCAGGCTGCTGCTCAGAGATGTCACAAAGTCCATCCTCGGCCTCAAGGCAGGGCAGTGCAGGACAAGGAGGACACGGAAGGGGAAACAGAGGAAGGAACCATGAGTGTCCCTCAGGCGCAAGTCCTGACCGGGGCTCTCTTCTCAAGACACAGGCAAGTTGAAGGGTGGTGGTTGGATAGTCAAGAGGCTGGCAGGTCTCAGCAGTTCTTGTCATCACCCCGGATTTCCACATAGGGCAGCCCCACGGGCCAACTGTCCCGAGGCCAGTAGCGGACTTTGAGGGTTTCTCCTGGCATCTCATAGTTGGCATCCACCAAGGCCATGGTGACCATACCATAAGGGAAGGTGATGCTGATGAGCACGTGCCTGTGGAATGCAGAGCGAAGGTGGTGACGGCATAAGATGCCCATAGCCTCACACTGGCCCTCTTTTTATTTCTCATGGATCTTTTTTTTTTCTGAAACGGAGTCTCGCTCTGTCACCCAGGCTGGACTGCAGTGGCACACGGTCTCTGCTTACTGCAAGCTCCACCTCCCAGGTTCACGCCATTCTCCTGCCTCAGCCTCCCGAGTAGCTGGGACTACAGGCGCCCGCCACCATGCCCAGCTAATTTTTTGTATTATTTTTAGTAGAGATGGGGTTTCACTGTGTTAATCAGGATGGTCTCGATCTCCTGACCGCGTGATCTGCCCGCCTCGGCCTCCCAAAGTGCTGAGATTACAGTTGTGAGCCACCACACCCAGGCTTTTTTTTTTTTTTTTTTTTTTTTTGAAGCGAAGTCTGCTTCTGTCTCCCAGGCTGGAGTGCAGTGGCAGGATCTCCGTTCACTGCAAGCACCGCCTCCCGGGTTCACGCCATTCTCCTGCCTCAGCCTCCTGAGTAGCTGGGACTACAGGCACGCCTCACCACACCCAGCTAATTTTTGTATTTTTAGTAGAGACGGGGTTTCACCATATTGGTCAGGCTGGTCTGGAACTCCTGACGTCGTGATCCACCCGCCTCTGCCTCCCAAAGTGCTGGGATTACAGGCGTGAGCCACGGCGCCCGGCCTTTCATGGATCCTGACCATCCAAAGGGACCTTCTGGGTCTGGCCTTCTGACTGCAGCCTTCCCCTACTGCCAGGACCCAGTATCTGGCTCTCCTCCCTCTGCTCCTCGACCCCCAGCCCCCAGGCTCCTACTCCGAGCTCTGGCATCTAAGATTCTCTGACTCTGGGCCCCTCACAGCCTCAGAGCACGCGCTTACCAGATGCTGTGCAGATAGAAGAAATGAATCCTCTGCCAGAAGCTGCAGAGCAGACGGTCACTGATCCAGCTGGTCAGAGCAATAGCCCATAAAACCACGGAGACCTCAATCAGGTGCCGAAGCTCCTTATTGCTGGTCCTAGAGAGGGGAGAGGGGGATTAGAGAGTAGCACCTGAGGGGGCTGATGGGAAATTCCTCCTTCCACAGTGATGAGGCTCAGAAGCTGCGAGAAGGGCAAGAGCAGGAATTGAGGGTGCGAGCAGGGGGGGCCCAATCTCGTGCTTAGAACTAACACTGAGCATTGCCAGCACACCACGTGCAATTTCAAATGTCCTTCAAGCCAGGCAAAGTAGCTCATGCCTGTAATCCCAGCACTTTGGGAGGCTGAGGTTGGGAGGATCGCTTGAGCCCTGGAGTTTACAACCAGCCTGGGCAAAGTAGCAAGACCCCTAAAAAACCAAAAATTAGCCAGGCACGGTGGCATGCACCTGTCATCCCAGCTGCTCGGGAGGCTGAGGCAGGATAATTGCTTGAACCTGGGAGGCGGAGGTTGCAGTGAGCTGAGATTGCAACACTGCACTCCAGCCTGGAAGACAGAACAAGACTCTGTCTCAAAAAATAAATAAATAAATAAATAAAAATAAATAAATAGGCCGGGCGCGGTGGCTCAAGCCTGTAATCCCAGCACTTTGGGAGGCCGAGACGGGCGGATCACGAGGTCAGGAGATCGAGACCATCCTGGCTAACACGGTGAAACCCCGTCTCTACTAAAAATACAAGAAAATTAGCCGGGCGAGGTGGCGGGCGCCTGTAGTCCCAGCTACTCGGGAGGCTGAGGCAGGAGAATGGCGTGAACCCGGGGAGGCGGAGCTTGCAGTGAGCTGAGATCCGGCCACTGCACTCCAGCCTGGGGCACAGAGCAAGACTCCGTCTCAAAAAAAATAAAAATAAAAATAAAAAATAAAAAAAATAATAAAAAATAAAAATAAATAAATAAAAATAAATAAATAAATAAATATAATGTAGGGTGGATGCAGTGACTCACTCCTGTAATCCCAGCACTTTGGAAGGCTGAGGTGGGTGGATCGCTTGAGCCCAGGAGTTCAAGACCAGCTTGGGCAACATGACAAAATCCTGTTTCTACAAAAAAAAAAATAAATAAATATAAAAGTTATCCTGGCGTGATGGCATACGCCTCTAATCCCAGCTACTTAGGAGGCTAGAGTGGGAGGATCGCTTGAGCCCAGGAGGTAGAGGTTGCAGTGAGCCAAGATCACACCCCTGCACTCCAGCCTGGGCGACAGAGCGAGGCTCCATCTCAAGAAAAAAAAAAAGACAAGCTCTGCAGTCAGTCAAGTTCAAATTCTGGCCCTGCCACTTGTTAGTGGATGATCTTGGGGAAGGGACGTCCCCTCCGTGAGCCTGGAGTCAGGGGTGCCAGGAGGGGGATGGCAGCCCCCTGCCCAGGCACCTGCAGTGTTCACTCACTTCCTGTACTCCTGGCACACGATGTAGACAATGTGTAGGGCAATGCTGTTGAGGACGTAGGCGTTGACCGTGGGCCGCAGGAAGGACAGGGGGGTGCTGACCACGGTGGTGACGAAGACCAGGCGGATGAACTGGGACCTGGGGAGGAAGGGCCTCAGCTGTAGGTGGGAAGCAACGTCGTGGGGTTGTAGGCAAGGTCACTTGGAGATCTCGTGGCCCAGGTGGGTGAGGAAAGGAAAGGATTCTGGGGGGCCCAAATAGGCTCAGCAAAGGGTCCTAGCCAGGCAGGGCACAGTGGCTCATGTCTGTAATCCCAGCACTTTGGGAGGCTGAGGTGGGAGGATCACCTGAGGTTAGGAGTTCGAGACCAGCCTGGCCAACATGGTGAAACCCCATTTCTATTAAAAATACAAAATTTAGCCAGGTGTGGTGGCAGATGCCTGTAATCCCAGCTACTCAGGAGGCTGAGACACAAGAGTCGCTTGAACTCAGGAGGCAGAGGTTTCAGTGGGCCAAGATCATGCCACGGCACTCCAGCCTGGGTGACAGAGGGAGATTCTGTCTCAAAAACAACAATTAAAAAAGGGTCCTAGCCAGGCACAGTGGCTCATGACTGTAATCCCAGCACTTTTGGAGGCTGAAGCAGGAGGATCGCTTGAGCTCAGGAGTTCGAGACCAGCCTGGGCAACATAACAAAACTCTGTCTCTACCAAAAATACAAAAAAAATTAGCTGGGTGTGGCGGCATGTGGCTGTAATGTCAGCTACTAAAGAGGCTGAGGCAGGCATCGCTTGAGCCTGGTAATTGGAGGTTGCAGTGAACTAAGATTGTGCCACTGCACTCCAGCCTGGGAGACAGAGTGAGATCTCATCTCAAAAAAAAAAGAAAGAAAAGAAAACAGGTAGAAGAAGAAGAAGAAGAGGAGGAAGAGGAAGAAGAGGAAGAAGAAGGAGAAGAAGGGGAAGAAGAAGAAGGGGAAGGAAGAAGAAGGTGAAGAAGAGGAAGAAGGAGAAGGAGAAGGAGAGGAAGGAGAAAGGGAAGGAGAAGGGGAAGGAGAAGGGGAAGGAGAAGGGGAAGAAGAAGGGGAAGAAGAAGAAGAAGAAAGAAGGAAGAAGTAAAAAAAGAAGGAGGAGGAGAAGAAGAAGGAGGAGGAGAAGGAGAAGAGGGAGGAAAAGGAGGAAGGAAGGAAGAAGAAAAAGAAAGAAGGAAGAAGAAAAAGAAGGAGGAGGAGGAGAAGAAGGAGGAGGAGCAGGAGGAGGAAGAAAGAAGGAAGAAGAGGAAGAAGAAAAAGAAGGAAGAAAAAAAGAAGGAGGAGAAGAAGGAGGAGGAGAAGGAGGGGAGGGGGAGAGGGAGGAGGAGGAGGAAGAAGCAGAAGGAGGAGGAAGGAAAAAGAAAAAGAAGGAGGAGGAGGAGAAGAAGAAGGAGGAGGAGGAGAAGGAGGTGGAAGGGGAGGGGGAGAAGAAGAAGAAGGAGGAGGAGAAGGAGGACGAGGGGGAGGAGGAGAAGGAGAAGAAGAAAAAGAAGAAGAAGAAAAAAAGAAGAAGAGGAGGAAGAAGGAGAAGGAGGAGAAGGAGGAGGAGGAGAAGGGGGAGGGGGAGGAGGAGAAGAAAAAGGAGGAGGAGAAGAAGGAGGAGGAGGAGGGGGAGGGGGAGGAGGAGAAGAAAAAGGAGGAGAAGAAGAAGGAGGAGGAGGAGGGGGAGGAGGAGAAGAAAAAGGAGGAGAAGAACGAGGAGGAGGAGGAGGGGGAGGGGGAGGAGGAGAAGAAAAAGGAGGAGAAGAACGAGGAGGAGGAGGAGGGGGAGGAGGAGAGGAAAAAGGAGGAGGAGAAGGAGGAGGAGGAGGGGGAGGGGGAGGAGGAGAAGAAAAAGGAGGAGAAGAAGAAGGAGGAGGAGGGGGAGGGGGAGGAGGAGAAGAAAAAGGAGGAGGAGAAGGAGGAGGAGGAGGGGGAGGGGGGGGAGGAGAAGAAAAAGGAGAAGAAGAAGGAGGAGGAGGAGGGGGAGGGGGAGGAGGAGAAGAAAAAGGAGGAGAAGAACGAGGAGGAGGAGGGGGAGGGGGAGGAGGAGAAGAAGGAGGAGGAGGAGAAGGAGGGGAGGGGGAGAGGAAGGAGGAGGAGGAGGAGAAGAAGAAGGAGGAGGAGGAGGAGGAAGAAGCAGAAGGAGGAGGAAGGAAGAAGAAAAAGAAGGAGGAGGAGGAGGAGAAGGAGGAGGAGGAGGAGGGGGAGGGGGAGGAGGAGAAGAAGAAGAAGGAGGAGGAGAAGGAGGGAGAGGGGGAGGAGGAGGAGAAGAAGAAGGAGGAGGAGGAGGAGGAAGAAGCAGAAGGAGGAGGAAGGAAGAAGAAAAAGAAGAAGGAGGAGGAGGAGAAGGAGGGGGAGGGGAGGAGGAGAAGAAGAAGGAGGAGGAGAAGGAGGGAGAGGGGGAGGAGGAGGAGAAGAAGAAGAAGAAAAAGAAGAAGAAGAAAAGAAGAAGAAGAGGAGAAAGAAGGAGGAGGAGGAGAAGGAGGGGGAGGGGGAGGAGGAGGAGGAGAAGAAGAAGAAAAAAAGAAGAAGAGGAGGAAGAAGGAGGAGGAGGAGAAGGAGGGGGAGGGGGAGGAGGAGAAGAAGCAGCAGGAGGAGAAGGAGGGGGAGGGGGAGGAGGAGAAGAAGGAGGAGGAGAAGGAGGGGGAGGAGGAAGAGGAGGAGAAGAAGAAGAGGAGGAGGAGGAGGATTTCACAGAGGTCAAGTGTGGGTGTGGGGATCAATTAGATCAAGAGAGGGACCCAGGGGTCTAAGAAGATCAGATGAAAGATGCCAGGGGCCCAGGTGAGAGGCTCAGGGAGCAGTCCCTTGGGGCGAGGTAAGTGTAGACATGAGGTCCTGGAACTCCTATTGGATGCAACAGAGTCTGAAGAAAGTTCCAGGTTGTACAGGTAGGATCAGGGGAGGGATTCCAAAAAACCAGGTAAGCTCAGGAGTGGGGTCTCCAAAAGCCCACGTGAGTCAGGCAGGGTCAGGAGAGAACCCGAAGTGGTCAGGGGAGGAATTCCAAGGGCCCCAAAAGGGGTCAGGGGTGGGGACCCAGGGGACTCAGGTGAGCTCAGGTAGAGTCACCTGAAGACTCAGACCCCACCCAGTCCAGATGGCCAGCCCCTGACCCACCTGTTGCCCCCCAGGAAGGAGGGGAAGTAGCAGCGGGGCATCCATATGCTATAGCCACTGCCCAGGAGCCACAGGATGGCAATCTCATCCAGCAGCTGGCCCAGGAAGCTGAGTGTCATGTGGAAGTACATGGAGAACAGACCTGCAGCGACAAGGGCAGGCGGTCAGTGGGGTCTGCCACCTCCTGCACCCCCACTGCCTCCCGACTATCACAGACCTGAACCACACCTCCCTACCTATGATCATGAAGAGGACCCAGAAAACGTAGATGTAGCGGGAGCGCTTCTGGGCATAGGGGTGCATCAGGAGCATCATCAGTGGCCCGAAGATGAAGAAGGGGATATTGGTGAACTGGAGCAGAGACAGTCATAGGGAGGAGCTTGTCAGATAGAGGAGGCGGAGGAGGCTGCCCTCTGTCCAGACCCTCAGTCACCAGCCAGTCGGTTACCTGCTGCATTTCAGGCAATTCATCAACCCAGGATTTGTCAATCACTCACCTGTCAACCTTTCAGCCGACCTCTTTTTTTTTTTTTTTTTTTTTTTTAGATGGAGTCTTGCTATGTTACTCAGGCTGGAATGCAGTGGTGCCATCTCGGCTCACCGCAACCTCCACCTCCCAGGTTCAAGTGATTCTCCTGTCTCAGACTCCTGAGTAGCTGGGATTACAGGCACACGCCATCATGCCCAGCTAATTTTTTATATTTGTGGTAGAAACAGGGTTTCACCATGTTGGCCAGGCTGCTCTTGAACTCCTGACCTCAGGTGATCCACCTGCCTTGGCCTTCGCAAGGGATTACAGGTGTGAGCCACTGCACCTAGCCACTTTTCAGCTGATCTTGACCATCAGTTGGTCATCCACAGATCAATTTCTCAACCTGTTATTGGTTCATTCATTCATTCAATGAGTGTGGCAAAGACTATCCACTAAACTTCCATATATATTCTCCTTCTTCTCTTTTACTTTTTCTACTTATTTATTTTACAGGCAGGGTCTTGCTCTCTGCTGCCAGGCTGGAGTGCAGTGGTGCGATCACAGCTCATTGCAGCCTCAATCAGGTGAGCTCAGAGGATCCTCCTGCCTCAGCCTCCCAAGTAGCTGGGACTACAGATGCCCGCCACCCCACCTGGCTAATTTTCTTTTATTTTTTGTAAAGAAGGGGTCTCATTATGTCACCCAGGCTGGTTGCAAGCTCGCAGCCTCAAGCGATCCTCCCACCACAGCCTAAAGTGTTGAGATTACAGGTATGAACCACTGCACCCAGTCCCTTTTCCTGTAGAAATAGTATCTCCCAAGTTTCAGCTGGGCACACAGCTTACCCAATGAAAGACTACATTTCCCAGCCTTCACTGCAGCTCACTGTGGCCCTGTGACCTCCTCTGGCCAATGAGATAAGAATGTAAATGATATCTACTACTTCCAGGTCAGTCCTTTCAAAAACCACTTAAGGAAAGCTTGCCCCCTTTCCTCTTCCTGTGGACTGAAATGTGGATATGGGAGTCATGAGTTGACCTTGCCCTTGCAGACAAGGAAAGATGATGCAGTACCCTTTTGATAAACAGCATGAAGCAGAAATGATACTGTGTGACTTCTGAGGTTAGGTCATAAAAGGAACTGTGGCTTCCACCTTTCTCCATCTCATAGGACAAGACGTCAGGCCCTAGGCCACCATGCAAGAAGACTGGCTACCCTTGAAGCCACCATGCTAGAGAAACCATGTGTAGAGACTACACTGAGATGGAGGGAGATGCCAGAGGAGGGCCAGTGGTTCAATTCTTCCCCATACAGTCATCAGACACATGAGTGAATGAAACTTCAGGTGATGGCTGGACGTGGTGGCTCATGCCTGTAATCCCAGCACTTTGGGAGGTTGAGGCAGGTAGATCACCTGAGGTCAGGAGTTTGAGGCCAGCCCAAACAACATAGTGAAATGCTACAAAACAGTATGTGAATATATATATAATATGTGAATATATATTTCACAATAATGTTAAACAATACAAAAATTGGCCAGGTGCAGTGGATCACACCTGTAATCCTAGCACTTTGGGAGGCTGAGGCAGGCAGATCACTTGAGGTCAGGATTTTGAGACCAGCCCAGGCAACATGGTGAAATCCCATCTCTACTAAAATACAAAAAATTAGCTGGGTGTGGTGGTGGATGCATGTAATCCCAGCTACTGAGATTTGGGAGGCTGAGGTGGGAGAACTGCTTGAACTCAGGAGGTGGAAGTTGTAGTGAGCTGAGATCGCACCATTGCACTCCAGACTGGGCAACAGACTGAGACTCCCTCTCAAAAAAAAAAAAAAAAGTCACAAGAACATTTGCACCAAAATTAAATGGCTCAAGACCCTGACGTGCTGACACCAGACTTCGACTCCCCACAAAGTCTCTCCCTGATATGTCTGAGCCACAGCAAGTCTCTCACATGACAAATACTTATATAGTATTGGTGGAAATGTAAATTGGTACAACCTCTATGGAAAACAATATGCAGAATTTTTTTGGTTTTTTTTTTTTTTTTTTTTTTTTTTGAGACAGAGTCTCCCTCTGTCACCCAGACTGGAGTCCAATGGCGTGATCTCGGCTCACTGCAAGCTCCACCTCCTGGGTTCGCGCCATTCTCCTGCCTTAGGCTCCCGAGTAGCTGGGACTACAGGTGCCCACCACCATACCCGGCTAATTTTTCTGTATTTTTAGTAGAGATGGGGTTTCACCGTGTTAGCCAGGATGGTCTCCTGACCTCGTGATCCGCCCACCTCGGCCTCCCAAAGTGCTGGGATTACAGGCATGAGCCACTGCGCCCAGCCCCAGTTATTCCTTTAGAGCAACACAAACTGAACTAAGACAGATATAGAAAGAAAACCAAGCGATTGATATGAAATGGACAACGTCAGTAAATAGATTACTACAACAATTCTGGACTGTAAGCCCTTCTTGTCAGTGGTCCAAGAACAGATGGGACAGGGCCATGCCAACGTCTCCATGGGCCTCTTCTCAGCCCGTGACCCTAGCTCAGTTACCTCCATTTGTGCTGATGCACACATACTCCCAAACAAACCCAATGTTCCCTCTGCCTCGAGCCAAATACCAGCCCTTGGATATCAATGCATGCCTGAAGATACTGACCCAACCACTTTCCCAGATTCAAAAGCATCCATTAAAACATGTCTGGGCCTTCCATAAATAAAGTCTAAACTCTTAAACTTGCCTTATAAATTCCTTCCATAACTCATCTCCAACTTTTTCTGTCGTTGTTTTGTTTTTTGTTTGTTTGTTTTGTTTTTGTGTTTTTGTGTTCTTTTTTTTTGAGACAGAGTCTTGCTCTGTCACCCAGGCTGGAGTCCAGTGGTGTAATCTCAGCTCACTGTAACCTCCGCCTCCCAGGTTCAAGCAGTTCTCCTGCCTCAGCCTCCCAAGTAGCAGGGATTACAGGTGCTCGCCACCATGTCTGGTTAATTTTTGTATTTTTAGTAGAGGCGGGGTTTCACCATATTGCCCAGGCTGGTCTCGGACTCCTGAACAAAGTGGATCCACTCACCTCAGCCTCTAAAAATCTCCATTTAAAAAGTGTTCAAACTGGGCGTGGTGGCTCACGCCTGTAATCCCAGCACTTTAGGAGGCCAAGATGGGCTGATCACCTGAGGTCGGGAGTTCGAGACCAGCGTGGCCAACATGGAGAAACCCTGTCTCTACTAAAAATACACAATTAGCTGGGTGTGGTGGCACATGCCTGTAATCCCAGCTACTCGGGAGGCTGAGGCAGGAAAATGCTTGAACATGGGAGGCAGGAGTTGCAGTGAGCTGAGATCACATGATTACATTCCAGCCTGTGTGACACAGTGAGACGCTGTCCCCCAAAAAATAAATAAAAAATAAAAAATAGGCCAGGCACGGTGGCTCACACCTGTAATTCCAGCACTTTGGGAGGCTGTGGCGGGCGGATCACGAGGTCAAGAGATCGAGACCATCTTGGCTAATACAGTGAAACCCCATCTCTATTAAAAATACAAAAAAAAAATTTTTTTTTAATTTAAAAAAAATTAGCTGGCTGTGGTGGCGGGCACCTGTAGTCCCAGTAGTCCCAGCTACTCGGGAGGCTGAGGCAGGAGAATGGCGTGAACCCAGGAGGCAGAGCTTGCAGGGAGCCTAAATCGCGCCACTGCACTTCAGCCTGGGCGACAGACGGAGACTCCGTCTCGAAATAAATAAATAAATAAATAAATAAATAAATAACAACCACCAAAAAAAAAACATGTTCATGCCTCCTGTAAATAAAATCTAAACTCTTTTTTTTTTTGAGCTGGAGTCTCACTCTGTTGCCCAGGCTCTAGTGCAGTGGCACAATCTCCGCTCACTGCAAGCTCCGCCTCCCGGGTTCACGCCATTCTCCTGCCTCAGCCTCCTGAGTAGCTGGGACTACAGGTGCCCGCCACCTCACCTGGCTAATTTTTTGTATTTTTTTTAGTAGAGACGGGGTTTCACCGTGGTCTCGATCTCCTGACCTCGTGATTCGCCCGCCTCAGCCTCCCAAAGTGCTGGGATTACAGGCCTGAGCCACCGCGCCCAGCCAAAATCTAAACTCTTAGACATGCCATATAAAATTATTCCTAAGTCATCTCTCCCCGACTCAAAAAAAGAAAAAGAAAAAAAAAAAAACAAAGGTGGAAAGACTAGATGGGTGGTGGTGATTAAGAGGGCGCTCCCCTGCTGCCTGACCCTGTGACTAATGCCTCTTGGTTTCTCTTTGCTTGTATCAGTAAAAGCAGAGTACATCAATGGTACCTTGCAGGCTGATGCGGGGCATGCACAAGACAAGGCATTGCCCAGGATGTGATATGAGCTCAAAAAATAGCTGGGGTTGCTGCTGTTGTTATTGTTGAGGGAGAAAATAATAACAACAGGCCTGTTATGGGTATCATTATTCCAAGTTTAGGGGCCAGCAGAGTCCAGCCAGGGATTATCAACAGTGCTCCCAAGCGCTCAGAAGGAGGACAGAGCTGTGGGTGGAGAAACTGACTAAAGGAGGGCCCCAACTGGCTCTGGAGTCTCTGAAAACATCAGAAACTGCCCGGATGCCAGGGCCTCCCTCCCTGTCCTCTGGGGCTCAGCCCCCACATTCCCTGCTTCTCACCCCACCCAGGCCCTGCCAGGCAGAGGAGACACCTGTCTGGGATCCCATCCGAAGCCAGCCCAGTCCTGAACTCTGGACACAAGTGAGCTGGACCTTCTGGGTCCCAGCTCCAGCAGGTGACATCACCTCCCTCCCTTCATTCATTCATTCATTCATTCATTCATTCATTCATTCATTCATTCGTTCAAGCATCCCTTGAGTACCTACTATGTATGTGCTCAAGGACCATACCAGTGTCTGAAAACAAAGTCCCTGCATTCTCGGGGTGCATATGGTCAGGACAGCAGGACACGTCCTGTGCCTGATTTTCCGGCTCCTACTTCCAGAGGCTGCTATGAGGATTACAGAGTTAAGTGCCACGGGACCAGGGAGCTCTGTGTGTTTTGCCCCCTCCCCACCCTGTATCTAGAACAGTGTCTGGCACACAGTAGGTGCTCAATACATTTTTGTAGAAAAGAATGCACGTAAATAATACAAATGGGGCCAGGCGTAGTGGCTCATGCCTGTAATCCCAGCACTTTGGGAGGCTGAGATGGGCAAATCACTTGAGGTCAGGAGTTCAAGACCAGCCTGACCGACATGGAGAAACCCTGTCTTTACTAAAAATACAAAAATCAGCCAGGTGTGGTGGTGGACACCTGTAGTCCCAGCTACTCAAGAGGCTGAAGCAGGAGAATTGCTTGAAAGTGGGGGCTGCAGTGAGCCGAGATCGCACCACTGCACTCCAGCCCCCGTGAGAGAGCGAGATTCTGTCCCAAAAAGAAAAAAGGAAGGAAAGAAAATTTGTTGAATACATCTCTAACATCTCCTCATTCTTTGTCCTCGTTACCAAAGCTCAAACTCTCTCCCACCACCCACACCTGGCCTCTGTCACCAGTTGGGGACAGCCACCTGAGTTCATTCCAAATGTGCCTGCTAATGTTGGAGGGATGAAGCGTGCACCGGCCATAGCACAAGACTTAATTGCATGAATTAAAATGCACATATCTCGCTCTGTCGCCTAGGCTGGAGTGCAGTGGCGTGATCTCGGCTCACCCACCACAACCTCTGTCTCCCGGGTTCAAGCAATTCTCCTGCCTCAGCCTTCTGAGTAGCTGGGACTACAGGTGTGCGCCACCACACCTGGCTAATTTTTGTATTTTTAGTAGAGACGGGGTTTTGCTATATTGGCCGGGCTGGTCTCGAACTCCTGACCTCAGGTGATCCGCCTGCCTCGGCCTCCCAAAGTGCTGGGATTACAAGTGTGAGCCGCTGCACCATCCAAAATGCACACAATTAATTCCTAATCACCCAGTAATTAAGTGGTCTCACCCCGCACTGTAGTTAAGGGAGAGACTCTTAGGACCAGGCTCTTGGAGAAGCTGTAACTTTTGCACAACTGTAATTTGCATACTGTGTGGCTCTGGGAAATAAATATACCCTCTTCTGAGCCTTGATTTCCCCATCTGAAAAATGGGGAGCATAATTGTACTTACTTCATAGGATTTTATGAGGATTATAGTCGGTGCTAATTATTCAATGAAAGGAATAAATACGTAATAAAATTAATGAATGTTACTTTCACATCTCTGGGTGCTGTATTCACTTGTAATAATAATAGCTACAATGTATTCAGTGCTTAGGATGTGCCAAGAGCTGTGGGCTGTGGGTTTTTTTTAAAACATCCCTATTTTTAAAATCTAGACATAAATCACATACTATAAAATTCGCTCTTTTAAACTATGCAATTCAGTGGGTTTTAGTATATTCATAAGGCTTGCAACCATCACACTAGCTAATTCCAGAACATTTTCTTTTTCTTTTTTTTTTTTTTTTTTGAGACCAAGTCTGGCTCTGTCACCCAGGTGGGAGTGCAGTGGCGTGATCTTGGCTCACTGCAGCCTCCGCCTCTTGGGTTCAAGTGATTCTCCTGCCTCAGCCACCTCAGGAGTTGGGACTACAGGTGCCCATCACCATGCTTGTTTGTTTGTTTGTATTTTTAGTAGAGATGGGGTTTTGCCATGTTGGCAAGACTGGTCTTGAACTCCTGTGCTCAAGTGATCCACCTGCCTCAGCCTCCCAAAGTGTTGGGATTACAGGTGTGAGCCACCGCATCCGGCCAAAATACATTTTTCAAAAAAAGAGGGTGAGAGGCTGGGCACAGTGGCTCACGCCTGGAATCCTAGCACTTTGGGAGGCCGAGGCGGGCGGATCATGAGGTCAGGAGATCGAGACCATCCTGGCTAACACGGTGAAACCCCATCTCTACTAAAAATACAAAAATGAGGTGGGCGTGGTGGTGTGCACCTGTAGTCCCAGCTACTCGGGAGGCTGAGGCAGGAAGATGGTGTGAACCTGGGAGGCGGAGCTTGCAGTGAGCCGAGATCGCACCACTGCATTCCAGCATGGGCGACAGAGCAAGACTCTGTCTCAAAGAAACAAAAACAAAAACAAAAAACAAGAAGAAATTAGCTAGCCATGGTGGCAGGTGCTGTAATCCCGTCTACTCAGGAGGCTAAGGCAGGAGAATGGCTTGAACCCAGGAGGCGGAGCTTGCAGTCAGTCAAGATCGCGCCACTGCACTCCAGCCTGGGCGACAAAGCCAGATTCCACCTCAAGACAACAAGAACAACAACAACAAAAACCTTTACATATGCTATTCCCTTTGCCCCCAAAGCCTTGAGCTGGGCATGGTGGCTCATGCCTGTAATCCCAGCTACTCCCAGGACTGAGGCAGGAGGATCACTGGAGCCCAAGAGTTCAAGGCTGCAGTAAGCTATGATCACACTGCTGTACTCCAGGCAGGGCAACAGAGCAAGACCCTATCACTAAAACAAACAAAATTCAAAGCCTTAGAGGACATCTACTCATTCTTTTTAGACTTGGTTTCAACGGTACTGTTTGTTTTCTGTTGTTGAGCCTGTTTTTGTTTTGTTTTGAGGCAGGGTCTGGTTCTGTCACTCAGGCTGGAGTGCAGTGGTGCAATCATAGCTCACTGCAGCCTTGCACTCCTGGGCTCAAGCAATCCTTCTGCCTCAGGCTCCAGAGTAGCTGGGACCACAAGTGTGAGCCACCATGCTCAGCGTTTTGGTTTTTTTTTAGAGACAGATTCTTACTCTGTCGCCCAGGCTGGAGTGCAGTGGCGCGATCTTGACTGACTGCAAGCTCCGCCTCCTGGGTTCACCTGCCATTCTCCTGCCTCAGCCTCCCAAGTAGCTGGGACCACAGGTGCCTGCCACCACACCCGGCTAATTTTTGTATTTTTTTTTTTTTTTTTTGAGACGGAGTCTCGCTCTGTCGCCCAGGCTGGAGTACAGTGGCCGGATCTCAGCTCACTGCAAGCTCCGCCTCCCAGGTTCACGCCATTCTCCTGCCTCAGCCTCCTGAGTAGCTGGGACTACAGGCGCCCGCCACCTCGCCCGGCTAATTTTTTTTGTATTTTTTAGTAGAGACGGGGTTTCACTGTGCTAGCCAGGATGGTCTCGATCTCCTGACCTCGTGATCCGCCCGTCTCGACCTCCCAAAGTGCTGGGATTACAGGCGTGAGACACCGCGCCCAGCCAATTTTTGTATTTTTAGTAGAGATGGGTTTCACCATGTTAGCCAGGATGGTCTCAATCTCCTGACCTCGTGATCCGCCCGCCTCGGCCTCCCAAAGTGCTGGGATTACAGGCGTGAGCCACCGTGCCCAGCCTTTTTATTATTATTATTATTATTAAATTTTTTGTAGTGATGGAGTCTCACTATATTGCTCAGGCTGGTCTGAAACTCCAGCCACACCCATTTATCATACAGCCACACCCAATTATTGTCATATAGCCACACCCATTTATTTATCTATTATCTATGGCTGGTTTTCAGCTACAGTGGCATAGTTGTGTAGTTGAGACAGAGTCTGGATGGCCCACAAAGCCAAAAATGTTGACCGGGTGCAGTGGCTCTTGGCTGTAATCCCAGCACTTTGGGAAGCCAAGAAGGGTGGATCACCTGAGGTCAGGAGTTCAAGACCAGCCTGAGCAACATGGTGAAACCCCGTCTCTACTAAAAATACCAAAGTTAGCCAGGCGTGGTGTCAGGTGCCTGTAGTTCCAGCTACTCGGGAGGCTGAGACAGGAAAATTGCTTAAACCAGGGAGACGGAGGTTGCAATGAACCAAGATAGAGATTGCACCACTGCACTCCAGCCTGGGCAACAGAGTGAGACTCTATCTCAAAAGAAAAGCCAAAAATATTTACTAGCTAGCCCTGTACAGAAAAGGTTGGCACTGGGTGCAGTGGCTCATGTCTGTAATCCTATCACTTTGGGAAATGAAGGCACAAGGATTACTTGAGCCCAGCCTGGGCAGCATAGCAAGACCCCATCTCTATACAAAACAGTTTTTTTTAGACAGGGTCTCACTCCGTCACACAGGCTGCAGTGCAGTGGCACCATCGCCACTCACTGTGACCTCCACTTCCCAGGTTCAAGCAATTCTCCTGCCTCGGTCTTCCGAGTAGCTGGGACTACGGATGCGTGCCACCATGCCCAGTTAATTTTTTTTTTTTTTTATAGAAATGGGGTTTCATCATGCTGTACAGGCTGGTCTTGAACTCCTGAGCTCAAGTGATTGAACCACCTCGGCCTTCCAAAGTGCTGGGATTACATGTGTGAGCCACTGTGCCCAGCACCCATCTGTATAAAAATTTAAAAATTAGCTGTGTTTGGTGGCACGCACCTGTGGTTGCAGCTATTTTGAAGGCTGAGGCAGGAAGATCACTTAAGCCCAGGAGGTCAAGGCTGCAGTCAGCTATGATGGCACCACTGCATTCCAGGCTGGGCAATAGAGTGAGACAGTGTCTCTAAAAACAGTAAAATAAAAATAAAATAAAATAAACATGAAAAGAAAAATTTTGCCACCCACCCGACCCTTTTGAACTGTATGATTTATTAGCTATAGGTTTGGGATACTCAGAAGTGTATTGGAGGAGAAGGTCTTGGGAAAGCCCTTTCTCACATAACTCTGATTCTATTCCTCATCCCCTGACCTGTTTGGATAGAGGCTTTTTTATTAGAATAGAATAGAATAGAATAGAATAGAATAGAATAGAATAGAATAGATCCGGGTGTGTTTGTACCAGGGAAAGGTAAGTCTCGTTTTGTGCAACTTTTGTTTCTGTATGATACACATCTGGAAAGGCAGGTATGGGATGATGATGATGTAAAATCTCTTTCCTAATAGGTGTCATGATCAGAGGAGTTTGACACCTGCAGCCTTACCAGGTAGCTACAGGTGGCTCAATTTATTTTATTTGGGGACAGGCTACAGGAGAATCCAGTGGAGGACAATTTCGCATGCAATAAGAACACACAGCTATACTCGGGCTCAGCACACACCTGAATCAGCCCTTTCTAGGTGCCTTTTATTTTTTAGAGACAGGATCTCACTCTGTTGCCCAGGCTGGAATACGGTGATGCAATAACAGAGTACTGCAGCTTCAAACTCCTGGACTCAAGCAATCCTCCTGCCTCAGCCTACCAGATAGTTTTTATTTTATTTTTAATTTTTTAATTTGTAATTTTTGGCTGGGTGCGGTGGCTCACGCCTCTAATCCCAGCACTTTGGGAGGCCGAGACGGGTGGATCACGAGGTCAGGAGATTGAGACCATCCTGGATAACGCGGTGAAACCCCGTCTCTACTAAAAGCACAAAACAATTAGGCAGGCGTGGTGGCGGGCGCCTGTAGTCCCAGCTACTTGGGAGGCTGTGGCAGGAGAATGGCGTGAACTTGGGAAGCGGAGCTTGCAGTGAGCTGAGATCAGGCCACACCTGCCTGGTTGAGCAAGACTCCATCTCAAAAAACAAAAACAAAAAATTTTTTTTTTATTTTTTTATTTTTTTTTATTTTTTTTATTTTTATTTATTTATTTTTTTTTTGAGACGGAGTCTCACTCTGTCACCCAGGCTGGAGTGCTGTGGCCGGATCTCAGCTCACTGCAAGCTCCGCCTCCCGGGTTCCCGCCATTCTCCTGCCTCAGCCTCCCGAGTAGCTGGGACTACAGGCGCCCACCACCTCGCCCAGCTAGTTTTTTTTTGTATTTTTTAGTAGAGACGGGGTTTCACCGTGTTAGCCAGGATGGTCTCGATCTCCTGACCTCGTGATCCGCCCGTCTCAGCCTCCCAAAGTGCTGGGATTACAGGCTTGAGCCACCGCGCCCGGCCAAAAAATTTTTTTTAATTTTTAATTTTTTGAGATGGAGTCTTGCTCTGTCACCCAGGCTGGAGTGTAATGCTGTGATCTCAGCTCACTGCAACCACCACCTCCCAGATTCAAGTGATTCTCGTGCCTAAACCTCCCCAGTAGCAGGGATTATAGGCATGCGCCACCATGCCCAGCTAATTTTTGTATTTTTAGTAGAGATGCGGTTTCACCATGTTGACCAGGCTGGTCTCAAACTCCTGACTTCAAGTGATATACCCGCCTTGACCTCCGAAAGTGCTGGGATTACAGGCATGAGCCAGCGATGCCCAGCCCACAGCTAGTTTTTAAATTTTGTGTAGGGACCGGATCTTGCTATGTTGCCCAGGGTAGTCTTTTTTTTTTTTTTTTTTTTTTTTTTTTTTTTTTTTGAGACGGAGTCTTGCTCTGTCGCCCAGGCTGGAGTGCAGTGACCAGATCTCAGTTCACTGCAAGCTCCGCCCCCGGGTTCACGCCATTCTCCTGCCTCAGCCTCCCGAGTAGCTGGGACCACAGGCGCCCGCCACCTCACCCGGCTAGTTTTTTGTATTTTTTAGTAGAGACGGGGTTTCACCTTGTTAGCCAGGATGGTCTCGATCTCCTGACCTCGTGATCCGCCTGTCTTGGCCTCCCAAAGTGCTGGGATTACAGGCTTGAGCTACCGCGCCTGGCTGCCCAGGGTAGTCTTGAACTTCTGGCCTCAAGTGATCCTCCTGTCCTGACCTTCCAAAGTACTAGGATTAAAGGTGAGAGCCACCACAGCCGGCCTCCCAGTGCCTTCTGCAGGGGGTCTCATCTGGAGGTGGGATGAAAAAAGAACACTGTACCGCGGTGGATGCTGGGGACTCCAGAGAGAAGAGCTCTAGAGCCCTTACCCATCATCTCAGCCTCCGAGGACCAATCATTCAGCTCCCTCCCACGTTACAGGTGGAACTACTGAGGACCGGAAACTATATCTCTGGCCAAGGAAGAGAAAAAATCAGTGAGACCATGAGGATCCCGGAGTCTCATAATCCCACTTCCCAGATATGGGAAACCCCGGGGTCAAAGGTAACAGGATCAGAGCAACCTGAGCATCCTGGAACTAAGCCTCCGACCCTCCTCCCAAAAAAGTCTCCTGGACTCACCAAGTTTTAAGTCCTGGCTCTAATAACCAGGGTGACCCTGAGCACAGCCTTCAAACTCCTTGAACACCTGTTTCATCACCCGGAAAATGGGAAGAAGTCTATATCATATAGATTGCGTCTAACTCCCAACGTCACTGTGCACATTAAAGGAGGTGTTTCATGTAAAATGTTTAGGGCCATGCCTGGTACACAGCAAGCACTCTTTTTTTTTTTTTTTTTTTGAGATGAAGTCTCACTCTGTCGCCAGGCTGGAGCGCAGTGATGCAATCTTGGCTCACTGCAAGCTCCGCCTCCTTGGTTCAAGTGATTCTCCTGCCTCAGCCTCCTGAGTAGCTGGGACTACAGGCACCCGGTACCACGCCTGGCTAATTTTTTGTATTTTTAGTACAGACGGCATTTCACCATGTTGTCCAGGATGGTCTTGATCTCTTGACCTCATGATCCACTCCCCTCGGCCTCCCAAAGTGCTGGGATTACAGGTGTGAGCAATTGCACCCGGCCAGCAAGCACTCTTTTGCTCACCGAGCAGGGGCTATGTGCAGGGCATAGAACTAAGCACTACGAGGCCAGGCATGGTGGCTCATGCCTGTAATCCCAGCACTTTGGGCGGCTGAGGTGGGCGGATCACCTGAGGTTGGGAGCTCGAGACCAGCCTGGCCAACATGGTGAAACCCTGTCTCTACTAAAAATACAAAAATTAGCCAGGCGTGGTGGTGGGCACCTGTAATCCCAGGTTGGAGTGCAGTGACGCAATCTTGGCTCACTGCAAGCTCCGCCTCCCGCTCACTGCAAGCTCCGCCTCCCGGGTTCAAGTGATTCTCCTGCCTCAGCCTCCTGAGTAGCTGGGACTACAGGCACCTGCCACCATGCCCGGCTAATTTTTGTATTTTTAGTAGAGACGGGGTTTCACCATGTTGGCCAGGCTGGTCTCAAACTCCTGACCTCAGGTGATCAGCCTGCCTCAGCCTCCCAAAGTGCTGGGATTACAGGCATGAGCCACCGTGCCTGGCCTTTTCCTTTTTTTTTTTTTTTTTGAGATGGAGTCTCGCTCTGTCGCCCGGGTTGGAGTGCAGTGGCCGGATCTCAGCTCACTGCAAGCTCCGCCTCCTGGGTTCACGCCATTCTCCTGCCTCAGCCTCCCGAGTAGCTGGGACTACAGGCGCCCGCCACCTCGCTCGGCTAGTTTTTTGTATTTTTTTAGTAGAGACGAGGTTTCACCGTATTAGCCAGGATGGTCTTGATCTCCTGACCTCGTGATCCGCCCGTCTCGGCCTCCCAGAGTGCTGGGATTACAGGCTTGAGCCACCGCGCCCGGCCTTTTTTTTTTTTTTTTTTTTGAGACAGGGTCTCCCTCTGTCGCCCAGACTGGAGTGCAGCAGTATGACCTCAGCTCACTGCAGCCTCCACTTCTTGGGTTCAAGAAATCCTCCCACCTCAGCCTCCCAAGTAGCTGGACTACAAGCACGCACCACCACTCCCAGCTAATTTTTAAGAACTTTTTGTAGAGACACAGTCTTGTTATGTTGCCCAGGCTAGTCTGGAACTCCTGGGCTCAAGCGATCCTCCTGCCTCGGCCTTCCAAATTGCTGGGGTTACAGGCATGAGCCATGGCGGTAGGTACATCCATGATTTTTTAGCACTTCCCGTGTGGTGTTTTAACAGGGAAAAAGAAGACCACCGAGAATGCCCAGAACTGAGGGGTTTCCTAGGAGGTGGGATTTTTTTTTTTTCTTTGTGAGACAGAGTCTCACTCTTTCACCCAGGCTGGAGTACAGTGGCACAATCTCAGCTCACCGCAACCTCTGCCTCCTGGGTTTAAGCGATTCTCATGCCTTAGCCTCCTGAGTAGCTTGGACTACAGATGCCTGACACCGTACCCAGCTAATTTTTTATTTTAGTAGAGATGGGCTTTCACCACGTTGCCCAGGGTGATCTCGAACTCCTGAGCTCAGGCAATCCACCCACCTTGGCCTCCCAAAGTGCTAGGATTACAGACGTGTGCCACTGCGCCCAGCCAAGAGGTAGAACTTTTTAAATACAGAAACCAGGATAGTCCCGGGCACACCGGGACAAGTTGATCAGAGGGTACAGCTACAAACAAGACAGACACAGTCACCTCTTCCAGGAAACCTTTCCTGATTGGCCCATTCCCTCTGGCTCAAGGGCGCCCTCTGCTTCCCCCAACCACAGCTGCCTCTTTGCCCCCCAAGAAGACACCATCCATCCCGGTTGCAAATGCCTGCAGTCACATCAGCGTTAGCTTAGGCAAGACAGAAACCGGCTCTTTTCCTGGCCACCGATGTGTCTCTAAAACCTACCACAGAGCCTGGCATCAAGTAAAGACGAGTAAATGAATGAAAGCTGGGACTCTTTGGCTAACAGATGAGAAAACTAGGGCTCAGACAGGGGAACCACTCCAGCAAGATTCCCCAGTAAGGATGTATGGGGAGGAACCAGGACTCGAACCGGCAACTGGAGAGAGTCCTTCACACACCCGCGCACTCACCGTGTTGTAGAACTCAGCCACCAGCTCCGAGTACTGGAAGTTGCTCTCACACCAGTCCACCTCGGAGCTCTGATAGGCGAAGATGCTAGGCATCTTGTCTCAGTGGCCACCGCCAGCCGGCTGTGCCCGGCAGAGAGGAGAAGGCAAGTTTGGGAAGGCCGGGCCCTGGTGAGGCGGGGAGAGGACAGCCCGGTGCCCCGCGGCAGGCAGACTGAGAGGAAAAACCTGCTGGGCCGCTCCCCAGTTGCACCAGGGCAGCCTGGCTGTGCAGTGAGAGCAGCCCTGGGCATAAGCCATGGCGCTAGCACTGTCCAGGCAGGGCAGGGGGCAGGAGTATGCAGGGAAGAGGGCTCCCATCCAGACTCCCCAGGAATAGGAATTGGGGTGGGGGGCAGTGGAGGGAACTGTTTTTATCTTTTATGTACTTATTTATTTATTAGAGTTAGGGTCTTGCTCTGTTGCTCAGGCTGGAGTACAGTGGCATCATCATAGCTCACCGCAGCCTCAAACTCCTGGGCTCAAACAATACTCCTGCCTCAGCCTCCTACGTAGCCAGGACTACAGGCACATGCTGCGACCACGCCTGGCTAATTTTTTTGTTTGTTTGTTTTATTTCGTTTTGTTTTTGTTTTTGTTTTGAGATGGTGTCTCACTCTGTTGCCCAGGCTGGAGTGCAATGGCGCAGTCTCCCAGCTCACTGCAACCTCCGCCTCCCGGGTTCAAGCAATTCTACTGCCTCAGCCTCCCAAGTAACTGGGATGACAGGCACCCACCACCACACCCAGCTAATTTTTGTATTTTTAGTAGAGGCAGGATTTCACCATGTTGCCTAGGCTGGTCTCCAACTACTGACCTCAAGCAATCCGCCTGCCTCAGCCTCCCACAGTGCGAGGATTACAAGCGTGAGCCACCACATCTGTACTATTTTTTATATACTTATTTGTTAGAGTCAGGGTCTTGCTCTGTCAGCCAGGCTGGAGTGCAGTAGCACAGTCATAGCTCACCGCAACCTCAAACAACTGGGCTCCAGCAACGTTCCTGCTTTAGCCTCCCAAGCAGCTGGGACCACAGGCACAGTCTGCCACCATGCCTAGCTAATTTTTTATTTTTTTTATTTTATATTTTGTAAAGTCGTGATCTTGCCATGTTGCCAAGGCTGGTCTCGAACTCCTGGGCTCAAGTGATCCTCACGCCTCAGCCTCCCAAGATGCTGGGATTGAAGGGAGGGGACTGTTTTTAGAACTGTCATTCAAAAATAATAACGTAGAGTCCATTGAGATGAGTAGCATGGCTATCCCAAGTTTACAGACGAGTAAACAGAGACACGGAGCACAGTCATTTGAGAGGGCACACAGATGGTAACCCTAGGCTGGCTCTGAACTCAGGTTTTACTGTCCTGGCACCATCCAAAGCCACACGTTGCTGCTGCCTAGGTTGGGGCAGCAGCTGGACACCTACCCCAGTGGGCTCAGCTCAGCTCCCCTGAAATCCTTGTCTCTGTAACCTTGACATTCATTTCGCCTTTAAGGACCTCTGTCTTCCTGTTTCGGCTAGGGAAAGTTGGGCTGGATTGAGGCCCCCAACTCTTAGAGTGAAGACCTCATCTGCTCAGAATGTCCCATCTTCCACCAGAAGCCACTTCAAAGCCTCTGTGAGGAGAGGAAACCTTTGGGGTTTCAGGTCTAGGATCCGCAGTCCTGGCTTCCAAGGGTTGCGGAAAGCTCTGAGTGACATAGGCTTGGGTTTGAATGCTGAGTTCCTCTACTTGCCTTTTTTTTTTTTTTTTTTTTAATTGAGATGGAGTCTGGCTCTGTCACACAGGCTGGAGTGCAGTGGCACAATCTCAGCTCGCTGCAATCTCCGCCTCCTGGGTTCAAGCGATTCTCCTACCTCAGCCTCCCAAGTAGCTGGGATGACAGGCACCCGCCACCACATATAGCTAATTTTTTTGTATTTTAGTAGAGATAGGATTTCACCATGTTGGTCAAGCTGGTCTCAAACTCCTGACCTCAGGTCATCTGCCCGCCTCAGCCTCCCAAAGTGCCGGGATTATATACGCATGACCCAACTCACCTGGCCTGAGTTCCTCTGCTTTAAGCTGTGTGACCTTGGGCGAGTGAATTTACCTCTCTGATCCTCTTTTTGCTCACCTGTCATACGGAGAGGATGGTGACAGAACCAACCTCAACAAAGGAAGACGGAGATAAAGCATGTCAAAGGCTTAGCCCACTGCCTATGTCAGAGTAGGCGCTCGATGGATGGTAGTGAGTTTTCTTACTGAAGCTGGCCTTGAACTTTAAGTCAACTTTGTGGGAATAATAACAATTATTATTATTATAATTAAAAGAGCCTGGCCTTAGCAAGGAGTTAGCAAAAGTGTGAATAACAATACTATTATGTAATTACTTATTATATAATAGCAATATTATATCAAAATATAAAATTACCATATTAAAAATAATATTTTATATAATATATTAAATATTTTAGTGTGTTATTTTTAATATAATAATGTTATATAATAATTAATTAACATATAATTTAATAACTAATTAATTATATTACTTATTATTTTTCTTTAAGTGCTTGATGTTCAGTATCATCTCATTTAATGTTCTTTTTTTTTTTTGAAATGGATTCTAGCTCTGTCGCCCAGGCTGGAGTGTAGCGGCACGATCTCCGCTCACTGCAAGCTCTGCCTCCCGGGTTCACGCCATTCCCCTGCCTCAGCCTCAGCCTCCCGAGTAGCTGGGACTACAGGCACCCGCCACCACACTCAGCTAACTTTTGTATTTTATTAGAGATGGGGTTTCACCATATTGACCAGGCTGACCTCGAACTCCTGACCTTGTGATCTGTTTCAACTTCCCAAAGTGCTGGGATTACAAGCGTGAGCCACCGTGCCCAGCCTTCATTTAATGTTCTTAACAATTCTTGGCCGGGCGCGGTGGCTCAAGCCTGTAATCCCAGCACTTTGGGAGGCCGAGACGGGCGGATCACGAGGTCGGGAGATCGAGACCATCCTGGCTAACACGTGAAACCCCGTCTCTACTAAAAAAATACAAAAAACTAGCCGGGCGAGGTGGTGGGCGCCTGTAGTCCCAGCTACTCGGGAGGCTGAGCCAGGAGAATGACGTGAACCCGGGAGGCGGAGCTTGCAGTGAGCTGAGATCCGGCCACTGCACTCCAGCCTGGGCGACAGAGCGAGACTCCGTCTCAAAAAAAAAAAAAAAAAAAAACAATCCTACCCCAGACGTGGTGGCTCACGCCTGTAATCCCAGCACTTTGGGAGGCTGAGGTGGGTGGATCATGAGGTCGGGAGATCCAGACCATCCTGGCTAACACGGTGAAACCCCGTCTCTACTAAAAATACAAAAAATTAGCTGGGCATGTTGGCGGGTGCCTGTAGTCCCAGCTACTTGGGAGGCTGAGACAGGAGAATGGCATGAGCCCGGGAGAAGGAGCTTGCAGTGAGCCAAAATCGTGTCACTGCACTCCAGCCTGGGTGACAGAGCAAGACTCTGTCTCAAAAAAAAAAAAAAAAAAAAAAAAAAAAAAAAAAAAAAAAAAAATCCTAAGCGCCAGGAACTATTGTTATCCCTTTTCTTTTTTTTTCTTTCTTTCTTTCTTTCTTTTTTTTTTTTTTTTGAGACAGAGTTTTGCTCTTGTGGACCAGGCTGGTGTGCAATGGCATGATCTCAGTGCACTGCAACCTCCGCCTCCCGGGTTCAAGCAATTCCCCTGCCTCAGCTTCCCGAGTAGCTGGATTTACAGGCACCCACCAGCACATCCGGCCAATTTTTGTATTTTTAGTAGAGACGGGGTTTCACCATGTTGGCCAGGCTGGTCTCGAACTCCACCCGTCTCGGCTTCCTAAAGTGATGGGATTACAGGCGTGAGCCACTGCACCTGGCCTCTTTTTCTCTTTTGAGACAGGGTTTTGCTCTGTTGCCCAGGCTGAAGTGCAGTGGTGCAATCATAGTTCACTGCAGCCTTGAAATCCTGAGCTCATGCGATCCTATCTCTTGCTAGTAATCACTAGCAAGGAAACTAAAGCCCAGAGAAGTTAGGGAACTTACCATAAATCACACAATTAGGAAATGATAGAGACAGGCAAGCCACACCACCTGTCTGACGCCTCAGTTTCCTCACCTATAAGGTGGTGAAAATAATGATGGTACTGCCCTCTCGGGCCTGTTGTGAAGATTTAGTGAGCTGACACGATGTTTCCATAGAAAGATAAACTGTGGGCCGGGCGCGGTGGCTCACACCTGTAATCCCAGCACTTTAGGAAGCCAAGGCGGGCGGATCACGAGGTCAGGAGATCGAGACCATCCTGGCTAACACAGTGAAACCCCATCTCTACTAAAAATATAAAAAATTAGCCAGGCGTGGTGGCGGGTGCCTGTAGTCCCAGCTACTCAGGAGGCTGAGGCAGGAAAATCGCTTGAACCTGGGAGGCGGAGGTTGTAGTGAGCCGAGATCATGCCACTGCACTTCAGCCCGGGTGACAGAGCGAGGCTCTGACTCAAGAAAAAAGAAAAGAACAGAACAGACAAAGAAAAAGAAAGAAAGATAAATTGTGGTGCTATGTTGCCCTGCATTCCAATCACTGAACTGGGCCAGGCGCGGTGGCTCGTGCCTGTAATCCCAGCACTCTGGGAGGCTGAGACAGGTGGATCACTTGAGGTCAGGAGTTCAAGACTAGCCTGGACAACTTGGTGAAATGCCGTCTCTACTAAAAATACAAAAATTAGCCTGGTGTCGTGGCACACACCTATAATCTCAGCTACTCAGGAGGCTGAGGCAGGAGAATTGCTTAAACCCAGAAAGCAGAGGTTGCAGTGAGCCAAGACTGTACCACTGCACTCCAGCCTGGGTGACAGAGCGAGACTCCCTCTCAAAAAAAAAAAAGAATAATAATAATAGTAATACTAATAATAATAATGGCCGGGCGCGGTGGCTCAAGCCTGTAATCCCAGCACTTTGGGAGGCCGAGACGGGTGGATCACGAGGTCAAGAGATCGAGACCATCCTGGCTAACACGGTGAAACCCCGTCTCTACTAAAAAATACAAAAAACTAGCTGGGCGCCGTGGCGGGCGCCTGTAGTCCCAGCTACTCGGGAGGCTGAGGCAGGAGAATGGCGTGAACCCGGGAGGCGGAGCTTGCAGTGAGCTGAGATCCGGCCACTGCACTCCAGTCTGGGCGGCAGAGTGAGACTCCGTCTCAAAATAAATAAATAAATAAATAAAAATAATAATAATAATCCCTGAACTGTCTGAAAGTAATCAACTTTTTCAATTTCCAATTCTTGGAAGAGAGAGGCTCAGTCAGTGCTAATATGTTTTATGTCTCTTAACACTTAATGACTTTGACAAAAAAGAAAATAAAACCCTTCATTAAGCAACAGTACTCACTTGGAATTTAGTAACATGATTTGTTTATATTGTATTTATTTTTTGATAAGCTTGTATTCATGGTAAGCCATATCTACTTTCCATTCACAGTAGGGTTACAAAGTTTCCTTTATTTATTTATTTTTTTTGAGATGGTGTTTGCTCTGTTTCCCAGGCTGGAGTGCAGTAGCATGATCTCGGCTCACTGCAACCTCTCTGTCTCCCAGGTTCAAGCGATTCTCTTGCCTGAGCCTTCTGAGTAGTTGGGATTACAGGCATGAGCCACCCAGCCCGGCCAAAGTTTTCTTTTTCTTTTCTTTTTTTCTTTTTTTTTGTGATGGAGTCTTGCTCTGTTGCCCTGACTGGAGTGCAGTGGCATGATCTTGGCTCACTGCAAGCTCTGCCTCCCGGGTTCACACCATTCTTCTGCCTCAGCCTCCCGAGTAGCTGGGACTACAGGCACCCACTACCATGCCCGGCTAATTTTTTTGTATTTTTAGTAGAGGCGGGGTTTCACTGTGTTAGCCAGGATGGTCTCGATCTCCTGACCTCGTGATCCACCCACCTTGGCCTCCCAAAGTGCTGGGATTACAGGCGTGAGCCACCGCGCCCAGCCCCAAAGTTTTCTTTTTAAAATAATAATATTTTGGCCCAGTGCAGTGGCTCATGCCTCTAATCCCACCGCTGCACTCCAGCTTGGGCAAAAAGAACGAAACTCTGTCTCAAAAAAAAATTAATTAAATAAAATAAAAATAAAATAATAAATATATATATGTATTTTTAAGAGATGGAGTCTTGCTCCATTGCCTAGGCTGGAGTGCAGTGGTACAATCCTAGCTCACAGCAGTGTCAATCTCCTGGGCTCAAGCAATCTTCTCACCTTTGCCTCCCCAGTTGCTGGAATTACAGGTATGAGCTACTGTGCCCTGGCCAAAATAAATTTAAGTTTTACAATTGTGGTTCGTCCGGGCGCGGTGGCTCACTCCTGTAATCCCAGCACTTTGGGAGGCCAAGGCGGGCGGATCATAAGTTCAGGAGATCAAGACCATCCTGGCTAACATGGTGAAACCCCGTCTCTACTAAAAATACAAAAATTAGCCCGGCGTAGTGGGTGCCTGTAGTCCCAGCTACTTGGGAGGCTGAGGCAGGAGAATGGCGTGAACCTGAGAGGCGGAGCTTGCAGTGAGCCGAGATCGCACCACTGCACACCAGCCTGGGCGACAGAGCGAGACTCCATCTCGAGAAAAAAAAAAATTGTGGTTGTGTTTGCACAAATCTATACATGTGATAGTATTGCATAGATTTGCTCCCATTTTTCTGAGAATATGAAAAGAAAATTGCCTAACACATGAATGCATGGGAAAAGCTGTTGAAATCTGAATATGGCCTATAGGTCATATTTATGTCACCGTTCTGGTTGTGAAATTGTATAGTCATAAAAGAGGTACCACTGGGAGAAACTTAGTGAAGGTTACCTGGGATTGTTCTATACTATTATTGCAGGTTCCTGAAAGTTTATAATTATTCCAATTTTTTAAAATGTTTTTGATAGACGGTCTCACTCTGTTGCCAGGCTTGAGTACAGTGGTGCAATCACAGGCCACCGCAGCTTCAAACTCCTGGGCTCAAGTGATCCTCACACCTTCGCCTCCCAAGTAGCTGGGACTACAGGCCAGGCAAATGTTTTCTATTTTTTTGTAGAGACGGGTTCTCACTATGTCTCCCAGGCTGGTCTCTAATTCCTGAGCTCAAGCGATCCTTCCACCTCAGCCTTCCAAACTGCTAGGATTACATGTATGAGCCACTGCACCTGGCCTAAAAATCTTTTTTTTTTTTCTTTTGTTAAGACCGAGTCTCTCCCTGTCATCCAGGCTAGAGTGCAATGGCGCAATCTCGGCTCACTGCAACCTCCGCCTCCCGGGTTCAAGTGATTCTCCTGCTTCAGCCTCCCGATAGCTGGGATTACAGGCGCCCACCACCATGTCCAGCTAACTTCTACATTTTTAGTAGAGATGGGATTTCACCACGTTGCCCAGGCTGGTCTGGATCTCATGACCTCAGGTGATCCTCCCGCCTCAGCCTCCCAAAGTGCTGATTACAGGCGTGAGCCACCGTGCCCAGCCTAAAAATCTTTTTTTTGTTTTGTTTTGTTAAAGGGATTGAGTTAGAGTTTTAATTAGTACATGAATGGATAAACACAATGTGTGTGGTTCATCCATACCATGGAATATTATTCAGCCCTGAAAAAGGAAGGAAGTTCTGACACAGGCAACAACATGGATAAACTTTGAGGACATCAAGCTGGGTGAAATAAGCCAGATACAAAAGGACAAATCCTATGTGATCCCACTCCTAGGAAGTCCCTAAAGTCCTCAGAGTCACAGAGACAGGAAGTAGAATGGGGGGTATGAGGGGCTGGGGAGGGGGATGTGGAGTGTTTCTTGGGGACAGAGTTTCAGTTTGGGAAGATGAGAAAGTTCCAGAGGGGACGGTGGTGACGGTTGCACAGACATGTGAATGTGCTTAATGCTGCTGAACTGTGCACTTGATGATTAAAATGATCAGTTTCCTGTTATGTATCTTTTACCATAATTTTACAAAGTATTGATTTAGGTTTTTAAAAGAGGGGTTTGGGGCTGGGCATGGTGGCTCACACCTGTAATCCCAGCATTTTGGGAGGCCGAGGCTGGCGGATCACTTGAGGTCAGGAGTTCAAGACCAGCCTGGCCAACATGGTGAGACCCTGTCTCTAATAAAAATAAAAATAATAACAGCGTGTGGTGGCGCGTGCTTGTAGTCCCAGCTACTCGGGAGGCTGAGGTACGACGATCGCTTGAACCTGGGAGGTGGAGGTTGCGGTGAGCCAAGACCGTGCCACTGTACTGCAGCCTGGGGGACAGAGCAAGACTCTGTCTCCAAGGAACGGCAAGTCAAGGCAAGGCAAGGCGGAAAGAAGAAAGGAAGGAAGGAAGGAAGGAAGGAAGGAAGGAAGGAAGGAAGGAAGGAAGGAAGGAAGGAAGGAAGGAGGGAGGGAGGGAAGGAGGGAGGGAGGGAGGGAGGGAGGGAGGGGGAGGGGAGGGGAAGGGGGAGGGGAGGGAGGGAGGAAGGGAGGGAGGGAGGGAAAGGAACTAAAGCTTGACCTGGCTCTGTATAGCACCCCTCCACAAACATACACCATTTAGCCACAGCCCTAGCCCCCAAATCCCCTCCCCAGGTGGACCACGAGGGCAGACAGACACCACCCACCACTGCCACCCCGGCTCCCTAGTAGCGACCCTGACTCCTTCCCCATGGAGTAATTTTGAAACAGTCTCCGCTCTGTGTGTAGGTGGAGCAGATGGTCTCTGAGGCCCCTTTCTGCTCATAGCTGGAACAGGACCCAGCTGCTGAGATCCTGAATCTTGGCGAGGGTTTAATAGCAGGCAGTAAGGTAGTGACTGACGCCCACGCCCAGCCCAGACTGGAGAACTTGGGCAATCATGGTGCTGACTGGGGAGGACAGAGCAGCCAGGCAGGTGGGTGGGAGCCCAGAGAGAACTCTGCCTCTGCTAGGAGGAGAGGAGGGGCTAGAGAGAGGGTGACAAACAGAGGCGTGTGAGCTCTCAGTGGTTATTGTAACAGATGCCACATATTTAATGACTTAGAACAACACACACTTACCATCTTACCTTTCTACAGGTCAGGACCCTGAAATGAGTCTTACAGGCTAAAGATGTCATCACAGCTATGTTCCTGGTCGAGGCTCCAGGAGAGAACCCATTTCCTGCCCTATCCAGTGTCTAGAGGCCACCCATGTCCCTCAACTCGGGGTCCTGTCCTCCACCTTCACAGCCACAGTGCACTCTCTTCCAGTCTCTCTCTGACTTTCTTTTTTTTCTTTTGAGACAGAGTCTTGCTCTGTTGCCCAGGCTGGAGAGCAATGGTGTGATCTCGGCTCACTGCAACCTCCACCTCCAGGGTTCAAGCAATTCTTTTTTTTTTTTTTTTTTTTTTTTTTTTTGAGACGGAGTCTCACGCTGTTGCCCAGGCTGGAGTGCAGTGGCGCGATCTCGGCTCACTGCAAGCTCCGCCTCCCGGGTTCCCGCCATTCTCCTGCCTCAGCCTCCTGAGTAGCTGGGACTACAGGCGCCCGCCACCGCGCCCGGCTAATTTTTTGTATTTTTAGTAGAGACGGGGTTTCACTGTGGTCTCGATCTCCTGACCTTGTGATCCGCCCGCCTCGGCCTCCCAAAGTGCTGGGATTACAGGCTTGAGCCACCGCGCCCGGCTCAATTCTTGTGGCAGGAGAATCCCTTGAACCCAGGAGGTGGAGGTTGCAGTGAGCCAAGATTTCGCCACTGCAATCCAGCCTGGGCAACAGAGCGAGACTTCATCTCAAAACAAAACAACAACAACAACAACAACAAAAAACAGTCTAGGCAACATGGGGACCCTATTTCTATAAAATATTAAAAAGTTGGCCAGTGGGGGTACACACATGTGGTCTTAACTTCTTAGGAAGTTGAAGTGGGAAGATTGCTTGAGCCTAGAAGGTCAAAGTTGCAGTGAGTTATGTGTGCACCACTGCACTCCAACCTGGGCCACAGAGTAACACCTTGTCTCAAAAAAAAAAAAAAAAAAAAAAAGGAGTTATACCCATCTTAGCATTGGGCTTTTTTTGTTTTTTTTTTTTTTGTTTTTTTTTTTTTTGTTTTTTTTTTTTTTGAGACGGAGTCTCGCTCTGTAGCCCGGGCTGGAGTGCAGTGGCCGGATCTCAGCTCACTGTAAGCTCCGCCTCCCAGGTTTACGCCATTCTCCTGCCTCAGCCTCCCGAGTAGCTGGGACTACAGGCGCCCGCCACCTCGCCCGGCTAGTTTTTTGTATTTTTTAGTAGAGACGGGGTTTCACGGTGTTAGCCAGAATGGTCTCGATCTCCTGACCTCGTGATGCACCTGTCTCAGCCTCCCAAAGTGCTGGGATTACAGGCTTGAGCCACCGCGCCCGGCCTCTTTCTTTTTTTTTTTAATTTTTTTTTTTTAGGATGGAGTCTTGCTCTGTCACCTAGGCTGGAGTACAATGGTGTGGCCTCCACTTACCACAACCTCTGCCTCCTGGGTTTAAGCGATTCTCCTATCCCAGCCTCCCAAATAGCTGGGATTACAGGCACCTGCCACCACACCTGGCTAATTTTTTTAATTTTTAGTAGTGACAAGGTTTCACCATGTTGGCCAGGCTGGTCTCGAACTCCTGACCTCATGATCAGCCCGCCTTGGCCTCCCAAAGTGCTGGGATTATAGGCGTGAGCCACCACACCCGGCAGTATTGGTCTTTATACCTGCTTTCTATTTATTTAGTAGCTTTCCATGTAGTGGAGCAATATAAAATTTCCTTTTGAAGTAAAGGTATGCGTTAATGTTTTTGGAAAGTGAACTTGTTTAAAGACAATGTTTAAGTCAATAATGGTTACCGTACAGATTGGCAAAATTTTAGTCTGACAATGCCCAAAGTCACAAAGAACATTATTGGGTAATTGGTGAAATTTGAATATGGAATATAAAGTAGATAATAGTATTGTGTCCGTGTTCGTTTTCTGAAGTAGATAAATGAATTCTGGTTGTGTAAGAGAGTTTCTTAGTTTTTGTTTTTGTTTTTGTTTTTGTTTTTGAGATGGAGTTTCCCTCTGTCGCCCAGGCTGGAGTGCAGTGGCTTGATCCCGGCTCACTGCAATTTCTGCCTCTGGAGTTCAAGAAATTCTCCTGCCTCAGCCTCCTGAGTAGCTGGGATTACAGGTGCCTGCCACCACACCCAGCTAATTTTTATATTTATAGTAGAGACAGGGTTTTGATATATTGGCCAGGCTGGTCTTGAATTCCTGGCCTCAAATGATCTGCCCGCCTCGGCTTCCCAAAGTCCTGAGATTACAGTCATGAGCCACTGTGCCCAGCTCTTTTTTTGCAACCTCTGCCTCCCGGGTTCAAACGATTTTCATGCCGCAGCCTCTGGAGTAGCTGAGATGACAGGTGCCTGCCACCACACCCGGCTAATTTTTTTTTTTTTTTTTTTTTTTTTTTTTGAGATGGAGTCTCGCTCTGCCGCCCAGGCTGGAGTGCAGTGGCCGGATCTCAGCTCACTGCAAGCTCCGCCTCCCGGGTTCACGCCATTCTCCTGCCTCAGCCTCCTGAGTAGCTGGGACTACAGGCGCCCGCCACTGCGCCCGGCTAGTTTTTTGTATTTTTTAGTAGAGACGGGGTTTCACCGTGTTAGCCAGGATGGTCTCGATCTCCTGACCTCGTGATCCGCCCATCTCGGCCTCCCAAAGTGCTGGGATTACAGGCTTGAGCCACCGTGCCCGGCCCCGGCTAATTTTTGTATTTTTTTTTTTTTTTAGTAGAGACAGGGTTTCCCCATATTGGTCAGGCTGGTCTTGAACTCCTGACCTCAGATGATCCACCTGCCTCGGCCTCCCAAAGTGCTGGGATTACAGGCATGAGTCACCGCACCAGGCCAAAAGATTTTTCTTTATTTTTTGAGACGAAGTCTCGCTCTGTCGCCCAGGCTGGAGTGCAGTGGCATGATCATGGCTCACTGCAAGCTCCGCCTCCTGGGTTCACACCATTCTCCTGCCTCAGCTTCTCGAGCAGCTGGGACTACAGGCGCCCACCACCGCGCCCGGCTAATTTTTTGTATTTTTAGTAGAGACGGGGTTTCACCTTGTTAACCAGGATGGTCTCGATCTCCTGACCTCGTGTTCCCCCGCCTCTGCCTTCCAAAGTGCTGGGATTGAAAGTTTTTTCTTTAAGTTGCTGATGCCGAGTACTGGTGAGGATGGGAAGTGGGGGAGTGGTAGAAACGTGAGAGGCCAACCACTTTGGAAAACTGTTAGAACAAGACAATTCAACAAATATCTGTGTCCTGAGAGTTATATCTCACATAAGCAAAGAGCATGGAGGGTGAAGTCATTCCAGAAGGCTCAGGCAAGTGAGAATTTAGCAATCCAGGCCCCTTCCTTCCTTCTCATGATGCTTCCATCCCAGCCTGTGGCCTCCATCCCAACACGTGACCTCCACTCACAAAATGTGGGCCTCCTCCCAACCTGTGGCTCTCAATCCCAACATGTGCCCTTTGCTCCCAACATGTGGCCTCCATACCCATCATGTGGCCCCCATCTCAACATGTGGCCTCCACTAACAAAACGTGAGCTTCCTCCCCAACTTGTGGCTCTCAATCCCAATATGGCTTTGGTGTACCTCCTATTGGTCAGAACTAGTCACATGACCTCCACTAGATGAAAGGGTTGCTGGGAAATGTAATCTCTAGCACAGCAGCCACTTCCTGGTACCCACTTTACCCTGTGGGAAAGGAGTCTGAATCTATAAACTACAACAGGCTGCCTCCATCACATTTAGTAAAGGTGAAAATGAACATGTCCTACAACCAGGAACTCACTTCCTGGATTTATATCCCCCTGAGAAACTCCCACAAATGGACCCAGGATTCCGGTACAAGATTATTCAGAGCAGCCCTGCCTGCAATAGCAAAACCATGGAACTATTCACAAACATGACTGAGTTAAAGAATTGATAAGTAGGCCAGGCATGGCGGCTCACGCCTGTAATCCCAGGAGCCCAAGATGGGTGGATCACCTGACATCCAGAGTTCAAGACCAGCCGGGTCAACATGGTGAAACCTTGTCTCTACTAAAAATACAAAATATTAGCCAGGCAATGGGAGGCAGAAGAATGGCGTGAACCCGGGAGGTGGAGCTTGCAGTGAGCTGAGATTGCGCCACTGCACTCTAGCCTGGGTGACAGAGCGAGACTCCATCTCAAAAAAAGAAGAAAAGAAATATTAGTCAGGCGTGGTGGGGTGCCTTTAATCCCAGCTACTCGGGAGGCTGAGGCATGAGAAGCGCTTGAACCCAGGAGGCAGAAGTTGCAGAGAGCCAAGATCACGCCATTGCCATTGCACTCCATCCTGGGCATCAAGAGCAAAACTCCATCTCAATTAATTAATTTATTTATTTATTAAAGACTCGTTAAGTAAATAGTGGATTCTCCTGCCTTGGCCTCCTTAGTAGCTAGGACTACTGGCGCCCACAATCATGCCTGGCTAATTTTTTTGTATTTTTAGTAGAGACAGGGTCTCACCATGTTGGCCAGGCTGGTCCTGAACTCCTGACCCCAAGTGATCCTCTTGCCTCAGCCTCCTAAAGTGCTGGGATTGCATGCGTGAGCCACCGTGCCCGGCCTGTGCAGATATAAGTTTTCAACGCATCTGGGTAAATACCAGGGGGCACAATTGTTGGATTATTTTGTTGTTTTTTTCTTTAAACCACATATGTTTGTTATATATCCTCTTGTGAAGGTATATTTCACAACAATCAATTTATTTTAATTTTATTTATTATTATTATTATTATTATTATTTTGAGATGGAGTCTCGTTCTGTCATCCAGGCTGGAGTGCAGTAGCGCAATCTCAGCTCACTACAAGCTCCGCCTCCTGGGTTCACGCCATTCTTCTGCCTCAGCCTCCCGAGTAGCTGGGACTACAGGCACCCGCCACTGTGCCCAGCTAATTTTTATATTTTTAGTAGAGATGGGATTTCACCGTGTTAGCCAGGATGGTCTCGATCTCCTGATCTCATGATCCTCCTGCCTCAACCTCCCAAAGTGCTGGGACTACAGGTGTGAGCCACCGCGCCTGGCCTTTTTATTTTATTTTTGAGATAGAGTCTTGCTTTTTTGCACAGGTTGGAGTGCAGTGGTACGATCAGCTTATGCAGCCTCCAACTCCTGGGCTCAAGCCATCATCCTGTTTCAACTACTCCCAAGTATTTTCAACTACTAGTACTCCAAGTAGTTGAAACTACGAAAGTGTGCTACCACTTCTGGCTAAGTTTTGTATTTTTGTGGGGTAGGGATGAGGTTCCACCATGTTGCCCAGGCAGGTCTCCAACTCCTGGGCTCAAGTCCACCCACCTCAGCCTCCCAAAGTGCTGGGATTACAGGCCTGAACCACCATGTCTGAACAACAATCAATTTAAAAATTAGAAGTGTGAGCTGGGCGTGGTGGCTCACACCTGTAATCCCAACACCTTGGGAGGCCAAGGCAGGCAGATCACGAGGTCAGGAGATCGAGACCATCCTGGCTAACATGGTGAAACCTCATCTCTACTAAAAATACAAAAAAATTAGCCGGGCGTGGTGGCGGGCGCCTGTAGTCCCAGCTACTCAGAGAGGCTGAGGCAGGAGAATGGCGTAAACCCGGGAGGCGGAGCTTACAGTGAGCCAAGAGCGCGCCATTGCACTCCAGCCTGGGCGACAGAGTGAGATTCCGTCTCAAAAAAATCAAAACAAAAAAACCAGACGACTTATAAACAAATGGATGTGGCTGTGTGCCAATAAAAATTTATTCAAACACAACTTCATTTACAAACAATACGCTGAGGCCAGGCGCGGTGACTCATGCCTGTAATCCCAGCACTAGCACTTTGGGGGGCCGAGGTGGGTGGATCACCTGAGGTCAGAAGTTCGAGACCAGCCTGACCAATATGGTGAAACCCCCATCTCTACTAAAAATACAAAAATTAGCCAGGCGTGGTAGCGGGTGCCTGTAGTCCCAGCTACTCAGAGAGGAGGCTGAGGCAGGAGAACTGCTTGAATCCAGGAGGCAGAGGTTGCAGTGAGCCGAGATTGCGCCACAGAAACTCCAGCCTGGGTGACAGAGCGAGACTCTGTCTATAAATAAATAAATAAATATAAAACAAAATAAAACCCAAACAATACACTGGTTGTAGTTGCCAACGCCTGGCCTAGATTCTACAATTAACATTTTGTTCTATTTGTTCAATCACATAGCTGTTAATATATCCATATTTTCATCTCGTCATCCCTCCATTTTATTTATTTATTTATTTTAATGATTTAATTATTATTATTATTGGAAATGGGGTCTCCCTGTATTGCCCAGGCTGCTTTCAAACTCCCAGGCTCAAGTGATCCTCCCACCTCAGCCTCCCAAGCTGCTGGGATTCCAGGCGTGAGCCACTGAGCCTGGCCATCACATTATCTTCCGAGGTGGGTTAACTCCATGACTTACCAGAAGAAGGGTTGCCACATAAAATACAGGACACCCAGTTAAATCAGAATTTCAGATAAATGAGGGATAAGTGTTTAGCATAAATATGTTCCAAATATTGCATAAGATCGGATTATCCTCAAAATTATTCTTCATGTATCTGAAATTCAAATTTAAATGAGCCTCCTGTATTTTTAGGTGCTAAATCTGGAAGCTCTAATCTGGAAGTATCTCTTCAACTGAGTCTGTCTCATTCCTTCCTCCAAAAAAGAGTTTGAAAAAAGTTTTCATTAAGTGGCATTATGTCATTTCTATTGCCTCCTCTACCAAAATCCAATAACCTCAAATGGGTACTCTGAGGTTAACCTTTTATTTCACTCATTCTTTCCTCCTCCTCCTCCTCCTCCTCCTCCTCCTCCTCCTCCTCCTCCTCCTCCTCCTCCCCCTCCTCCTCCTCCTCCTCCTCCCCCTCCTCCTCCTCCTCCTCCTCCTCCCCCTCCTCCTCCTCCTCCTCCGTGACAGAGCGAGATTTCGTCTGGAAAAAAAAAAAGATGATTAAAGACTGAGCCCTGGAGCTCTCCAAGACAGAAGGGTCTCTTAAAGGACCAATCTGATGAGAGGGAAAAAATCTTTCATCACAAAGAAAACATCCATTTACAGGGGACTAGTTAACTAAATTATGGGTTTTGATATCATGGACATGGAATGCTCCACAGGCATTTAAAAAAAAAAAAAAAAGATGACAAAAGTTCTGAGTCACCATTTGGATTCTCCAGAACAGATCCTGAGAAATAATTTGGGGTGTGAGATTTTTATTGGGACTCACAGTTGTCAAAGAAAGAAGCAGAGCAGGCCGGGCACGGTGGCTCACGCCTGTAATCCCAGCACTTTGGGAGGCTGAGGCGACTGGATCATGAGGTCAGGAGTTTGACACCAGTCTGGCCAATGTGGTGAAAACCCATCTCTACTAAAAATACAAAAATTAGCTGGGCATGGTGACGGGCGCCTGCAGTCCCAGCTACTCTGGAGGATGAGGCAGAAAAATCGCTTGAACCTGGGAGGTGGAGGTTGCAGTGAGCTGAGATAGCACCACAGCACTCCAGCCTGAGCAACAGAGTGAGACGCTATCTCAAAAAAAAAAAAAAAAAAAGAAGCAGCAGCAGGGCTGGGTTTGGTGGCTCACGCCTGTAATCCCAGCGCTTTGGGAAGCAGAGGCAGGTGGATAGCTTGAGCCTAGAGTTTGAGATCAGCCTGGGCAACATACGGAGCCCCAATCTCTTCAAAATAAAAGAAAGAGAGAGAGAGAAGAAAGGAAAGGAGGGAGGGAAGGAAGGAGGGAGGGAGGGAGGGAAGGAAGGTAGCGAGGGAGGGAGGGAGTGAGACAGGGAGGGAGGCCAGACAGGACTGGGCAAAGGGAGAAGTTAAAGTGGTGTTGAGCATGGACAAAGCCTTGGCTAATCAGCGAGGGACTCTAGAGCCAGTGTGCCTCATCAGAGCATCCCACGTGAAGTCAGAATACCCAGACCTTTATTCTTCTGCCTTGCCCAGTCACTGGCTGTGGGCTGCCCTGGGACAGATGGGGCTTTGAGGGAAGTGGCTCTCTGCACCTGAAGGTGACCCTAACCATGGAAGCCGGAGGTTTCTGCTCACAATACATCCCTTGGCTGGTCAGCAACTCCCTCCTTGAAAGGGGATCTGGGCCCGGGCATGGTGGCTCATGCCTGTAATCCCAATACTTTGGGAAACTGAGGTGGAACAAACACTTGACCCCAGGAGTTCAAGACCAGCTCAGGCAACATAGCAAGACCTCGTTTCTACCAAAAATACAAAAAGTAGCCCACTGTGGTGGCGCATGCCTGTGGTCCCAGCTACTCCGGAGGCTAAGGCAGGAGGATCGCTTGAGCCCAGGAGGTTGAGGCTGCAATGAGCCATGATTGCACTACTGCACTCCAGCCTAGGCGACAAAGTAAGACCCTGCCCTGTGTCAAAAGAAAAAGGAAAGAAGGGAAAGGAAGGAGAGGGGAGGGGAAGGGAGGGGAGGAGAGGGGCGGGGAGGGAAGGGGCCAGGCAGTGGCTCACGCCCATATTCCCAGCATTTTGGGAAGCCGAGGCGGGTGGATCACAAGGTCAAGAGATCGAGATCATCTTGGCCAACATGGTGAAATCTTGTCTCTACTAAACATACAAAAATTAGCTGGGCATGGTGGCACACGCCTGTAATCCCAGGTACTTGGGAGGCTGAGGCAGGAGAATCGCTTGAACTCGGGAGGCGGAGGTTGCACTGAGCCGAGATCGTGCCATTGCACTCCAGCCTGGGCGACAGAGCAAGACTCCGTCTCAAAACAAAGACATAAAATAAAATAAAAGAAGAGAAAAGGAAGAAGGAAGGAAGGAAGGAAGGAAGGAAGGAAGGAAGGAAGGAAGGAAGGAAGGCGAGAAAAAGGAAAACTCCGTGAAAGCAGGGATTGTTGTCTGTTTTTCCTTGCATTTGCTTGCTTTGTTTTATAGGAATAAAAACATCAGGAGCTAGGCCGGGCGCAGTGGCTCAAGCCTGTAATCCCAGCACTTTGGGAGGCCGAGACGGGCGGATCACAAGGTCAGGAGATCGACACCATCCTGACTAACATGGTGTGAAACCCCGTCTCTACTAAAAAATACAAAAAACTAGCCGGGCGAGGTGGCGGGCGCCTGTAGTCCCAGCTACTCGGGAGGCTGAGGCAGGAGAATGGCGTGAACCCGGGAGGCAGAGCTTGCAGTGAGCTGAGATCCGACCACTGCACTCCAGCCTGGGCGACAGAGTGAGACTCCGTCTCAAAAAAAATAAAACAAACAAAAAAACCTCAGGAGCTCTACCCCAATGCTGTGTACATAGTAAATGCTCAGTAAATATCAATGGAATAAATAAACAAATTTCCCAGCTCCTCTGCAGCCAGGTGTGGCCATGTGAATAGATCCTAGCCAATAGAAACTTTGTGTGACACAATCACCCTACCAACTCTGGATGCCAACCTCAACTGTGACTGGGAGAGAAAGACATGTCTATCTTATCTAAGTCTTTGGTATTTCTCTCCCTCACAGTCATATCTAACCATATAATTAAACCAGTGAAGGCACTCCATAAATATGAGTTACGGGCCAGGCGTGGTGGCTCACGCCTGTAATCCCAGCACTTTGGGAGGCCGAGGCGGGCGGATCATGAGGTCAAGAGATCGAGACCATCCTGGCCAACACGGTGAAACCCTGTCTCTACTAAAAATACGAAAAATTAGCCGGGCATGATGGTGGGCACTTGTAGTTCCAGCTACTCGGGAGGCTGAGGCAGGAGAATTGCTTGAACCTGGGAGGCGGGGGTTGCAGTGAGCCGAGATTGCGCCATTGCACTCCAGCCTGGGCAAAAAGAACGAAACTCCATCTCAAAAATAATAATAAATAAATAAGAGTTATATTCCATACTATGGATGCTTGATAATTTGGTTTAAAATTTGGCCAGGCACAGTGGCTCATGCCTGTAATCCCAGCACTTTGAGAGGCCGAGGCAGGAGGATCGTTTGAGACCAGGAGTTTGAGTTCTGCCTGGACAACATAGCAAGACCCTGCCCTTACCCCCCCAAAAAAAATTAGCCGGGTGTATCGGCGTGCACCTGTGGTCCCAGCTACTCAAGAGGCTGATGCAGGAGGAACACTTGAGCCTGGGAGGTCAAGGCTGCAGTGAGCCATGATTGGGCTACTGCACTCCAGCCTGGGTGACAGAGTGAGATGCTGTCTCCAAAAATTAAATAATAAACTAATTTTAAAATTCAAGCCATTCAAGTCGTCCCCTCTTACAAGGCATTTATTTGCAATTCTTTGCTAATATGGGTATGATAGACTATCTCCAGAGACACTCGCCATCACTTTCCATCCTGTTATGCCCCTGCCACTCCTCCCCCGAGTCTATTTCATCTCCTCTTCCCCTTGAATTTGGGTTGGGCCATGTGACTTGCTCTGACCAATGGAATGCGGCGGAAGAGCTACCATGTGGCTTCCAAGCCGATCATTTAAGAAGACAAGTAGCGGCCGGGCACGGTGGCTCAAGCCTGTAATCCCAGCACTTTGGGAGGCCGAGACGGGCGGATCACGAGGTCAGGAGATCAAGACCATCCTGGCTAGCACGGTGAAACCCCATCTCTACTAAAAAATACAAAAAAAAAGGCCGGGCGCGGTGGCTCAAGCTTGTAATCCCAGCACTTTGGGAGGCCGAGACGGGCGGATCATGAGGTCAGGAGATCGAGACCATCCTGGCTAACACGGTGAAACCCCGTCTCTACTAAAAAATACAAAAAACTAGCCGGGTGAGGTGGCGGGCACCTGTAGTCCCAGCTACTCGGGAGGCTGAGGCAGGAGAATGGCGTAAACCTGGGAGGCGGAGCTTGCAGTGAGCTGAGATCCGGCCACTGCACCCCAGCCTGGGCGGCAGAGCAAGACTCCGTCTCAAAAAAAAAAAAAAAAAAAAAAAAAAAAACTAGCCGGGCGAGGTAGCGGGCGCCTGTAGTCCCAGCTACTCGGGAGGCTGAGGCAGGAGAATGGCGTAAACCCGGGAGGTGGAGCTTGCAGTGAGCTGAGATCTGGCCACTGCACTCCAGCCTGGGCGACAGAGCCAGACTCCCTCTCAAAAAAAAAAAAAAAAAAAAAAAAAGAAGACAAGTAGCTTTTGCTAACTCTCTCTGAAGTCGGTTGCCATATGGGGAACAAAGACCACCATACCGTGAGGGAGCCCAAGCAGCCACGTGGAGAGAGAGAGGACTCACTGGGGCTCCAGATATGTGAGTGGAGAATGTTCCTTGTGGATGTTCCAGCCCCAGGAAATCCTAGCTGAGCCCAGTCCAGATTCTCAAATTATGAGAAATGATAAACTGTGGTTGTTTCAAACTCCTAAGTTTAGGAGTGGTTTGTTACACAGCATTAACCAACTGAAACACAGGTGATGAACAACTCTGCCATAAGCAACTCTGTGGTCAAATCTTAGCGCACAGGTGCACACCTTTGATCATTTCCTAAAAACAAATGACTAGAAGTGGGTTCTGTGAATTTGAAATTTGGTGTCAACTTGATTCCCAGAGAAGCTGTAGCAAAGTCCATGAGCCATTTATTGACGCATCCATTCATCCACAGCCTCTTCAGCACTGAGAGTTTCCTTTTCTTTTCCTAATTTTCCATTTCTGTCATTTCAATAGGCCCATTTGCATTCATTCCAGAGAAGGTAACAGCGATGACAGCTTCTCTCTGATCATGGAGTGATAACCAAAAACCAGTAGGGCAGGTTGATTTGCAGCCAAGAGCCAAAATACTCATTCATTCAGAACTTACTGAGCAAGGTTTAGAGGAACAAAAACATTAAATATTTATGGAGTCCAGGTGTGCTAGCTCACGCCTGTAATCCCAGCACTGAGAGGCCAAGGCATGGGGATCATTTGAGGTCATGAGTTCAATATCAGCTTGGACAACAACATAAGAGAAATTCTGTCTCTACAAAAACAAAAACAAAAATTAGCTGGGCGTGCTGGCTTGCACCTGTAGTCTCAGCGACTTAGCAAGCTAAGGTGGGAGGATTGCTTGAACCCCGGAGGTCAAGGCTGCAGTGAGCCATGTTCACGCCACTGTACTCTAGTCTGAGTGACAAAGCAAGGGAGACAAACTCACCTTCAACTCCTTCCCTGTGTTGACATCCCAGCGCTTTGGGAGGCCGAGGTAAGAGGGTTGCTTGAGACCAGCCTGGACAGCATAGTGAGGCTCTGCCTCTACAAAATAAAAATCAATAAATAAAGTTGCTTTTTTTTTCCATCTATTTCAGATCACTATCCACTTTCATCTAAATCGTGGTTCTTGGCCAGGTACAGTGGCTCACACCTGTATTCCCAGCACTTTGGGAGGCAGAGGCAGGTGGATCACCTGAGGTCAGGACTTCGAGACCAGCCTGACCAACATGGTGAAACTCCGTCTCTACTAAAAACACAAAATTAGCTGGGCGTGGTGGCATGTGCATCTATTCTCAGCTACTTGGGAGGCTGAGGCAGGAGAATCGCTTGAACCGGCAAGGGGGAGGCTGCAGTGAGCTCAGATCATACCATTGCACAACGGCCTGGGCAACAAGAGTGAAACCCTGTCTCATAAAATAAAATAAAATAAAATAAAATAAAATAAAATAAAATAAATCATGGTTCTCAGGCCAGCTGTGATGGCTCACACCTGTAATCTCAGCACTTTGGGAGGCTGAGGCAGGTGGATCACCTGAGGTCAGGAGTTTGAGAACAGCCTGTCCAACATGGTGAAACCCCATCTCTAATAAAAATACAAAAATTAGCCAGGCACGGTGGTGCGTGCCTGTAGTCCCAACTGCTTGGGAGTGTCAGGCAGGAGAATCGCTTGAACCCAAGAGATGGAGGTTGCAGTGAGCCAAGATCACACCACTGCACCCTAGCCTGGATGACAGAGCGAGAAACCGTCTCAAAAAAAATAAATAAGTAAATAAATAAATAAATAGTGATTCTCAGATGGGAGCGACTCTGCCCCCTGGGGGATACTTGGCAAATGTCTGAGACACTTTTTATTGTTAGGGGAGCATTTTTTTTTAATTGATGGGGGTAGGGGTGGGGTGCTCCTGCTATCCAGTGGGTGAAGGCCAGGGATAATGCTCAGCACCCTACAGTGGCCTGGGTGGCCTTTTGTCCTCTCAAAGTATTCTCCAACTCAGATTTTCAATCGTGCCAAGGTTGAAAAACCCTACTTTAAGTGAAATGCAATAGAATAGGATCAAATAGAATAGAAAATATCAAAGGACATTGCTCAAATAATAAGTTTCATTTCATAAGACTTTTGTATTTTTGTATACTCAGACACTATATCAGATACGTTTCTCCTTGTGAGCCCGAATCAAAAAGCTTTAATTGACTGAGTGCAGCAGTACACGCCTGTAATCCTAGCACTTTGGGAGGCCGAGGCAGGAGGATTGCTTGAGCTCAGGAATTTGAGACCAGCCTGAGCAACATATTGATACCTTGTCTCTGCAAAAAAAAAAAAAAAAAAAAAACTTTAAAAACATTAGCAGGCCCTGTTGGCGTGTGCCTGTGGTCCCAGCTACTTGGTAGGCTGAGGTTGGGAGGATTTACCTGAGTCCAGAAGTTTGAGGCAGCCGTGAGCTATGCACCAGAGCCAAACAAGATAGCAGAATGTTCTGCAAATAGAAAAAGAAACAAATGAATTAATGCAATTGTTTATGATGGCAGTCACACCAAAATGAAAATTAAACAAGGCAAATGTTCTAGAGTGCCTGGGATATTAGCAAAGGTGTTCAGGGAAGGCTTCTCTCGGGGATGACATTTGAACTGAGATTTTTTTCTTTTTTTTTTTTTTTTGAGATGGAGTCTCACTTTGTCGCCCAGGCTGGAGTGCAATGGCGTAATCTTGGCTCACTGCAACTTCTGCCTCCCGGGATCAAGCAATACTCCTGCCTCGGTCTCCCAAGTAGCTGGGACTACAGGCACGGGCCACCATGCCTGGCTAATTTTTGTGTTTTTAGTAGAGACAGGGTTTCACCCTGTTGGTCAGGTTGGTCTCAAACTCCTGACCTCAGGTTATCTGCCTGCCTTGGCTTCCCAAAGTGCTGGGATTACAGGCATGAGCCACTGTGCCCGGCTTTGAGTTGAGATTTACATGTTGGAAGAAGCCGGGACTCCAAGCAGAGTAAAGCAAAGGCTTTGTGGCTGGACTGAGCTTGGTGTGTTTGGGGCATGAAAAGCGGACCAGGGTAGGGAAGGAGATATGGGGAGTCGGCAGGGGGGATGGGAAACCGTGGTTCAATTCAGCTTTCTCAGCTGAGCTCGGTGGCTCACACCCGTGATCCGAGGACTTTGGGAGGCCGAGGCGGGGGGATCACTTGAGGTCAGGAGTTGCAGACCAGTCTGGCCAACATGGTCAAACCCTGTCTCTACTAAAAACACAAAAGTTAGCTGGGCGTGATGGTGGGTGCTACTCAGGAGGCCAAGGCCTGAGAATCGCTTGAACTCGAGAGGCGGAGGCTGCAGTAAGCCAAGATCGTGAGCGAGAGACCCCCGTCTTAAAAAAAAAAAAAACAAAAATTGGCTTTCTCGGGGATCTCTTAGAGTGAAGAATGAAGAAGAGACAGTGTGTCACAGTGACATGGGCGAAACTGGAGTACCTGTTAGGGAGCTATTAACAATGAAGAATGTGAAAAGCAGTTGCAATGCAGAGAAATGAAGCTGATTAAACAAAGGGAGACAGGGAGGGCATCTAAGAGGACCTCGCCACCCCACGTCAGAGGTTGGGCAGACAGGGGGTGCAGGGCAGCGTCTGGAGGAGTGGAGGAGTGGCTGCAGGGATGATGGCAGCTGCTGTCCTGGCCCTTCTCCCCAGGGCGGGGGCAGGAGCTGGGGCCCTGGGGGAACCGGCCCGGCAGGGCCACCCACCTGACTCACAGTAGAAACTGGGACAGCGGCTGTAATCCCAGCTACTTGGGAGGGTGAGTCAGGAGAATCACTTGAACCCAGGAGGCAGAGGATGCAGCAAGCCGAGATCACGCCACTGCACTCCAGCCTGGGCATTAAGAGCAAAAGTCCATCTCAAAAACAAAACAAAACAAAACAAAACAAACAAAAAAACGAATCACAGCAGACTCCTGAAGTGGATTTTGATGTATAAGAAGGAGTTTACCAAGCAGTAAGTGGTAGACTCTTTTTTTTTTTTTGGTGACAGAGCGAGACCCTGACTCAAAACAGAAAAAGAGTCTACCGGCCGGGTGCAGTGGCTCACGCCTGTAATCCCAGCACTTTGGGAGGCAGAGGCAGGTAGATCCTGAGGTCAAGAGATCGAGATCATCCTGGCCAACATGGTGAAATCCCATCTCCACTAAAAATACAAATATGAGCTGGGCAGGCCGGGTGCGGTGGCTCACGCCTGTAATCCCAGCACTTTGGGAGGCCGAGGCGGGTGGATCACGAGGTCAGGAGATTGAGACCATCCTGGCTAACACAGTGAAACCCTGTCTCTACTAAAAATACAAAAAATTAGCCGGGCGTGGTGGCGGGCGCCTGTAGTCCCAGTTACTTGGGAGGGCTGAGGCAGGAGAATGGTGTGAACCCGGGAGTCGGAGCTAGGAATGAGCCGAGATTGTACCATTGCACTCCAGCCTGGACAAGACTCCGTCTCAAAAAAAAAAAAAGAGTCTACCACTTACTGCTTGGTAAACTCCTTCTTATACATCAAAATCCACTTCAGGAGTCTGCTGTGATTCTTTTTTGTTTGTTTGTTTGTTTGTTTTGTTTTGTTTTTGAGACGGAGTTTTGCTCTTATTCCCCAGGCTGGAGTGCAGTGGCGCGATCTCGGCTCGCTGCATCCTCTGCCCCCTGGGTTCAAGTGATTCTCCTGACTCACCCTCCCAAGTAGCTGGGATTACAGGCATGCGCCACCATGTCCAGATTATTTTGTATTTTTAATAGAGATGGAGTTTCACTGTGTTGGTCAGGCTGGTCTCGAACTCCTGTCCTTAGGTGATCCACCCGCCTTGGGACCCCAAAGTGCTGGGATTACAGGCGTGAGCCATTACAACATCTTGCCTGAACCTGCTGTGATTGGAAGGACTGCCCGGGGAAAAAAACAAAACAAAACAAAACAAAAAAAAAAAACCCACTTCAAATAGACCCCCATGTGGGAGGACTTGAGACTTCCATGGTCCCTGATCTAAGACATCAATAAATAATTCAGACTGGGTACTTTTTACACATTTTTGGACCCTTTCTGAGGACCTTCTGCACAAACCTAGGAGGTAGGTTATCATTATCCCCACTCTGCAGATGCCTCCAAAGCCCTCTGCCTTTTACCTATCTCCTTTATCACCTCTTCATCTCTTGGTTCAATGTGTATTTAATGAGCACCTACTGTGTGTCAGGCACCATTTTAGACTTTGGGGATGAAGTAGTGACACTGGCTTTCTCGGGGATCTCTTAGAGTGAAGAGTGAAGAAGAGACAGTGTGTCACAGTGACATGGGCGAAACTGGAGTACCCGTTAGGGAGCTGTTAACAATGAAGAACGTGAAAAGCAGTTGCCATGTGGAGAAATGAAGCTGATTAAACAAAGGGAGACAGGGAGGGCATCTAAGAGGACCCCGCCACCCCACATCAGAGGCTGGGCAGGCAGGAGGTGCAGGGCAGCGTCCGGAGGAGTGGAGGAGTGAAGTCGTGACACTATCTTAGATAGTGACATTGAACTGAATGATGCAAAAAAATCTGCCTTGAGAAGGTGTGGCAAAAAACCAGAAGTCCCAACATTACCAGGAATCTTCCTACTTCCACCCTTTTGCCCATTCTTTTTCCTCTGCTGGAAATGCCTTTCCCCAGCTAACAAACTCCTACTTATCCTTCAAAGCCCAATTCCAATACCCGCTTCTCCTAGGAAAGCTTTCCAGTCTGATCTCCAGGCAGAATCCGCAACACCCTTCTCTGGGCTCCCACAGACTGGGGTCCCTCGCTCTACTCCACAGGTGGCCAAAAAATGAATGAGGAGGTCGGCCACAGCAGGCTGGAAGCTCTTCAAGGCCAAGATCCAGGCTAAGTCCTCTCTGGGACCCCTCTTCCAAGATGAGCTGTGGGAACACTGCAGCTTTTTTTTTTTTTCTTTTTTTTTGAGACAGAGTCTCGCTCTGCCGCCCAGGCTGGAGTGCAGGGGCACGATCTCGGCTCACTGCAAGCTCCACCTCCGGGGTTTACACCATTCTCCTGCCTCCGCCTCCTGAGTAGCTGGGACTACAGGTGCCCATCACCTTGCCTGGATAATTTTTTGTATTTTTAGTAGAGACGGGGTTTCACCGGGTTAGCCAGGATGGTTTTGATCTCATGACCTCGTGATCCTCCCGCCTCGGCCTCCCCAAGTGCTAGGATTACAGGCGTGAGCCACCGTGCCCAACCCTGCAGCTATTTTTAAAATAAGGAATAAGTGGGGTGTGGTGGCTTACGCCTGTAGTCCCAGCACTTTGGGAGGCCAAGGTGGGAGGATCACTTGAGGCCAGGAGTTTGAGACCAGCCTGGGTGACATAGTAACACTCTATCTCTAATATATATATATTTGCCAGATGTGGTAGTGCACAGCTGTAGTCCCAGCTACTCTGGAGAGCAAGGTGGGAGGGAGGGTCACTTGGGCCCAGAAATTTGAGGCTGCATTGAGCTAGGATGGCGCCACTGCACTCCAGCCTGGGCCACAGAGTGAGACTCTCTCTCAAAAAAAATAAAAATAAATAAAATAAAGCAGAAACAGTAGAAAACGAGGCCAGGCGCAGTGGCTCATGCCTGTAACCCCAGCACTTTGGGAGGCCAAGGTGGGAGGATCACAAGCTCAGGAGTTCAAGACCAGCCTGGCCAACATGGTGAAACCCCGTCTCTACTAAAAATACAAAAATTAGCCGGGTGTGGTGGTGTGTGCCTATAATCCCAGCTATTGGGGCAGCTGAGCCAGGAGAATGGCTTGAATCCAGCAGGCAGAGGTTGCAGTGAGCCAAGATCGTGCCACCGCACTCCAGCCCGGGTGACAGAGCAAGACTTCGTCTCAAAAAAAGAGAAAAAAGAAAACGAAGACGAATTCGTCGGTAAGGGGACTCGAACTGTAGACTCTAAAGCTTCTCCAGCCCCGCCCACTCTATTTACTTCACTGGCTCCTCCCTTTCAGGTTCCGATCCTAGCCCCGCCCCATCCTTAACGGCGCCCGCCCACACTCCCGGAAGTGGGCGGCCTAGCGAGCGCGCTCCTAGACGCAAAGCACGCCGGAAGTTGTAGTTCCGCCATCGGACGGAAGCCGACCGGGACGTGTGGAGGGATGTGGCCCGCAATATTAGTGGGGGGGGCCCGGGTGGCGGCATGCAGGTACCCCGCGCTGGGGCCTCGCCTCGCCGCTCACTTTCCAGCGCAGCGACCGCCGCAGCGGACACCCCAAAACGGCCTGGCCCTGCAGCGGAGCCTGCACGCGACGGCGGCCCGGGCTCTCCCGCTCATTCCCATCGTGGTGGAGCAGACGGTACGGCGGCCGGGCGGGGACACGGCCCGGGGGCTCCGGGCTGGGTGAGGATCGGGGGGCTGCCCGCGACCCCTCACCTACATCTTTCTACCCTCAGGGTCGCGGCGAGCGCGCCTATGACATCTACTCGCGGCTGCTGCGGGAGCGCATCGTGTGCGTCATGGGCCCGGTGAGCGCGCCGGGACCCTCCCCAGGACTCTCCCAAGCGCCTGCCCAGACCCCCTGCGCCCCTCCTTCCCTGGCCCCAGACTTTCTTTCCCCAGGCTCCGCTCCCCTTCCAACCCCCTTCCCTCTCCTTCTGACTCCCCTCTTGGCTCCCGGTCTCCCCACCCGCTCCTCACCTCTTCCCCTCTGCTCCTCGCCTCTTGAGCTCCCACTGCCTTCCTGACACCTGGCACCGCTCTCCTCAATCCTAGGCGCAAGACTCTTCGCAGGTGTTCTGACCCTTTCCTTTCCTGTGTCCTGAGCCCCGCCTGGGTCCTAGCCACTACTCTCTCCCCATCCGCTTCTGGGTCCTAAATTCTTCCCCACCCCTTTTATTTGGGCCCTGGTCCCCCTTCCTGGTTCTCTGACCCATCCCCCGCAGCCTTAAAACTCTCTCCCCACCCCGAATCTGGGAACACCCCTGCCCTCTCCACCTGCAGATCGATGACAGCGTTGCCAGCCTTGTTATCGCACAGCTCCTCTTCCTGCAGTCCGAGAGCAACAAGAAGCCCATCCACATGTACATCAACAGCCCTGGTGAGCAAGCAGGGGCTTTCCTAGGTGCCAGGGGCGCTCGTCAGGGCGCACGGGTGACTCAGGGGACCAGAATCCCGGGTCAGGGATGTTCTCTCTCTGGGAAAGGGTGCAGAGCGTCAGAGTTCCAGAAGTGGCTTGAAACCGCCAAAAGGTGCCTGTTGCTGGCTTTTGAGCCTCGGTTCACAAGTCAGGATGTGGCCTCTTTGATCCTGCACATACTGTTCTGCCAACCTGACCCGGCTAACATTTAAAAATTGTAGATTTAAAAAAAAAAAGGCCGGGCGCGGTGGCTCAAGCCTGTAATCCCAGCACTTTGGGAGGCCGAGACCGGCGGATCACGAGGTCAGGAGATCGAGACCATCCTGGCTAACACGGTGAAACCCCGTCTCTACTAAAAAATACAAAAAACTAGCCGGGTATGGTGGCGGGTGCCTGTAGTCCCAGCTACTTGGGAGGCTGAGGCAGGAGAATGGCGTGAACCCGGGAGGCGGAGCTTGCAGTGAGCTGAGATCCGGCCACTGCACTCCAGCCCGGGCGGCAGAGCGAGACTCCGTCTCAAAAAAAAAAAAAAGGCCGGGCGCGGTGGCTCAAGCCTGTAATCCCAGCACTTTGGGAGGCCGAGACGGGCGGATCACGAGGTCAGGAGATCAAGATCATCTTGGCTAACACGGTGAAACCCCGTCTCTACTAAAAAATACAAAAAACTAGCCGGGCGAGGTGGCTGGCGCCTGTAGTCCCAGCTACTCGGGAGGCTGAGGCAGGAGAATGGCGGGAACCCGGGAGGCAGAGCTTGCAGTGAGCCGAGATCCGGCCACTGCACTCCAACCTTGGCGACATAGCGAGACTCTGTCTCAAAAAAAAAAAAAAAAAAAAAAATGTAGATTTTAGCCCGGGCACGATAGCTCTCACCCGTAATCCCAACACTTTGGGAGGCTGAGGTGGGCGAATTGCTTGAGCTCAGGAGTTCAAGACCAGCCTGAGTAACATAGTGAGACCCCATCTCTACAAAAAAAGTACAAAGATGTGGCGCATGCCTGTAGTCCCAGCAGCTCGGGAGGCTGAGTGAGAAGGATCACTTGAGCCCAGGAGGTCGGGGGCTGTAGTGAGCCCGTCTCAAATATAATAATAATAATTGGTAGATTTTTCCCCTCCCCCAAAAAAGTGGTCAGTTTGGATTGACCACTTACAATTGAGGCTTTTTTTTTTTTTTTTTTTTTTTGAGATGGAGTCTCGCTCTGTCACCGAGGCTGGAGTGCAGTGTCGCAGTCTCAGCTCACTGCAACCTCTGCCTCCTGGGTTCAAGCGATTCTCCAGCTTCAGCCTCCCAAGTAGCTGGGAATTACAGGCATGTGTCACCATGCCCATCAAATTTTTTGTATTTAGTAGAGATGAGGTTTCACCATGTTGGTCAGGCTGGTCTCGAACTCCTGAGCTCAAGTGATCCACCCACCTCAGCCTCCCAAAGTGCTGGGATTACAGGCATGAGCCACTACGCCTGGCCTGATTTCTAGTTTCTCTTGGAAATTTAGTAGATCTGGTCCCGTGGGTCCACTGGCACATGTGGCAAGAGTCAGTACACTGTAAAGCAAGCACTCTCCCTTTTGCCTGCACCTGGCCTGTGTCACCTGTTTTTGTCACCTGCCAACCCCTGGAAGCATTTGTGTTGGTGAACCCTGCTTTAAAGAGCTGCTTCTAGGCCGGGTGCGGTGGCTCACGCTTGTAATTCCAGCACTTTGGGAGGCCAAAGAGGGCTGATCACTTGAGGTTAGGAGTTTGAGAGCAGCCTGGCCAACATGGTGAAATCCCATCTCTACTAAAAATACAAAAATTGGCCGGGCACAGTGGCTCACGCCTGTAATCCCAGCACTTTGGGAGGCCGAGGCAGGCAGATCACGAGGTCAGGAGATCAAGACCATCCTGGTTGACATGGTGAAACCCCGTCTCTACTAAAAATACAAAAAAATTAGCCGGGCATGGTGGTGGGTACCTGTAGTCCCGGCTACTTGGGAGGCTGAGGCAGGAGAATGGAATGAATCCGGGAGGCAGAGCTTGCAGTGAGCCGAGATCGCGCCACTGCACTCCAGCCTGGGCAACACAGCCAGACTCCGTCTCAAAAAGAAAAAAAAATTAGCCGAGCGTGGTGGCGTACTTGTAATCCAGCTACTCGGGAGGCTAAGGCGGGAGAATTGCATGAACCCGGGAGGCGGAGATTGCAGTGAGCCGAGATTGCACCACTGCACTCCAGCCTGGGTGACAGAGTGAGACCCTGTCTCGAAATATATATATATATAGCTGCTTCTGGCTAGGCGTGGTGGCTCACATCTGTAATCCCAACACTTTGGGAGGATCGCTTGAGCCCAGGAGTTCGAGACCAGCCTAGGCAACATAGTGAAACCCAGTCTTAATTTTATTTTATTTTTTTTGAGACAAGAGTCTCACTCTGTCGCCCAGGCTGGAGTGCAGTGGCGCGATCTGGGCTCACTGCAAGCTCCGCCTCCCGGGTTCACGCCATTTTCCTGCCTCAGCCTCCCGAGTAGCTGGGACTACAGGCACCCGCAACCACGCCCGGCTAATTTTTTGTATTTTTAGTAGAGACGGGGTTTCACCGTGTTAGCCCGGATGGTCTGGATCTCCCGACCTCGTGATCCACCTGCCTCAGCCTCCCAAAGTGCTGGGATTATAGGCAGGAGCCACCGTGCCCGGCGGTCTTAATTTTTAAAAAAGGAAGGGGGCTGCATCTGTTCCACTCTCCCCAGGGTTAGGAGATGAAATAGGAAAAGGGTTGGGGGAGCTGGTCCAGCCCCTCACTTGCTCCCCCACTCACAGGTGGTGTGGTGACTGCGGGCTTGGCCATCTACGACACGATGCAGTACATCCTCAACCCTATTTGCACCTGGTGCGTGGGCCAGGCCGCCAGCATGGGCTCCCTGCTTCTCGCCGCCGGCAGCCCGGGCATGCGCCACTCGCTCCCCAACTCCCGTATCATGATCCACCAGCCCTCAGGAGGCGCCCGGGTGAGTGCCAGACACACAAGCTGCTGTCAGGATTCAGGACAAGGTCTAGACAGAAGGACTGACTGGGCGGAAGTCAGGTGTGGGAGTGGATGTCTTAAAATGTGCAGGCTGGGCTGGGTGTGGTGGCTTAGGCCTGTAATCCTAGCACTTTGGGAGACAGAAGTGGGAGGATCATGTGAGCTCAGGAGTTCGAGGCCAGCCAGGGGAACATAATGAGACCTCGTCTCTATTTAAAAAAAAAAAAAAGAAGGCCCAGCATGGTGGCTCACGCCTGTAAATCTCAGCGTGATTTGGGAATCCAAAGCAGAAGCCAGAGCAGGTGGATCATTTGAGGTCAGGAGATTGAGACCAGCCTGGCCAACATGGTGAAATCCCGTCTCTACTAAAAATACAAAAATTAGCTGGGCGTGGTGGTGCGCACCTGTAATCCCAGCTAATTCGGGAGGCTGAGGCGGGAGAATCGCTTGAACCCAGGAGGTGGAAGTTGCAGTGAACGGAGATGGCACCACTGCACTCCAGCCTGGATGGCAGAGCAAGACTCTGTCTCAAAACAATAAAGAAAAGAAAAGAAAAGAAAGTACACTCGGGAGTTGTTTGCTATCTGTTAAGAATTAGCTTCCGCCGGGTGCAGTGGCTCACATCTGTAATCCCAGCACTTTGGGAGGCCAAGGCAGGAGGATCACTTGAGGCCAAGAATTTAAGACCAGCCTGGGCAGTGGTGAGACCCCATCTCTACCAAAAATTTTCACATGACTCAGGCGTGGTTATGCTTGCCTCTGGTCCCAGCTACTCAGGAGGCTGAGGTGGGAGGATTGAGCCTGAGAGGTCAGGGCTACGATGAGCTATCTTGCACCGCTGCAGTCCAGCCCTAGGAACAGAGCAAGACCCTGTCTCAAAAAAAAAAAAAAAGCAGGATTACAATTGGGCATGACGGCTCATGTCTTTAATCGCAGCACTTTGGGAGGCCGAGATGGGAGGATCACTTGAGGCCAGGAGTTTGAGACCAGTCTGGGCAACCTAGCAAGACCTCATCTCTTAAAAAAAAAAAAAAAGGTTTAGCTAATGCAAGACAGAGAGACACTGTTCCTCCCAGTCTGCAAGGCTTCAGATGCAGAAAATAAGAAAACATACTTAATCCAGTCAGAAAGCTTTCCTGGTGGTGGGTGGCAAGATTGAAGCAGGATATCAGGGGATTTACACAACCCCAACCCACCAACCTCAAACCAAAAGCCCAAAGCCCAGGGAGGGCTCCTGAGTACCACCTCCGACCTCCCTGTGAGGGGCTGACACTGATGCCAACCTTTACCCCCTCGCTCCCCTTGGACGTCCCTCAGGGCCAAGCCACAGACATTGCCATCCAGGCAGAGGAGATCATGAAGCTGAAGAAGCAGCTCTATAACATCTATGCCAAGCACACCAAACAGAGCCTGCAGGTGATCGGTGAGCACCCTCCTTTATTTCATCCTGGTCCGTGCACAGGCGGACTAGGTGTTATTCTAAGCCAGGGCTTCTCCACCTGGGCCCTGTGGACTTTCAGGGCTGGATCATTCTCTGGGATGGGACCATCCCAGGCACTGCAGGATGTGTGGCAGCGTCCCTGGCCTCCAGCCACTCCACGCCAGTACCCTCCTCCAACTGTGACAACCAGAAATGTCTCCAGACATCACCAAGTGTTCCCTGGTGGGCAGAATTGCCTGCAGCCAAGAGACACTGTTCTAAGCCCTTTAAAAATATCCTTGGGCGTGGTGGCTCACGCCTGTAATCCCAGAACTTTAGGATGCCAAGGCAGGTGGATCACTTGAGGCCAAGAGTTCAACACCAGCCTGGGCAACATAGCGAAACCCCATCTGTACTACAAATATAAAAATTAGCTGACCATGGTGGTGGGGACCTGTAATCCCCACTGCTCTGGAGGCTGAGGCACGAGAATCACTCGAACCCGGGAGGTGGAGGTTTCAGTGAGCTGAGTTCGCACCACTGCATTCCAGCCTGGGTGACGGAGCAAGACTGTCTCAAAAAATAAAAGAAAAAAATCAGCTTAGCCAGGTACGGTGGTACACATTTGTAATCCTAGCACTTTGGGAAGCCAAGGTAGGAGGATCACTTGAGCCCAGGAGTTCAAGTCCAGCCTGGGCAACATAGGGAGACCCCATTTCCGTAGAAAATTTAAAAATTGGGCACAGTGGCTCACGCCTGTAATCCCAGCACTTTGGGAGGCCGAGGCGGGTTGGATCACCTGAGATCAGGAGTTCTAGACCAGCCTGGCCAACATGGTGAAACCCCATCTCAACTAAAAGTATAAAAATTAGCCTGGTCTGGTGGCAGGCGCCTGTAATCCCAGCTACTCGGGGGGGCTGAGGTAGGAAAATTGCTTGAGCTCGGGAGGCGGAGGTTGCAGCGAGTCAAGATTGCCCCATCGCACCCCAGCCTGGGGGACAAGAGCGAGACTTCGTCTCAAAAAAAAAAAAAAAAATTTTTTTTTAAATTAGCCAGGCATAGTGGCTCATGCCTTTAGTCCCCAGCTACTCAGGAGGCTGAGGCAGGAGGATCTGTGGAATATGAGAGTTTGAGGTTACAGTGAGCTAATTATTATTATTATTATTATTTTTTGAGACAAGGTGTGGCTCTGTTGCTCAGGCTGGAATGCAGTGGCATGATCTCGGCTCATTGCAACCTCTGCCACCTGGGCTCAAGCAATTCTCCTGACTCAGCCTCCTCAGTAACTGAGACTACAGGTATGCACCACCATGCCTGGCTAATTTTTTGTATTTTTTGTAAAGACGGGGTTTCACCATGTTGCCCAGGCTGGTCTCAAACTCGTGAGCTCAAGTGATCCAACTGCCTCAGCCTCCCAAAGTTCTGGGATTACAAGTGTGAGTCACCACGCCCAGCCATAATTTTATGAAAATCAAAAAATGAAGCCAGGTGCGGTGGCTCACACCTGCAATCCCAGCACTTTGGGAGGCTGAAGTGGGAGGATCACTTCAGTTCAGGAGTTCAAGACCAGCCTGGGCAATATAGTGAAACCCCCATCTCATTAAAAAAATAGGCCGGGCACAGTGCCTCACGCCTGTAATCCCAGCACTTTGGGAGGCTGAGGCAGGCGGATCACCAGGTCAGGAGATTGAGACCATCCTGGCTAACATGGTGAAACCCCTTCTCTACTGAAAATACAAAAAATTAGCCGGGCATGGTGGTGGGCACCTGTAGTCCGAGCTACTCGGGAGGCTGAGGCAGGAGAATGGTGTGAACCCGGGAGGCGGAGCTTGCAGTGAGCAGAGATCATGCCACTGCACTCCAACCTCGGCGAGAGAGCGAGACTCCGGAGTGTCTCAAAAAAAAAAAAGAAAAAAAAAATTTTGCGGGGCGCCATGGCTCATGCCTGTAATATCAGCACTTTCGGAGGCCGAGGCGGGTGGATCATGAGGTCAGGAGTTCGAGACCAGCCTGACCAACATGGTGAAACCGTGTCTCTACTAAAAATACAAAAATTAGACGGGCATGGTGGCGCGCACCTGTAATCCCAACTACTCAGGAGGCTGAGGCATGAGAATCGCCTGAACCTGAGAGGCGGAGGTTGCAGTGAGCCGAGATCACACCACTGCACTGCAGCCTGGGCAACAGAGTAAGACCCTATCTCAAAAAAAAAAAACAAAAAATGTGAATGTACCACAGCATCACGTATGAATCTTGCAAATATAATGTTGCATGAAAGAAGAATAAACACTCTGTGATTCCATTTATTTAAACCATAAAAACAAGCAGAGCTAATTTATGCTGTTAGAGGAGTGGTTGCTTTGGGGCATGGGGAGGGAGTGGCAAGGATTTGTGACCGTTGTGGGCCCAAGTAGGGTTTCAGGGGTGCTGGCAATGTTCCATCTCTTGGTCTGGGTGCTGGTCCTGTAGGGTATGTTCAGTCCAAAACTCCATCCCACCAGACATTTACGAATCATGTCCTTTCCTGGGTGTATATAATACATCAATAACAATTTTTTTTTTTTTTTTTTTTTGAGATGGAGTCTCACTTTGTTACCCAGGCTGGAGGGTAGTGGTGCAGTCTCAGCACACTGCAACCTCCACCTCCCAGGTTGAAGTGATTCTCGTACCTCAGCCTCCCTAGTAGCTGGGATTACAGGTGTTTGCCACCACACCTGGCTCATTTTTGTATTTTAAGTAGAGACAGAGTTTCACCATGTTGGCCATGCCTCCCAAAGTGCTGGGATTACAAGTGTGAGCTGCCGTGCCTGGCCCAGAAACAATTTTTTAAAAAACAAAATTGAAATTGGTATTTTACTGCTACCTAGGGGAAACAGAGGCACTGCAGAATGAGGACATATCTCAGTCAGCTTGAGCTGCTTAACACAACACCACAGACCTCCACAGAGATTTATTTCTTACAGTTCTGGGGGCTGAGAAGTCCAAGGTCAGGGTGCTGGCTGATGTGGTTCTCGGTGAGGGCTCTCTTCCTGGCTTGCAGACAGCCGCCTTCTCCCTGTGTCTTCACATGGTGGAGAGAGAGCAAGTGCACTCGTGTCTCCTCTTACAAGGCCACTAATCCCATCAGGGGGCCCTGACCCCATCTCTCCCTAAAGACCTCCCAAGGACCCCGTCTCCAAATCCCATCCCACTGGGGGTTGGAGCTTCAACATACGAACTTGGGGTGATGGGCACAAACATTCAGGCCAAAACACGAACCAGACCTGGCCCCGGGTCTCTGCTATTACCCTAATGTGTATCACCTCCTGCTTCCCCACCAGAGTCTGCCATGGAGAGGGACCGCTACATGAGCCCCATGGAGGCCCAGGAGTTCGGCATCTTAGACAAGGTTCTGGTCCACCCTCCCCAGGATGGTGAGGATGAGCCCACACTGGTGCAGAAGGAGCCTGTAGAAGCAACGCCAGCAGCAGAACCTGTCCCAGCTAGCACCTGAGAGCTGGTCCTCCTCTCCAGAATCACATGAAGGGGCCAGAGGCCAGCCAGACCCCCAGCTGGGCCCTGTTCACCCCTTGCTGCTGGGCCCGGAGGGGCCCCTTGAGGAACTTTTAATTTGCAAGGGTGCCCCCTATGGATGGGGCATTCCAGCTGAGACACTGTGATTTTAAATTAAATCTTTGTGGTCTTTGCTCTGCGTCTGGGACACCCTCCCTCTCTGCACGACGACAGCGTGTACACATCTGTATTTCACAGGCCCCTTGTGTTTTTGTCCTGACCCCAAGAGGTAAGCCATGTTTCCCTTCAGCAGATTCTCCTGATCATATCCTATATTCTAGGCAGTGTTCTTTTGTGAAGAAGACACAAGCAACCATCCTCAAAAGAGCTCCATTCTTGTGGCAGTAGACAGTTATTTAAAAAAAAAAAAACAAAAAAGGCCTGGCGGCTCATGCCTGTAATCCCAGCACTTTGGGAGGCCGAGGCGGGTGAATCACAAGGTCAGGAGATCAAGACCATCCTGGCTAACATGGTGAAACCCCGTCTCTACTAAAAATACAGAAATTAGCCAGGCATGGTGCACCTGTAATACCAGCTACTCCAGAGGCTGAGGCAGGAGAATTACTTGAACTTAGGAGGCGGAGGTTGCAGTGAGCAGGATCACGCCACTGCACTCCAGCCTGGGCAACAAAGCAAGACTCTGTCTCAAAAAAAACAAAAAACACAGGAAAGGTGGCATGCAAGTGTGAGGGTGAGTGTGTTACAGTTTTCTATGGGGTAATCAGGGAAGCCCTCACTGAGAAGGTGGTGTTTGAGCAAAGCCTCAAAGGAGGGGAGGGATGGAGCCTGTGTCCAGGCAGAGGACACAGCCAGTGCAAAGGCCCTGTGGCAGGACGGTACCTGGCATGTGAGAGGACCTACGAGGAGGCCCGTGGTTGAGGGAAGGTGGAAGAGATGAGATCAGAAAGTAGAGGTGAAAATTAGCCAGGCATGGTGGTGTGCTTGAACCCAGGAGGCAGAGGTTGCAGTGAGCCAAGATCACACCACTACACTCCAGCCTGGGCAACAGAGTGAGATTCTGTCCAAAAAAAAAAAAAAAGTGGAGGTGATTGAGGAGACTAGATCATAAAAGGCCTGACATCTAAAAGGAGGGAGGTGAACCATGGCGAGTTTTTAGAAGAGGAAGGAAAATAAGGATGACTGTGACTCCTGAGGAGTGCACCCTGGACGGAAACTGGAGAGCAGTTAGGAGAGCTGGAGTAATCCAGATGAAAGCTGATGGCAGGCCTGGCCGAGGGGTGAGACAAAGTCAGATTCTAGCTAGGTGGGATGTGACAGAGAGCAGTTTCCAGAAACTCCGAGCTGATGGCCCAAAGCAGGAAGATGGAGACCTGTCACCTGAGATGGGAAGTGTAGGGAAAGGAACAGGCTTGGGGAGGGATCGGGACTTGATTTTGGATATATTATACCTGGTGTTTGTTATGTCCCTCGACATCAGGGTCAAGAGGTTGAAATAAAAATGTAGGCAGCATTAGCATGTAGGTTAATTACCAGTCAGACTGAGAGATGGCTATTGGATTCGGTGCTGTGGATGTCACTGGTGGCCTTAAATCAGGGCATTTCTGGTACTGTGGGAGCCAAAAGCCAGGCTGGAGTGGATCCAGAAAGAATAGGAGGAAATATCAGACATAGACAAGTCTTTCGAGGAATTACACTATCTCCTCGATAGTGTAATGATTACTACACTAAGCGGAGCAGGGAGTTGGGGGACGGATGTAGCCGGAGGGAGAAATGGGGTCAATAGTTTTCAAAATTCAAGCATTCAGGCCGGGCGCGGTGGCTCACGCCTGTAATCCCAGCACTTTGGGAGGCCGAGGCGGGCGGATCACAAGGTCAGGAGATCGAGACCACGGTGAAACCCCGTCTCTACTAAAAATACAAAAAATTAGCCGGGCGCGGTGGCAGGCGCCTGTAGTCCCAGCTACTCAGGAGGCTGAGGCAGGAGAATGGCGTAAGCCCAGGAGGCGGAGCTTGCAGTGAGCCGAGATCGCGCCACTGCACTCCAGCCTGGGCGACAGAGCGAGACTCCGTCTCAAAAAAACAAAACAAAACAAAACAAAACAAAAACAAAAAACAAAATTCAAGCATTCGGGAGGGGGGCGGGCTATGCTTAGCAGTTACAGTGTTGCACTTTGCATTATGGACATTAAAAATATGTAGAAAAGTACCCTGAGCTTTGAGAGGCTGAGGGAAGAGGATCTACCTGAACCCAAGTGTTCGAGGCTGCAGTGAGCTACGATCCTGCCCTTGCACTCCAGCCTGGGCAATAGAGGGAGAAAATAATAAAACATTTTATTATTATTCTGTAAAAAAATAATAAAAAAATATAGGCCGGGCATGGTGGCTCACTCCTGTAATCCCAGCACTTTGGGAGGCCAAGGCAGGCGGATCACCTGAGGTCAGGAGTTTGAGGCCAGCCTGGCCAATGTGGTGAAACCCCATCTCTACTAAAAATACAAAAATTAGCCAGGCGTGGTGGCAGCTGCCCATAATCTCAGCTACATGGGACGCTAAGGCAGGGGAATAGCTTGAACCTGGAAGGCTGAGGTTGCAGTGAGCCAAGACCGCACCACTGCACTCCAGCCTGGGTGGCAAGAGGGAAATTTGGTCTGAAAAACAAAACAAAAAAAGCTGGGCATGGTGGTTTGGTGCCTGTAATCCCAGCTATTTGGGAGGCTGAGGCATGAGAATCACTTAAACCCAGGAGGCAGAGGTTGCAAATCTCCAGGGCCCAAGATCGTGCCACTGTGCTCCAGCCTGGGCAACAGAGTGAGACTGTCTCAAAAATAAATAAAAATAAATATAAACAAAAGTAGAGAAAACAGGGTAATGAGACGCCACGTACTTATCACACCAGTTCCACAATTAATTCACGGTCAAATGTGATTCTTCCCTACCCGACCCCATCCCTGCCTCCATAGCCTGGATTTATGTGGAAGCAAATCCCAGAGATCTTTTCATCTGTAAATTTTTTTTTTCAGTTTGCATTTGTAAAATACGAGGACTTTTTTTTCCTTTTTTTTTGATACAGAGTTTTGCTGTGTCACCCAGGCTGGAGTGCAGTGGTTGGATCTTGGTTCACTGCAACCTCCGCCTCCTGGGTTCAAGCAATTCTCCTGCCTCAGCCTCCTGAGTAGTTGGGATTACAGGCGCGCGCGCCACCACGCTCGGCTCATTTTTTGTATTTTTAATAGAGACGGGTTTTCACCATGTTGGCCAGGCTGGTCTCGAACTCCTGACCTCAGGTGATCCACCCACCTCGGCCTCCCAAAGTGCTGGGATTACAGGCATGAGCCACCACGCCCGGCCAAGGAATAAAAAAGACAACCATAATGCCATTTTCAAACCTAAAGCAAAGTAATACGGAGACAGGGAAATGAATGAAGAAGCCTTGCTTTGACCTTTGACCATAAGCCCTAACTCTGAATAGCTGGCCCCACCACACACCTAATCGTGGCCTTGACGTCAGTCCCCTAACCCCGGACCCTTATCTCGGCCTCACTGTACTCTGCCCTTAACCTCTAGCCCTAGTCGACTCTATAACTGTGGCCTTAGCCCCAGTCCCCGTGACCTCCGGACTTCAGACCAGATACTGCCCATATCCGCTTGTGAGGTCTTGGTCAAGCAACACCTGGGTTGTACGTTTTCTCTTTCATCATTAAAAAGGCGGTGCTAAGCTGCAGACGGACTTCTGACTCAGCCAATGGTGTAAGCCAGTCCGGAGGTGGCGTCCAATAAGCTCAAGAGAGGAGGCGGGTTCTGGAAGGAAGCCAATAGCTTGTGAAGGCGAGTCTAGCAGCAACCAATAGACATGAGGGAGAGGCAGGACTCCGAGGGAGGTCAATCGCTGGAGGCGTCTGGCGCAGCTACAGCCAATGATTTTTGGCGGAGGCGTTCCCCAACCCTGGCCTCTCCCATGACCCCGCTCCGGGGCTATGGCCGCGACTGGGCTGCTGGCGCTGCGGACGCTGCCAGGGCCCAGCTGGGTGCGAGGCTCGGGCCCTTCCGTGCTGAGCCGCCTGCGGGACGCGGCCGTGGTGCGGCCTGGCTTCCTGAGCACGGCCGAGGAGGAGACGCTGAACCAAGAACTGGAGCCCGAGCTGCGCCGCCGCCGCTACGAATACGATCACTGGGACGCGGTGAGACTGGCAGCGCGGGGGGCGAGGGGCGGGGACTCGTCGTGGGCGCGGCCTGGGGACGTGGAGCACCGGATGGGGCGAGAACACGCTGGGGGCGGTACCTAGAGCGGGGATTTGGAGCGGGGACAGAGGATACGAGCGCCGGGATGGGCCAGGGTTACACTGGGGGCGGTTACAGTGCAGTCTAGCGTTGGGGCGGGGCTACAGTGCTGGGTGGGGCGGGGCAGGGAGTCGGGCGCAGGGATGGGGCGGGGCCACTCTGGGGGCGGGGACAGGAGTCTAGCGTACGGACGGGGCGTGGCCACGCTGGGGGCGAGGACAGTGGGGACCTGTGCTGGGATGGGGCGTGGTCACGCTGGGGGGCGGTTACAGCTCAGTCGAGCGTGGGGGCGTGGCTAGGTGGGGGTGGGGCCAGGGAGTCGGGAGTGGGATTGGGGTGCGATTATACGCTGGCAGCAGTTACAGGGCGGTAGAGCGTGGCAGTTGGGATTGGGGCGTGGTCAGGTCGTCGTGCGCATGGATGGGGCGGGACCAAGCTTGGGGCGGGGTCCGAGGAGTCAAGAGCATAGATGGGTTGGGGCCGTGCTGGGGCTGGGGGCCGGGAAAGTCGTTTAGAGACGGCAGAACCAGGCTGTGAGCGGAGATAGTGGAGACACACATGCTGGGATGGGGCAGGGCCTTGTTGGGGTCGGTAGCTAGAGCAGGGATTTGGGAGCCGGGCTATGGTGGGAGCTGGGCTGAAACTCAGGCTGTAGGAGGGGTGGGACCTGGGGGATGAGGACATTGGGGTCAGGGAGAGCACTTTTGCGATCTGGGACCAAGGTTAGGATCAGAAACGGATGTGGAACCAGATGATGAGAGACAGAGACACGACACTTGGGTGGGGTCAAGTTGTAGGGAGACTCAGCCAATTGAATATTGCTGCCGGGCCAGCATTGGGGACCTGAAATTGTAGCCTCAGGGTGAGTACTAAGGGCTGAGGTCACACCTAGGTAGGGCCATGGTTGGGGGGCTAGGGGAGTTTGAGTTGAGGGCAGGGTCGAGAGTCACATTAGGGAAACCAGCCCCTTGCCCTGTTTTCTGCCCCTCCATGCCTCCATTTGCTTGTTCCCTCTGGGAGCTCCCAGGCTTGACCAAGCTCTCTGTGCAGGCCATCCACGGCTTCCGAGAGACAGAGAAGTGGCGCTGGTCAGAAGCCAGCCGGGCCATCCTGCAGCGCGTGCAGGCGGCCGCCTTTGGCCCCGGCCAGACCCTGCTCTCCTCCGTGCACGTGCTGGACCTGGAAGCCCGCGGCTACATCAAGCCCCACGTGGACAGCATCAAGGTGGGCAGAGGCCTACGCCTTGGCACTCGCAGCCAGGGGGTAGGCAGGCCAGACCAGAGCCTGACCCATCCCCACGCCCCTTTTGCAGTTCTGCGGGGCCACCATCGCCGGCCTGTCTCTCCTATCCCCCAGCGTTATGCGGCTGGTGCACACCCAGGACCCGGGGGAGTGGCTGGAACTCTTGCTGGAGCCGGGCTCCCTCTACATCCTTAGGTACCTCCAGCCAGGCAGCTGATTGTGCCATCCACCCCCCCAGTGCCCTGGGTACCTTCCCTCACTCCAGCCCTCCCCAAAGAAGCCCTTACCCCAGGGCCTGTGTGGGAGGCAGCAGGGGGCTGGAATCCAGGTCTGCCTGGAGCAGGGGCTGCCCTCCTTGCACCCAGTCACAGCCTGTTTCCTCCTGCAGGGGCTCAGCCCGTTATGACTTCTCCCACGAGATCCTTCGGGACGAAGAGTCCTTCTTTGGGGAGCGCCGGATTCCCCGGGGCCGGCGCATCTCCGTGATCTGCCGCTCCCTCCCTGAGGGCATGGGGCCAGGGGAGTCTGGACAGCCGCCCCCAGCCTGCTGACCGCCAGCTTTCTACAGACACTGGATTTGTGAATAAAGCTGGGGAATGGACAGCCTCACTGGAATATTGCAGTGGCTGCTTGCTGGGGCCGGGATCTGCAGGGGAACCCAGGACTGCACTGGCCCACAGGGAGCTCCAGGTGTGGCTGGCTGGACACACGGTCAAGGTCACAAGGCCGGGAGAGTGGTGTCCTTTATTGCATTCATTGCTGGTCACCCCAGCCCACTCCCCTCCTTGTTGTCTGTGCATCCAGGTCTCCAATAAATAAGTCAGCCGAGCTCCCCCAGCACTGCAGCTCCTGGCTGCCAGGCCGGGCACTCTCAGCCGCCACAGCCGCAGGCAGCCGCCGAGAGCTGGGGCAGCCGCTGCCAGCGGTGGCGGTCGTCAAGAAAGGCCACGTCGGTGTAGCGAGTGGGCCAGCAGCAGGGCCCGCCGTGGGCTCGGCCCTGGCCCTGCAGCCGGGCCAGCGCCAGGCCGTGCTGGGTGCGGGCACCACGGGGGCAGCTGCCGGCGCAGTAGCGGAAGATGACCTTCTCCTCTGAGGCGTAGCCCAGGCCCAGCTCTGCCACCGATAGGGTCAGGCTCCACAGCTGGCATGGACCGGACGGGGCTCGGCGCAGGCGGGCGAGGGGGCGGTGGGTGCCTGTGGGAGAGAAGGGTGCTGACAGTGAGCAGGGTCAGGGCTGGGGGAAGTTGGGAAGTCACAGAGGGTCCCTGGGGCTTCTTACCCAGCCAGGTCCCTCCAGCCTTTGCCACCTGCTCAGACGAGAACTCTCCATCGGCCACCGGAGCCCCACGGGCATCAGGGCCCCAGCCCTGTCCCAGCTGCAGGGACAGAAGCAGCAGAGAGCCCAGCAGGACCTTCCCCACAGCCATTGTGATGGGCAGGTCCTGAGGGTGGGAGCTGTGCCCCGAATTTATGCCCTGCCTGGGCTGGGAGCTAACCTCTTCACTGCCGGCCCCTGCAGCCAGGAGGCCCCACGTCTGCACCAGCCCATCTCCCGCACCCTGGGATCCAGGCATCTCCTACCCCACACCCCACCCTTCTAAGAGTTAAGGGCTCACCCCCAGCCTACCCCACCCCGACATTCCACACACCCATTTCCTACGCCCCAGACACCCCCTGATTTACGAGTGCTGTGCTGGCGGCCAGGGCAGGCAACTGGTGTTCCCCCGACCTGCTGCCTGGAGCAGAAGTCGGGGGGCTTCGTGGGACCCCATTGGGGTCCCTCCCCACTAAGTCAGGGTGCTGGGGCTCAGGAGCCCCCACATGTATCATGTGCCAGGTGGGGCGTATGTGAGTGCTGGGAAAGGTGGGTTGGCAGGGGACCGGGTTGGCAGGGGACCGAGGCCACGGGAACTCTCCATGGTGGCTCCCGCCTGGAGGATTAGGACATCATGCCCCTGTCTCCGGGCCTGGCTGAGCCAGCATCAAAACAGGAAAAGGGAGAGGCCTGGGGACAGCCAAGGGTGGGGACATAAGGGGACAGGGACGCCTGTCTCGGGAAGGCCAACCTAAGACCCCCATAACTGCAGCCCCATCCTGGGATCTGAGCGTGTCAGAGCCCCTGGGGTGATGGAGGCCGTCCAGGTCATGGTAATGTCTAGCATGATGCAGCCAGTGAGGATAAGGGCTCTCCAGGCTTCCATACCCAGCCCTGTGTGAGCCCAGTCCCCTTCCCAGTACAGGGGAGCTCCTCAGGACCCGTCCTACTCAGCTTGGTGAGGAAATAAATGGGTACTTATAGAGTGTAACGCAGTACCCGTAGCTTTGAATGCAAAAACAAGCAAACAGCTTGTGATTGTCCGAAGGGGTACTTGACCCTAATCACCCACAAGATTGGTGAAAATCAGAAAACCCTCACAGCCCGTGTGTGACCCAGGCGCGCCCCCGTGCTGTTGGTGGGGGTGTAAAATGCTAGCAGCTCTTTGGATGAACAGCTGCTACTGGGGAATTGTAAATTACACCCTCTGCCCCAGGAGCCCTGTTTGTGGGGTTCCTCCCACACAGGCCAGTGAAACAGCTGGCACAGGGACGTCTGATGCCTTCTTCATATTAGGAAAGACTGGAAGTGACTGCAACTCCATCCACGGGGGATTGCGTCGATGATGATGATGTGGTTTTTCTTCCTGAAGTGCTTATTGAGATAATTTTCAGATGGAAAGAAAAGCCTGGGCTTGGCATGGTGGCTCACTCCTCGGGAGGCTGAGGCGGATGAATCACCTGAGATTGGGAGTTTGAGACCAGCTTGACCAACATGGTGAAACCATCTCTACTAAAAATACAAAAATTAGCCGGGCATGGTGGTGGGCGCTTGTAATTCCAGCTACTTGGGAGGCAGAGGCAGGAGAATTGCTTGAACCTGAGAGGTGGAGGTTGCAGTGAGTTGAGATTGTGCCATTGCACTCAAGCCTGTTCAACAGAGTGAGACTCTGTCTCAAAGAAGCCTGGCCGGGCCCAGTGGCTCACACCTGTAATCCCAGCACTTTGGGAGGTTGAGGTGGGAGGATCATTTGAGGTCGGGAGTTCGAGACCAGCCAGGCCAACATGGTGAATCCCCATCTCTAATGAAAATACAAAAATTAGGCCGGGCGCAGTAGTTCACGCCTGTAATCCCAGCACTTTGGGAGGCCAAGGTGAGCAGATCACCCGAGGTCAGCAGTTCAAGACCAGCCTGGTCAACGTGGCAAAACCCCATCTCTATTAAAAAATTAGCTGGGCGTAGTCCCAGCTACTCAGGAGGCTGAGGCAGGAGAATCACTTGGAACCCAGAAGGCAGAGGTTGCAGTGAGCCAAGATTGCACCACTGCACTCCAGCCTGGGCAACAGAGTGAAACTCCATCTCAGAAATAAACCCAAAAAACAAAATTAGCTGGACATGGTGGGGCGTGCCTGTCATCCCAGCTACTCAGGAGGCTGAGGTAGGAGAACTGCTTGAACCCAGGAGGCGGAGGCTGCAGTGAGCCGAGATTAGGCCACTGCACTCCAACCTGGGCGACAGAGTGAGACTCCATCTCAAAAAAAAAAAAAAAAAAGAAGCCTGAAGTTACCCAGAATTAAGCAACGGACCTGGCATTTGAACCCAGGCAGGTCCTACCTGAATGCAAAGCCCCTGCTCCTAACCACGGGGCCACACCACCCAGCCTCCTTAGATGAAGGTCCATGAAGTGGGGATGGCTGGGGTGAAACTGCTGAGGCAGCAGCTCCCTCTAGAGCTGCCTCTGCTGCCCAAGAAGGCCTGGTGGGAGAAGCGGGGGAGGGGGGGAGGTTGGCCTGAACTGGGACATTCCGAGGAATTAGCCGGACATCTCAGGCATTCCTGCTCGGCAGCCAAGGGCTGCAGAACTGGGTGGGGAAGACTTCCACCTGCAAGTTTCCAACCACCAGGAAGACGGAAGGGATCGCCCGGAAGATGGGTTCAAAAGTAGTGGCTGCAGCCAAATTCCATTTCCAGCTACATTACTGACCAGGAACTGGAAAAGCCCTACCTTACAGAACGCCTGGCAATGCCAGATCAAATATATGCACGACCAAGCTTGTAAGAAGGGAAGGAAGCCCCCCAAAACATCACTGGGAACCTGAAACATAGGGACCCACAACTGTGGGGGAGGGGGGTTGGCTTTGGTGGCCACCTAGGGACAAAGTCTGCAAGCCGAGAACCACACACAAAATGAGCTGGGTAGCTAGCGAAAACCAAGGCGGAACCATCTGGAAGGACTGCCTGCTAAGTAGGCCACCCCGGATTCCCACAGAGCCCCCAGCTGGCCATGAGCATCCGATCCCAAGTCACAAGAAAATCTATCACCAAGGGTAGTCACAAGAATCAGAAGGCTGCCTGGGAACTTCAGCTTCTAGGTTTATCAGACTACAAAGTCAGGATGCGTAAAATAAAAACATCAGCCAGGCGTGGCTGGGTGCGGTGGCTCACGCCTGTAGTACCAATACTTTGGGAGGCCAAGGCAGGCAGATCACCTGCGGTCAGGAGTTCGAGACCAGCCTGGCCAACATGGTGAAACACCATCTCTACTAAAAATACAAAAATTAGCCGGGCGTGGTGGCGGGTGCCTGTAATCCCAGCTACTCGGGAGGCTGAGGCAGAATTGCATGAGCCAGGGAACTGGAGGTTGTGGTAAGCCGAGATTGCACCACTGTACTCCAGCCTGAGCAACAAGAGTGAAACTGTCTCAAACAAAACAAAACAAAAACACATTAGCCAGGCATAATCGTACATGCCTGGCTGAGCCATGAGTTCAAGGCTGGCCAGGGCAATACAGTGAGACCTCACCTCTACAAAAAATTAAAAACTTAGCTGGGCGTGGTGGTGTGCACTACTTGAAAGGCTAAGCGGGGAGGATGGCTTAAGCCCGGGAGGTGGAGGGTGCAGGGAGCTGAGACAGTGGACACTGCAGTCCAGCCTGGGCAACAGAGCAAGACCCTGTCTCAAAAACTAAAAAATAAAAATAAAACCATGAAAGTTGGGACCAAAACATAAGGAACAAGACATTTATCCCCAGCAGAATAGCAGATCTAAAAAGGAAACAAATCTCAGCAATTTGTTTTTTTATTTACTGAGACAGAGTCTCACTCTGTTATCCCGGTTGGAGTGCAGTGGCGTGGTCTCGGCTCACAGCAACCTCCACCTCCCAGGTTCAAGTGATTCTCGTGCTTCAGCCTACAGAGTAGCTGGGACCACAGGTGCCTGCCACTATGTCTGGCTACTTTTTCGTGTGTGTGTGTGCCAGGATCTCGTTCTGTCACCCGGGCTGGAGTGCAGCGGCACCATCAAAGTTCACTGCAGCCTTGAACTGGGCTAAGAATCCCAGGTAGCGGGGACTGCAGGCGCGTATCATCACACCCAGCCCAAACTGAAGACTTCCTGGGCTGTGCGGTGGACAAGTCACGGCTATAGAGAGAACTAGGGGAGTGGAAGGGAGAACTGTGGAAGTGGGGAGCACGGGCCCTTGGTCAGTGTGAGGGAGGCTGAGCCAGGAGAAGGAGGACAGTAAGGTCTAACAGGCATCTGAAGATTCCAGGAGGGGCCAGAGGAGGAGATGGCGTAACCTTTCCAGAATTGCTAACTATGGGGCCCTGGGAGTCAGGGAGCAGGATAGTGAAGGGCAGTGAGAGCCTGAGTTCTGGGGGCAGGGCTGTGTGCCAGACAGCGCCTCACTCTAGGATGGCGAAGGGGCAGTGAGAGGCTGAGTTCGGGGGCAGGGCCGTGTGCCGGACGGCGCCTCACTCCTTGAGGGAGAAGTGCATTTTGTCGTTGACCATCTTGCGCTCGGGGTTGAGGCGCTTGAGGATCTGGGCCAGCACGTTCACCGTCTGCTCGCTGCTCAGCCCTGTCTTCTTGGTCTGGAACTTTTTCAGCAGGTCCTTAGTGGTCATGGGCTTCCGTGTCAGGTAGCGGCGCACGGCATCCTCAGTCACCTGCACGTCGCTGAGGATGGGAGGGCGGGGAAGGTGGCATCAGTGAGCTTGTCCCCGGTAGCCCTTGCCCTGCCCCCTGCCGTCCTCATCAGCTTACCCGCTACTGGGTGTTGACTTGCCCGATGGCGGCTGGGGGGTCGACTTCCCGGACAGGCTCTGGGGCCCCGCGTCCAGCCGCAACCGCTTGGCTGCAGGCATCTCACTCACCCGCTTCCCTGTGGGAGTGGGGTCAGGGCTGAGTCTTGGGGGCAGGAGGCCGAACCCCTGAGCAGGACCCCGGGCTGGGCAGTGCCAGGATGAGGGTTCAGGGGGATTGGGGACAGACAGGCCTCCACCCCCATCTCCATCTCCTCTCTGTCTTAAGCCCCAACAGAGGTCGGGAGGCCGTGGCTGTGGGAGTGGGGAGGCCACAGGCGCTCACCTTGCTCGAGCTTGCTGGCAGCCGCCCGCAGGGTGGAGGAGGTGCTGCCGCCCTCTGCGCTGGGCGTGCCTGGGCGGCTGTTGCCCCTCGAGCTCCCTCCCGACGGCTTCCGCTCTCTCTTGGGTGGCGTCTTCTTCTTCTGCGGAGGTCAGGGTGGGGTGAGGGGTGTGAGTCTGGAAACAGACGCCCAGGCCTCCCCTGTCACCGGGCTGGGCCTTACCGCCATGAAGAGGGCCGAGGAGGCCTCGCTGTCAATGTCGCTCTCCTCTGAGCTGTCCGACTCCTCGCTGCTGTCTGCGGGGCACAGGAAAGGGGTCAGGGCCAGAGCAACCCTGGGACCCGGCATCCACCGGTACCTCCACTGCAGATGAGGGAGGCCTGCAGGGGAGAGGGGAGGAGGCAGCAGAGCACCAGGCCCTGACCCGAGCCTCCAACATGGGCCACACCGGGCGCACCTTTCCTGCGCTTCTTCTCCTGCGGGGTGGGCGCCTTCTTCTCCTCCTCCTCCTCCTTGTCCTCCTCGGGTGGCTTCTCCTCCTCACTCTCCTCGCTACTGTCACTCTGCTCATCAACACCTGGGGGGACAGGGTATGAGCAAGAGCAGAGACGCACTGCCCGCATCTCCCCCCGCATCTCCCCGGGGCCCGCCCAGCCGCCGCCTACCCTTGGGCCCCTCCTCCTGCTGGGGCGGCTTGGCCTTGCTCTCAGGCTCGTCCTGGGAGCTGCTGTGAGACAGGGACGGCAGAGGGTGAGTGCGCGCCCGCAAGGCCGCACGGGGTCTCGCAGCCGCCTCGCGTCGGCCTCACCTGGAGCCATCCGACATGTAGTCCACCTCCTGGCCCTCGAAGTCCCCATCGTCGCTGTCCTCGAAGGCCTCGTCGTCAGAGCCCTTCTTCTTCTTCTTCTTCCTGCCACCCTTGGCCAGCGGCACCTTCTTCTTGGCCTTGGGGGCTCTGCCGCCTGGGAAGGGAGGAAAGGAAGGAAAAGGAGGGGGAGGCAGTGGGTATTTTGTGCAGTTTTGACATCCTGGGGGCCTCACTGACTGGGGAGACTGCCCCACCAAGGCCAGCCCAGGAGCTCAGCTCTCCTAAACAAACTCCTGGTCCAGACCCCACACCCCAACCCACGTTCTCTAACGCTCACAGACCACTCCCCACTCCCAGACCACCCCAGGCGAGGCACCTGATAACCAGGGACAGCCCCTACAGCCCAGAGCGCACAGGAATTATTGAAACTGGCCAACCCAGAGTTGCAGTTTCTCATAGGAACCCCCGTAAAGACCTCAGCCAGGCCAGGCGCGGTGGCTCATGCCTGTCATCCCAGCACTTTGGCAGGCAGAGGCGGGAGGATGGCTTGAGCCCAGGAGTTTTCAGACCATCCTAGGCAACATAGTGAGTGAGACCCCAGTCTCTACAAAAAATACAAAAATTAGGCCAGGTGCTGTGGCTCACACCTGTAATCGCAGCACTTTGGGAGGCCAAGACAGGCAGATTACCTGAGCTCGGGAGTTTAAGACCAGCCTGGCCAACATGGTGAAACCCCGTCTCTGCTAAAAACACAAAAATTAGCCAGGCGTGGTGGCGCATGCCTGTAATCCCAGCTACTTGGGAGGCTGAGGCAGGAGAATCACTTGAACCTGGGAGGCAGAGGTTGCAGTGAGCTGAGATCGCACCACTGAATTCCAGCCTGGGCAACAGGGCAAGACTCTGTCTCCAAAAGAAAAAAACAAAACTTAGCCGGGCATGGTGGTGCATGCCTGTAGTCCTGTAGCTACTCAGGAGGCTGAGGTGGGAGGATTGCTGGACCCTGGGAGGTCAAGGCTGCAGTGAGCTGTGATTGTACCACTGCACTCCAGCCCTGGTGAGAGAGAGAGATCCTGTCTCAAGAAAAAAAAAGAAAGAAGGGCCACAGCTCAGTTCTCCCGGGCTCTGGCTTTGCCTCTTGACTGACATCACTGCTCCTCCAGGCAGCCTCGCCTGACTCTCATTCTTTTTTTTCTGAGACGGAGTCCCTCTCTGTCGCCCAGCCTGGAGTGCAGTGGCGCGATCTCGGCTCACTACAACCTCCATCTCCCAGGTTCAAGCGATTCTCCTGCATCAGCCTCCCGAGTAGCTGGAACTAGAGGCATGCACCACCATGCCCAGCTGATTTTTGTGTTTTCAGTAGAGACAGGGTCTCACTGTGTTGGCCAGGCTGGTCTCGAACTCCTGATCTCAGGTGATCTGCCTGCCTCAGCCTCTCAAAGTGCTGGACGACAGGCGTGAGCCACCGCACCTGGCCCCAGGTGCCTCGAATTCTAGGGCCACTGTGAGCGACGGTAGACTGTGCCTTCACTGGCACCGCCTGGGCAGGTACCTCTGTAGCCTAATGCCCGGGCCCCCGTGCTCACCCTCCTCACCGCTGGCGTCACTGGCATCAGACGACATCTCCAGGTCATCCTCCAGGTCGTGGATGCGTAGCTCGCTTGCCTTCCTGCGGCCGCGTTTCTCCTTCTCCTCCTCGTCCTCATCCTGGTCCTGATCCTTGAGCCGCCGCTGCTGCATGATGCTGAAGTGGTTCAGCACCTTGTTCCTCCTGGGGGCCAGGCACAGGGTGGCTCATGCTGGGCCTGGCACCACCCTGCCCCTGCGCTTGCAGGGGGCGAGCCCTAGGGCACCACCCACACAGCCTTCAATGTGATGTGGACCCCGGGGACTTGGGCTGTGGCCCAGGACTCCCTGAAACCACACGGATAGAACCGGCCCTTCCTACCTTCCCTTTCCGCCCCGAGTCCCTCAAAGACAGGGTCCCCACGTGCTGCTGGAGTCTCAGCACCTCCCTTGGACTCAGAGTCTGGCCCCAATCCAGTCACACTGGTTTCTTGCTATTTTTTTTTTTTTTTTTTGAGACAGACTCTCGCTCTGTCGCCCAGGCTGGTGTGCAATGGTGCAATCTTGGCTCACTGCAACCTCCGCCTCCCAGGTTCACACCATTCTCCTGCCTCAGCCTCCTGAGTAGCCGGGACTACAGGCACACACCACCACGCCCAGCTAATTTTTGTAGTTTTCATAAGGACGAGGTTTCACCATGTTGTTCAGGCTGGTCTCAAACTCCTGACCTCAGGTGATCCACCTGCCTCGGCCTCCCAAAGTGCTGGGATTATAGGCATGAGCCACTGCACCTGGCCAGATCTCTTGTTATCTTAATTTATAGATGTCTTTTTCTTTAATGACAAAACCTACTGTTTCCACTGGAACAATGTAACGTTGTCTCATTGCTCATGGAAGCTTCAAAAAACAGGACTGCAGGCCGGGCTTGGTGCAGTGGCTCACGCCTATAATCGCAGAAATTTGGGAGGCCGAGGCAGGTGGATCACCTGAGGTCAGGAGTTTGAGACCAGCCTGAACAACATGGTGAAACCTCGCCCCTACGAAAACTACAAAAATAAGCCGGGCGTGGTGGTGGGTGCCTGTAGTCCCGGCTACTTGGGAGGCTGAGGCAGGAGAATTGCTTGAAGCTGGGAGGTGGAGGTTGCAGTGAGCTAAGATTGCACCACTGCACTCCAGCCTGGGTGACAGAGTAAGACTCTGTCTCCAAAAAACAAACAAACAAAAAAGACTGCATGTAATGAGAAGTGTTAGGAATACATGTAACACGGGCAAAGCCCAGGCTGGTGTGAAAGATAATGAAACTGCTGCATAACACTGTGAGCGGCTTTACCCCACTGAGCGGTGCACCAAAAAAGTGACAGTTGGATGCAGTGGCTTAAGCCTGTCATCCCAGCACTTTGGGAGGGGAGGCCGAGGCTGGATACTCGCTTGAACCCAGGAGTTTGAGACCAGCCTGAGCAACATAGCAAGACCCCATCACCATTTTTAATTTTTTTCTTGTTTTTTTTTTTGAGTCGGAGTCTTGATCTGTCACCCATGCTGGAGTGCAGTGGTGTGATCTCGGCTCACTGCAACCTCTGCCTCCCGGGTTCAAGTCATTCTCCTGCCTCAGCCTCCCCAGTAGCTGAGATTACAGGTGCCCGCCACCATGCCCGGCTAATTTCTGTATTTTTAGTAGAGATGGGGTTTCACCAAATTGGCCAGGCTGGTCTCTTGGCCAGGATGGTCTTGAACGCCTGGCCTTGTGATCCGCTCTCCACGTGCCCAGCCTGAACAGTTCTTAGCTAAGTAGATTTAACATCTGATCAAGAGATGGCATTCTGGCCGGGCACCGTGACTCACACCTGTAATCCCAGCATATTGGGAGGCCAAGGCGGGCAGATCACTTGAGGCCAGGAGTTCGAGACCAGCCTGGGCAACACGGTGAAACCCCTTCTCTACTAAAAGTACAAAAATTAACCGGGTGTGGAGGCGCACGTTTGTAGTCCCAGCTACTCGCGAGGCTAAGGCAGGAGAATTGCTTAAACCCGGGAGGTGGAGGTTGCAGTGAGCCAGGGAGCTGAGATGGCACAACTGCACTCCAGCCTGGGTGACAGAGTGAGACTCTGTCTCAAAAAAATAAAAATAAAAAAAAGGCCGGACACGGTGGCTCACGCCTGTAATCCCAGCACTTTGGGAGGCTGAGGCAGATCACAAGGTCAGGAGATCGAGACCATCCTGGCTTACACAATGAAACCCCATCTCTAGTAAAAATGCAAAAAAATTAGCCGGGCGTAGTGGTGCATGGCTGTAGTCCCAGCTACTCGGGAGGCTGAAGCAGGAGAATGGCGTGAACCTGGGAAGCGGAGCTTGCCATGAACTGAGATCGCGCCACTGCACTCCAGCCTGGGCAACAGAGCGAGACTCCATCTCAAAAAAGAGATGGCATTTCTCCTTTGGTTAACATCCAGGTTTTACACAATTCTATAAAATGCCAAATTCTTCTCCCTAAAACTTTCAAAGCAGATTCTAAGGAAAATGCAGCAAAAGGGAACCTGCCCTCCCAGCAAAGACTGATCAATGGATTTTACAATGGAGCCCCAGGAACTCAACCAACGTGGAGCAGGCAGGAATACTGGGGGATGCTGTTCCAGGGTTCAGGGGCACAGAAACTGCCCCACAGGCTCGGAGGCTCATTACCTGGAGAGAAGGATGCTCTGACTGCGTGCCATTTATGGGGTTGCTTTTGGAGCTGAGCCAACCTACGACTCCAGAAATTTTAAAACCAAAGAAAATGACTAAAAACTAAAGCAGGCCGGGCGTGGTGCCTCATGGATGTAATCCCAGTACTGGCTCATGGATGTAATCCCAGTACTTCGGGAGGCCGAGGCAGGCAGATCACCTCAGGTCAGGAGTTTGAGACCACCTGGCCAACATGGGGAAACCCTGTCTCTACAAAAAAATACAAAATTAGGCTGGGCGCGCTGACTCACGCCTGTAATCCCAGCACTTTGGGAGGCTGAGGTGGGCAGATCACAAGGTCAGGAGATGGAGACCATCCTGGCTAACACGGTGAAACCCCGTCTCTACTAAAAATACAAAAAATTAGCCAGGTGTGGTGGCGGGCGCCTGTAGTCCCAGCTACACGGGAGGCTGAGGCAGGAGAATGGCGTGAACCCGGCAGGTGGAGCTTGCAGTGAGCTGAGATCGCGCTACTGCACTCCAGCCTGGGTGACAGAGCGAGACTCCGTCTCAAAAAAAAAAAAAAAAAAAAAAATTACAAAATTAGCTGGGCGTGGTGGTGGCCAACTATAATCCCAGCTACTCGGGAGGCTGAGGCAGGAGAATGGCATGAACCCGGGAGGCAGAGGTTGCAATAAGCTGAGGTTGCGCCACTGCACTCCAGCCTGGGCAACAAGAATGAAACTCAAGTCTCAAAAAAAAAAAAAAAAAAAAACCACTAAAGCAAAGAGAAAAAGGTGTTTTTTTAACCCTTTGTGAGCCATCAACTCTTTGAGCATCTGCTCATCTGTGACCTGTGCAAATGCCATTTTGCAGATGCATCCAAAGTGCCCTCCCCACCATCTGCAAGCACCCTAGGGCAGTGGTGGCCCTAAGGTCTCATCCAAAGCCGTAACATCCAAGACCAAGTGCTCTGGGCCCCCAGCCTCGTACCCCTGCCCACAGTCACTCTGCACTGGCCTCATGCACTGTGTCTCTCCACAGCCCTTAACTGTACCCGCCTCACCTGTGAGGCCAATGACACTGCTAGAGAAACCCTCCCAGGATGCCCTGCCTGGAGCTGTTGCCCTGCAGTGGATCAGGCTGTGTGACCTGCGGCCTGTGGAAGCCAAGGGGACAGTTAGATCCCATTCTGCTCTGCCAATTTGAGCTCCAGGTCACCCCCTCCTATCTGTTTCCCCCTGAACTGACAGCTCCGAGATGGCTGAGTGGGGTCTGCCCTGGTTACCCCTGAGTCCCCAGCTCCCAGCACAGGGCCTGGTGATATACCCACAGCAAGGCACCCCATTTCCCTCACTTCTGTCCCCAGCAGCCACACAGTCCACTCACCTCTCCCACTCCTCCTCGGCCTCCTCGGCAGTGAGCGTGCGGTGCCGGGCCAGTGGCGTGAAATTGTACCAGTTGTGCACAGGGAAGGCCTCGAAGGCCCCGTCGGGGCACTGGGTGAAGATGTAGTAGGACGTGTTCTCTGTCACGCCTCCCTTCTTGATGCCCTTGAACCTGCAGGGAGCCACGATCATGGCCTGGCCCACAGGGACCAGCCCAGACCTGCCTGTGTCCCCCAGGCCTGCCTCCTTTATGGCACTTGCCATAAGAGGAAGACCAAGGAATGCCCATGAGGCCTTCAACCAGCTGGGCCTCGTCAATTCTCACATCTGGGGAACAGCGCCGGCACACCTACACTGCAAAGGGTTAGGCATGTGCGCATCGGGATCATTTCTGGAAAGACCGTGTGAGATTATCTCAGAAGAGCCCAACCCTGCAGTCAGACCGTCTACATTTGCCTCCAGCTCTGCTACTTGTGGGCCATACCCAGGAAAATGAGGAGCCAAGTGAGAGGATGGGGTGGGAAGGCATGGCCAGATATTTTTTTTTGAGATGGAGTCTCGTTCTGTCACCCGGGCTGGAGTGCAGTGGCACAATCTCAGCTCACTGCAACCTTCGCCTCCCGGCTTCAAGCGATTCTCGTGCCTCAGCCTCCCGAGTAGCTGGTGTCCGCCACCACGCCCAGCTAATTTTTGCAGTTTTAGTAGGGACGGGGTTTCACCATGTTGGCCAGGCTAATTTTGAACTCCTGATCTCAAGTAATCTGCCCGCCTCGGCCTCCCAAAGGGCTGGGATTACAGGCGTGAACCACCATGCCCAGCCATGGCATGGCCAAATCTGAAGTGGACACCTGGCCCAGGCCACCATTCCCTCAAGCCTAAACAACTGCCCAGCCTCCTAAGGCCTCCACTTCATTCTCTTCTACCCTAAAGGTCCAGGCAATCTGGGTGAGCGCCCCTTCCCTGCCTACAGCTTTCCAAGGCTCCACTGGGTCCAGCACATCCTGGCACCTACTGCCCTGTGTGAGCTGCTGCCTGTGTCTCTCACTATCACCCAACTGCTGTGCCTGGAGCACCCTTGATCAACCTAACCTGGACCCCTCCCGTTCTGGCCTCAGTCTGCCCCCTCTAAGAGGTCATCTCAAGTGTCATGAGCCCCCAGCGCTGGCCACCCAAGCTTCCTGCATTGTGTACTCAGAGCTGCCTCAGAGCCAGGCACAAGCACCAACTCAGTGAACTATCTTCAAAAATACAACCCCAGGGCCTGGGCGGTGGCTCACGCCTGTAATCTCAGCACTTTAGGAGGCCAAGTTAGGAGGATCGCTTGACCCCAGAAGTTCAAGACCAGCCTGAGCAATGCAGCAAGACCCCATCTCTACCAAAAATACAAAAATGAGCCAGGCATGGTGGGGCACGCCTGTAGTCCCAGCTACTCAGGAGGCTGAGGTGGGAAGATCTCTTGAGCCCAGGAGTTGGGGCCTGCAGTGAGCTACGATCACACCACTGCGCTCCAGCCTGGGTGACAGAGTGAGACCCTGTCTCAAAATAAATAAGTAGGCTGGGTGGCTGGGCACGGTGGCTCACGCCTGTAATCCCAGCACTTTAGGAGGCCGAGGCGGGCAGATCACAAGCTCAGGAGATCGAGACCATCCTGGCTGACACGGTGAAATCCCATCTCTACCGAAAATACAAAAAAATTAGTCGGGCGTGTTGGCAGGCGCCTGTAGTCCCAGCTACTCGGGAAGTTGAGGCAGGAGAATGGCATGAACCTGGGAGGCGGAGCTTGCAGTGAGCCAAGATCGAGCCACTGCACTCCAGCCTGGGTGACAGAGTGAGACTCCATCTCAAAATAAATAAATAAATAAATAAATAAATAAATAAATAAAGTAGGCTGGGTGGGGTGGCTCACGTCTGTAATCCCAGCACTTTGGGAGGCAGAGGCAGGAGGATCACAAGGTCAGGAGTTCGAGACCAGCCTGACCAATATGGTGAAACCCCATCTCTACTAAAAATACAAAAATTAGCCAGGCCTGGTGGTGGTGGGCACCTGTAATCCCAGCTACTCAGGAGGCTAAGGCAACAGAATCGCTTGAAACCGGGAGGTGGAGGTTGCAGTGAGCCAGGATCGTGCCACTGCACCCCAGCCTAGGCGACAGAGCAAGACTCCATCTCAAAAAAATAAATAAGTAAAATAAGATAACATAAATAAATAAAAAATAAAACCCTACAGGGATGGAAGTGCCAGCACCTCCATCGCAGCAGTGGGAATCCGAGGTTCAGAGAGGGTACCCCACAAAGTTTGTAAGTGGAGGGGGGATGTGGACTGGTCGCTAAGCCAGCACCGCCACCGCCCCACCACTTACTTCCTGCCAGATTTGCCGTTGACCCGGAGCAGCCAGGGCTGGTCCTCGGGCCGGAACTCCTTGAGGACGATGCCATACTTCTTCCTCCGAGCCTCCTCCCGAAGCTTGCGGTTGAACTCACTGCCTGCGCCCGATTCGGGCATCTCCTCCTCTTGGTAGATTTTCTTGTTGCTCAAGTCCCGCTCCAGCCGAGCCTAGGGGAGCAGGAAGCAAAGCCTCTCAGGGTCCCTGGCTTTGCTTGGGCGGTGCCCCGCTCTAGGAATGCCCTTCCTCACCCTAGGCCAAGCTCTAGACGCTCAAAACCAACTTACCACTTGGCAACAAGGGAGGAGAATGGTAGCCTTTGATAAATCTGGGTAAGGGGAATTTGAGCGAGCCTTGTGTTCTATTTTTGCAACTTAAAAGCTTGAAATTACTTCCAAATTAAAATTAAAGAGAAAAAGAGCACCTGGTGGCCATCGAGCAGGCCCTCGAAGGCAACATTCCTTATCTGAGGAATGTAGAAGTAGTGAAGATTTCCCTATTCTGTACGGCAGGCATCTGGTTCCAGGCTTCTTTTCCAAAAATTCATAAGTAACCAGAATGGCTACACATCTCCAGAATGCATGCGTGTCGAAACTCATTGTGTGGTAGCTCACGCCTGTACTCCCAGAACTTTGGGAGGCCAAGGCAGAAGGATCGCTTGAGCTCAAGAGTTTAAGACCGGCCGGGCGCGGTGGCTCAAGCCTGTAATCCCAGCACTTTGGGAGGCCGAGACGGGCGGATCATGAGGTCAGGAGATCGAGACCATCCTGGCTAACATGGTGAAACCCCGTCTCTACTAAAAAATACAAAAAACTAGGCGGGCGAGGTGGCGGGCGCCTGTAGTCCCAGCTACTCGGGAGGCTGAGGCGGGAGAATGGCGTGAACCCGGGAGGCGGAGCTTGCAGTAAGCCGAGATCGCGCCACTGCACTCCAGCCTGGGTAACAGAGCGAGACTCCGTCTCAAAAAAAAAAAAAAAAAAAAAAAGAGTTTAAGACCAGCCTGGCATCAGAATGGCTTGAACCTGGGAGGCAAAGGCTGCAGTAAGCCGAGATCACGCCACTGCACTCCAGCCTGGGTGACAGAGTGACACTCTGTCTTATTAAAAAAAAAAAAAGGCCGGATGTGGTGGCTCATACCTGTAATCCCAGCACTTTGGGAGGCTGAGGCAGGCGGATCACCTGAGGTCAGGAGTTCGAGATGAGCCTGACCAACATGGGGAAACCCGATCTCTACTGAAAATACAAAATTAGCAGGGTGTGATGGTGCATGCCTGTAATCCCAACTACTCGGGAGGCTGAGGCAGGATAATTGCTTGAACCCGGGAGGCAGAGGTTGCGATGAGCCAAGATCACACCACTGCACTCCAGCCTGGGCAACAAGAGTGAAACTTTGTCTCAAAAAAAAAAAAAGGCTGGGCGCGGTGGCTCAAGCCTGTAATCCCAGCACTTCGGGAAGCCGAGACAGGCGGATCACAAGGTCAGGAGATCGAGACCATCCTGGCTAACACGGTGAAACTCCGTCTCTACTAAAAAAATACAAAAAAACTAGCCGGACAAGGTGGCGGGTGCCTATAGTCCCAGCTACTCAGGAGGCTGAGGCAGGAGAATGGTGTAAACCCGGGAGGCGGAGCTTGCAGTGAGCCGAAATCCGGCCACTACACCCCAGCCTGGGCGACAGAGCGAGACTCCGTCTCAAAAAAAAAAAAAAAAGAAAAAGAAAAGACCAGCCTAGGCAACATAGTGAGACTCTATATCTATTTTTAAAAAATAAAAAGGCCGGGCACGGTGGGAGGCTGAGGCAGGTGGATTACTTGAGGTCAGGAGATCAAGACCAGCCTGACCAACATGGCGAAACTTCATAAAAAGACAAAAATTAGCTGGGCGTGGTGGCAGGCACCTGTACTTGGGAGGCTGAGGCAGAAGAATGGCTTGAACCTGGGAGGTGGAGATTGCAGTGAGCCCAGGTCGTGCCATTGCACTCCAGCCTGGACAACAAGAGACTCCATCACAAAAAATAAATAAATAAAATAAATAAAAAGAATCTCATTGTGCAACATTTGCTGACATTAAGGCACCAAAATCTCTACAAATGTTACCATTTATCGTGACCTATGTGGCTAATATGATCCAAATTACCCTTAAGCTCTTGATTTAAGGTCCATATATACCATTTCCAAAACACTCTAGAATCAGCCACATCTCATAACCTCCACTGCCCCCAGTGCCCACCAGGACTCACCTAGACCAGACCAGTTGCTTCTACCCGGTCTCCCTTTAACTGCCCTCAAACCCACAGTCTGTCTCCCCACAACAGCCAGATCACACTACAACCTCCCAGTTGAAAACACTTTAATGGCTCCCAAACTCCTTTCTAGAGCCTCTGATGGCAGGGGCTCTGGGAAAGCCCCCAGCCCAGTCCCCTCCCTTGCCCAGATAAACCCTGGTCAAAAATGCCCATCGGTGGGCACAACTTCTGAATGTTCTCCTTTAAGGAGAGGCCTCCGGTGGGCCTACCAAACCTAACTTACAGGGACACCCAGGAGCTTGACCTGGGCCTTTGTCATTCTTTTTTTTTTTTTTTTGAGATGGAGTCTCGCCCTGTCCCCCAGGCTGGAGTGCAGTGGCCGGATCTCAGCTCACTGCAAGCTCCGCCTCCCAGGTTCACGCCATTCTCCTGCCTCAGCCTCCCAAGTAGCTGGGACTACAGGCGCCCGCCACCTCGCCCGGCTACTTTTTTGTATTTTTTTAGTAAAGACGGGGTTTCACCATGTTAGCCAAGATGGTCTCGATCTCCGGACCTCGTGATCCACCCGCCTCGACCTCCCAAAGTGCTGGGATTACAGGCTTGAGCCATGGCACCCGGACTTTTTTTTTTTTTTTTTTTTTTTGAGACAGGGTCTTGCTCTATTATCCAGGCTGGAGTGCAGTGATGCAATCATAGCTCACTGCAGCCTTGAACCCCTGGGCTCCAGCGATCCTCCTACCTCAGCCTCCTATGTAGGCCTACAGACCCACACTACCAGCCCCAGCTAATTTTTTAATTTTTTTGTAGAGTTGGGGTCTTGCTATTACATTGCCCAGGCTGGTTTTGAACTCCTAGCCTTAAGCAAGCTTCCTGCCTCGGCCTCCTAAAGTGCTGAGATCAGGGGTGTGAACTACTGCACCCAATCCTTTGTCATCTATCTTTTCTTCATTTTGAGAAAAGTGAGAAAATTAAGACTTAGTTACTATGACAGTTAAGCAACTATTACAATCACCAAGGTCAGGGTCATGTTCTCCCACCACCCCAGCTCCCAACCCCCAGGACCCAGGGACTTACCTGATTCCACGTAGCAAAGTTGACTTTATCGGCTGCATTAAAAGCCATGATATTATATTTTTTGGTTGTATTCCTGGAGTGGATTAGAAAGAGGTGGTGTCAATCCAATACAGCAGTTCAATCATTAATTTAATGAATTAATGCGATTGAACCATTAATTCAATCAGCCATCCAACTGGATCATTAATTCAATCAAATCATTAATTCAATCGCTCAATCCAATTGAACCATCAATTCAATTCAATCATTCCATTCAATTGAATCATTTATTCAATTCAATCACTCAACAAACCCACCCCGATTCGATTCATTCAGCCTGTTTTGCCTGGCAACACTGGATACAGAAGACTCCAAGGATTCCCAGTCTGCCAGAGAAGCTAGACCCATCCCCTCTTGACCCCAGGCAGAAGAAGAGCAGATGGAGGGACAAAGATTTGAGGGAACCCAAGATGTGGAGATTATTGTGAACTCAGCCTTGGGGAGGAGGGAGGACAGGCATGGAGGGCTTCCTGGAGGAGGAAGATACTGGAGCTGAGCTTTGTAGAATCAACAAGAATTCACCCAGCAGAGTCACAGTTTAGGGGTTGAGGGGAGGCACTCATGGCAGAGGGAACAGGATGTACAAAAGCCTAGAAAGGAAAGATAGCCCGACCATTTTGAAACAGGACGAGGAATATGTTCTTTACAGCTGGCCTGAGCATCATGGGATCGAAGGTTAGGCCAGGGGGCTGGATCGCCGTGTTATTAATGCACTCATTCATTCATTCGTTTAAAAAAGCAGGGTTGTCTCCAGGGAAGCCTCAGCTTAATCCCAGCCCTGCCCTCCAAGTCTCTCCCAGTCTGGAGGGAGAATCACAGACAGGGCCAGAAACGCCTGGCTAAGAAGACCGTGAAGGTTTTCATTTTTGGAGGGTGGAGAGGAGGGGGAGATGGGGCTGGACACTTACTTGGGAACTCGAACGACGTATTCAGTGACATTCTGGCTGCTAGGGCCCTGCGGAAAGAGGAACCGGACGGTGAGTGAGGAGTTGCCGAGGTCGCCGTCGGGACCCCGGAACCCCGCCAAATCCACACTCACTAGGGCCGCCATGGGCTATGGTCAGTGGTTCCGATCTGGTCCGACCCGGGTTCCTTTCGTCTCCTCTGGCGTGCGCGTCCCTCGATCCCGGGCAAGCCGCCGCTCGCTGTCGGGTCTCTGTCCCTGAGCGAAGACCCCAACCCCAGGCGCCTCCGGCACTGGGAAAAGGTAACCGGAAGAGGCGCTGCAGCTACTCCGTCTACGCTTCTGCGGCCGCTTAACCCGGAAGCGAAACCCTCCAGCGGCCGCGTCGCGATGGCAACCTTCTTAGCCACTGTGGCCGCCTCAATGCGCAGTCACTTATGCTCCTCGGCGGCTATGGTCACCTCAAAAGGGCCACCACGGTCCCTTCTTAGACTCAGCAAACCCAGGCCGAGTCTGAGATAAACTAACCGGCCTCTGTCGCTGGCGCTCTTTTATACAACACAGTTAACTTCATCAAATGGGGGGCCGCCCTCCCTCGTGACGTCACACCCAAGGACCGCGGGGCATCCTGGGTGGGGAGAGGGAGAAGAGTCCTCCTTGCGGGCCCCCAGGCACTTTGCGCATGCGCCATATCGCTCTGGACCGGGGTTGGGGAGGGCCAAGAAGGCCGCGTCACCATAGCAACCGAGGCCTACTCCGGTTGGGTCGAACCGCTGCTTGGCTCCCCATGGGCCTGTTTGGGGTTCATTTCCTCCCCCGAAGGAATGGACCCCGTCATTGTCGCAAAATGACCGGGGCGGGGACCCTTGTGACGTTGTGCGGAGCCAGGAGGGGTCAGAGCCTGGGCGGGGTCGGGGAGCGACCACCCCAAG